>NC_069091.1:3002137-3670818 GCF_947172395.1 Bicyclus anynana | reverse complement strand
CAGAGGTAACCTTACGAGTAGGTAGGTACTTAGAAACTTTAAGTACCTTTTGGTAAATTTAACTAGCCATCATTACCAGCTCATGGACGTCCCCTGCTAGACATAGGCCTCTTGCCATGGGCTTAGCTACCTCCGTCTCAACCGTATCAATGATACGGGGCCCCCAGACTACAAGGCCACCTTGTCGATTGAAAGTAAAAATAAAAAAAATGTAATCCACAATCTCACTTGCGGACTATGGGCCTTATTAGAAGGCTCAAAGTCACTAAGCGGGCGATGGAGCGAGCTATGCTTGGAGTTTCTCTGCGTGATCGAATCAGGAATGAGGAGAACCGCAGACGAACCAAAGTCACTGACATAGCTCAGCGCCCGCTGAGCAACTTTGAGCCTTCTAATAAGGCCCATAGTTAGTCTCGGATCCGTAGGTCATCACTGTATTTAACTAGTAGGTACTTATAGATATTATAGAAGCTCGTAACCCGCGTCCCTTACCAACTGCGCTGACGGTCACAGAATTACGAAACGCCATCTGTAATGAGTTTTGTAGTGGTGTGCTATTTATGCTTATTTGACTATTAATTTACAATAACTATTATTATTTCGTTAATTAATATGAAATTAATTCTTACATAATTGTTTAAATAATACAAAAAATATAGCACTAAAAAAAATACAATAAACAAGAACTTTTTAATTTTAAATGAAATAAAATCTAATTCATTAGAGCGCCATCTATTTCACTTCTCATGAACTAAATAGAATAGCGCCATCTGTGTTAGTTTGAACAAACTAAAATGCAAGTTTAAAGGTTTTAATCTGAAATTGGTTAGCGAATCGCTTTTATCCACAACTTCAATCCACACTTATTTAATAGATGTCGCTTTAAAATTATTTTACAGCAAATGCAAATTAATTACAAATTGAGATCTCTTCTTCATTATTATTAGCCTGCAATAACCAGACATACCTTATCATACGTTTTAAAGTTAGTCAATTAAGAATTTGGACCTTTGATACCTGCAATCGTTCAAAGTAATCACAGTCCAAACTTCATAATTGACTACCTACGTAATACAATTAGCATGGACTGCTAAATAAACTTTAAGCCCTCAAAAAATTAGGTACGAGTAGGTCTTACTATAGCGGGCTCACGATTTAATAAATCGTGATGAGTATAAAATATATCATGATGACGATGAAGATGAGATAGGTAATAAAGAAAACATAATATAAATTATTTTATTTATTTATTCTACGTAACCGCTAACGAGTTCTTTTTCCTGTCCTCTCTTGTTGCGAAAACATTTGTAGATTTCTATCAAACTCTTTCCCTTCGTCTCAGGAATCACAATTACGACGTAAATCGCCATAAAAATGCATACAATACCAAAGAAATAAAATGCAACATGGATTCCTATAGAGTTGGCTAAAGGCTTGAAAAATAGTAGCTGCAGGAAATCGAAGAATGATGCGACCGACATTGTTATAGCCATTACCGTTCCTCGATACTGAAATAAAAGGAAATATTGATCAATAGTGCATGAAAAATTGCATTTTCTCAATATTTCTTATTAGTTTTATTTATTTGACGAAATCAATGAACTAAAGTATATTTTTAACCTAGTATGCTACCTATTAGTGCTAAATAAACATTTGTAATACAGGAAATAACGAATTGTACTGATTCAAAGTTCCTACAAACGGTAGGTACCTACATAGTCTTTTTTTTTATTCATATCTTACAAGACTACATCCATCAGTTGACTTTAATGACTGGGTAGGTACTTAGCTCTAAAGAACATTGTAAAATGGTGATCAACAAAAAAGCCCTGGTTGAGTTTTTGTGGGCTCTTCTTGGAAAAATGCGCCTTTGAAACTCTCGATACTTTATTTTATGTTTTGATTTTAATTAACATAATTTCATAATATAACCTGACTTTTCTAAGCTGCTTAACTAAGTTTATTTGAAATAAAACTTACTTTATAAGAAAATATCTCTCCAGCAATAACAATAGAGATGGGTTGCAAACCGCAGGCGTCACAGAAAATACAAAGACACAGCGTCACTATTGGTATCCAGTTTGGAGTGACTGCGCCATACTCCTTCGCGACAAACCACGAAGCTAAAGCGCACATACTAAGTCCAGATACCAGTGATGTTATTGAAAGTATCGGCTGAAATTAAACAAAAAAGATATAACAGGACAGGAGCGCCCAGACTCTCCACAAGGAGATTAGTAAACGCCTGAGAGAGGCAACAGGCGACCCTCGGGCTGGCAGCTTTCTCGCGCAAAGAATTTCAATCGCAATTCAACGGGAACGGCCCTTGGTAGGGTGCCCATCACGCAGGCATGAAAAACAAGGTTGGTATGAACTTTATTTATTAATTTTTGCGTCGTTGTCATTCCATTTGCATAGCCCAGTAACAGGGCTTGTACCTTATAGATTTTGATTTGGAAGACAACTTCTTTCACTCTGCTCTGATTATTGTTGGTATAGGCTATATATAATGATGACGTTTGTTTATAATGATCTTTGATGACGGCTTAACATAATCTCCGAGGAAAGGGGGTGTAACACCTTCTTAATACTTAGAACTTCTTCGTGATCCGAAGCCATTTAGACAAACTATTGGACCAACAACGCAGTTAATAAATGCAATGTAATACTAGCCACTCACATCCAATAAGTTCATTTGTGTGAATTTATTGGGTGGTAAGTAGTTGGCATAATGGTAGATAAATACTTTATCATGCTTAAGTTCGTTAGGCTATTCAGCTATTTCAACATCTGGACAAAAAGTTTTTCTTGGAAATAGCAACTAAGCTTATATTGATGACAGTTTTTCTCCAGGGTCTTCCAACAAGCCCTTTAACACAAATAAATATTAATTTGTTTTATCGCCGCGTTGCAACGACTTGCGGTACGGACGGCTTCTGTGCCCTCGTGGCGTTCGAGCCGTCCACATCTCTTGTTGCGTAATTCTTTATGGGTTACTTGGGATAGGCGGGGAGAGTGACTTGAGTGGAAAAGGGGAGTGTTTGTTAACAGTCAAAGGTGCCTTTAAACCTACACACATCGTTCACAAGTGCGTGACTTCACTCAAGGTCATTCTCTGCCATTCTAGGGTCTTATTTTGGTTACAGTTTGATTTGTTAATTAAGTTGTCCTGACAAATTTTGTGAATCATATTAACCTTTGCTCGGCATTAGTTTTCTTATTTTTGTAATCACTTTTAAGTCTGCTAAAATTTGGATTTGAAATCTTACCTTTCTTCCAGCCTTTTCAACTATACTAGACGCCAGCATGGAACCCGCTACTTGCACGACTCCTAACAATATAGCTTGCTGGTTAGGACTCAATACTAGGCTTCTGTCAGATGATGCGTAAGCAAAAATATCTCCGGCGAAGTTTAGGACCGGCACGGCTCCGCATATTTCACGAGCTAGTGTTACTATCAAGGCTATGTAGAACGCTTTGCATAGTATATTGTCTTTTACTGAAAAAAATAATTACATTATTATAAAGGAGATGGTTTTTGTATGGAGCACAGGAAAAGTCATTGTACCCTTGCGGAAATAAAAGAAAATATTTTTTTAAACTATGATTATACAAGTTTTCGAATTTACTTTAATTCTTTCGAAATAATATTTATTCACTCCCAAGAAATGCAACATTACTATGGTTATTAATGGCGGATTGATGACGTTTTCCATGCAGTAGTCGATTTGACGTTTGCTGGCAATCAATTGTCATGTTATAGTTTATTTATTGGCGCCATCTTGATATAACTCATAAACTTGAGTTTTAATTTTGTTTATTTCTTTTTAATTAGTTAGATTTATTCACTTATTTAGATTTTAATAAAATCCTTGTATTTTATATTTTTAATGATACGGGGTAAAAGAGTGGACCAGACATGGACCATCTCCTTTGTAATTACTTACATTTGGTCTCAACTCAACTCAAATTCACACATTCTCTAAACGTTACTCAACTCAAAAGTTCGTAGGTAGGTGATGAACGTATATTTTAATGTACCTTGTTTCTAGTTCGATGTTGATCTTGATTTACGTCTTTTAATATTTACGGCTTTTAATGAAGCAAAGATGTCGTACTGAAATGTTACTAAGTATCTTGCGATCCTTCATAATGAGTAGGAAATATGTTGAATTTTTCTATTTGGATATACAATTTATATTATCATCAGACCAGGCCATGTCAGCATTGTCCGTAGATGAATAAGCAAGACAAACTGTTGTCTTGTTAATGATAATGATGATGAAGATGATAGTATACCTATAGTATTTACTTAAAAATGCATATACGAGTATATAAGCTTAGTTAATTTGAAGAAATAAATATTTTCTTACTAATTGTACGAAGTAAGAAGCGATTGCTTTCCTTATCGTTTAACTGTTCCTTCTTTATGACTTCTACTTCATCCTTAACGGATTGATCGTCTTCTTTTTTACAACGCAGCCAAGCCATAACCCTCTCCGCTTCCTTAAATTAATTAAGTAAGTTTTCAACGTATTTTTGAAGAGGCGAAATAATCAAAAAAAATTAAATGATTATTATGGATGGGTGACTAAGGTATCTAAATATTTTTATAATCTAATGGGATCACTTTTACTCACAAACAACACTTTAAAACAATGTGCAAAAAACAACAAAATGAAGTTTCTTATAATTTCAAACAAAATCTAAAATTGTAAGAATATCGGAAAGCGCAAACCTTGAAAACGGATCAGGTAATTCAACATTTCTTCATATTTTTGTCAAGGAAATGAAGATTCTTATGGTAATAAGAATAAACATGAAAATTACGAGGAAGACAGTAACACAATTCTTTATCATGTCAAGAAGAACGAAGCAAGCAGAGGTAGCTTATTTATTGTAAAACTCAAGAACTGTTGTATGACTTACCTCAAAATTATTGCGTTTAACCAAATACGAAGGAGAGTCTGGCATCATCATAAAAAGGACCAGATGAAACGTTGGCAGAGATAAACAAATCCAAAGGACTGTCCGATAACTTAATAAATCTCCGATAATATACAAGAATAAGTTACCAGATGTGTGGAAAAGGATTACCTGTAATAAATATAACTTACATGTATAGTATAGTCATCATCATCATCATCATATCAGCCGATGGACGTCCACTGCAGCACATAGGCCTTTTATAGGGACTTCCAAACATCACGATACTGAGCCACCTGCATCCAGCGAAACCCTGCGACTCGCTTGATGTCGTCAGTCCACCTGGTAGGGGGTAGACCAACACTGCGCTTACTAGTGCGGGGTCGCCATTCTAGTACTTTGGGACCCCAACGTCCATCAGCTTTTCGAATTATGTGCCCCGCCCATTGCCACTTCAGCTTCGCAGCTCGTTGAGCTATGTCGGTGACTTTGATTCTTCTGCAGATCATTTCTGATTCGATCACGCAGTGATATAGTATTAGTAACCTACTTATAACTGTATCAACACTGTCATATGTTTATTTTTTGTTGGTATGATAGTGTCGATCTCTCTCATATCTTTGATACATACCTGCAGGCTTATTCAATATCTTTGATATACGAAATTGAGATTCTATGTAAAAATGTCATCAGGTGTTTACAGGTGGAAATCACACAGTGGGTAAATGACATTTTGGCAATTGATTTGATGTTTATTTTAATAGGTTGGTTATAAAGACCAAAATAGTGAATAGGCTAGCTGATGGTATGTTTTGGTCGCGGTTAGCCAGTTAGTTAAAAATAGTAAATGTAAATAATTAGTATTTAATAAGAATATTAAACGGTGTATAGCTTGGCAACTTCGTTCTTAACACTCCCGATGTTCCCCGCGGGGTGAGGGGCGTGTAGCGATGAATGAAAAACCCACGACTGATGCACGTCGCTTCCCCGCACGCCCGATTTCACACCCGCGCATTCTTTCTCCCTGTCGCCCGCTTATCATGGAAGTGTTATCAACGGTCTTGCCAGACTATAGTACAATCTTACCAAACATCCGAGTGCGCCACGGATGCTGTCATCACTGATCTCCTTGGTATAAATTGGACAGGTGACGTAGCAACCCGACATGGTTATACCGACTAAAGCTCGAGCAAGGATGAGAGCCCAAACTTCGAATGATGATAGCATCAGAATCCAACTGGCCTTAAATAAACTGGGAATATAAGATACGATAATTCGAATAGAAACGCATAAGAGCCATGATAGCCCAGCGGGTATGATCTCTGCCTCGAATTCCGGAGGGTGTAGGTTCGATTTCAGTTATATGCATTTAAGAAATTAAATATCACGTGTCTCAAACGGTGAAGGAAAAGCATCATGAGGAAACCTGTATATAATTTTATAATTTTCTTAATTCTGACAATCCGCATTGGGTCAGAGTGGTGGACTATCCTCCTTTCATTCTATGAAAAGTCTCGTGCTCAACAGTGAGCCGAATATGGGTTGATAATGTTGTATATGCCACCGTTAGATTGTAAAATACGTTAGTTTATAATCTCACTCGTGATATTATAATCTACCGTCATAACGTGAACTGAAAATACTGATTACAATTTAATGTGTTATTTTTCGGTATATTTAGTCAATTTAATGGTTTCACTTCCAATAGATTATTATTGGAAGTGAAACCATTAAATTGACAATCAGATTAATTAACCATAGAGTTACAAAAATATTACAGTAGGCATAATAAAAATAGTAAAAAATTGGAATGTACAAATCAAAAAAAAAAAGAGAGAAATCCGATTTTCTTTCTTTTTCTTCAGTAAGTGTTTGAAAAAATTAGGGATGCCTAGTGCGTTCCCTAATTTTTTCAAACACTTAATTTTAAACACTGTTCTTCCATAAGTAAAATGATGTTATTTTTAATTATAAGTATAATTCAGTCAAATCTAAACTTAGGTTAGGACAATTCGGGTGCCCTTTAGGTATAATAAATAATAAATAAATATGTGATGTCACAATGGTTGAAGTATTTTATTTGACTGACATATGTGTTTCATTCCTAACTCTATGGACACAGAACGGTCTGCTGTAAGGCCGACCAATCAGGGACAGTTGACGTTGTAAGATTGCAATTTAATGGTTTTACTTCCGATATATTACAATATACCGAAAAATAACACGTTAAATTGTAATCAGTATTTTCAGTTCAGAATATGGCGGTAGATTATAATATCACGAGTGAGATTATAAACTAACGTATTTTACAATTTAACGGTAGCATATATATTGCATGTACTTATGCCCTTTAAGCATTATTTATGCTAAGTATTAACTGTGTTGTGTTGTATTTAAACTATTTATAGGAATTATAAATTATAACAGTTATCAGTGAGAGTGCTTATCAAAATTAAACATTAGCATTAATGTATTATGACTTACGGCACCAGTAGATGAAATAAAAAGTAAAGTAATTTTCCTTCCAAAAGTATCTCCCAAAAATGCCATTAAAAAATTACCCGGTATGCAAGTCAAATAGGCCACCGCTGCCACCCATGATATCTGCAATTAATTAATAAAGTCTAAATCAAATTATCGCAATAATAAATAATCTTATAAAAAAATATACAAATTGGGTAGATAAAAAAAAGAGGAAATAGGGACCTAATTGAACTGAAAATCTTTAATTTTAAAATTTGTGTACGTCCGTCAGATTACTTTGGTTGTTTAAACTTCAACTAGGTATTTTAATACATCATGTTAAGTGTTTTTCGAAAGTATTACAAAATGAATAAGCAGGAACAGTACCTACAGCATTTTTTAATAGAGTGTAGAAAAAATATCCAAAAAATCCGACTAAGTACATGCAAATGATCATGTATGATATATAATGATCATAACAATTATTTCAATTGCCCTATTGGTCCACTAGTTAGCAAATGTGGCTTAGCATCTAAAGTCCTGGATTCAAGTCCTGGGCCAAGCTGTGCTCTAGAGCTTTCCTTTCTTCCAAGGAATTCTCAGTCCGGAATTAGTGGTGCTTACACCTCTACTAGTTGTTAATGAGTGCTTTTAAGACCTCTTCAAAAGCACTGATTAACAACTGATATAGAGAAGAACCTCTTGTTATAGTGTTATCCTGGTGAATGTTTTTATTTTAACCACATAAGAAAAAGAAAAAAGTAAAAAAAACGAAAAGCACACTGACCAAATAAAGGTCTCGCACTCAGCATAAAGCTGCAGCACTGGTTTTCAGTGGAAGGAAGTTTAAGGCGTAAACAACAGTTATTAAATAGGCTTATAATTTACGAATAGTAAATTACGGGAGAGGTAAACAAAAATGTATGTACCCACCTCAATGTCAGTCAAAGGTGTTCCTCTTGGAGATTCTTTTGATTGTAATAAAAGTGTCATAGGAGACATCCATCCTATACTTGCACCATACGCAAACACAGGTAGGTTGACTGAAATTATATTCACAAAACATAAAATTTAATAATAACACAAAATAATATATTTTTAACCTAAGCGTTTCAAAATTTAAATATACTCGTAGTATTAATTGATTATGAAACACGGCTAAAACTCACGTGATATTACGTCGGAGTATGCCCGACTAGTTTCGAACCCATACGGGGCCCTTAGTCATGAGCTGGTTCTTGCATCGCGGCACGATCCAAACTGCGAAGCGGCTGCGCGACGCGCTGCTGCACGCATTGCGCGCGCGGAGAGGGGTTGAGTGGTGGGGAGTGAAGGTTCCGTTACACTCTCCGACGGTTCATTAATGTCATCTTCATTAGACTCGTCTTCTTGTAAGCAAACCGAACTAATGCTATCTTGTTCCAAGTTTGTTGTATGTGACAATGAAAGAAATAGCGGTTTCCACGCTGTGGGCAGCAACCATCCATGATCCCGATTAAAATTCGGGTGACGACTAATTTCTATCGCTTCACGTATCTTACGAGGTACTAGAAACTTTTCCCTTGACAATACAGAAGCCTTATCAAAACGGATATAATGAGTCGTACCCGAAGCTAGAACATGCTCGGCTATTGCTGAACCGTCCGTGTCCACATTCTTCATGCTCCGTATGTGTTCTTTTACCCTTGTGGTGATGTTACGGCGAGTCTCACCGATGTATGATCTACCACAGTCACACGGAATCTTGTACACCCCGGGCACGTTCAGCGGATCCCTATCCTTAGGCGATCGCAGTATACTCTTCACCAATGCAGGTGGACGAAACCGCGTCACTATGTCAAATCTCCGTTGGAGATAGTGGCTGATTTTGTCCGTCACGCCCTTCACATATGTTAAGTACACTGGTGACCGGTTCACACAGGACGGTTTCCGCCTAGTTGTTGTTTGTGCCCATCTGGAACTCTGACGCCAACTATAGCCATTGTTCTCCAGCGCCTGTCTCACTACTCTTAGTTCGCACTCAATATAGGGTGGGTCACAAAGACTTAGGGCTCGATTTATGAGGCTTCTTGGTACCGACGATATCTGCGATGGATGGTGGTGCGAACTCGCATGGAGATATCTGTTGGTGTGAGTCGGTTTTCGGTACACCGTTGTATGTAATTCACCACCAGACCCCCGGATCACCATCACGTCTAAAAATGGCAGACCGCCCTCTTTTTCTTCCTCTTTCGTAAAATGAACCTTCTCATGTAGACTGTTGAGACACTGGAATATTATGGCCAAATTATCCCTGTTTACAATGGCAAACACATCATCCACATAACGCAGCCAAAAACGCGGTCTATACGTCATTTTATCGACCAACTCGCGTTCCACCCACTCCATAAATATATTGGCCACTACAGGTGCAATCGGCGACCCCATGGCAACACCGTCTATTTGGCTATAATAGTCACCTCGCCACATAAAATAACCACTTTTAAGACAAAACTCACTCAAATCCAAGTAAGCCGATGGTAGTTTTGAATCCGTTATGAAACCCTTAATTAATGAAATTACTTCTTCCACAGGAACATTCGTAAACAAGGACTCCACATCAAAACTCACCATAATCTCTGAGTCACTAATAATTTCATTTTTAATTATATGAACGAAGTGTTTCGAGTCTTTAACAAAACTACTGGTATTGCCTGTAAACGGTTTTATTAACGTCGCGAGATGTTTTGATGCCATGTATGTGGGTGAATCAATCTGACTGACAATAGGTCTCAAAGGCCAGTCTGGCTTGTGAATTTTGGGTAAACCATAGATTTTAGGTGAAGTGGGGTTGCAGGGCCGTAACTTTGTAAGCAAATTTTTATCATTAATGGACTGCAAAAGTTTAATAATTTTATTTGTATTCCGGGTTGTGGGATTATGATTTAATTTTTTATATGTAGTGGTATCCGATAACAAATGGTTAATCTTATTTTCATAAGCATCCGTATCCACAATCACGGTGGCATTACCTTTGTCTGCAGGCAGTATCAAAATATCCTCATTATTACGAATTTCCATTAACGCCGCTCTGTCACTCCTGCTCATATTCGACGGTGGTAACTTTGTGACGGTGGTTTTTTTGTGTGTGAACCGGTCACCAGTGTACTTAACATATGTGAAGGGCGTGACGGACAAAATCAGCCACTATCTCCAACGGAGATTTGACATAGTGACGCGGTTTCGTCCACCTGCATTGGTGAAGAGTATACTGCGATCGCCTAAGGATAGGGATCCGCTGAACGTGCCCGGGGTGTACAAGATTCCGTGTGACTGTGGTAGATCATACATCGGTGAGACTCGCCGTAACATCACCACAAGGGTAAAAGAACACATACGGAGCATGAAGAATGTGGACACGGACGGTTCAGCAATAGCCGAGCATGTTCTAGCTTCGGGTACGACTCATTATATCCGTTTTGATAAGGCTTCTGTATTGTCAAGGGAAAAGTTTCTAGTACCTCGTAAGATACGTGAAGCGATAGAAATTAGTCGTCACCCGAATTTTAATCGGGATCATGGATGGTTGCTGCCCACAGCGTGGAAACCGCTATTTCTTTCATTGTCACATACAACAAACTTGGAACAAGATAGCATTAGTTCGGTTTGCTTACAAGAAGACGAGTCTAATGAAGATGACATTAATGAACCGTCGGAGAGTGTAACGGAACCTTCACTCCCCACCACTCAACCCCTCTCCGCGCGCGCAATGCGTGCAGCAGCGCGTCGCGCAGCCGCTTCGCAGTTTGGATCGTGCCGCGATGCAAGAACCAGCTCATGACTAAGGGCCCCGTATGGGTTCGAAACTAGTCGGGCATACTCCGACGTAATATCACGTGAGTTTTAGCCGTGTTTCATAATCAATTAATATGAATAACACTCACGATAGTTTAAATTCTAAAAAATACTCGTAGTATTCGATCAAATTTATGATAGATAGTTATTATATTACAGATCCCAATATATGAGTTTCTTTGTAAGGATTTTTAGGATAACTTATATATCTATTCGATTCGTTTGTTGTTTTTAACCCCAGAATGGACGCTATGAGCCTTTTGCCGCTCTCAGCAAAAAAACGTTAGTCATTCGTAAATCAATCGTCCGTTAAGTTTGCGTCTTTTAGTGGCTACCCGTATATCTCTTTGCAACTCGTGCTGAATAACTAGGTACCTTAGGCTATAGAGCTCCTCTATAATAACTAACTACAAAGCAACAAGACTGTAGTTTTAAAAAAAATACTAAAGATAATATTTACTTACTCAACACCGCGCATATTATCTGATTAATCTTACTCCCTTCGTAAAATATTCCATAATACTTTTTCATTTTTTCTCCGTACACTACGTTAAAAAGGATTACAAACCAAAGCCGAAAATCTATTTAAAAATGTCACTATTACTTGCGTAATGAAGAGATTTGTTAAAACACAATTTCTATTGGTTTTCCTTATTGACTCTTATTTATCATGCCATTTAAAAGACATGTGTTTGTATACGTTCGTGTTAGCATCAAACTGAGTTTATTACACTGATCATTGAGAGTGTCTCTAAAAAGGTCTGTTTCAGATTATAAGGCTGCTTGTAAACTTCGGCTCATTTATATTGTCTTATCAAAGTTGAAGTAGTTGTACCGTTTATAACTCTTTAACTATTATGAAATTTAGCAAAGTGATAGGTTAGGGAGAGTGATCTGTTATAATCTAAAATAGAGCCTTTTCCGATACTACACAGCTCTGTTTGTTTTAAATAAGCGTTTAAATAATTATTGTTCTAATTTTGGATTGGGTTTATTCATTTTTATACCGCCGACGCAAAAAGAGGGTTGTTATAAGTTTGACGTATCTGTCTGTCAGTTTGTGGCATAACCCCCGAACGGATGAAGCGATTTCAATTTTTTTTTTTTTTTGTATTACGTATTAGACTTAAGGGTAAGTGTTCTTAGAAGTACTCACTTAACAGCTTATACCGAAAATAAACAGCCATATACTAGTATTTGGGTACTAAAAACTCGCTCTTTGACTAAAGCGAGTCTACGATTCCTTGATATTAATTTACAACTTCATTATTATCATTACTAAAGAGTCATTTGTAAAAAGAACGTAATAAGATTACTTAACATTAAGCCTTGATTATAATAATAATATTTTTTATAAATTCTATAGTGTTTCGTACTTTATTTTTATAATAACATTGTTATAAATTTAAAATAGGACTAACAAATAAATTAGAGATTAGAATATCAAATACCAGTGGAAACCTGCGACTTCGTTTGCGTCGAATACGATAGGCCTTATTTGGACCCCTTGGTTAGTAAGACTATGTGAATACGTCTATTAATTAAGCCTATGATAAAAAAGTATAAGCGATAAGATAAGCTGAGGAGTTTGTTCAACAGTTCTCATAAACGATGGGTTTCAAGTTATTTTGGTTTAATTATGATGTAGTATTTAATTTCTGAACTTCAAAACAGACAGTCTCTAATAAATATAATATCTAATAAGTTTGGCTGGTGGTAGGCTTCTGCCGTAGCTAGTTACCACCCTGCCGACAAGACGTACCGCCAAGCGATTTAGCGTTCCGGTACGATGTCGTGTAGAAAACGAAAGGAGTGTGGATTTCATTCTACTCCTAACAAATTAGCCCGTTTCCATCTTTGTTTCATCACTTACCATCAGATGAGATTGTAGTCAAGGGCTAAGTTGTAGAGAATAAAAAAAAATTACGTGAAAAATTCCAAAGAGCCTCAATAGCTCAACGGTAAGAGCGGTCGGATTCATCAAAGAATGGTGGTGGTTCGATCCCCCCCCCAGTTGGTCTATAAATTCTCGTACCCACTCCTAATACAGTCTTTCCAAACTAGTGGCATGGGAATATTGGTCATATTTTAAAAGATATGGCAAATATTTTTTTTTTTTTAAAATAGGGCCTCCGTTTTAAAGTACAAGTAGTTTTGTAACAAAATCGTTACAAATGTATCGTTTGTTCTGCTATGAAAACACAGAATCGGACACTATCAATAATCACGTGAGTTTCAGCTGTTTTATCTATACTTACTTCTAATATAACTTTAACAATTTAACACTAGCTGTTTAATTTGTGTTGAGTATTTCCGAACTGAATTTCTATGTCATTGGCCGTCTCTTTCTCGCGCGCGCCTGGTCCTCTGTCTCTTTTCAAGATGGTGAATTAAACCGTACGTGCGTGCATAAAGTGCTCGGAGTTTTATTTCAAAATCAATCAACAATGTGAACCAGTAATCTTTTATCTACCAAAATCAATCAAGACTACTCAAGTAAAAATTAAATCTATATCAATTTACAAAAAAAACACAATTCTTTATGGCATATTATTAAACTATTTAAAGTGACTTTAAGTTCAAAAGTATGTTTGAATGAATTTGTAAGATTTTTTAAATTAATGTTTTGTTGTACATTTTTATACCCAATACTAATAATAATAATTATTTTTATTGAAAAAAAATATAAAACAAATAAATCAATTCTAAATGAAACAAATTTCTTTTCCTAAATCTTTATAATATATTGCATTTTTATACAAAAAAATAATACTTTCGATGTATGGAATTCCTAAGTTATAGCAATCAATTGATATTAATTGATGCGTTCATGATGTACGCATTTGGTTGTTAGAGATCTCTGTCCATTAAAATATTAACTGTTTCAATGTTGTTGTTTTTAGCAGTTTAGAAATTGCGATTACAGAATAAAATATTACTTAGTTTATAGGTATAGCGAGACGAGCCGTGATAGCCCAGTGGATACGACCTATGCCTTCGATTCGGAGGGCGTAGGTTCGAATCCGGTCCGAGGCATTCACGTCCAACTTTTCAGGTATGTGCATTTTAAAAAAAACAGACAGACATTAAAATGTGCCCGACTGAGATTATAAGGGTTCCGTTTTTGTACTACGTACGTTCGGAATCCTAAAAATATCACGTGTCTCAAACTGTAAAAGAAACATCGTGAGGAAACCTGCATACCTGAGAATTTTGTTGACTCTCTACGTGTGTGAAGTCCAGTGTGGTGGCCTAGCCGCTCTCAGTTCTAAAAGGAGACACGCGCTCAACAGTGAGCCGAATAATACAACTCTTCAGATCTAATTTCTAATGTTTATTCTAATTTGGTAATCTAATTACTAAATCTTTGTAATTAAGTTTTCGCGTTTATGAAGTACTTGAGGTATGGTTCCATTTTGATTACTTTCTGCAATCCTTGGCTTCTCATTTGTCCTTGGTTTCTTTTTCGATACTGTAACAGAATAAAAATTTTTTTTATTTTATCTTAACTGTTGCTCTGTAAATGGGTAGAGTGGCGGATTATGGTTTAACTTTCCATATTGTATTATGGTTTACCTTTCCATATTCTAAAATAAAACTCATGCTTAGTTGTAAGCCGATGTGGCGTTGAGTGGGTCGGTGGAAGTTTTAACGTTACTTAAACTAGTCGGGCATACTCCGACCGTGAGTTTTAGCCGTGTTTCATAATCCATTGAAATGTTTATTGTCTCTGTTGATTATTTTTTTTGAAAATTTCATTTGGCCACTGAAACATCTAACAAAGTGATATTAAAAATGTAATACTAACCACATTCGAATAACTTTTTGAAAAGTATAGCAAACGGTGCATCTACAAATGCAGTTAGAAAGAAAGCCACGAACATTGATAACCATAGGAATCCAAATGCGTCAAACATCTGAAAGAAAAAACACGTTGTGATACTATTTACCTACTAGTACCTACTTATTGTAATCTAAGTAACGTCAACAATAAACAAACTCACAGCAGATCCAACTGTAAAGAACACTGGCTGCAATGAAGTAGAATAAACAGTCATCATTAAAGTCATGTGTATCAAATACAATGCATAGGAAATGCGAGCTGGAATTTTCCAAATGTTCAGTGACAGAAACCAATTTATAGGACCTGTAAAGTAATATTATATTCGAATATATTGAAGAAGCTACATAATAGATATGAAATATTTAAAAACACACATAAAACAAAACAAAATACCAATTTAGAATACAAAAAAGAAAACAAAGCTTGTAGTAGTAAAACAGTATCCCAAACTGTTAAATGCGTACCTCCGTATCCATTAACGCAGACAAAAATAATCCAGCCAAGTGACAAAGCCCACAGAGGACGTAAGAAAGAATGAAACAAACTCTTTAATGTTTTATTTTGAAAATCAAGTAGATCGCCTTTAAATTTGCAGTACATGATCAACATAAACAAGGAAATAATAAATAATGTGATAAATCTATGTAAAATCTAAAAAAAAACAGAAGTTGTTAGACCAGCAAAACATTTATATCATACCATACAGGAAATTTCTGAGTCATCAAGAAGTTGATAAACAATTTAGAGCATAAATTGTTCATCGACTACTGCATAAAAATATATTTAAGTTTACCGTATGTATTCGTGCTTTCCTTTTTCTCCACAAATGCAGCAAATAGCCATAAACTAATCCCACAAAAAATGGTGGAGCACGAGTCAAAATGTTAACATAGTAATAAACAAAGTAGTTCGAGGTTTCTTTCAAAGGTTCACTTGTAAATATATAAGTTGTCGAAGCGGCTAGAGATGCGCACAAAGCCACTATGAGAGCTGACCACGCTAAAGTTTTTGATCTTCCGAGAACCCAAAATAAGACTATTGGTGATAATATATGAAGTTGAACATCAATAGCTAAATACCACGTTACACCGACGCACTGAAAAACAAAACAATTTTGGTTAGTATTTATTTCACATTGACCATAATATTTTTAAATTCACGAATATATTATTGAAAGTCTCACAACTTGCTCTGGGTTGATGAAATTTTGCAAATGAAGTAAAGTAGTCCACCAGAATTGTCTGCATTTATGTGTACTGTCAACCATAAATCGATGCCATAATGGACCATCTGCTACACGATTCGCTAAAGATGCTTCGTAAAGTACTACAACTGCTAGTACTGGAAACATGCGTAGGAGGCGGTTAAGATAAAAGAATGGAAGATTTTTTACTAATTCTCCTGAAAGATAAATAAGACAATTTAGTAATTAATTTAAAATAGGAAGGATCTTATTAATTTATTGAAAATACATACATACTTCCCGTAAGCTTTTTTGCTGTTATATAAACTAGAAGTAAACCGCTTATGAAGAAAAACGTATCCACTGTTAGAGATGCTGTCGTAATCCAAATTGATTCATATGATTGTGACCACTGAAAAAAATACAAACGTTATTACGTACGTAGTTAATTCATGATATTTTAACGAACAATTTTTGCGTATCTCGATAGTTAGTATGATTGTTTGGATATAATTTTGTATTAAGAAAAGAATTTGCTTTTAAGTGCCCTAAATGGGTACCACATTAAAAACGATTTTAAACTTAGAGAAACATTTTAGCCGCTATTAGTTAAAGAAGTTCTTGTATTTTGATACCGGACATTCTGTTACATGGCATTTTTATAATAAAACGGAATACAAACCTTCACAGCATAAATTGGATTGGCTGGTATGTGACCAATGACATAGAATACATGACCAACTACCACCCACAAAATAGCTAAAGCACGAATACCATCCAAACAACTTATATTATCAGAATTTGGATTCATATCTAGAAGACGACGGCAATTTGTCAAAGCGGAAAAAGAAATTAAGATCTCATTTACTCTTTTAGGATCTGAAATGAAAATGGTGTTTTACAACTTATAAAATAATTAATAATTCAACCTAATAATTAAAATAACATTTACCTTTTTTACAAATTACATTATGATATACTTCATAAGATGTACTAAGTAATGTCAAAAGACCGAGTAATGAAAATATTATTCTGAAATACATAAATTCTTGTAAGTGGATTATAAAATAATTGAAATCAGTAATTTATCGTTAAATATAAATATCTTGGAATGCTTCTTACATAGTGAAATCACTATCAGTGATAATATAAATAAACATTCATAAATCTTAATGACAATAAACAGCATAATGGTTAATCATCAATGTTTACAGTTCAAAATAATCATTTTTATCAGTTAATAATAAAAATGATTAAAGTGAAATGAATCACTTATTTAAAAAAATAAGTGTATTACAATTTAATAATAGATTAGTTATGTTTAAATATATTTTGTAATACGTTTCAGATTTCCTCATATGATGACTTATTCTAAAAAAAAAAATTCACTTTATGATTTTGATATAATATGATTAGAATAACAACGGTTAAGGTTAAGAAAATTAAAATAGTTTTTAGACTTAACTCACATAGCTATGTAGTCTACAGGAGCCCATGGTTTGTCATTTGGAAGTCGACAGTAAACATCTTCATACTTAAAACCTATTGCAGTCAGATTAAATAAAAAACCAGATATTGTTTCTTCAGTTGTACATACTTTAGGTACACATAGTGCTAAATTAAATTGTATATTAGATAAAAGGCTGCTTTGGTTATTGCTAAAACAAAATAAATTATATATGGATTGTAGACATTCCAACTAAAATAACATCTGCTTACACACAAAATTCGGCTTCACCTTAAGTCTTGCACAGGTAGTTGGCTCATATAAAATTTAATATCTCTCATATATTACTTTATATATAGCATATGGAATAAGGGTTCAAAATATATCGCTATTGATTAATATAAGTTTTATATTAAATAATGTAATTTAAATTTTTTTCAAATGTTATAAACGATGTCGTCTATTTTGTGACGTCACGATGTTACTTTGTCACTAGAAGAGTAAACGTCAAACGAATTCAACTTTATTATTTGTTTCTCTCAGTCTTGCGATGCAGACTAGTGTTTACGGGCTTACGTGACATCCAAAAAATATAGACCATCATGGTTGATAGCGTTTTGGCTCGTATTGTCAAAAAATATTTAAAAATTTGAATTTTTTATGCATTCAGGTCTCAAAAAATATGATATTTTTTTTTCAACCTAGTAGAACGCTAATGAACAATCTGAGACCCATAAATAAAGTGTCAACAATTTATATTGGCATAGCGTCAAAGTCAAGTTTCTTTTTACACTTTTAAACGAAATACAGTATTTCTACTCTTATCTACGACACACAGGATTAATGTAAGTGTAGTCTTACAAAAAAATAAGATTCTTCGTTAAGCTTACGTTTTATTAAAACCTTATCAGTAATTCTTTTTCGAAGTATTTGCAAGAAAATAACAAAATATTAAAATTAACTTGGTATTGGTATTATTAGAATATAAAAATTCAACAAGTAATTGAAATACTTGTTGATTTTTTATATTGTCGATCTCCTCCGCTTTGTGCATTTCTTACCGTCAAAAACTATTATTGTAAACTTCTGTGTACAAATATAATATTAATATTTTACCTTGAATCTGAGAATTCATTACCAAACGCAGCTCTTGAGTTTTTGAAATTTTTACTATTTGCCGCGAGATTTTCAATTGTTTCTGCATGCAAAAATAATGTCCCTGGATCAAAATTGTATTTAAACTTTTCAAATGAAGCATCTATTTTAAAATTTTGGTTTACTGGCACTTTTATCATACAATATTTTCCTTCAATTGACATTTCTTTCACGGATTCATGTATATCAAGACATTGATAATAATTTCCTAAATCAACTAAGTTGCCTAATAATATTCCTCTGGGTACTCTCATTCCAGCATCAAGAACTACAAAATAAAAATTAACTTTAGAATTTTTTTATACTTCTGAATTTGAAAATTTAAAAAAATATTGGATTTATTTACTTTTTAACTTTTTAACCGACTTCCAAAAAGGAGGAGGTTCTACGTTCGGCTGTATATATGTTTTTTTTTCTATATTACATTGATTTATGTTTTAAAGACTCCTTATGTTTTATTAAAAGAATATATTATTATTTTAAATTAATGAATAACCTATACGTCCTTTCTTTTCTGTTGTAACTGTAATTTAACGTTCAATATATTTTTTTTGTACTGCTTTTAAAAAAATTAAGTAAATTTGTTACTTCATTAACAATGGTTTTAATTTGAAGTTAGTAAATTAAACTTTCTTACTTATTATTATAATATTTTTTTTTTTGTATAAAATATAAACTTACATCGAGACATTAGTAATGAATCATTCCGTCGAATATATCCCAATTGTTTGTTACATTCCTGATGATCCAGTACTCTTTCATACAAATCGGTATCCAATGGAAACTTGATCTTATCGTCTAAATATAACTTTGCCCACGTTTTAGAATAATTAAATATTAGGAATAGTAACAAAGTCTTCATTTTAAAAATTAATTGAACGAGTAACTTATTGAACTGTTAGTGGTCAATTAATATTTTTAGTTCTATCAAAACGTAGATAAGAATAATGGCACAATTTGTTGAGATTATCTAGTTGATCAAAATAATACTATTTTGTTGTATGGTTACTAATAGTTTGTTTAAAACTAGCGAGTTTCCGTGGGCTACAGTTCTTTATATAATTTATGCTTTGACCTACCTTTTTGGTCGATATGACTTATCAAGTGTCTAATTATTATGTGTAACCCCAATTTTAAAGAGATGTTATCAGACTTTTTGTAAAAAGATTTTTATCTGTCCTAAAACAACGAATTTCAGTGAATAATAATTAATCATTGTTATTGATAAATATATTGTTATACAATTAAATTTAAATCATATAAATATTAATGCGATGTACTTATCTAAGCTATCTGTGTCTCAAGAATTATTGTGGAATGCTCAAGTCACAGAATTTTATTTTGAGTAATCACAGACATATTACAAGAAATCACTTTTCAACTGTATCTTCGGTTACCATTAACGGATTCAGTTACTGTAGTAATCTTGGCATTACCATGGATACAAATTATCTACTTTTGAAGATCTGAAGTTAGAAAAAAAAACTTTATCTACTGATGATTGCTCTTCGTCTTTTCTTATTAAATAACCTTTACCTCGACTTGTACGAAGTCTTCTTAAATAAACTGGAGCAAATTGCAAAATTTAGGTAGGTTCGTACTAGGTAAGGTAAGGTAGTACCTCGAAGCAGAATTAAAATTTTTAGACGTAACACATATTTGGGGCCTCAGCTGTATAAACGGTTTAACTTTTTATTTGAGTGTAAGTTTTTGTATTTATTTTATTGATTTATTTAGACTTCATGTCTAATATAAATAAATAAATATTAAACATACAAGATCATTTTCTGATCGAGATGTGTAGTGTAGTTGATGATAACAAACTTTGGATTCGAACAACAATTATGAATTTGATGTCCATGTGAAACCAGAATAGATTGCTAGTGTTTTATTTGATTAAAGTATTAAAACCACAAACAACTTAAACAGATAAGACTAAACATTGATTGTTAGCACAGCAATTTTGAAACGAAATAGTTAATCAAAATCAAATAAGTGATATTACTGTATTACTACACTATTATGTTAACAATATTATATTTACAGTAAACATAAAATGTAGAAAATAAACGTACTTAGAATTTACAGAAACGAATCTATTAACTTTTCTTTTTCTTAAGTTATAATCCTAATTATTCTTACTGTATTCCATTTTTCAAAAAAAAAATACACTGACAGTTTTTTGGTCTAATTTTAGTTATAATATGTAAGATATGAAATTATGTACCTGTTATGTTATCTACAGTTTCTGTACATACTAACATTAACAAACTCTTCATCATAGAAAAAGAATAGCTTTACTATTATAACTTAAAATTTCGACGTCGATTATTATTCACGTTAATTTATTTATTGCAATAAAATAAAATAACATAGTGTGTAAATGTTATCTTGCTACGTTTATATCGTAAGGCGTTATGAAAAATTATTAAATAAAAGTCAAAATAAGACAAAATATATTATAGTTTATTTTATATTATACAAAACTCTAGCAGCTTAACCAATCAATAAGTTTTTTTTTATACACAGGGCGCAATGTTATCAATTTTTTGAACATCAATATAAATATGTATTGGTTGTTGTGACTCATATATTTAATTTTCGTAAAATTTTCAATTTCACTTAATTTTATTTAAGTTTTGATTATAATACGGGTTTAAATGAACAATAATAATTTAATAATAAAACAACGTCAATATTTTACAATACTTTATTATTAAAACAATCTATTTACATTATTCGTATAAATAATTATGTTATTGAGATTACCTTAAAATAAATCATGATGATATACGTATCTCTGAGTTACGTGTTTAGTTTATTCAGGTTTATTATAATTATTAACACTCTTATAACTTTCGAAGAACGATAGTTAGTAGAATACTACCTAATAATTATAGATTTACATAAAGAATTCTACTATTTTATTACAAAAATTTAAACTATACATATTTATTTTTGTAATTTAATAGAATTTTTAACACATTTTATTATTATTATTACAATTAAAAATTGTGAAATACTTTAAATGAAACTAGCTTGTGATTAACTTAATTCTAAAAGAATATTATAAGAACTTATAGTGCTCCTAATATTTAGTGTAACTTTAATTATTGGCTTTTCTTACACTAACAGATCAAGTAAGTATTCAAATTTTGAAATATATGATTAGATTTCAAAACTTGGAAACTTCCTTTTTATCAAATTCTCCGTCAACTTCTACCCCGTCTAAATCTTCACTTTTAACGAAAAGTTCATCACTTTCCTTCTGTAATGGTAAATTTCTTTCCACATCAAGGTTATTTTGACCTAAACCTAAATCATCTTTAACAAGTCCATTTCTTCCCATAGCTAAGTCATTGTTTTCTAAAATTCCATTTTTTTGTATATGTTCATGTTCTGGAATCGGTCCATTTCTTTGCAATGAGAAGTTATTTTTGTTGTCCAAAATATTGTCATCTTTTTTAAGAGTTGTTAATATAACATTATTTTCTAGAAGTGATCCATCTTTCTCAAGGCAATTAGGCAAGTATACTTTGTGTGATTTTGAAAGATCAGCACCTTTTTCCGGTGGTGGTCTACGTTTCTTTTGACCTGTAACATATGTTTTGTTAATTAAATTGTTTCATTACGGCTTGTTATGGAAGAGCGGAGCCTTCTGTCACAGGAGTGTACAACTCTTAAAAGAAGACTCTAGCCTTTAATTATTTATTATTCGATTGATGTTACTGAAATAAACTATTTTTTTTTTATTTTTTTTAAATGGGTCATATTATATTATTTTTTAGTTTATTTTAAATTTATGACTTATTTAATTTGAAAATCTTTTTTATTATCACGAATTATAATCATTAATAAGTCACTGTCGGAGCATAAAATTCTAAAGTTTTTTCACAATATCGACTATAACTATATGAACGGCTCACAACAGTCCTTCCAGAGAGGGTATATAAAGATTAGATCCTCCACGCAAATCATATATGGGTTGGTAGGCTTAGGATGATAATCTTAAGCTCTTATAAAATCAATATCCAGTTGGCCCAGTTATTAGCCTATGATCAACAAACAAATAACAAAGCCGTTCAGGGTTCGAGTCCTGGCTCCATTTAATAAGTTCCTAATTAAATGTTTATTTAATGAAAATATGTAATAAAAAAATTACCTCCTTCAATAAGCATTTTAATGACCGTAGAGCATGGGGCATCGATAATTACTGTAACTAAATATGAAACCCACAACGAGATTACAAAATAAGCCTTAAAGTCGAATATCTGAAAAAAAATGTAGGTAATTAATAAGGGTCGTCAGAAAATAATAATATAATGATTAACTAAAACCACATTAAGTTTTACCGTGCACAAGTAATGTTATGTACGTTAAATACCTACACATTTATAATTTATTTGCAAGAAGTGGAAGCACCTATTTCTACGCAAATAAAGTGACACGATTTCGCTAGATAAATCAATTAAAATATTATTCATGAGAATTGTTCATTTATAAAATAATAATCCTTACCCTACCGCCTTGGCTGAAGTACTTAGGCATCACTTCCATGCCCGCCCCCAAGAACATAATAGGGTAATGGTACAGATACATTGCATAGGAAAGACGAGCTGGAAGCTTCCAGATTGATAATGAAAGAAACCAATCTATAGGACCTAAAATGAACATATCGTTATTATATTAGTCGATAGAAGTTACAGGTCTAAGAACTAAAGAATCTTGAAAATTATGCAAATTATTTAATTTATCAAAACGTTTATATCGGTGGTAGAGATAATTATAAACAGACAAACTGACTTTTTAAAATTTATTGAAAATCTGACTTTTGATTGATTTTGATTGAGTTTGATGATTATTCTTAATTGAACAATTTAAATTATAGATAAATAGAAAACCACATTGTAATATCAAGATATCAAGATTTACAACATACCTCCATATCCTTTACCACAAGCAAATATAACCCAACCCAGTCCGATAGCCCACAACGTTCGCATAAAGGAATTGAAGAGATTGTCAAGAACTTGATTGTCCCAATCAAGTTTCATGACCTCATAGGAGGCGTAAAAGCAGAAAGCAATCATCGCTAGGCCAATCATCCAGGCAATTAAAACAAAAATCTGGAAACAAATATATAAATAGATAAATTGTTAAATGAATAAAAAAAATCTAAAATATATCGATAGGTACTAAGCATTCATATGGTCGTGATGATATTTGTTTTATTGGAAGCAGATAAACGCATTGTTACATGAAATTAACAGATCACAGAAAGGGAGCAATCGCCTATTATATATCTTCATATTACGATAGAAAATAATACAAACAAACTAAATGTAAATGCTCAAATAATTGTAAACGAACAATAAAGGAACAATAATTGGGCACCAGACGATAATTGATAAACTATAACCTAATTAGAATCAAGATTGTCTGATAAACACGGATAATGAGTTTGAAAATCAATTCCTACAACTAATTGTGATATGCTGTTTTGAAATAAATATAATTTATACTAAATGCTTATATTTTGAAATGTAATATAAAATATATGTTAAATAATCACCACGTCTAAATGTTCCTTAAGTTTTCGCGCCTATAAAGGTCTATTTGACTTAATAAAATGAAATTCAGCTTATATCTAGTCATGGCTATAGAAAACGATTTATTACTTCAACTTCAATTGTTTACTGCGCAACTTCTGAACAACACATATAATCATGTACAAGGATATTATCCGTTAATACCTTTCTGTTATCGTTTATAAATTAATCTCGTCTTATTTGGAAGATAATCCATGCTAATATCCATATTAAAGTGGTATTTCATTTTCTTATGATAAATAACAATTTTTTGATTGTGTGTTAATAATGGGAATACCTATTGGTCAAATTCAAAAAATATGAAAAATACTATCCAAAAAATTAATGTAACGGATATTAATACCTATTTTTACAAAATAAATATATTTAATAAGGTAAGTGTACATGTAAAAATCTTCGCGGAGTTCGTATTGAAAGACAACAACAATTTTTTCAAAGTCAAAATATCGCGAGAAAAAGTATAAAATACTTTATTTATGTGTTTTAAATATACCCAAGATACAAAGTATAAGCAAGAATTTATCGTTCCTACCTATGAAATACCTACGACAGTATAACATATAATTATACAGATCTCTCATGCTCACATATTAAGACTTTATGGTAAAATTCCTTAGAAGTGACATGGTTGAAAAAAAACTTAGAAACGTACCATATTCAGTCGAATTTGTTTTCCTTTATAGATGCTAAGGATGTAACCATAAATCATGCCCACGAAAAATGGTGAGGCTCGAGTCAAAGTATTTACGTAGAAATTGGTCATGTAATAATCCTGTTCGTCTAATCGCCTGCAAAACAAATGAAAAAAAAATCAATTATAAAAGTTCTTTGTTTTATCCAATAAAACAGTGAAACCAATGTTATTTATAAAAATCTAAGACAACAAAATAGGAGAATCGATAAATAAAATAAAAATGTAATAAAAATTAAAGGTAAAATTAGGTAACCTCAATTCCGGTAAAATTAGACAAACACATCTAGGTAATAGAATTTAAATATCTTGTATCATACAAGGACAAGTGGAAGTTTATAAAACTGACCTACGACCTAACATTAATTAATACTAGTTATTAGACAAAGTGAAGAGCTGCTTAAATATTGTTTTTTATAATCATTAATAACTATTTAACTTTTATACTAATTATTATCTCTCATTTATTTATAACTTCTTTTTTTTTAATTTTTAACAATATAATTATACTAATTATTATTACAATCAATAAAATGTAGTTATATAATAGATATATTATTAATAATATTATCATTATTGGCATCATCATCATCATCTCAGTTGGTGGATGTCACTAAGCTTTTAAGCTACCTGCATTCAGTATCGTTCTTTTAACAACATTTCGATTATTTTGTGGATTTCATAGAGGACATTCTATGGTCAATTATATTAGTTTATCATACTTACGGAATTGTCATATTAGTAGGCGGCATGTCCTTCATAAAGTTCCATATAGTTGCTCCAACTTGAACAGCTACCAACCCAGAAATAAGAGCAGACCACGAAGCTGTTCTATTTTTACCGAGGACCCAAAATAGGATCAGTGGTGATACAATATGCAGCTGTATATCAATGGCGATATACCATGAATGTGCTACACACTGAAAAACAGAAAATCACATTAGCCTGCGATGATGAAGAAATATAAATTTTCGGATTTTTTTCATTGACAGTGAAAAAAATAATTAATCCTGCTTTTGAAAGTTACTTGCATTGATAGGAAAATAAATTGTCTAACTGTATCCGTTAACAAGCATTGTTGCCGTGGGGTAACAAAGTAATTTGAAACGACCAACTGACTTATTTATTGACAAAATCTACAATAACAGCGGGCATAAGATATATAAATAACAAACATAAGTTACTATTTTCTAGCTGACAAACGTGTAAGATCTTACTTACATGCTAAAAGGCAAAAAGTATGAAAGAAAATCGTAATGATAGTCATCAATGACAAGTAACAAAAAAGCTAAAAAATTCTAAAGAAAAATCAACTCTTCGGAGGTTAGTTGAATGTATTTCAATGTATTCGTAGATTTTCGCAAAATATCGCCTAACTTCGTTTAATTTATAAAAAAAAACTTAATTTACTCCAAATTGTTAAGTAAAACAACTCACAATAGCTTCAGGATTCACATAATTCTGAACATGTAACAACGTAGTCCACCAAAATGACCGACATCTTTCTGCGTTACGCGCGACGTTGACCCAGTACGGGCCATCTGCTATGCGATGGAACACAGAAGCTTCTAGAAGAACTAGCGCAGCCAATAGTGGGAACATCCGCAAAAGCCGATTTAAGTAGAAAACATGCACTCGTTTCAAGAATGTTGCTGAAAATTAAAAGCACCACAAATAAATAAAATTTTAATCAAAGCTAAATCATAGAAATGGCATAACATTGAAATCATCAAAACATGATATATAATAATTACGTAGGTTTATATGAATAAAATGCAATACTTCAAAAATGAAAGAAAAGACGTATTAAAACCAATTCAGTTACTATAATATTTAACATAATTAATTATCATACAGAAATTGCTACAAAATATAATACAATAGTGTTTTTGAAAATGGATCGAAACATTTCGATGAAGGTTTTGCTATACAAGTTTAATTAGTATCACTTCCCAAAAAACCCGACTTTACTTTTCATATTTGAGGTACTTGCATTTATTAGTCTACTGTTACCTAATAAATACAATTTTCTATGAATAAAAACATCATAGAAAATATAGCCAAACCTAGGCGTTGTTAATATCTAGAAGACCGTTTGTTATTAGAATTTAATCTTGTTAGGTTATTCTTTTTGTGTTTACTTACTTCCAGACATTTTTCCAACAGAAGTGTAGACGAGTAGAATTCCTGCCATGAGAAAGAATGAATCCACTGAGAAGAGACCCGTTGACACCCATACTCCGTCCGCAGAAGTTACCCACTGAAAAGAAAAGACCGGTGTTATACGAATATGAAAAAAAAGAAATACTTTTTATCCATCTAAGTCAAAAGGAAGAGTAATAATTTTGGCAGTCTATGTATGTATGTACGTATTTTGTATTTTCTACCGTAGCGCCTAAACTCCTTCACTGATTTTATTGATAAAATTACATATACTCACATTAATACCATCCAAAAGATTAATATTGAAGTTGTGCATCGAAAAGGCGTGCCCCACAAGAACCCACATCATAGAGATGGTTCTGATTCCGTCCATACATTCGATAGCGTTCGGGTTTGGATTAAAAGTCATGAGGCGTTTTGTATTTGTGTATATGGAGAACATTCGGAGGTAGACGATGGCACGTTTTGGATCTGTAACAAGACAATATAATAAGTCTAACTGGTACGAAAAGATAATTTAATTTAATTAAAAGATTTTAGTAGTAACAGAGTCTTTACGACAACACTCCTTTATAGAAATATTTTCATAGTCCTTCTCGAAAACACACACTCGTTCATGATAATCAGCCGCCTATTTGATATACATTATTATCAATGTCGGATTAAAAATAAAGAAAACAAAAATGAAAATGCATGTTTACTTGTATTTTTTATGTTGTTCCAAGATTATCTAAATCTAACACTAATTGTTATGATTAGAAACATATCATGAGCTGGAGAAATACATTTAGATAAATGTAGTGCTGTTATGATCAATCAGTAACAGAACATGTAAAATAATAAACAAACACAACAGGGTGAAATATATAATTGGGGTTGTTATGCCTACCTTGTACTATTAGAACGTTGGGTGGTTGGAGAAATGATAATATAGAGAAGAATGCATGCGAAATAAGCGTTAAGATAATATTATGTGTAGTAAGAATTAATATTTGATTGAAGTGAATGGAATAAAATAGTATTGTGCCGATCCCACTTAACTAGGACAAAGACAAGGATCTCCTTGTCTAAGATTTGTGTAATGATCTCATTACACAATTCTTATACGTGTTGCACAAATAAAGAACTAGGTGAGCGACCATGACAAGTTATATAACTTATAAAATTAAAAAAAAAGTGATGCTTACCTTTCTTAAGGATAACTATGTGAGTGACGTCATACGCAGTACCCACTAACGTTAAGAAAGCAATGACAGAAAAGATCACACTGAAACAATAGACATATTATGTTAGCCTCAAAATTCGCCTCCATACTTCCTTTTATGAAGGTTGAAAGTTTTTCATTCCATGGTCATAGTGGCTTTGTGTCGTAGGTTACAATGGTCCAAAATTGGCTCATATAATTGGTTCTCGCATACCTATGGTAGAAGCATGGGCTGAAAAACTCATGAACTCATCAGCGTGAGTAATAAATAAAAAATAGTTAAAAAGGGGTGTCATATAGTAACATTACGAAATAGATTATGCTATTGTGGAATTTTCTCTAGTAATATAAATGAGAAACATTCCATCATTAATTGTTTTGTTAACTAAGGGATTAGGCGTTTTCTGTAAAAAAAATCCTAGGCATTTTGACTTATTCCGATTCTTCCCAGAGTTATTATTATATTTCAACCAGCAGACACAAAACCTTAACAAATTAAATAAACACTTAAACCTTTTCACTCTATCTATAAAACAATAAATGTAAATTCATACAGTAGTTTCGAGATTATTGTGAACAGACGAATATACAGCCGCGGCGGAATACTTCGTCTTACATTATTAGATAGATTAATTTTATAACTTTCATAAACTAATGACGTTTTTATATTATCACTATTACTTCTTGTTATCGAACCGCCATAACTTTGCATACAATGGCATAAATTATTACAATATACATTTTACGAGGTGATTGTAAAGTTTAATAATTTAATAAAACCACAAAACTTTATAACTTCTCAATTGCACACTGAAAATTTCAGTGTGCAATTTTTTTATCGCTTGTTAAATATTTCTCTAAAGCATTTTATAGATAGTATGCCTATCTAATAACCATAAAAGTTTCTATATTTTATTGAATTGGTAAATAAAATACTTACATAGCTACATAATCAACAGCGACCCATGGTTTGTCGTTGGGCAGCCGAACAAATTCTTCATCAAACCGAAATCCAATTTGACTCAAATTGAATAAGATTTGATGGCTATATTCTAATGAGGTGCAAACTTTGGGTATACACAACGCCACGTTAATAGAAGCTCTCTGATACACATCTTTAGAATCTAAACTTCTGTAAAGTAAGAAAATTTATTTGATCATAATGTTGTAATCAATACATCAATACAAATTTATATAAAATTGAATTGTGTGATTTCAAATAACTGTTTCCTCAATTGCTTATAGTTTAATTATTGTTTGTCTGTTTGTCTTGTCCAGGCTCTGGAAAGACAGAACCGATTTAAAAAAATAAACTTACCCATTATTTGTCCTTGCAACTGCAAAGCTTTGCACTTCTGATATGATTGTGTTATCAAATTTTACTATTTTCATGTTACTGAAATCATACTTTTTTAAAAGAATTTCTTCTTCTTCGTCGTCAAAAACTGCCTGGAATGTTTGATTCAGGGGTATTTGGAGAAAAGAATATTTTCCTTCTATGTTCATTTCTTTTCCTCCTTCATCCTCCCTAGTCTCTATTATTCGCAGACATTGGTGATAATCCCCGAGATCTGTGGCACTTAACAAATTCAGTCCTCTTGGTACTCTCATTCCTGAATCCAGGACTGCAAAAAAGTAATTTATTTATTTTCATGAGTTTTTTTTTTCAAAACTATCATTTGGTACTTTTTTCTAAAATGTAGAAAATTAACTTAAATATCAATTAAATTATAGTATGTTATTCTAATAAAATGTACGCTTACTATATCACGAACAACTGTTATTAATTATTATTTAGAAATTATGACAAAGTAAACATCTTTTCAAGAATAAATGTCTGTTTCTTACGATGTAGATATCAAGAGTTTTTGGGAGGATGCTTTAACTATAAATTAGCCAAAAAGAAACCCTAGAACTCTACAGTATGTCCCTAATCTCATATTAGGCAGGAATTGGAATGATTAAGGGTAAGATATAAGTAGCCAAAACACTTGTGTAAAGTGAAAGCTCAAGATCAAATCAATAATATCAAAAGTGATGTAAATTTTAATATAGGAACACATTAAAATTTACATCACCTTTGATATTGTTTTAATGTATTTGTTATGTTCAATTAAATAACACTTACAACTGCAAGACTAACAATGTTTAGATAACAATCATGATTGATTTTACACATGTCATGCTAAATATAGAGAAACAGTTTATTGATTAGTGAAATAAAATTGTATTACATAAATAATATTAAAATACTAAGATTTACATCACTGACAAAATATTAGACCATGAATATTATGCTCCAAATAAATATACTAAACTACATAAAACTAAATTTTGCGTGTCATCGTGTAATTAAAAACCACCACAGTAAATTAATTATGACAAAAGGGCTAACGCGCAAAGTATCAGCCGTGTTTTACAGCGTAAAAAAAAGCCAGTATTTTTGCCACCATTCCACGTGGACTTCATTTGTATAGTTATTTGGTTTTAAATAAATAAATATAAATGGGTACCTATAGTATCATTACAAAATAGACAATTCCATTCTATCATTAATTGTTTTGTTATAGAAACTTAAACTAACTCACATTCACTCATCCTAATAAACGTTACCTTAACCTACTCTTTATTACTCAATAAAAAAATACAATACCAATAATTATGTTTAATATTTAACTCACATCTTGCAAACAACATTGTGTCATTTTCCTTTAGAAAGTTTATCTGCCTCGTACATTCTTCAGAATCTAATACTCTTTCATATAGATCTTTATCAAAAGTACGACTATTTTCTAAATCAATAACTAGATGACAATTTGATAAAACTAAAACACTAAGCAAAACTAAAATTGAAATATTTAACACCATTTTTATCACAGCACTTATTTCTTTATTTTTTTTTTTGTCAAAATTATTTCATATTCCTTGTTGCCTCATTCGAGATCTTTGGCGTAATGATATTTTTTATTGGCACTAGGATGTCTTTGATTATTTATTGTTGTAATTAACAATTTTATCTTATCATCAAAATTATCGACTAAATTTATTACTCATGTAAATTCAGATAAATTTGCGATTTTGCCACTGATAGTAAATAAATTCCTTTGAACTGTGGTACTTTCCGGGTTTATATCGAAGCTTAGTCTAGCGCAATAGTTTTTAAGTAGATTAATTTGTACTAGTATAGCATGACATGACTTTAATGGCATAAGTAACTTAATAGAACTTATAAAATATAGTATACTTAACCGGGAAAAAATATCATCAACCATTCCGTAAACAACTCCATCGTAAACTACAAGTACATTGGTTCTTATGATCGTTTTGTCTACTCTTGATTACAGCGCTTGGTTTCCACGATACGATACGATTGACACCCTTCCCCGGACCTCAAAGTTAAATCTTGTAAGTATTCCATCCTTTTCATCGATGTTTAAAATATTTACTTGTGTTTCTTCATATGTTTGGAACTTCAAAGAGAGAAATAACGATAAATGAACATGAAGTCATCACTACATAGTATAATGCTTATATCTTTAAAACTACGCAACAGATTTTGATGCGGTTTTTTTAAATAGATAGAGTGATTGAAAAGGAAGGTGTACAAGTATAACTAGCGACCCGTCCCGGCTTCGCACGGGTACCACACAAATATTATAAAGGCGAAAGTTTATGTGTAAGTAAGTGTGTATGTTTGTTCCTCCTTTTCGCTGAAACTGAAATCCACGCGGACGAACATGCGGGCATCCGCTAGTAAATTATAAAGAAAAATTAAATTGCGGCTTGAGACCATTTTGTTTGGAAGTCCATGAAAGACGCTTATGTCCAACAGTGGATGTTCATCGGCTGTTAATGTTGATGAAACTAAGAAGATGCTACCGAAGAAGATTCTAGAAGAAATTACGTAAATAAAAAGAAATTTTAGAACACTCAAACGATTTTGTAAACAACGATGATAAGTAATAATTCACGAAGGCCTATTATCTGTTTTCTAGAAAATATTTTCCTTTGTAGCTAATTAAGACTATAAAAGGGACTGAATTTGATAAATTATGAATAATAAACTATGTTAGTTTTAGTCTCCAATAAAGAGTAATATCTAGCCTAACATGCGACTCACGACATTATCATGTAAAGACAAGTAGACTAATAGCGCTGAATTGGATAATATATTGCTTCTTTTTTCGTTCAGTTTGTATGAAAGAAAGGGCAATACATCTGGTTCAGCCGCAATTAGCCGATTTGTCTGGAAAATATATACGATTTTGTAAAAGCTGAAGAGTTTGTTTGTTTGGTTGAACGCGCTAATCTCAAGAAATACCGATCTGATTTGAAAAATTATTTCAATGTTTAATTAATTATTTTAAATGAATTTTAATATTAATTTGTTGAAAATTAATCAACACAGAGATTTAGTTGCCTCAACAAAGGCTTCAATTGAAAGTTCTAATTAAAAAAAAACAAAAGATATGATGGATTTTCAGTCACGTTCGTTTCTTGAATGCACGTGTATTACATAATCTAAGTACTAAGTACTAAATACAAAAGGATTTGCAAAAATTTCAATTCGTTAATCAAAAGCATTAAAATGTATGAGTCAACATTCAACTGATTAACGTAATCAGTTTCTAAGAATTAATTACAAGCAGTACTAAAAGGAAATCCAAAGTAGTGCAATTTTGTGCTAGATAAGAATATTAATAAACATTTACTCATTTTGATAATTTGAACAATTAAATCATATTGGTGCCCAATTCATAAAGCACTAGTAGCTATGCCTCGCGGTTTTACCTGCGTAAACTTCGTTCCAGTTGTTTAATTTAGGGCCTCAATAGCTTATTGGTTAGAGCGGTCGGACTCATCACCGAGGGGTGGTACTTCGATCCCCGCCCCGTTAGTCTATTGTCGTACCCACTCCTAACACAGCATTTCCCGATTAGTTGGAGGGGAATGAGAATATTAGTCATATTTAAAAGATATGTCAAATATTCGTTAAAAAATAGATAATTAGAATATGTACCAGACTATTTTATCAATCTCTGAGCCTTTAGCCCATTAGTCTGTAAAGCCGTAATTAAGTGAAAAAATCTCCATGAAATACTCACAAAATATCCATATTAATAAACATGGATTAAAATGTAAACATCAATTTACGTAAAAGTAAAGTAATCTTTAATTAGTAGTCCACTTTACCTTGACGTTAATTGATGTTTAAATTGTAATCCATGTTTATTAATATGAGTGTAGAGTTTCTTTTTTAGTTAAGTATGATGGACATCGGACAAACCAATCTGAAGATATCAATATTTCTCCACTAAAATCATAATTAATTTCATATTTAATTACATAGTCATCTGCAAATTTCAACAGATTTTTTAAAATTTAAAATGCAATCTGTAATTATGATTATATGAATGATAATGTCCGGGTATATTCAACAAATTTGGAGCACGTAAATAAGATTAAATGCTCTGATTTAAGTTTGATTTCTTTTTGGGGAAACCCACCAAATTATTCAATCACACTGAATCATTAATTTGTGTTCAGCCATTTTTATAATAGTAGGTAGTTCTTGAAACAAACACTGCTACTAATACTAGGAAGGCAATGGTTGTTCCTAGAATTAGGAACAACCATTGCCTTCCTATTTCTATGTTTAAATATATGGCTTACAAGCGGATGCCCGCGACTTCGTCAAACCAAACCAAACAACCAACAACCAAACCCAACGCAGAAAAACCAAAGTCACCGACGTAGCTCAACAAGTCGCGATGCTGAAGTGGCAATGGGCGGGGCATATAGTCCACAGAGCCGATGGAAATTGGGTGCAAGGTGCTGGAATGGCGACCCCGTACTACAAAGCGCAGTGTTGGTCGACCCCCCACCAGGTGAACTGAGGACATCAAGCTAGTCGCAGGGATTCGCTGGATGCAGGCGGCACAGGATCGTGATGTTTGGAAGTCCTTATAATATGATGGCCTATGTGCTGCAGTGGACGTCCATCATGATGAATGATGATTGATCCTACTTAACATTATAAACGCGAAAGTTTGCATGGATGTTTGGATGTATGTTTGTTTGGATGTTTGTTACTCTTTAACGCCGCTACTACTGAAGCGATTTGGCTAAAATATGGAATGGAAATAGATTTTATTCTGGATTAACACGGATATCGGGATGAAAAGTAGCATGTTTGTTACTCTTTAACGCCGCTACTACTGAAGCGATTTGGCTGAAATTTGGAATGGAAATAGATTTTATTCTGGATTAACACGGATTTCGGGATAAAAAGTAGCATATTATATGCTACTTTTTATCCCGAAAATTTCTTGGTTTCCCGAGATTTGCGAAAACTGATGATTTTGATGATATGAATGTTTGTTACTCTTACACGCCTCGACTACGGAATCGAATTAGCTGAAATTTGGTTTTAAGATATATTATAGCCTGGATTAACACAGGACTTTTTGTCCCGGAAAAATCCGTGGTTCCCGAGGGATTAGTCAAAAATTAAATTCCACACGGACGAAGTCGCGGGCGCCCGCTAGTTGACAATATTGCCAAGTTCTACTATAAATAAGAGAAAAAGTTTAAATATATTCTTCCAGACATTTATTTTTTATAACCATTGATATGAAGTAATAGTAGGTACTAAAATTTTATAATTTTCGAATTGAACGTTCCAAAGCTAATAATAATATTTATTCAAAATAGTATCGGTCGCTACTTTTGGTAAAGAATTATGCTTATCGTATTGTTCCACTGTACTACGATTAGATAATGTGTATTCGTATTGTTTATCTGTGACAATTACAGAGCACATTGTTATTAATGAGAAAACATGCATACATACATAATATCATCACGGCTTTATCCCTACCCCTATGGGAGGACGTATGGCAGAGACATCCTCCACTTATTACAATCCTTGGATATCTCCCTTGCTTCTTCAACTCTGATCAATACTTTCAAACAAGGTCTCCGGTTTTCTCATGACTTGATTTTTATTGATATTATTGTCTTGGATCTGTTCCAGGAACGCTCGTCTTGACCTTACGCTTCCAAAAATTTCCTACAACCATAATATATGAATAGGAAATATATTACAAAAATACACTAATTCTCATCTAGTATCATCTATCTCATAAAGTCTAGAGATGCCATCATTCATTATGTTTTACTAGTTCCGCGCCTTAATAAATTCATTATTATCATCGTCATTATCATCATCATCATCATCATCATCATCATCATCATCATCATCATCATCATCATCATCATCATCATCATCATCATCATCATCATCATCATCATCATCATCATCGTCATCGTCATCATCATCAACATCACTAATAAACGATGGACGGTGACTGCTGGACATATGCCGGTTGATGACCTCGGTTTACCTAGTGGGGGGTCGACCAATACTGCGCTTTCGCTGGTGTGGGGTCGCCCTTCCAGCGCCTTGGGACCCCAACGGCCATCGGCTCTTCGAATTTGTCTATTGCCACTTTAGCTTCGCAGCTCGCTGAGATATTACTAAGTAATGCACCAGAGTTTCCCCAAAGAGGTCACCGTGTGTAACCATTCTCAGCTTGTATCCTGTATTCTCTCTCTGATTATTCTATAATATCTCTGATTATTCTATAATATCTCTGATTATTTTTTCAATACTACATTTTAACTAGACACTATAACACTGCAACAAAGGAATAAAGAAGGAGAGCACAGGGCGATATCATATCGATATTAATACTATCACCGAAACGATGAGTAATCACACACAAAAATATTGCACCTAGGTCAAAAAACCGTCATAATTTATTGAGAATTAAGGCCTATCAATGTAGGGTAGGAATTTACCAATAAATGCCGAAAAAAACTGCATGATTAAGGTAATTACCAGTAATGCCCTTTTCATCATATTCAAGATTATAATTGCATGTATCCAAATATTATTTGGGCTAATTGTATTATTGACGGATTAATTATTCCTAGGTATATATAAATAATAATCAGTACAATAACAAATGACGTTTGGTACCTCGCCCGCCTGCAATTAGATATTTTTGAATATCTCCACTTCAAACGTCTGAACAGTGAACATGTAGACATACTCATACTACGTCATAACTATGTAATTTACTAATAGATGCCACTTACAAATAATATAGCTTTCTGGTTGGTAAATGAAATTTACAAATTCGGTTAAACAAAATGAAAAAAAAAATAAAATAAAAAAGAACTATATATTATATACATAAGTATATAATGTAAATAAACACAAAATTGTGCATGTATGCGCTCAGTGGAGCCGTTAAATTCGGATCAAGTTAGCCCACTTCTGTCTTAGATTGCAACGTCAATTACCATCAGGTGAGATTGTAGTCAAGCTAACTTGTAGAGAAAAAAAAATGGCAACCATGGTCATCTAAATTTTTACATTACTAACTCGACTTCACCACTTAAGCCTACACAGAAATTGCAGTAAAGTCTTTAAAGATCAATTAATACCGCCATAACTCGGAGGCAGCAAATCGGTAGGTCGTGGTAATTACCGGTAAGTATAATGTCTCATTGTTAATTGTTAGGGCATATCGCGGGCGGATCTCTTTTAGTCTCTCCGCCTTATCTGCTCGGAGGCTGTGGGCTCCGGCGATATAAGGGCTGGCTATTCATTGTCTTATGTCAAACATATAAGTTGGCCAGTGAATGTAAGACACTGACTGGGCAAATATACGTAGTGAATAGCGGAAGCAAAATCGTAACATATTTCCAAATCAAGACACGCTTTCGCGTGTCCAGCCGAATTCGAGTTAATCAAACCCGTGATTCAGTAGCAGTAGCCTTTTCAGGAAATATGTTTTTAATAATATTCTCAGCTATCCTATCGATTATATAATGCCCCCCAACAAAAATTTTCAAAATATCTTCAATGTACAGAATTCGTATTATAAGTAGAGATTCTAGATGGCGCCAGTAGTACTCTATGCCACGCTAACGTTGGTTATTACAAATGGTATAAGTAAAATCTCAAATTGCGAATAAATGTACTGTAGTTTTATTATAGGTTTAGATATAGACTAGCAGACGACCTGCGGTTGCATCATCGTAGTTTCTTTTCCTATGGGAATACGGAGATAAAATATGGCTTATATTATTCACTGATAATGTGGCTTTCCATTGGCGAAAATAAATTTATAATCAGTGTAGCGCAGCGGTTTAGATATGAATGCGTATTTAAATAAACTCAATATTGCATTTGTGACAATATATAATAGTATGGATTAAAGAGTATTATATATAATTATTATCATCATACAGTCAACAACGTGACCAAGTGCGTTTAAAACCCAGAAACGAAGAAGAAGAATTGTCATCAGCTATACATAAACCAGATAAATTCTTTTTTTACGCTTACCTTACCTTATCAGCCGATAGACGTCCACTGCTGGATATAGGCCTCTTGCATGGAAATCCAAGCACAACGATCTCAAGCCGTCAGCATCCAGCGGCTCTCTGCAATCCTCTTGATATCCTCGGTTCACCTAGTGGGGGGTCGACCAACACTGCGCTTTCCGGTGCTGGGTCGCCATTCCAGCACCTTGGGACCCCAACGTCCTCTCTCGGCTCTTCGAACTATATACCCTGCCCATTGCCACTTCAGTATCGCGACTTGCTGAGCTATGTCAGTGACTTTCATTTTCTTCTTTCTTTTTTTTTGTTGTTAAATTTCTTCTTAGTGTTCTGTTTTTATAAATGTTACTATCGTTACACAGAGAAGTTATGACGTATTTCCATCATCATTATAATTAACAACTCGTATCCGGTTCACTGTTGAGCACGAGTCTCCTTTCTGACGGGTTAGGCTAATACCCACCACTCTGGCCTAGACTTCCCACATGCAGAGATTTAAGAAAATTCTTGTGTTTGTTGTTTGTTCATGACGTGTAAATAATTTTTGAGTACTTATTATTTAAAAAAAAATAAAAAATTCAAATAGGAACAAAGAAAATGAAAAATTTATGGCGTTTAATCGAAAAAGATCATTAGGATTTGTTTCAAAAACGATACAGACAGGTCGATGTACAAGTAAATACGGGCAGATTAATTATAATTTTTGGCGCTGATGAACTTTTACGTGTATATCTCTCTCTATCTATATCTTGTTAGACAGAGATAGAAACGAAGTTCGAGGCTCATAGTACGGATATATAAAACGTTACAGAATAGCGATACTGACCTTTGTCCACATTTTGTTAAAGACGCACTTTACGCCGAAATTTTATCCTTATCATTTTTATTTATGGTACCACATTAGTTTATTGTTAACATTTTTTTACTTTGTCATCCTTACAAACAAAATATTAAAGTATTAATGTTGTTTCTATGCGGCATTTCTTCATAAACGGTTAAGTAGAAAGGTTTTCACGCCTAAATGCTTTATCCCCTTAAACTAATAACCTATAGACTCGCAACACCTACACTTTTTACCCGACTGCATCAGAAGGAGGGTAATGTTTTACGAGCGTATGTGGTGCTGCAAAGATTTTTAAGGACGTTTTTAGGATTCCGCAGTCAACAGGTAAAATATAATCTCGAAAAAAAAAATCCCCATAGGATGATTTTTTTTTCTCGTCTACGGTGTAGGTGTTCGATATATACCTAGATCTTCAAAAAAAATATGGGTTTCCCATTCATTTTAAAATTTTTAGTGTTTTTGTGGTTGTTAGTAAGAAAGCTTTGATTTTTAGTCGGCATTTGTAACGTTCAACTACGAAACCCTTCACTTGGGCAGTTTTTTCATTCTACTTTAATTATTCTTCATAAAAAATATTTGCATTATACTTCTAATTCATTAAACAGAATAAAAAAATTCGAATGCAATAAATTTTACTTAATACCTAAAATCAATGAACAATAATAACTGTTTCAAGACAAGTAGGTATATCAATAGATATTTACTTCGAATATTTATGTCTATAATCCTTACAAATGTGATTGTGAGTTTCTTTGTTTGTTCAAATTTCACGCCTAATTGCTTTATCCCCTTAACTAATAACCTATAGACTCGACTTGCAACACCTAACACTTTTTACCCGACTGCGTCAGAAGGAGGGTAATGTTTTTCGAGCTGCAGGCTTTCTTACGGGCAAAGAATGAAATACCAATTTTTTGTCACTGCATGCGGCAACATAAAGAATTTAGTCAGAACTTTATACAGATATTGTGATATATATATGTGACTATGTGAGTGTAAGAGTTAATCTAATTTCACTCGCCGACACGCACACAAGTGTACGCTTCGTAGCGATGCGTCAAGGGCTCCCATTTTGGGGCACATAAAACGGCTTACGAATCTAGCGACTACACACTATCTATGTGTTATAGATCTATGTTTATCTCGGTAAACCGAGGGTGATCACTGCTAGAATACTTTTTTTATATATTTAGCTTACTTTTAATATTTTTGGGTTTCAATAAATATTATAAGTTTCTACAAAATTATCTACGTCAGATAAAACATCGTGTGGTAGCAATATAGATTGAATTATTTTATTTTTATTTTTTACATTCCACAATATAATTTATTATACATATAAAAATTATATAACGCAATTCGAGATAAAACAATCGTGTAATTTATGGGCGGCTTTATCACTTTAGTTGCTTACAATTAGCACTCGATAATGTTACATAGAGAAATTTTCTGAACATCGTCAATTTAAAAGGCAAGTGATTAGGTAGTTACTTATAAAGATAGTAAACGGAATGTTAGCATAGTGGGCATATTTTGGTACCTAGTATTGAAATGTAAAAACTAATGCGATTATATTTTTGTATGAAAGCTTAACAAAATGTCATTCGCTTTTCAAAATCCCTGTTCATCCTATATTAGTAACTAGCGAACACCCGCGACTTCGTCCGCGTGGAATTCAGTTGTTCACAACTGATTGATTGATTAAAAGTTGATTTTTCCGGGATGAAAAGTAGCCTATGTGATTATCCAGAGTGAAATCGATTTCCATTTTAAATTTCAGCTAAATCGCTTCAGTAGCCGCAGCGTAAAGGAGGAACAAACATACACACGCACAAACTTTCGCCTTTATAATATTAGAGTGATTTATCTGAACTTTTAATAATATACACGACTGTTGAAACTGATTGATCGATTTAGAATTGTCTACAAATTTTACCTACAATTTTCTATTGACAAAATAATTTCTTACGATAATAATTAGATAACGGAACCACTCGTACTAATTGTTAACTCGGCAGGCTAATTCACTAACTTTGACGTGTGTTAGTTGATATAATATACGAAATTGAGATTCTATGTAAGTAATTAACTATTTCTATGCCTACTGACAATCCTTCGTGTATATCATACAATAGGTAGATTATATTTCTAAGTTGATTTGATGTTTATTTTAATTGGTTGTTAATGAAGACCCAATTAGTGAATAGGTTTTTTTTAATCATTCAGAGGGACCGTAATGACGAAAGCAAACAACAACGTATTAACATTATGAATTATTTATAATTTCCCCAAAACGCTGTTCAATGATTCACCCTCAAAAATTCACTATCAATCCAATACATACCGAAACCCAAAACGATTACTCTAACCACCAGTTTCCACTTTCAAGTATCAATTTGTGCCGTATTCAAAACGAACGTTTAAGTTTTATTCCTAATATGTTTCCATTTCTAATACCGAATTCCGTTTCCAACAGTAGTCATCATTGTTTCGCAAAACGTCGATTGCCATTTCGTTTCCTTGGGCTATTTATAAATTGGCCTAACCCACGCTAGAGCGATTTAGGATGCACGATAATATGCAGATACTGTTACCTCCATATTTGCTTTTATTTTGTTTAATGACTAGCGGATGCCCGAGACTTCGTTCGCGTGGATTTCAGTTTTTGACAAACCCCTCGGAAACTTTCGCGGAGTTTTTTTAGAAATTTTAAAGGAGAACAATTCTGTCATACATGATTTTTGCTAAACTTTAACTCAACGCACGCAGAGTAAGCTCTCAATAGAAAAAAAAATATTCTTTATTGGTGCTCCGCTCCTATTAGTCTTAACGTTTATGTAGGTATAATATATAGCCTTCCTCGATAAAATTTTAATACCTAACCTTCCTCGAAAATAAATATTTCAGTGTTAGATAGCCAATTTAACAAAGAGGGCTATATGCTATATATCCCCGTATTCCTATGGTAACGGGAACCACGCGGGTAAACCCACTATATTACCGTCACTAGCGTAATAATTTGTATACCTAATGTACAATTGAAATTATAGGACGAAGTCAAAACATGATAATGATTAATGTAGTGACCCTCGGTGTACTAATTCAAATCATTAAGGTCATTACGATCGCTATCAGATTACAATGATAATGACTGATACAGATACAAATACTGACGGCTTAACGTCCTCAGCGAGGTGTGGAGGTGTGACACGAACTCAGGGCTAATCTAAATAAATACTTCGCCTGACCTGCTAGAACCAATCTTGGGACCTGAAATTTAAATAAATTATCGAATATTTCGTGTTATGTGTCCCTACATTGGAGCGGCGTCGTGAGTCTAAGCTCCATACTTCCTCTCCTGTAAGGAAGGAGGAGCCGTGATAGTCCAGTAAATATAACCTCTGCCTTCGTTTCGGAGGGCGTAGCTTCAAATCCGTTCCGTAACGTTCAAACTTTTCAGATATGTGCATTTTAACCCCTCTCATTCTAAGATGAGACTCGTGTTCTATAGTGAGTCGATTATAATTATGGGTTGTAAATTGAGAAGTGGACCTTTAATAAATTATGATGATAGTAATGATGAAAGATGTGAACATGAAATTGTTCAGCTTTCTTTTGTTCGATACGTAATGTAGGTACTATGCGCCTATAAGAATCTAAGTGCAATTACTTCTATGGGCACAAAATGAAGTTTTAAAAACACAAACTTATAATAATAGATTGATAATATTTTTTTTCATTTTTTTTTTTTTAAATAATATTTGGTATATTTTTTAAATATAACCAATATTCCCATTCCCTCCAACTAGTCGGGAAAGACTGTATTAAGAGTGGCAACGGCAATTGACAATACTATAAAAGCCCTAGAAAACGTGTTAGTCGACCCCCCACAGGTGGACTGACGACATCAAGCGAGTCGCAAGCGGCTGAAGATCGTGATGTTTGGAAGTCCCTACAAAATGTCTATGTCCTGCTGCAGTGGCGCTGCAGTGGCCGTCCATCGGCTGATAATATGATGAATATAAAAGTCAAATTTCCTTCTTTGATTTCCAGGTTCGTTTTCTCCAACCTATCGAAAAGCACTATAAAATATTAACCTTTTAGTATCTCCAACGAAGATTTGATGCTCCGTAACTGGGGACTATGGGAACATGTTTCTTACATAAGTACATACCGAAATAAAAAGATACGCTTTACGGTTATGGACTCGTGATGGAGACTCGAGATATGGCTTAATATGTTCTTCGAGGATCCTTTTCTTGGAAGATAGAAAAGTCTATATTTCATGTCCTGGACTACCAAGACTCGGACAAAAGATCCCGTGATGTGAAGCCGTATATTACCTCTGAACCAATGAGATTCTAGTAGGTTTATGTATAATTGTATAGGTAGGTGTGTTGGTCAGACCAAATACGCGCGAGTCTTGACACCAAGGCACACGAGGCTCTGCAAGTCGCGAAAAGCTGAAACACATAGCGCGACATCGTCAAAATGCAAGCTAGTGTTAAGGGTCACAACCCTTAGTAATGAGGAATACGAAAGGGGGAAGGAAAATAGGTATACTGGTAAGTGCTATGGATAATAAATCTGAACCTGTAAAATCTAAAACATTATTCGGATACCTTTGATTATACATTAATTAATTGGATCCACTTAATTTGTTTCCACCTGCTACTGTACATAGTAGCATGCAGTCGAAGGAGATAATTTCGATGACTTTTTTATTCATTATTATCAAAGTCGTGGCGTGTCGGAATGCACCGTGTCGCCGCGGGGCCGGAAGACGACCGAATTAAATGGGAGCCGCACGCGAAACGACTGTAATCACGGGAGCTGTGCTGATACTACCTATACCCGATTGTTCTTCGTATATCGATGTCCAGAGAAAAAATGTGCCTCCGGTGTTCACGCTTGTATGGCACTTAACTGCCTTATTGGTTCAGTCATTAACTTTCATAGCTACAAATTTAAGCAGTATGGTTTTCTATTGTCAAGAAACATCGCTGAGTTTTTAAACGAAGGGTAGACTTACCATTGAAATTACAGGCGCATATACATTAACTTAATATGCGTCAAGTCATTCGACGGCCTCCAGGCGGACAGAGACGGTGGTCCTTGGTTCGATCTTCAGCTGGGCCGATTGAGGTTTTCTTACTCGTAGTTCGTCCAGGTCTGGCTTGTGGTATGATTCAGTCATGGTTATCTACCACTCTAAAGACTATTGTTCTTCGTATATCGATGTTCAGAGAATAAAATGTGCCTCCGGCTTGTGCCTCCGTTTTTAACTGCCTTATTGGTCCAGTCTTTAGCTAAGTACGGTAACAGATTTTAACAGAAGCTTTGCTTGAACAATTACACCATGATTATTTCTGTCAAGCAGTTTTATTGTGGGTTGGTCGGAAGGGGTGATCTGTGATTTTTTTATATTCTTTACATGTTAGCCTTTGACTACAATCTCACCTGATGGTAAGTGATAATGCAAATTAAGATGGAAGCGGGCTAACTTGTTAGGAGTAGTATGAAATCCACACCCCTATTCCAGGCTCATGAAGTTTAACACATATGGTTCAGGTAGAAGAAGGCAGGACAGAGTGTGATTAAATCCAGAGTAAGAGGTCTGAGTTAAACAAACAGGTCAAACTAGGGTTTCTCTCTCTCTCTGTTTTCTGCAGCCTGGATTTATTGGAAAAATGCCTCGTAGAACAAGAGCCTGACTACTAACTTACAGCCATACTTTAGTGATATTGCGGAATGGTCATCATTTAACCATGGTCACATCAGCCAATGGACTTCGACTGCGGGATATACTCGCAAGTCGTAGAGACTTTCAAGCACAACGGCCCTCAGTCGCCTGGATCCGACGATTCACTGCTACTCGCTTGATGTCAGTCGTAAGCACTGCGTTATCCAGTGTGAGGTTACCATTCCAACAACCTAGGTACCCCAAAATCTATCTACTCTTCGAAATGTATGCCCCATATCATTATAAAATGCCAGTTATCGATATATTTTCACTACACATCTCAATAAGTTCGCTGCAGATTAGACGGTGAACTTGATCGTGTGCGGTTGGCTTTATGCTAGGCATACGTGTAGGTAGATAAAATATTAAGAAATTATGATGATATATACTATATTGTTGATGTTATCACATACATTTCTAATTGTGATTAAATGTTAGCGCTATCTGACATGGTTACAAAATTGTTTGAAAATTTTACATTGTTATGAAAATGACAAATCATCAACAGTCATCGAATGTGATGTTATAGACATTATATTATTATCCGAGATTATCTAATTTGAAGAATTCTTATTTATTGTATTTGTTTATAGATGCTAACAAAATATTAAATTGAAACTTAAAGATAATTTAAACAAAAAATTCAAATTTCATTTATTTCAATTAGGCTTAATTTACAAGCACTTTTGAAACGTCAAATCATGATTTAATGGTGTACCTATAGTAAAATTAAAGTTACGAGAGTTCCAAATGCGCTTTTGTCCGAGAAGAGCCCACAACAAACTCAGCCAAAGTATATCGCAAGGTTTGAAAAATAAAGTGACAAACACTGATGAAAGTTTGCTCAATCAATTATTTAATTTTCTTGTATTGAAAGTCATAATGAATAAACATAATTATTTTCTTAATCTTGATAATCGTTATTCAGATTGATTCGACAGATTTTCCTAATTTACGCATGTTTGGGAAATTCAATTTGAACGGATCAAGCTTCGAGCTATACTCTGAGTATCTATGCGTGACCAAATAAGTTATGAGGAGTCACTATGCACAGTGATGGGGCACATTAGTTCGAAGAACCGATAGTCGTTGCGTTGACGAAGTTTTGTAATGGTGACCCGAACCGAAAAGCGCAGTTTTGGGTTGGGATTTATAAGTTCTTACAAGAGGTCTATGTCCAGCAGTGGACATCCATTGGCTGACAATGATATGACGATGATGGATATTTACAGAAAAATAACAAGAAAACACTAATTAGGTGTTCATTATAATTCAGTCATAACAATGACAAGCAATATCATATGAAATGTATAATTTTTACACACTATTATTAGCTAATGCCACCTAATAATCTTTTAAAGCTATCTAATATTATAATCGACATTGACATCTTGTTTCGTAATTAACCCTAATATATTTCTGTCCTTTAACCACGTAACGGTCTCTGAGACCATGGGTAGGTATGTATATTAATTTCGTCTACAATGGTAAAAGATAATTTGAAAAAAAAATTGGGGTTCCTTCCCTACATGCAAAGTGAGGATGCATATTTTAACGTGTATCGCATGGTGTGATGTATGGTTATCGGTATTTTTGTACATTACATAAGGAATTAAAGTGCTAGCCTAATCTACGAAATCCTACACTGCCCGTGTAAACCCTAACCCAACACACACTTTGCCGGTTTTAATTTCTTTGAATAATTTAAATTAATTTCTTTTAATAATATTGTATCTTTTCTCATATAGAATTGTAACTATTAGGTTGTACAGTATGCAAACAGGTAGGAAGGTAGGTATGATTATGAATGTGATATAATAATTTCCCCTACGGATGTTAATCCTTACAAAAAGTACAGTCAGCATCGCCATTATCTTATACCTACAACTTAAGATCAATTTTACTCTATTCCCGTCGTTCTCAATTCGTATAAATTACTTATATTTAAGAAAACTACAAGTCACTCAAGCGATGGAGTTTTACTGTGTAATCGAATTAGAAATGGCATCTTTAGTAGAATAACACCTAAATATAAATCTCAGCAATGACAAAGTTCAATTAGTCACAAGCCTAGCTTTATCCGGAGTATTGAAAAGTTTTATCCAGAGTAAAGAGCTACTAGAACTATGCTGATCTAACCCTGACCGTTTGATGACCTTCCGTGGGTGGTTTCAAATTGCAGTTGGTCGGTCAGATGGAAAACCCAATTCCTAATTAATTATAATAAAAGATATTTAATGCTTTTCTTGTCGCCTCAAACTGGATTAAAAATTAATTATTAATACTTTAAATATACCAAACTTAACGATAAGATTTGTACATTCTGATCAAAGTCTAATGCCGTGATCCATCTGTATTTATGACCTCAACTACAGCCGCGGTAATTCGAATTTTAATAAAATTCAAATCTTATCACACTAATATTCTAAAAGTTTGTGGTTTGTGTGTACGTGTTTGTTACTCCTCCCGCCACAACTATTAAACGATATAAGCTGAAATTTAGAATTAAGAAAGATTGTACCTTGGATTTACACTTAATCCTACAAAACTTATGGTTGCCGCGGGATTTGTGGAAAATAAATCTTTTTAAAACCCTGTGATAACTTTTTATTCTTAGAAAATATATTTAAGGTTTTAACCCGTTTTTTATAATATTTAAGTACGACTGTATTGATAAATATACAACTATTTTAAAAATTCCTACTGGGTAGCTTTATTTAAGGCCAACTGTACACGTCACAGGATGAAATCCTTAAACCGCTTAACGTCTATCCAACATGGGATCATTACTATATTGGAAACTAATGCCTCATGATGTCATTTAGGAATATCTCATTCGGAAATGTTTGTTTATTTGACCGTATCTCTAAGCTGGTTAGAGATTAGGAGATTTATTGGTGAGGCATTGACGACTTGAAGATGCGGTTCAAAAATGCAATTGACATAGACGATATAGTCAAATACCAAATATTTTTATTTGGTATTTGACTAGATCGTAAAGTTTACTGCCTTGTTGGTTCAGGTATTGGTTCACGAAGTCCTGGGGTTCGAGTCCTGGTTCAGGCTATAAATATTTAGACATATTGAGATACTTGAGCTTTTCGTTCTCCGAATTCTCCGAGTTTTCAGAATTTTTCAGTAAAAATTAAAAGTAAAAAGTGAAAATCAGGCCAGAATTAGGAACGTCCCGGTCAATATCATTAATATCATATTATCGCGGCACGATCCAAACTGGACTGGACTGGACTGGTTTGGATCGTGCTGCGAACCAAGAACCAGCTCATGACTAAGGGCCCTGTATGGGTTCGAATCTAGTCGGGCATACTCCGACCTAATACCACGTGAGTTTTAGCCGTGTTTTATAATTAATTAATATTTGTTATTGTAGTTATTATTTTCGATTGCTCGGGAAAACGAATTGGGAAATTGTTATGTTACTCCGGGCATAATTCATGTAAATAAAAAAATGATGATGCTCATTAAACGTACATTTTATGTTGCGAAAGTACGCGGCTCCTTTTGTGTGAAATTCTGTTTTAAAAAACCTACAGGATCAATTAATTTATTGCATATAAAAAGTAGTCTATCTTCTACAAGGTTCAATTATTACTATAATTTCATCTAAATCGGTTTAGTGGTTTTGTCGTGAAAAGGTAACAAACAGACATACCTACTTATTTTCGCATTTTTAGGATTAGTTTGAATGCGGACCTTTAAAGATTAGTCAAGTAATAGTAATTGCTTTATCCATTCTTATCTTTTAAGTACCAGTTACCTCATAATTACGAGTATAGTGTAGTGCTATCTGACATGAGTCTAAGTCATACGTACTGATTAGTCTGTACGTGATTGCTTAGTAAAGTAAAAATAGATATTAGTAATCATGATAAACATGTGGACGCCCACGACTTGTTCTACCGAAAAAAAAATCGTGTACACACACACACACACACACACACACACACACACACACACACACACACATTTTACTTTTAAACACTAATAACTAAGTAGGTACCTACCAAAGAAATTAATTGTTTTTATAAAACATTCAACCACTTTAAAACTTCAAAGGGATAAAATTTAAAAAATATTAGGTAGGACCTACTTATCGTGAAAGTCTGCTGTCTTCAACTTATAATTTTGAAAATTAATTTTCAAAGTTTTAAGTTGAATAAAAAGCTCAAAAAGAACTTGATTTTTTTGTGTTCACCATCCATAGCAAAAAGTTGATTATTTTATAGAATATTTAATAAAAAACACCGAAACTAGTAACACGGTTTGGATGGAAAACAATAAAAATCATGATTTCTTACGGTTATAACTATATAAAACTCGCCACGAATATCAGATACAGTATCTACACCTACAGGTACCTAGAAATAGTAATAGATCAGTATGTGCCAGGGACCATTTTCTGCATTATGCTTAGGTAGACTAATAACCTGTAGACCTGCAACACATACATAACAATTTTTCACTCCAAACGTACCTAAGCCACTTCTGTGACTATGTGAGCGTAAAAGCTAAGCGTATTTAAATTGCCGAAACCCAACACAAACGTACTTATCGTAGCGTAGCGATGCGCCAAAGGCTCCCATTTCGGGGCATATAAAACGGCTTACAATTCGTCAATTCGTGCGACTACACACTATCTATGTACCTATTATAAATTTATGGGATTATGACATTTTTTTTTTTTTTTTTTTTTTTTATTCTTTACAAGTTAGCCCTTGACTACAATCTCACCTGATGGTAAGTGATGATGCAGTCTAAGATGGAAGCGGGCTAACTTGTTAGGAGGAGGATGAAAATCCACACCCCTTTCAGTTTCTACACGGCATCGTACCGGAACGCTAAATCGCTTGGCGGTACGTCTTTGTCGGTAGGGTGGTAACTAGCCACGGCCAAAGCCTCCCACCAGCCAGACCTGGACAAATTAAGAAAATCTCAATCTGCCTAGCCGGGGATCGAACCCAGGACCTCCGTCTTGTAAATCCACCGCGCATACCACTGCGCCACGGAGGCCGTCATCGCAGGGTAATGGTATTGTCCTGGGTGTACCTATTGGAGATATTGTGATTATATATAAATTATGGGATTATGACATCGCAGGGTAATGGTATTATCCTGGGTGTACCTATTGGAGATATTATGATGTGTAGGTATGTTATAATGTTGAAATAAACGTATTTTTATTTCTTTCTGTGTTGAAAATATTTTATCCTAGGCCCAAGGACCATAAACAAAACTAACCATTTCAGAGTCATAACTACCTACTTAAGTCTTGATAAAAATAAGTAGGTATATTGATGATAGATACCAATAAACAAACACACAGAAGATATACCGATTTCGATGTATTTTATTTGTAGTTTAGTAGGAAGAACAAAGTAAATAATAATGTCAAATCTATTCGAACAGATAGTGATCTATGTTTTGATAAAATCGATTTAATTCGATTATTTGTAGATATCTGTTGTGACTCAAATCAGTTGTATCCAATCTATCTACAGCATAATCTAGATATGAAAATACCTACCTATTGTCTTCCCTGAGTTATTTTATTTTATAGTGGACGCATGCAATTTGCGTAGAATTTTATTTTAATAAATCTCGTGGAATCCATGTATTTTTCCGGGATAAAGTCAGCCTTTATTTTGTTCCAAGGTCTAGGTAATATATCCTAAAACACTTACATGAAAATTGATTCAGTAGTTTAACTAAGAAAAAAAGACTGACAAGCAGCCAGACGTGTGCATTTATAATATATTATGTATTAGTGTGATTTTATTATCGAAATTGTTCTGATATTTCCACGAAAACAACAAATGTTTGTGTCGTAGTAGGTATTATCCGTTTTTCGTGACTCACTTAACAGATAGATAATATTATTTTGATTTATGCATTTTAGTCCCAAGTCAGCCTTCCAGATTTCGGTAGGTACGTTCGATAACAAAAATCTATTTGTTACCTACTTACATGCCACCTGAAAATTGTTCGACAAGGTTACCACTTGATTTTAAATATTTAGCTTTTTTTATAAGTTAGCCCTTGACTACAATTTCACCTGATGGTAAGTGATGATGCAATCTATGATGAAGCGGGCTAACTTGTTAGAGGATGAATATCCACACTCCTTTTTGGTTTCTACACGACATCGTACCCACCGGAACGCTAAATCGCTTGGTAGTACGTCTTTGAAGGTAGGGTGGTAACTGGTAACCGAATAAGAAAATCTCAATCGGCCCAGCCGGGGATCGAACCCAAGAACTCCGTTTTGTAAATCCACCTCAAATACCACAGCGCTACGGAGGCCGTCATCTTTCTGTGTCTATTTTGCAAAACTCGATTGTAAGTTTTTTATTTCAAAAACAATGAAAAAAAAATTTTTGTAAAATTATTAAAAACGTGTGGGGAGCTTTGTACCATTTTCTCATTAATATATTAATTATATATTATAATTATGTGGTAATACTTACATGTATATATTTTATAATTATAGAATCTTGAATAATGAAGCACAAATAAGTAAAAAGCAAGAATAATTTCACTGTATTATCGTCACTATAATTTGAATTTGATTTACACTTTGGTCTAAGAAACACGTGGTTGGCTATGCTAACACCAAAAATTAAAGAAATAGAAATAATTGAATTTCACGGTATATTGTCAGTTTACCATAGCAGTGCCATCTATTGATTACCTACTTATTCAATCCAGTCGAAAAGTATCGACATCTGTTAGAATCTATTGGAGTTAACAGATAATTGTGACTGTCAATTAATTATAGACAAATAATTTGCAATATAATAAAATTGCTACTGTAATTAAAGATCTAAGCTATCCTATCTCTCAAGTTGGACCAGACTGCTCACGGTGTGGCAGTTTAATTTAAAATCGGTGAAGTAGTTTAGGAGTCCATCGCGATGTTTGTCATCGTGACAGTTGATTTATATATATTAAGATGTAGTTCTACCCTGTAAGTAGAGTTTTAATTTTTTTTTTTCTGTCTGAGTAGGTGCCGATAGCTCCCTGCGGAACCACTACGGCGTCACCGGGGGTATAGTTTTAAGTGACAGCTCGTTTAAAGAAGTAGGATGCTTGTTTCTGTAACCAAGCAGAAGTGCTGTGCATGAAAAATTTACATAGTAGTGCAAAAAATAACGTCAAAAAACTGTTTTAGGTTTACTTTATACATCTTTGCCTGCTTCGTCACTTGCCATCAAGTAAGTTGACACTTACCATCGAAATATAAACAAAAATACACTTCAAAAAGTTCGTCCGTAAAGTAAACAATAACCCGTAATTCGACCAATCGTATCGGAAACAGCACTTGCACGGTAAGGCACCGCGCGGGGGAGGAGAGGCGGGGCGAGCGGGGCCACGCCCAGGCCACGCCCCTTAAGCTCCGGCCACGTGATTTATGGTAAGATTTTTTTAAACAATACATAATAATATAAATCTGTCCCAGCACCCGCACTTTCTTATTGTGAGAGCGATGCGTTGGGTGATGCAATCTTTTCTCAAACGCACGATCGGTAGTGACGCTGGTTAAGATTGTTCAGTATCTACTTTTTGGGGTTCCGTATGACGCCGACTTTGGGTCTTTAAAGACTCTACGTCAACTCTGATTTCTCGAATAAAAAGTGTAGTTAGGTAGGTATTATTCCTCCTCAGGATGCAATTTAGCCAAAGGAAGTTATAACTATAGATAATTTAAATATCACATGCTTCAAACGATGAAGCAAAAATATCGTGATAAATCTACACACCTAAGAATTTTTGTGTGTGAAATATGAAAATCCGTATTGGGCCAGCGCGGTAGCCTATTAACCTAACCCTCATTCTGATTCCCTTTGCGTTGTTAATATTGATGGAGGATGACAAATAGGTAGTCCTACCTTTGTCATCAATTGAAATTAATGTGCTTTTCCAAAGCTAACACACGCAAACTCCATAATTGGTTATCGCACTTATTAGGATTAGGAGAAGGAGAATGAATTGACGAATGAGCTTTCATAAAGGAGGTCAAACTATCGCAGTCTTTAAAACCTCAGTCCATAAAACCTTACCCATATTGATAGATCTAAAAGTGTTTACAACACAGCAAGATTGGAATTTTAAAAAAATGTGAGCCGTCACGGGATGTCTGGTATACCTATGTGAAACATCGACATTATTTTGTAAAAGTGATATGCAGAAAAGAACAGATTGTGACAGGAACAAAATAAGCCATAATGATACGGAGTGGACTTTAGCATGAACAAGTTTAAAGAGTTACAACCTTTGTTAAATTTCCAGAGGATTTGAACGAAGAACACGGTCAATCTTGTTCATTAGGTAGGTACTTTAGTTCAATTACGTCATCCGTAATAGTGGTTTGTCGCAGTGACTAAAATATACCCACTGTCAGTATTTGTGCAACGTCTTTTTTTCAAACTGTGAGTGAGTGGCTGGCTGCACGTTCTTTTATTCATGGCTCCGAATAGACTAACCCTACCTAATAATTTAATTTAACAACAAGATGTTTTGTCTTACGATTATGATCTATCAAGATGTTTTTTTTTCTGCAGTCAAATAAATAAAATATATAAATATATATCTATAATATATAATATATATCTTTAGATTTTTCCTCTCTAGCAAAGGAACCCTAAGTATTATTGTATGAGCTTAACTTAATGACACTTTTACAGGCGACCTAACACAGTTATCTGTCAATTTTCAATAGAAAGGATCGAGTGAACAGCTAACTACAAAACACTTAGCTTTAATAAGATCGTAATCTAAATAGGTAACTTAGTTGTAATGGAGGCAACACATCAGTTAATATACAATCTGTAATCAAATTATTATTTCGAGACCGTATTCTTTAGAATTTATTGATACTTCAACACAATCTCGGTTTACTTAGTTGCTAAATTGGAATTTTAATATCTACTGTAGCAACTGCTCGAACATCGGTCGATGTACTTTGATTAGACATCCGATAATATATCTAAATATTAGATACACGTGATACATTATTTTTTTTCTCTCATTTGTTTATTTGTCCTTTTGTTAATTTTTAACAATGTTAATAAAATATAATACACAACACTATTCAAAATTTATAAAAAATATTCAACCTTCCCGCTGCGGGACATTGGAGTGCCAACGCAACCGGCGGGCTCCAGAGCGAGGAACCTCCTCAAAATAAGTACGCGCCGTTTTAAGAAACACTGCCTTCCATATCCGATCTTGATCCAGCAGCTAAGCGAAAGCTTCTTAAGGTGTTGATCGAAGCTTTTTGCTGTATCACCATTGATTGAAACGACTATCGGGACCATAATAGTTTACTCAACATTCCACATGGCGGTGATTCTCGTGATCCTACTTTTCATTTTCAGCTTAACATTAGGTATATATATTTTTTTTAAATCTTTACAAGTTAGCCCTTGTCTACAATCTCACTTGATGGTAAATAATGATCTAGGATGCAAGCGGGCTGACTTCATAGGAGTAGCATGAACGTCCACACACCGGTTTTTACACGACATCGTACCGGAACCTCGGCGGCGTCTTTGTTGTGAGAGTGGTAACTAGCCACGGCCAGACTTGGACCGATAAAGACCCTTAATTAACCCAGCCGGGAATCGAACCTAGGACGTCCGTCTTGTAAATCCACGGCGCATACTGCGCCACGGAGGCCATCTAACCAGATTGTCGTCATTTGGAATAGTAATATCACAGAATAATATTAACAATTATCAACAAGCATCATTATCAATAAGGAATTCATCAATATTGTGTAGTAACATCGACTAAGCAATTTCGAGAAAAAAGTGAACCGAAAAACTCGAAACTCGTTTGAAACTCAGCTGCATTCGGGAAACATCGCGACATCTTTTCGCGCCTGAAAACAAAAGTCTTCGAACAGTGCGTGTTGCCAGTGATGACTTATGGTTCCGAGACTTGGTCGCTAACTATGGGCCTCATAAGAAGGCTCAAAGTCACACAGCGGGCGATGGAACGTGCTATGTTAGGAGTATCTCTGCATGATTGAATCAGAAATGAGGAGATCCGCAGAAAAACCAAAGTCACCGACATAACTCAACGAATTGCGAAGCTGAGGTGGCAACAGGGCACATAGTTCGAAGAGCCGATGGAGTCCCAAAGTGCTGGAATGGCGACCTCGCACTAGAAAGCGCAGTGTTGTTCGACCCCAATCAGGTGCCCCTATCATGATACTGACCCCCCTTGATGCAGGTGGCTCAGTATCATGATGTTTGGAAGTCCCTACAAAAGGCCTATGTCCTGCAGTGGACGTCCATCGGCTGTTAAGATGATGAGGATGATGACTAAGCAAATGTTTTTTAAAACATTGCCTAAACTTATGTATTGGCAGGTCCATAATGAAAGCCACAAACGGTCAATTATTCTCACGATTTTGTAGCACCCACGACTATAATTGATCGTGTGTTGGTCACTGCGTACATAACGGCTCGACTTGATGCAAAAAATATATTTTTATTTTTTTTCTTTCCCACAAGTGTACAGCACTTGACCGTCTGTGAGACGTAACTGTCTTGCGGGTTTTGACCTTGATGTTGATAATAATGAAGGGAACCAACTTAACATGCTCCCGAGGTACCGGCGATTGACACCAACTTCCGTACCACTAACTAACTCAGTTCACATTGAACCGCCATGCTAAATTGCACATAATAAAATCTATTATTTTAATCCATACATGTATTGCTAATTAAAAACTTTATTCATAAAGGAAATATGCATTAAAATTAAAATCAATATAACCGATGTCCTGTGCCGAGATGATCGTTACATCTGACGTCACATCCAATCATACGAATAGAAACCTTGGCTTATTAGCAATAGAGTTCATTATCACTTGTTAGGATAGAATTATACGTGCTACAGAAAATGTCGATGACCCACACACACCTGGCATTAACCGCAATCTCACAAGTTCTATATTAATGTTCGTATGTCCCTATAATGTACGTAACATACATGTATGGCCTGGTGGTTAGAACATGATAAACTAAACTGTCGACTCGCGGGTTCGATTCCATGTTCTCAGAAAATAATATATGCCTAATATCGTAAATGTAAATGTCACTTTGTTTGTAACGTTTGGACGCCCTAATTAATCCTATCTATTCTGAGAAACCGTGATAGCCCAGTGGCATATGACCTCTGCCTCCGATTCCGGAGGGTGTGAGTTCAAATTCGGTCCAGGGCATGTACCTCTAAACCAACTTTTCAGTTGTATGTGCATTTTAAGAAATTAAATATCACGTGTCCCAAACAGTGAAGGAAACTTGCATAATCGTACCAGAGAATTTTCTTAATTCTCCGCGCGTGTGATGTCTGTCAATCCGCATTGGGCCAGCGTGGTGGACTATTGGCCTAACCCCTCTCATTCTGAGAGGAGTTAAGCCAATTTAGTCCACAATTTGGGTTGATAACGACTTTATTCTACTATCATGATATTTTGTATACACCCTATCATAAACATATTGTGTAAAAGAATTTATAAATAAAATTCTCTTAGAATTATTATAAAAAAAGCTTCAAGACAATTCCAGTAATAAAATATAATAAATTAGCTTTTTCTTACGACTTTATTCACGTAAATGTGATCACACCAATATTATAAAGGCGAAAGTTTGTGTGTGTGTATGTTTATTTCTTCTTTGAGCTGCGACTAATTTGGCCAAAATTTGGAATAGAAATAGATTTTACTCTGGATTAACATTAACACATACTTTTCATCGCGGAAAAATTCATGGTTCCCGCGGGATTTGTGAAGTTTTTCACAATTCCGCGCGGACGAAGTCGCGGACGTCCGCTAATTTTTCACGTGGAACCTATACTATTACATAATTCTTGATATAAGAAATGTGAAAATCTCCTAAGAGTTGATGAACGTTGGGGTCCCAAGTTGTTGGAATAGCGACCCCGCACTGAAAAGCGCAGCCTAGGTGAACCTATCACAGTACCTACTTATCAAACATGCTCGTAAATAATCCTAATTGAAATAAATGAATTTTAATTTCACTTTGACAATCAATCTGGTTGAGGACTGACTCAGGACTCAGGTCTGGAAAGATTGAGGGTTCTTTAATTTGCAATAGACATCCGTTAGCTAATCCAATAAAGATGATCCAATTATTTATTTATACATAAAAAGAAGCAGAATACAAAAGACGGCCTTATCACTTATCTCTACCCAGCAACTTTAGGCTTAGGAACTTATATTAGGACATTACTACACTACTACAATTCTTTTACCAGCAGAAAGCTACATTATCAGGGAGTAACATAGCCTATATTTTATTCCCGTATTCCCACGGGAACGAAAATTACGCGGGTGAAACCACGGGGTTCTGCTGCCAGTATTTTATATAATTTTCCTGCTTTTTGTTTACCCTATGGAGCCCTGCGCAAGCCACTGTTTACATGCGTCACGATATTTAGGTATGATACGCTGCAAAATATCTACTTAACTCGTATTTTGTCACATATCATACATTAATACATCATATATTTTTTTCACTGACAAAAAATAATAATCAATATAAACATAATAACTTGACTGCGATTAGATGATGTTAAGTGAACTTGAAGTGTTTGGAAGAGAGACGTACGGTTACAAGTTTATTTTACCCATGCCTCTGAGGGTTTCACGCACATCGTTGCGGAACGCTAATCGCTTGATGGTGCGTCTTTGATAACTAGCCGATGCCTACCACCAACCAAAAAAATTATAAAATCCTAAGCTGCAACGAGTTGGAAATCCTGAACTTCTCTGATGAGAACCATAAGTACCTACCTACTACAAAATTGAACTGTTGACAAATTTATTAATATGCTAGCAACTCACTATCCAATAAGTCTACGTGATCTAGCATATATACTATATAAAAAAGTTTTATTGTGAAATTCCAATTTAATTAATATTATGTTTTTATTTAATATGATGTTTTAAACTACACATTATAAAAATAGCTTTGTCATAATCAGATTTAATGTTTTATAAGCTCCAGAAAAATTATTTGCTACTAAATATTGTTTGCTTACTTTAATTTTCTTACAATAAATTTAATTATTTTTAATATATTTTGTTTTTTTTTGGTCCAGTATTTGTACAAACAACCCAAAAAGCTCAACCACGTGTCCATTATAAAAACAACAAAACCTGCCATTCAAATATAAAAAAGTCAAGACTCCCAATTAAAACGTCACGTCTACAAAGCCTAGCAGATGTTAAAATAAAAAAAATAAAAAAACAGGTAGCATTATGCCGACGTTTTAAAATCAGGTGTACGGTGCGAGGCTCTGCGGCGCTCTGACGGGCGGCGCGCGCGAACGCAGGTGCCGCCTTAGGAGGGGAGCACCTTACTACTTCTTACAACCTTAACAACACACCTTTACACACCCTTAACATCAGTATCTTAAGGTTGAGATTCTTACAGCGGAGGTGCATGAAAAGTTTGTAGGGCCTTACTCCTCTCCTTTTTATCGAACAAAAAATGAACTGTAAACGCGATCACGGCCGTGCCTAAGGTCAATGTTAGCGCTTCCTTCAGTGCTCGTTGAGAGAAGAACGCGCGCGCATCCTACATAAGACACCCTTTACGGTATTGCCCTATCGGACAATATTAGGACGGGATCAACAAACCTTGCCTTAAAAAACAAATCACGCGATTTTGGACTCGATTTTTTATCGATGTCTCCACCATCAATCATTCGGATCGGATAATCGATTTTAACCCTCGTTAATCGTGATGGAACTGGACATATTTTGCATTTTATTTAATGAACTGTGAACTGTGAGCTTTTATTGAACTTAGTGATAACTGAAGGAACTGTTATGTGTTAATAAGATGGAGACTCTAGTTCTGATTCCTCAGGAGTTGAGCCTGGCTTTGACCCCAGGGGGTGCTAGGGGTAGGGAGGCTTCGGTGAGCGTGTGGACATCCGTGGAGGTGCAGAGGGGTGCGCTGCTCTACCCCTTTCAAGGGACGATAAGGATCGACAAGCTCCATGTCTATTCATATGTGCCTGACCATGATGTAAGTACATATTCATTTATGATGATTAGAGATATTTATAATGTATCAGCAGGTTAGTGCTTTTGTTATTGTAGAACCTACTACCACTATATATTTTATCAATAAGTCACAACTATAAATAAATAAATTTTCGTCAATTCTATGAAAATTAGATCTTTATGCATATTAATAAAGATCTTAATGAAAATTTTAATTGGAAAATAATGTTTTTTTACAACCTTTAATTTTCATTTCATAAGTTTATCAATACTAATATTATAAAACTGAAGAGTTTGTTTGTTTGTTTTGTTGAACGCGCTAATCTCAGGAACTGATTTGAAAAATTCTTTCAGTGTTAGATAGCCCATTTATCGAGTAAGGCTATAGGTTATATTTTTTATCACCGTATTTCTACGGGAACGGGAACCACGCGGGTAAAACCGCGTGGCGTCAGCTAGTGTTATTATAAAGAGGTAGGTACCCCAATCTGGTAAATGTAGTTAAACTTTAAACCCGTGAAACCGCCAATGATTCGCAGTCAAAGCTTTTCATCTATTCTGTGAGGTAAATTCATGTTAAATCGTAAATAAATTTGTTATTATTTTTTATATTAGGTATTATAAATGATGGTGTAATAAGTAAATTTACAAACTTATAATTAAAGATATGAAGCTTGCAAAAGTACATTCGTCTGAGAAAAGCCCACAATAAACACAGCCAGGAACTTTTTAGTTATCACCGTTACATAATATTATTTCTTGCGACACTAATATATCTGACAATAGCAATACTCTTCCGATCGTTCTCATCTTATCTGTAATTCTCTACATTGGAATCGATTAGAAAGAAAATCGAGAAAATATGATTGAGTGATTTTAAAATAACTGTGTTTTTTGAGTGCAGTTATGTATTTACACAAATACTAAAACATAAACAAGTTTTTATAAAATTTGTGTCTGTTTGTCCGGGCTAATCTATGGAACGGCTGCACTTATTTTATTGGACTTTTTACTAGAAAATGATGGAGATGAGCAATATACACTTTATATCCTGATCCTAATTAAACATGATTCCCGGTTCACGGCGTCCGCTAATTTCTAAATTATTTTTAAAAAAATCGATCAAATCAAAATCATCAAAAATCTGTCCAAAATTGCATTGAAGATGTCCATGATTGCATTGAGAATTGCATTGATGATCTGACTGTGTGAAGCTTGAAATATCTTAACGAAATCATTTCTTATTAAAATGTATCTACAGGAATCTATAAAAATAAGAGTTTATTTTGTTAAATTTCATTACTATAACCGTATTACTAGATTTGCTTAACTTAATTTTTATTTTATGACTCCACGAAATTTAATTAAAATCTGTAAAAATTAAGAGGACAAATATCTTTATTTCCTCTTTTGTGAAAAGAAAATAACAATAGATATAACACAGTTAGTTATTTATCTATTAAAATGTCGACTTTTTCACAGGCAGCTTGATTTTTTCCGACATTTCCAACAATTTAATCTAAAAGCCAGTGGTGTTTTAAATTTGATAAGTTCATTATGAATATCAATCAAAAATCGTCATTTAAATCATAGACAGTTTTTTAATTTTGTCCAGCATAATATAAGCTCGCCTTAATTTGTGTTCTATGATCTATGTTCGAATCTAGATTACAAAAATTAAGGAAATCTATGAGTCATTCAAACAACTATGTAGTAGTTCTAAATTAACATTTGCCGATCTATAAAATCGTGTTATTGCAGTTTAATGCAAATTATAAAACGATGAGGTGTCCATTTCCTCTGCCCTTTAGTTAAACAGAGATCACTTAATTGATGGAAAAAAATATCGATTTCCTGGTGATTTGGGATATTTACTTACCTATATCTACATAATAAAAATAAAGATAAACTGCGTAGTATACTGAGAATGGCTTACTTTGTTGTGGACTTTTCTCAGATTTGGATGAGTCAGAATGCCTCCTAGCTTTAATTTTACCTTAACAAGTCTACACTATTTCGAAATAACATAGAAAAACAGTTTATAACACTTAAATGCAACATTTAATGTACTTAAATAAAAAAGTATTAATTTTATGAAAAACGTAATTTTCCACACATCCGCTAAATTGTACTAAAGATTATAAAGCTGAACTTTTAGTTTATCTTCAATGCAAGAGTGAATAGACTAAACAAATGCATTCCATTGAAGGCTGCAATTTTGTTTACCATACCAAATAGACAAATGTAATATTAGTATGAAGAAACAAATAGATTAATTATAATAAACTCGAAATACCCTATTTTGCACAATATAATATTTTTAACTGACTTCAAAAAGGAGGAGATTCTCAAATTGATATTTTTTTTATTTAAGTACACCGATTACCCGAAGACACCTGAACCGATTTGGAAGACCCTTTTTTATTTAATAGGGTATACTTTCCATGTGGTCCCATAGTCATCATGTCAGGGTCTGATGATGAAATCCAGGAGCAATCGAGGGGAACTTTGACCTAAAAATTCTATGGCCAGTGTGCTTGTATTCTAATGAAGTTAAATTTAAAACAAAATAAAAAGAAGATCTTTTTTTACTGGAGGACTAAAGTCATTTTATTACATACTAGTAGTTTCCGTTCCCGTAGGTATACGGGGATAAAATATAGACTACAGCATCCGAGGATAGTGTAGCTTTCCCACAGTAATAACAATTTTTCAAATCGGTTCAGCAGTTTCGGAGCCCATACTATGCGAACAAACAAACAATTCATGCCTCTTTATATTGTTAGTATATATCAACTTGATATACTACATAAGCGTTGGTAATCCTAAACCAATAAAATCTGCTTTTCACATTATTCTAATAATTAAAATGTAACACTATTTTAAATGTTATCTTTTGACTCTATGAGAATTTGAATGAATCATACGTCCATCTATAATTATATATATATACCAACTTATTATATTACATAAATCTCAAATGTCACTAGTCTAATTTATAAGTTGAAAAGCTGTGATATTTTAAAATTCGGATTTATTAATGCCATTTTTTAATTAATTTATTCACTAATAAGGCTTTAATTTGTAAAGAAAATAAGATGATATCATTATAATGAATAATTAAATTCTGGGATACTGACATTTAAATTGCGTTAACAATAATAATATATTTATGAATTTTGTAGTAATGAATGAAGTGCCAAAATTAGAATACAAATTATTATTTAAAGTGTTTTTTCTTATAAATATTTAAATCTAGCCAACGCCCCGCTATCATTCTGAGAGGAGACTCGAGCTCAGCAGTGAGCCGAATATGGGATGATAACGACAACGCCCCGCGATTTTATCCTCGTAAATCCCATCTATCATTCTCGCCTATATTACCCACATATTACGAGGCATTTTATCGGTAAAAGAATTTTCAAAATCGGTTCAGTAGATCCAGAGATTACCTAAACCTCACACACTCACTAACTTTTTTTAATATTAGTAAAGATAACTTTTAAATGGGATTTTGAATAAAATACAGTTTGTATCCGTTTGAAATAGTAAAACCAACTGAGTTACACACATTACACAAATAAAAGTTGAAAATATTACACAAATTCTAAATTTGATTAGTTTTATTTTATACAACTAATCAAATTTAGAATTTGTGTATTTTTTGAAAGTACTATATGAATTAAATTACAATACTATTTAATTTTAATTAAAATGTAGCACTAACTATTTAGTTTTAATTAATTCAATAATGTTAACAGTGTTAATTGAGTGAGTTGACTTTGATTTATATCCGATATGAATTATGACTATAACTTCGTTATGAAGCTTGTAATTCATTTATATCGAGCATCTAATTAAAGATAGAAATTGCAAGTTGTGGACTGATCCCATTGATTGTTAAATTATTGCTGTTTGTGTTATAGTCATTTATCATTTTGTTAACGTTTGCTTTATTAGACGGCTGTATTGCATGTAGAGAAACATTGGACGCACGTCGGTTCTATGTTCAACGGTGGATAGCCATTGGTTGGACTTTGGTCTACTGATTTGAAAAGACAAAAGACAAATTCCAAATCCTGGGTCGGGATTTTTGGGACTGAGTAGTTGCTCAGTAGAGTACCTAGCTGGTGTAAAAAATAGTCCCTAGTATGAGATGGATATGACATCGCACGATCTCGTGTTGGCTTGTGCCGACGCTAGGTGGCACGACATGTTTCCGTAAGGAGTAGGGAGTTAGAGAGGAGTAGCGATAGGTAGGCGGGAACGACTTTTTGTTGTTGTGTAATTTTTTATGGGTTAGGTACTTGGAATAGGCGGGGAGAGTGAAATGAGTGGAAAAGGGGAGTGTTAGTTAAGTTTCAAAGGCGCCTTTAACCCTACACACAACGATCACAAGTTCGTGACTCCACTCACAAGGATATCACTCACTCACTCTCTGCCATTCTAGGGTCTTATTTTGGTTACCATTTGATTAGTTAATTAAGTTGTCCTGACAAATATTGTGAATAACTTTTGTTTGTTTGGTTTTCTTATTTTTGTAATCCACTTCTGAGTCTGCTAAAACTGGTGTCATTTTTACTATCTTAAGAGACGTTTTTGGCCTGCAGTTAAATTGAAGATTGTGAGGGCACTGCCGTGCCCCCAGACTGATTTTGGTAAATTGCAGCATATTAATATTTACTGATATTTTAAGAATTTACTCGTAATCTGATATCGTACCTGATAGTCATATGTCGAAACGATGATCAAACCGAAATGTTTTCATTGTAAAGGCACTAAAAACTCGACAAACACATAAAATAACCTACATAATTTGTCCAGAAATAACAAATCAGATCTCTGTTTGGTCTTGTCTCATTCGATTGCACCAAATCAAAACAAAAATACGAATAAGTTATCATTAGATAACCGCAACGAGTCCAGTTAGCGGCCGATCACGTAGCGTCTCGGTTGCTGAGATGACGGTTTTTACGTGAAATAACCACGCAAAAACCATATAATTCTACAGGATTGTGTAGTTTCTAAGCATAAAAGTTGATGGTTAAATGGCATAGCCACATAGTTTCTACAATATAGAGGCATATATAACCCTTTCTTTAATTTTTAATTCATGTTTATTCGTTTTCAAAACACGATTTTATGATAATATTTTATTTTATTTTAATTAAGTGCTACCGTTAGTACATGCTTAGAACACTGTATTTATTAAATTTATGAGTGTAACTTACGAAAAAAATAGACTAACAAAATATGTAAATACTTTTTCAATAGTCTGTGCTATAGTTTATTTCTTTTTGTGATGTGCAAATAAAGAGTATGAATAAAATGAAAGTAAAATAAAAAAAAATATCGTTGACCCCACAGAGAGGGGGGAGGGCGACCAACAGTCCCAGGGTGGTGTCGGATTTATCGTTCACAAGTCCCTCGTGAACAATGTTGTAAAAGTCGAGAGTGTGTCGAGCAGGGTAGCGTTCCTGGTCCTCCGAATTACCAAACGGTATTCGTTGAAGGTTATACAGGTTTACGCACCGACCTCGACACATCCCGACGAGGAGGTAGAGGTATTGTATGAGGATATTTCTAAAGCCATACATGCCTCAAACTCTCATTACAATGTTGTGATGGGGGATTTTAACGCAAAGCTGGGCAAACGTAGCGGTTCAGAGTTGAAAGTGGGACGATTTGGGTATGGGCAACGGAACGATAGGGGCCAAATGTTGGCTGACTTCATGGAGAAGGAGGGCCTCTTTATGATGAACTCCTTCTTCAAGAAGCCACCACACAGGAAATGGACCTGGATGAGCCCCGATGGTTCCACGAAAAATGAGATTGACTTCATCTTGTCTACCAAACGGCAAATATTCAACGATGTTTCTGTGATCCATAGGGTGAAAACCGGTAGCGATCACCGAATGGTTAGAGGCACGTTGAATATCAACGTTCAGCTGGAACGGTATCGACTGGTGAAGTCTACGCTCCGACCTACTCGTGCCCATATCCAAAACCCCGAGTCCTTTCAACTAGAACTGCAGAACCGCTTTGATTGCCTAGCAAATTGCGAAACTGTGGACGATCTGAACAACAGGTTCGTGGAAACTGTCCATTCCGTTGGGTCTAAGTTCTATAAGACCCACCGTACGAAAAGAACCAAAAAGTTCTCAGACCATACACTTAAACTCATGGAAGAGAGGCAAGAAATGAGATTGCAGTCTTCAGCAGATGCGTCAAAATACCGACAAATCAGTAGACAGATCTCTAAGTCGCAAACCAGCGACTTGCGAAACTTCAATACCGAGCGTATTAAAAATGCGATTGAAAACAATCGCGGCTCGAAAGTTTTCGCCAGAGATCTGTCTATTGGACAGAGGCAGCTGACGCGTTTGAAGACCGAGCACGGTAATCTGATTTCTTCCAAGCCCGAGTTATTAAGTGAGGTCGAGAAGTTCTATGGACAGCTATACACGACTACCCAGCAGCCTGTTGACAACTTGGCTAAAGACCCCAGAGCCAAGTTGACCCGACACTATACCGAAGATATCCCGGACGTCAGCCTATACGAGATTAGTGTGGCTCTCAAACACCTGAAGAACAATAAGGCGCCAGGTGAGGACGGAATCACAGCAGAACTCCTGAAAGCGGGTGGAAAACCGATACTTAAAGTCCTTCAGCGATTGTTCAATTCCGTCATTCACGAGGGCACGACGCCTGAGGCGTGGCATAGGAGCGTGGTGGTTCTGTTCTTCAAAAAAGGTGACAACACCTTGCTGAAGAATTACAGACCCATCTCGCTGCTGAGCCATGTTTACAAATTGTTCTCGAGAGTCATTACGAATCGTCTCGCTAATAGGTTTGACGACTTCCAGCCTCCCGAACAAGCCGGTTTCCGAAAAGGCTTTAGTACCATAGACCACATCCATACGCTGCGGCAGGTTATACAGAAGACTCACGAGTATAACCAGCCACTTTGCTTAGCGTTTGTGGACTATGAGAAAGCCTTCGATTCGGTGGAAACCTGGGCTGTGCTAAGGTCATTGCAGAGATGCCGAATTGATTACAGGTATATCCAAGCGTTGAAGTGCTTGTACGAAAACGCCACTATGTCAGTCCGTATTCAGGATCAGACTACGAGGCCAATCCAGTTGCAGCGAGGAGTGCGTCAGGGAGATGTGATCTCTCCGAAGCTATTTACCGCCGCATTGGAAGACGTCTTTAAGCTTCTGGACTGGAACGGACTTGGCATCAACATCAATGGCGAGTACATCACTCAACTGCGGTTCGCGGATGATGTAGTCATCATGGCACAGACTCTGGATGACCTTAGTACCATGCTCAATGACCTCAGCAGCGTTTCTCAACAGGTGGGCCTGAAAATGAACATGGGCAAAACAAAAATAATGTGTAATGCTCATGTATCGCTCCACCCAGTTATAGTTGAGAACGCTGCACTCGAAATTGTAGACGAATACATATACCTAGGACATATGATCCAGTTAGGTAGGTCCAATTTCGAGAAAGAGGTGAACCGTCGAATCCAACTCGGCTGGGCTGCATTCGGGAAACTTCGCGACATCTTTTCGTCCGAAATTCCTCAGTGCCTGAAGACAAAAGTCTTCGAACAGTGCGTGTTGCCAGTGATGACCTATGGTTCCGAGACTTGGTCGCTAACTATGGGCCTCATAAGAAGGCTCAGAGTCACACAGCGGGCGATGGAACGAGCTATGTTAGGAGTATCTCTGCGTGATCGAATCAGAAATGAGGAGATCCGCAGAAGAACCAAAGTCACTGACATAGCTCAACGAGTTGCGAAGCTGAAGTGGCAATGGGCGGGGCACATAGTGCGAAGAGCCGATGGACGTTGGGGTCCCAAAGTGCTGGAATGGCGACCCCGCACTAGTAAGCGCAGTGTTGGCCGACCCCCCACCAGGTGGACTGACGACATCAAGCGAGTCGCAGGGATTCGCTGGATGCAGTTGGCTCAGTATCGTGATGTTTGGAAGTCCCTACAAAAGGCCTATGTCCTGCAGTGGACGTCCATCGGCTGATATGATGATGATGATGATGATGATGACCCCACACCAGATGGACTGACGACATCAAGCGCAATCAAGCATCATGCAAGTCGCAGGGATTCGCTGGATGCAAGCGGCTTAGTGATCTTTGGAAGTCCCTACAAAAGGCCTAAAGTATGTCCTGCAGTAGGGCAGAGGACGTCTTTCAGCTGATGTGATGATGATGAAAAAAAAATAAGAGCTGTCATGAATAAGTAGTTTGATTAAGTAGATTAAAATTGCATTTGATCGATCTTTTAATTGTTTCATAAGCCCCTAGACGTTACTCTTCACCTTTCAACAAATTTGGTTATTCATAGAACCAGTAATTGCTATGAATCAGAACGATTGATATTATCTATAATGAAACATGTTTCTAGTGTGATGCAAATTAAATTACCTAAAAATATAATCCTACTACTATTATAAATATACTAGTATATGCCTGTAACTTCGTTAGCGTGAAATGCATCAAGCTCATAAATCCCGCAAGAACCAAATCATGTTCATGGATAAAAAGTAGTCTTTATGCTCAATAACCTACCATTGAAAGTCTCGTTTAAATCGGTTCAGACGTTCCAGAGATTAGCCCCTACAAACAAAAATTAAAAAAAAATATATAAATACGGTCGAATTGAGAAACCCTCCTTTTTTGAATTCGGTAAAAAAGTTGGGTTTAGTTTCGTGTATGTAACTATAAGCACTTCAGGAAACATAGTTATCTTGAACTTACAGACAGGCACTTCATTTTTATTCATTTACCTATTGATATAGATGTATTGATAATTGAACAAATAAAATAAGTAATTGAAAAAATAAAGTGTGATTGGATTAACTCATGTTCATCACTTTTTTGCGGAGCACAGCAAATTAAGTATTCATTGCTCCTGAACTTTTGCAATTTAACACCTACACTTATTCAAAACTTTTTTTTCAAACTTTACGATCAACATGTTATGCTTGAATACAGCCAAAGCCGCGGGCTACAACGGGTCGTACATTATACACGTAACAACATCGTTCGATTCTGACAAGAGTATCATCGAGGCGATCCATCAATACATCCGAGACGGTGTTTAAATGCTACATAACTACTTGAATAGCTCTTCGGCCATTCGAATATTAAAAAAAAAAAATTACACCTCCGGCAAAAGAACCGGAAGCGTACGTGAGTATGTACTCTGCATTAGTTCAGGTGTTAGTATGCACAAATATAAACTTTCACCAAATTGGACTGGTTTGACTATGAGTACTATGTTCGCCAAATCCAATTTTTTTTTCTTACCATACTAAAAATATGTTTTATAGGACAACTAGCTGACGCCGCGCGGTTTTACCCGCGTGGTTCCCGTTCCCGTAGGAATACGGAGATAATATATAGCCTATAGCCTTCCTCGATAAATGGGCTATCTAACACTGAAAGAACTTTTCAAATCGGACCAGTAGTTCCTGAGATAAGCGCGTTCAATCCAACAAACAAACAATCAAACTCTTCAGCTTTATAATATTAGTATAGATTGACAATTTGTGAACTCTTGAAACATGCTTACTTTCGAAGCTAACGCACGGTCCGCACTCGGGTGAGGCAAAGATACTGAGTTTTTCCTTATGCTAAGAAAATTTCAGTAAAATTCTCAATTCCGAGTTGGAAAGTCGGTGGTGTTGCCGCCTCCCTCCCTCCTCTCCGTGCCTCGGAGTACACGTTAAGCAGCTGGATCCGACCTTTATCAGTAACATCTGATAGTGGTAGTTAATGGTGGGTCTAAGCTCCATATCCCCTCTCCTATAAGAATGGAGGCATGGCCATGTGGTGGGCCGTTAAAATACAGTTAAAATTGTCTATCTGTCTGCCTCTCTGTTTTTCCGGGCTGATTTCTGAAATGGCTGAACCATAGATACAGAGAAGGTTTCAAGCAAAATACTGAGGTAGATACTTTTTATCACGGAAAAAATCATTATAGGATTTGTGAAAAAATGAAATTCACACGGATTAAGTCGCGGGCGTCCGCTAGTATTATTGTATAGGTAAATAAGCTCTTAGTAATACAAAATGAAAAAAATACGTTCGATTATTTTGACAATAGATTTATTTCATCGTGACTCAGTCCTCAGATAGGATGTAAACATCCGTATTGCGTATGTCCTAAAAGCTTTAAAGTTTTTGTACCATGTCTTTGAAGGTGGATTAAAAATACCTATAGGTATCCCAATATTATGATCTTGATTGAGATCATTGTTAACAATAAGATTATTCATGAAGGAAAAACTATAACTAATAATCTTTCATAAGAGTTTTAGTTGATTTTATTATCATGGCCTATTTCATCATACAAACTTTTCTTTAATAGTAAGAATTTGCAGCTTAGACCCAAAATGCTGCTCTGTTTTTGGTCAGCGTGCTTACAATGATATTGCAAAGATTGCTATTAAATGCAAGCAACAGTGAGGAACTCTAAAAACTTCCCAACTTCGGGTTGCTATACTGAAATTATAAACTTCATTTGAATTTAAAATTAAAAAAATACTTTGTTATTTAAACGTCCACCTATAGGATATATAAAAATAATTAATATTTGGAAATTCCCAAGACGTAAGAACGGTGAGCGTACACCGGAAAGTGTTGTGATAGGAGATGACCCCTTATGACCATTTGACGTCAACAAGCAAGTTGCAGGTGTCTCTCAAACATGGTGTTAAGAAGTCCCGACAAAGGCCTTCATGATGATTGTTTTATGTTATGATGATGATGATGATAATGATGATGATGATGATGATGATGATGATGATGATGATGATGATGATGATGATGATGATGATGATGATGATGATGATGATGATGATGATGATGATGGTGGTAACGATGATGATAAGTATGACTTTGTGCAAGCTTAAAAAAAGCATGTAATAAAAGTCACTGATATTTCAAATTACGAAACAAGAACACAAGACTAGAGAATAACACGCAACGGGATATTTGTGTTTGTAATATTGTTTAGTAATTAATTTCACTTCGTTAGCCTTTCATTGAGAGAACGTTTACAACGGTACAAGTATTAAGAGACAGCGAGAATTAATACTTTTATTGTACAAACAAAAAAAAATCAGGGTTACTAGTCAAATCATTTACATATTTTTATTTTGAAAAGACCTTTTTAATATTGTTCTTTATGTTTTAATTTTATTAATAATATTATGAACAATATTTAATTGAATAATTCACCACAAACGATGACCGGTAGAATAGTTAAAGCATGAAAGTATATAAAACAAAAGAAATACGTTTGCATTTATTATTTTCTTAAGCAATACGTGTTTAAGAAAACAATATATTTTAAACTTAGTTAAAACCATTACATTTAAAATAAGTAAATCTAAATTTTCGAATGCACGGCAGCAAGGATGATAGAAATAATTATATTTTTATACTTGCTGACCCCGACAATGGTTATTTTATGACCTCATACCTACCAATATGTAAAAATTACTCTTATATACAAAAAAAAAACATTGAAATCGGTCGAGCCGTTTAGGAGGAGTTTGTTAACAAACGCCGTAACACGAAAACTTCATTATTATTCTTATTATTCTACAGATTATATTGATTTATAGTTTGCCAATGTCTTATAACTTGTACCACACGAACTAGTAGCTTTTTGTAGCTTTCGAAGCACGCGCCTCCGTTCGTTACTACCACGTCTTTGTTCCGCACAAGAACCTAATTAGGATTGTCTGAAATATTTTGACAACGGCCATTTATAATAATATTACACCTTTATCAAACGCCTTCAAAGGCTTTTGCTTCTAAGTCAATCCATTTGATATATTGTTATGACTCATTCTGCGGTCCCGCTTTGTTATATAAATACGGAAAAGAATTATAGTATTATCGGCAAAGAATATCTTTGCCGTATTCGAATAAAATATAATATTGTATTATAGTTCTTGGTCTTTTTAAGAAATGACAAAGACAAACATAAATAGGACTGAGAGTCAGGATCTTTGAAACCTTCTACCTTTCAAAGCTGACAATTCAAACTCCATAATTATTGGCTACAGTTCCTATCCATAGTAGAAACAGGCTGACCCAGCATATTTTAAATGTGAGAGTTTACCTCGTCACCCTCAAAAATTACAGACAATATTATTGGTGAATTTGGGTGCGATACAAGCCCATATGTAATTGGTCTGAGGAAAGTGGTCATTGAAGAATTTAACAATATTAGCTTAGTTCGCCAACCATGCATTGGAGCAGCGTGCTGGGTCTGATTCCCATTGCCTCTTATGAGAGGTAGGTCTGAGTTCTACCCACACCTATAACAGGTAGGTCTGAGTTCTACCCTCTCCTTTAAGTTAAAGGTCTGGTGCTGTAGTGGGATATAATAGGCTGATAATGGTGATGATGATTATTACTAGAAATACATTTCTCCACACCTCTAGTAGATTATCGCTAAGTTTTCGTCTTTCACACGTTTTCTTCACTTTGTCTTGTGAACAAAAGCGCGTAATTTCCTAAAACATTTTGATTATTTAATCTGCAGACGATGGGCATTGTTGATGACACAATGCATTCTCATAATCTTCGTGATATGGTATAATTTGATGTAATGTACACTAGCTAAGATTAATGGCCAATCTAAGATCGTTGACTTAGCTTTCCATTAAATAAATACACTTGTGCATTCCATCCGACCGATATGAATACGACAAAGCGCGTATCGAGGTAGCATAGAAAAATCGATTGTGCACTGCCTATATCCAATTATATCCAAGCCTTTAATTACATTTTGTAATTGTCTGTCTTTGAGTAGCGAAAAATAACCGCAAACCAAAGAATCCAGGTATAAATTAATAGTAATAAAAACATTTACGTCTCCAAAACACTTAGGTACTGTTATTAAATATGTAAGTATTAAATATTATTACCAACCAAAGTAAGTAAGTAAAGCCAAATATCTTTTATTATTATTGTTTAATTGAGAAAAAAAAATGTGATTGTATAAATGTTAATCTTGTTACATAATCATGTAATAACACAACTTGCATTTGAAGAATATTGGATATCTATTTCGATTATAAATATTTAAAAACAAAAAATTAAAGAGCTTTTTGTAAAAAAAAGAGTTGTAAAGCTTCCGATGAATAACGGGAGCTAATTAGGCATTTTATTGCACATAAATACACGGTATCGAAACGATAATCATTTTTGCCGCGGTTTGAATTATAATATAGAATCTAGATCGATGATAGATTATGCTATTAATAGTGATTGAAGCTTTGGTATTTTATGGGATTATATAATAACAAATATAACTTAGACTCATATTTCAGACGATATTATACGTTTGATATTTTTCTAGACAATTAGACGCCCGCAACTTCGTCCGCGTTGAAATCTTTTAAGTGTAAGAATAGACTTTAATAATAAGTTTCGCCTCTTCCAACTATTTATTTATGCCTTTCTAATATCTTTTTTTTTCTAATATCTTTATCAATATTTGCATGTCTACTTTTGAAGTCATTTTTATTATTATTCGAAATATAAAATGAAAACCGAAATAATAATATCGGTTTAAGTTGTTGTTTCTGTTTATTTTTGCAATAAATTTACAATTTAGATGCAAAGGTATAAAAATATGTAAGGAAATTAATAATAATCCAATAGAATATATTTTTTAAATGCATTAGAATTTTACTACACTTAAACATTATTCTTAATTAAAAGATACACGACTATAGAGTATATTTTTTATTAAGTTCGTGATTCATCAATTAGGAGCATGTCAGTAATTATTGTACAGTATGGCTGCTTTTAATTATAAACCAACATGAATTTGTAATGAGAATAGCTTGTATTAGAAACTAGTTTTCTTTTTGCCCAAAACAGATACCAAAGCTTTTTAGTACCGCTCAATTTGTGCTGCGTATGTAGATTGACTTCTACTATTAAAACGATGTCTGTATTTTCGTTTGAAGTCGTATTTGTAATTTAGCAGTATTGCAAGTATTAGAAACAGTAAATTATAGTAACAGTAATAGGTATAACTTACTACTGTTGGTCCTTAAACTGAAAGTAAACCATAACAAAATATTCTGCTTTTAAAAAAATACTTACCATGTAAAATATTTTAAAAATCAATTTCTGCTGTCAGTAAACAGTGTTTATTTTTTTTATTTTGGAGTCATTAACACACATTCCACATTCAGCATGTACAGAACACTTTGCATGAAATGCTAAAATCATGTTGCACAATGCTTTTCCCTGTGCCCTTCAATGCCCTAGTAGTAGCGTCTTCATAAATAGCGGCAAGCATATTCTGCAAACTAGAATACAACAGTATATAGTGCTTGATAACAGGAAAAGGTATTTAGGATACTTCCCTAGACGAGCCCTGTTCCAAAGAGCTCTACTACTAACAAAAAGTATAATAAAAGCATACACTGAAACACAGCTTTCATATAATATGCAAACGAACACATTCCTCGTAATAGTATGAAAGTGACCTCAAGTCAAGCTTCAAGTGCAAAGGCCTTGCAAACAATACGAGGGGTAAAGAATATTATCACTCAAGAGAACCCCATTGTTTGAACACAAAAGTGAAAGCCGATTCATTCGTTATGAGATAATTGGTTTCACCATTGCGTCACATGAGTTTTTCCACGGTCGCTGTTGAACTTGTATGGAAAAATCGCTTTTTATTGCCATATTGTCTTGTGGTATGTCGGAAGCGGTATTGTCTCATCATTGGCACGTTTACCCTGTCTTGCGCAAAACAATATTTTCGATATTGACTCAGAAGTGGATATTTTGAGGAAGTCAAAGTGTTGTACTTCCTCATCTATTATTTTAAGATTTAATTAAAAAGTTTCCTCGAGGAAAATTTGTAATATTCTTGCTACGTTATCTAAAATATTCTTATTTATAAGTAATGTTTTTAGCAAGTTTTGATAGACTTATTTTGTAGATAGTTATTAAAATCGTGTAGTTATACCGAATTTAAAAGTAGCACATGGGAAAATACTAACCAAACTATCGCAGTTAGATATAATTGTCTCTTTTCGCTTCTTTAATATGACATGCAGTACTCTGAGGTAGTGTTTGTCGTTCATCATAATTATTATTGAAATGAAATAAGTGAAGAAACCTTATTAATTATTGTTTTATTTTTTATCTTCTCTGGGGATACAGTAATTGCAAAATATTTTGAAACCTTTTCGTTAGCTATAATATTTCTCCCTCCCAAATGGGCAACCAGATAAAAAGATTCACTGATCGACTGTCGTCAAAATAATTTCATGTGTGAAATTATTGAACAGGAGCGAGTTATGTCATGTTTACCCGAGTACTAACACTAGTTAAAATAGAGAGAAATCCCCTTTCCAATTGTGCATCCAATAACTCTTCACCCAATCTAAGTAGCAGGCGTTTCTCTGGCACTAAATATTAATGTAACCTAACAAAATATTCAAGCATGGCAATAAACAAGTTCTAATGAAATATTGTTCAGCGCCTCGAGCTTTATAAAGCAGTTCCACAATTATCGGATCCCTTCGTAAATTGTGTTAATGTGTGAACGTTACAAGCTATTTGTAGAGGTACATTTTGGTTAATATTTTATATGTTTTAACGTTTTTGTATTTTCAAGATATTTTATTTTAATAAATATTTAACTTTGTTTTATAGTCCTTCAACAACTTTATTTGGAATTATAATAGTTATGACACTCAGTTAAATCTCTGATTTTATTTCTTTATAGCTTACTCGTATATCTAGCTCGATTTTATAATTCATAAAAGGTTCGTCAGGCATGACAGAGATCAATCGTCAAATAATCAAAAGTAGGTATGATATAGATTATGTCATAATGCATCTAGCTTTTGTTTCGTTTAACGTTCATCAGTGTTAGCCAATTAATGTTATCTTAACTTAACTTACAATCGATGGCGTTAGTTTTCAAACATCTAAGTAAACATCTAGTAAGTAGAACATAAATATGTAATGTAGATGTTTCCTAATCGTCCTAACTTTATGACTCATGATATGACATGATACTCAAAATTTTGCAGAAAACTCTAAAAACTTACAATCTCCTTAGTGTTGTACCGTTTTTTGTTTCTGATTTATCAAGTGTTTAGGATCGATACTGGAACCTCAGCGGCGTCAACGGGGGGAGGTATACCTGTCTTATTTGGCAAATTTAACAGATTTTTGGTGGTCTGTTAATGATTATTTCAGATTATTATTACTCTCAATTATTTATTTCTCCTTTTTTTAAATTTTATCAATGTTATACATACAAAATATGCAAAACGCTATTAAAAACTTATAAAAAAAATTTAACCCTCCCTCTGCGGGACATTTGAGTGCCCAAGCAACCGGTGCTCAGGGCTCCAGAGTGACGAACCTCCTCACAATACGCGCCGTCTCAAGAATCACTGCCTTCTGTATCCGACTCTTGATCCAACAGTTAAGCGAAAGCTTCTTAAGGTGTTGGTCGAAGCTTTTCGCTATAAGACCATTGACTGAAACAACTATCGGAACAATAATAGTTGTTACACATCTCTCAATAATATTGAAGCCAAAATAAAAATAAGGCTAATCGAAACGGTAAACGACATAAGGTCTGCGTTTTTATATGACCCTACACAAGGCACATGCAAAGTTCCACACGAGATTTTATCTTACACAAAGTAACCATAAAATCTAAAGAAATGCATGTCTTTATAGTTTGCCGACGTATTAATTGTCTATTTTTGTTACTTTATGAACAATAGGTGATTACGCCTTTATAGAAAGCTAGTGGCTCGGAGGGAGGTCATTGTGTTTGGCCCTCGAGTTATCGATGAAATGATATCGATATCAATTAAATATCGATTCAGCGACTAACAAGGGGCCATCTGTTTTCGATTAATTAAAGTTGAATCAAAAGATTCGGTTAACTGTTGTGGATGTCATGCGTTTCAAAATTGATTATGTATCGATGCCTACTTTGGAATATAGTATATGTTCTTCACATCAATTGGTATAATGATTTGAAAGATTCTGTTTTTTCAAAAATGTAATAATTATTATTTATTTAGTATATCTTTAAGGTTTTATTAAATTATCCTGCGATTTATATAGGTTGGTTAACAAATTTAAAATTGTTGAACTACAAAAAAAAGCTTGGTTAGAATCATATGAACTGTGCAAATAAATATAGCTGTACCATGAAAATAATCTTAAATATTAACACTTCTACATTTAGAATAACAATAATTTATTCATGTTTACATTATAGGATACAGCCAAGCTATTCGTAACGAGATCTGCAATAAACAAACAAACAATATAAATCATGCGCTGATTAAAATCGGCTAGCGTGCACTAAATATTCATGCCTTTCCCGCATAATGCTATCCAAATGAATAGTAAAAACTTGCACCGCTCCTGGGTGTGTTTGGCATAACGTCGTTCTGAAAGCTGGGCCCATAAACATGGGATGATGTGTTATTGTATTATGCTAATATTTGACTGGTTTATGGTTTTCTTGTAAGGACCTTATAGGACTCTATGGTGTACTTAGGTGGAATATTTTACCCATGTATAATACACGTCCGTCTAGGTTGACCTCTTTAGGTTTGTGATGCAAATTTTCAAGTCTCAATAGCTGCACTCTGAGGATTCAGAGAGTAAATTGAAATCGAAGTCATAGGTTCCATTTCTACTCTTTCATTATCAAAAATATGTTCTTGTCATGTTAATTACCTCTTTGATTTTTAATTTCTATTGCTCTAGCAGTAAATAGGGGGCAAACGAAAATGTAGCTCACTTTATGGTAAGTGATTATTGACAGCCTTTAAGGTATTCATAAGCTCTTTAGAAACCCTATATAAAACTGAAAGGGGATACTTATATTTAATACAAGTAGCTTTACTTATACGAACTAAGGTCTTGTTTTATCAAATGATTTCCATATAAATATGAACGTTTCTCGGTTGCCGATAACAAATGTCATAAACAAGTTTATCAGTGCGATATGCAGATACAGAAATTAAAATGCTTTTTTAGGAATGGATGTTTTGCAAAATGGAACTTAGGTATGTATTATTGTTCGAACGAAATAACTTTGTCGTATCTTCTACGAAAATATTTTTACCGACTTCTAAAAAAGGAAGAGGTTTTCAAGAGAATTTCTACCTCTCGATTTACGAACACACCCAAAAACAGTTCTCGTGACAATGTTATTATGTACTATAGATAATCTGAATGCATATAGACACCCGGTTTCTGACATGGAATTTAATGTATAACAAGCTAATTCACTATCTTTGGCGCATGCGAGTTGACAATGAAATTGAGATTCTTTGTAATCATCTTTTTAACTTATAAATGGAACCGATTTCAAAAACGTATTTCAGTTATTTTTGACACAAAATTACTGAACCGATTTTCATGAAAATGGAATGGGATTAATCTGGAATTAAAACAAAGAGAAAAAATTAATATTGATTTATAGATGACAAAGTTATGACCTATCAAACATTAAAAAAAAATATTCGCGCGAATTGATAACATTCTCAATTTTTTGAACTCGATTAAAAATGTCATCCGGTGCTCACTGGTGGATATTACATTATTATATACTATGTAAATGACATTTTGACAATTGATTGTTTATTTTAATAGGTTGATAATAAAGTCCAAAATAGTGAACAGGCCAGCAGATGTAAAGATTTATTTAAGTACATAAAGACAGATGCATCAGGCCACAGGGCCTGGACTAGTTTGTTACATGGAATTATGTTCGCGGTGCTATCGCGGCAGGCGTAGCAATAAAATATAATTATTTACACGGAACCAATTGGCTGAAAGGCTGTGATTTGTAACGCCGGCTCCAGATACAGTGAGCAAAGTGTAAGTGTAACAAGGTGACGGATGCTAAGGGTTTCATATCTCAGAGTACTGGGACTTGCAATTTTAGATGACAGAACAAGGACATCACTAGATATATGAGATTTTACGTATCGGCTATAACATCGCATACGTCATGTACTATTAGGAACTGTAGCTCTAGGTTTTTGTTTCTTTTATTTTTTTATTCTCTACAAGTTAGCCTTTGAGTACAAACTCACCTAATGATAAGTGATGATGCAATCTAAAATGAAAGCGGGCTAACTTGTTATGAGTAGGATGAAATCCACACTCCTTTCGGTTTCTACACGACATCGTACTGGAACGCTAAATCGCTTGGCGGTACGTCTTTGTCGGTAGGATGGTAACTAGCCACGGCCGAAGCCTCCCACCAGCCAGACCTGGACCAAAAGAAAACCCTAAGACCTCCGTCTTGTAAATCTACCGCGCACACCACTGCGCCACGGAGGCCGTCAAGGTATTCTGTAACGACATTTTTATAACTCGACAATGTGAGTTTCGATTACGCCTCTACCTCTCTTTATCTAAAATATTGTGTTAGTAAGAGAGATAATCGAGTCCCCACTCGTTATGAAAGGAGACTCGAGCTCAGCAGTGAGCTGAATGTGGGTTAATAATGATGATGATGAAGAGAGATAAACTAATGAATCCGAGGTTCGCACTGAATTATAAAATCATCGTTACAGAATAGCAGTCAAGCTCTTATACTATACACAAGCGGATGCTCAAGACTTTGTCCGCCCTTTGACTTCTTTAATCCGGCCGTGTAATTAAATCCTCTCTTAGTGGACATGTACTAGGTATAAAGTACCTCCCTGCCAAATTTCATCTTAGTATACGGTTTTCGATATTTCGAAATGAAGTGACCTTTCGCTTTTAATATACTATTTAAATGACTGCTATTAATCAGAGGCATACCAATAGATTTCCGCATCGTCATCATACTATCATCAGGATTTGAAGCTTAGTCTGATTACAGACACAAGCAGACTTAGCCGGCCCCTAGACGATCAACTTTATTGCGCAATATTAGAAATTGTGCAATAGTATTGAGCGTAATAAGTTTAAAAAAGAAAAAAATGCAAAATTTTGTTGTACCATAATATATTTCCATTGCATTAATTGTTAGAAAATAAACAAATTGACATTAAAAAATATTAGATAATATAGTATTATAAAGCTGCAGAGTTTGTATGTTTGTTTGATAGAACGCGCTAATCTCAAGAACTACTGGTCCGATTTCAAAAATTATTTCAGTGTTTGATAGCCTATTTACCGAGGAAGGCTATAGGTTATATATTATCCCTGTATTCCTACGGGAACGGGAACCACGTGGGTAAAATCGCGCGGCGTCAGCTAGTATTAGATAAGAAAAAATATCTTGAACTGTATTTCGTTCTAGCGATTGTAGATATCAAAAACTCAACCTTCTATTGCCGTAGTAGTTAAAAAAGTTACATTCAAAAAAAGACACCTTTTCAATTTAGTTGTTTTTTTATATATTAAAAAAGTATAACAAAAAACTCGTCAATCCAATGGATCATTAGCGAAATTGCATTAAAGCCATAAAAACAACTATCAGACCGGTGCAAATTGGTATTAAACCGTTGAAAAAAATATATACCTGCTCTCATACTCTCCTGGTCGAGATAAAAGTATCAATGTGAATGAATTGACATGTGCTTTTTGTTTTTTTTCTTTTGGGGAAAAAATATCGTTAATGCGGTATAATTTGAGCAAGTGAATGGACCTTTTTTCTTCTTTTTTGTTGATTTGTGGATTTGTTTTAATGGATTAGGTTGTAAGGCGATTATTTTTAATCAATTATGTATAAGCTGTTTTAGAAAAATAGGACATTTTTAATTTCTAATTACGAAAATTTTACAATTTAGGCAGTTGAATCTCTGTATTAAATTATTAGTTGTAGATTTCTTTTAAGCCAAATTATTTTGCACACACATTTAAAAAGTCGCGTCAGTAGGTAGGTAGGTACTCAACCCAAAAATGGATTTAAATATTAAATAGTAAAAGCTTTTAAAGAACACTGTGCTCCGGGAAGCTATGAATTTCATTTTATTTATTTTATTGATATAATTTTCTTCGTATAAGAGCAAAAATATCGGTAGGCACAATTTCATTAACTGCCATTTAATATTTATAATGTAACCGGTCATAATATTATATTGCTTTCCACTATTTTAATACCATATCGATATCATGGGAATAGAAAAGCTATAGGAAGCGAACCGTGTCGCTCGCGTTACGCTCACGAGGATATTATGTGACAAAATATCTACTTTGTATCTTAACGTAGTCTAGTTTTGTGGGAAAAAAGTTTGGGAAAAAAAAAGTATTATTTAATAGTTTGTAAGCAGACGCGACCTTTTAATATAGACTTGGTTTATTTTGACGGCCTCGGTGGCGCAGTGGTGTCCGCGGTGGATTTGGGGTCGATCCCCGGTTTGAGGTCTTCTTAATTGGTCCAGGTCTGGCTGGTAAGAGGCTAGGGCCGTGGCAACTAGTTACTACCCTACCGACATAGAAAATCTTAGATTGCATCATCACTTACCATCAGGAGGGAACGTAGTCTAGGGCTTACTTGTAAAGAATAAAAAAGGGCTAGCGGACGCCCGCGACTTCATTCACGTGAAATTCAGTTTTTCACAAATCCCACGGGAACCATGGATTTTTCCGGTATGAAAAGTCGCCTATGTGGTAATCCTGAGTAAAATCGATTTCGATCCATTCCAAATTAAAGCCAAATCGCTACTCTAGCCGCAAAGGAGGAACAAACATACACACTTATACACACAAACTTTAGCCATTATATTAATTGGATGATGTGACTAGAGGACCGTGGCAAAAAATAGGTAATTTGAACCACCAGGCCTGATTAGAGTATACAAGGGTTTAAAATAATGCTAAAACTGAGTGCAGGTGTTAATTAAAAACCACAGCTGGTAAAACCATCCATTTTAGTCATATAGTTTTGTACGGCATTCTTACTTTATACGAAAACACGTATAAAATAAGGTCTCCTGGTGGCCCGTCGCAAAAACTTGATGGGTCATTTGACCTATAAATTTTTGCGATGGCCCTGTAAACTCTATTAAGCTTTCAATTTCCACGGCTGCTATCTATATATATCTGCTAATTCCCTTGAATTTGTATGTCTTTCTATTTTTATGTTTTCTGTACTTTATTACCTTACCCTTACCTTGTTTATTATGCCAAACGATTTAGCATTCCGGTACAATGCCATACAGAAGCCGAAAGGGGTGTGTATTTTCATCCTCCTCGTAACAAGTTAGTCCGCTTCCATCTTAGATTGCATCATCACTTACCATCAGGTGAGACTGTAGTCAAGGGCTTACTTGTAAAGAATAAAAAAAACATAAGAAACTTTCGCTTGAGTGATGGATCAAGGGTCGGAAAGCACCTCCTACCTACACCTACAGAAAGCAGTAATGATCCTTGAGAAGACGTTTAGGGTGAGGAGGTTCCGTTCCTCACTTTGGTTACAGGTTGTTTGGATACTGAAAAGCCTAGCAAAGGGAAAGTATTGTCATATTTTTAAAAAGATAAATAAATGAATGTCAGAAAAAAAATTGAAGATTGATCATATTTTTCTCAGCGGATATGCAGCAACTTAGCAACTTTGTATGATTTACTAATTCAAAACAGTAAATCACACAAATTGACTTATATGTTGGCATTTTAACACACCGTTTCTCACAGTCATTTCGATCGTTAACCTAATTGGTAGTGTTGATATCGTACAATACTGTTCAGAAGCGAAAACCTGATTTTTAGTTGTTCACGAGTCATTCATATAAGCGTTGGGCACACCAGTGTTTTTTTGATTCAAGACCTTGACAGCGATCTCACGTGACGTTTAGTGACTACGCAGACTATGATGATGATATACTCACATCACTATAGCCCCAAATTAAACGTAAAGCCTGTGTTACGAGTACTGAGAAAGTTGATTATATCAATAAATTGGGAAGATGACGGTTTTTTTAAATTGTATATAAATTAGGGGTATGCTAAAGCAATTTTGTAAAAGTAACAGGATATCTGCGATCATTACTTTCGGAGCTACAGGGATTTAAAGGGTCAGATTTGTAACGCGCCCGCGGATCCCTGAAAAATGCCCCATACAAAATGGTATGATTTAATGATGTCGTAGGTTCTTAATGATCGTTAGGTTTGTATGGGCGGTCAAACAAAATTACTATTTGTGTGTTTATTGAAAATTCATTTACTGAAAGGAACATTGTCACATGTAGTGTAAGGAAGCTAAAACTATATAAATTACATGTAATTACAATAAAAATTTTGAAATTTTATAATCTTATTTATTTTGCAAATATCCAGTCAATATTTGTTTTTTATGTATAAATTACTTAACATTGACATTATTTACCCAAATTAATCATAAGAATCAATATATTAAAACCTAGTCATCAACGTATTTTGAATTAAAAAAAAACTATAAATACTCATGAATTGTATTAGTATGTACTCACACCCAGACACTGGAAAACACCCATGCTCATCACACAAAGATTTTCCAGTTGTGGGAATTGAACCCACGGTCGTGGATGCAGAAAGCAGGGTCACTACCCACTGCGCCATGCTGTCGTCAAAATTCTCAGCCCGAAGTTGATGGTGTAATAGTATACCCCTGTGACATACCGTTTGTACGTGAGGTCATGATAAACGTCAGTCCATGTCAATATCATCTGACAGTGACTTAAAGAGTCAAATATTGTCACCAATCCGTATTAAAGCTGCGTGGTGGGTCTTAACTCCCTCCCCTATAAGGAGGCAAGCGTAGTGGACCGTTAAAATATGCCGATAATGATGAAGCTTGGATATGTTTTTTTTTTTTTCATCAGTGTACCCCACGCTTGAATTATGCTAATCCGAGAAAGGCCAGGATGTCCGCTCTGTGTTGACATTATGAAATCCATGTTAAATGTTATGAGAATAAAACTAACCATAAGATAATCTCTCACGATTCGGATATGCTTTTTTATAGAAAACGGAAATGTTAACGGTATTTTGCATATACTGGAATTATTATGTTATAAAAATGTTTGACTAATATTTTTTGCGCACTAAAATAATATAACCGATCAATAAAATACGATATTTCCGTCTCGAGATTTATTTTTTGCCATTGGTCATTAAATATTTTTGTATAGAGCGTCAATATCATTAGGTTATTAGTAACATATGGGGTTTCAATTCCTAGTTCAGGCTGTGAAATATTGAGTTATGTTTGAGAATTACTTCAAAGATAACTCAATACGTCAAAGCCTGTACCAGGAATTGAAACCCCATAAGATCTGAAGCTGAGAAGACGTGAAAGCGTAAACATTTATAAAATTGTCTACATAAGATATTTAGGTATTGCACAATAATCGTAATCTCACGATCAAGTTCCATCATTACCCCTAATATCGTTAGCAACCAATTCATTTCGCATTCAACGCAATAAGTAAATAAACAAAAGCGATTATTCATAAAAAATGATAATTAGATTTATAGTGATGCTATTGTAAATTGACGTAAATTTATTCAAATGTAGTCACCTAATTGTGAAATGGGTGTTTATAATGTAACGATTTCATATTCGACGTGAGCCTATACATCATCTCTATCTATCCCGAATGGATAATTTATGCGATTCTTTCAAATTGTTCCGAGACTAATGCCTTCTGACACCAGATTGCGCTATTAACCTTTCGTTTTAAACGCGTAATGAATGTCGAATGACCTGAGAGATTCGATGTTTGTTTGATGGATAGTTGGTAATGCTTATAAAATTTGTCGTGACTGCAGGTTGATGGGTAATGGGAAAACGCTATGTTGATTTGTTGTTGTATATTAAAAGCATAGTTCAAATGGTAACACCCGAGTATGGGAGGTCAAACGCATTAGCCACCTAGCGGGACTGGGGCCATGTAAACTTTATTAATCAAACTCGATTTTATAGTTCCGAGTGATCGTAGTGGGTGAGCATGGGAACTAGTTTTGGTGTTGATGAATTTTGTGGTGATTTTTATGTCACTAATTAGGCTGACGTACCTATGGTGTGAGAAAATGAGATAGACGAGATAATTTGTAGTATACTCGAAGACGTGCTAGTTTAAGGTTTACGCCTCGTTGAAGCAACAGGTTTCTAACTTACCACTTAATACTTCTTTTGATTAGCACGAGTCTCCTCTCAAAATGAGAGGGGTTAGGCCAGTAGTCCACCACGCTGGCCCAATGCTGATTGGCAGACTTCACTAACGCAGAGAATTAAGAAAAGTCTCTGGTATGCAGGTTTCCTCACGATGTTTTCTTTCACCGTTTGAGATACGTGATATTTAATTTCTTAAAATGCACACAACTGAAAAGTTGGAGGTGTATGCCCCGGATTGGATTCGAACAAACACCCTCCGAAATCGGAGGCAGAGGTCATATCCACTGGGCTATCACGCCTCTCATGTATAAATATTAAACAGTATTTTTTGTACTCCTTAATAATTTTATTTTATTAATATTTCTCATGTCAGTTTTCAGAAAAAAAATATTTTCTCTTTGTAAAACAGCATGTACAAAAAGACTTTCGTATTAATTAATATCATTCACTTCCTAAACACGACGAAAACTAGTTTGTTTGACGTATTTAGATGATAGTTTGATAAATGTGAGACTTTTGTGTAGTACCGTAACTTGGAATTGCAGATAAATCTTCATTCTGTTCTATAGTATTTTTATCCAATGAAGCCGTTCTTTTAACCGGTTAATAGTTTTAAATGAACCAAATTGTGAGACAATTTATGTAAAGCGCCATCTAGAAAAACTTATAATTTTTTTTTAACAAAATCCATGAAAAACATGATCGAGGGTGGAAAGAAGATATCCGGGCAAGGAGGATCATATCATCAATGCCCCTATTCCCACCTAATCCATACGGAAATCACATGGAGAAGACCCATTGGTGCAGACAGACTTTTTTTTAATTTTTTTTAGGTACCTATGACAAAAAATCTATATTGTATGTTCTTTTTTAATTTCATTATTTATTATTTAAAAAAAAAAAATTTGTAATTAATAAATAATTAAATTTGATTAATATTCGCGTTCCCCTTTATTGTCCAGCGAACGGTTATCGAACCCACGATCTCTCGGTGTTACTTACTGTGGCTTCAAGGCCATTGACTTTGTGAAAATAATTAATAAACCCTGATTCTTTCTCTGCCAAATATATGACTATCGTGGGATAAAAATCAGAATCAACCAAAAGGTAAGTAAATTATGTTACTGTGAAACTCCTTTGTCTAATGCCTCAATTATGCAAAGTTTATTTGCTGCCAATCCGCTAAAAGTCATTAGAGATCAACCGAAACGCTCTCGCGAATTAATTAGGATCCAGCTGATTTAATGGACCGTTCGGAATTGATTTTTATGAGACATGAAAAGGCGGCAAAATAAACACGATCCCAGAGACAAGAGTTTTTAAGTTGTAGCGAATTAATTTAAATTTATACATTAATCAATTGCGGCGTATTAGAAGCACGGAGCCGTGTTTGAGTTCTATTAATCATTAGTTTTGCTAATTGAAAAGTTTACTTAAAGACATTTATATTCATGATGGTTTGTAACAGTAAGCTTTCATCTAATACGAGTAATTTATATACAGTAAGACCAAGTATATAATACATTATGTATAATAACTATTTTTAAGTAAAAATTAATTGCTTGTGACACACCAAAACCTCTGTACTTAAATTTTTTATTTAAATAACAAAAACTCTATAAATACTATAAATTTTTAAAATAATATGAACATGCATGCATGTACCTAAGTATATTCGATACATCGTAATGTAGAACTGTCAACAAAATTATTAATTTTTTAATATTTTTATTATTATTTCTGTTCTTGCTCATGTTGTTTTATAAATGTAATGAAAAGACGAGTGTGTATATAAACTAATATGATATATTTTTCTTCTTCTAGTACCTAACCTACCTTCAGGCTCTTTCGTTGGACATACTCGTAATATATAAATTAGATAAAAAAAAACATTACTAATATTTTTATTAAGCAATATACTATTTGCAACTTACAAGAAATACCCCTAAAAAGGTATTGACCGATTTTGGAATACAATTCTTTACAGTTAACTGGATAAGTAACTACTAAGTGTACGCATAAAGTGCATACAAAAAAATACCTCAGAAACCCGAGTAACTTCTTACATTGCTAAAAATGCAAGACTGTGAAGACCGTCCAAAATGTTCGCATGGACACCTTTATATGGAAAAAGACCCTATTTTCACACGCAGACACTCTGGGCTAAAAGCTATAAAAGGCGATACATTTCAATACACCACCATTTTCAACATACATCAGGTTAAATTGGTTTATGTTTGTTTAACAGTTATTACAAGCGAACTTTTTTGTGCATAAACTACTTTGTACTATGTGGTGTTTGTTCATTATAGTTTTAGAGTTTATGATTGAGCATGAATTCGTATACTATTGTAGCATTTAAATAAGCCTTGATAGTCCAGTGGATATGACCTCTGCCTTTGTATTTGGAAGGCGTAGGTTGAATTCGGTCCTTGGCATGCACCTTCAGATTTTCGGTCATGTTCATAAATAAAAAATCAAATATCATGTCTCTCAAACGGTGAAGAAAAAATATCGTAAGGAAACCGGCATATCTGACAATTTTCTTAATTATTTTCGTGTGTGAAGTCTGCCAAATCGCATTAGACCAGCGTGGTGGACTATTAGCCTAACCCCACTCTTTCTAAGAGGAGACTAGTGCTCAACAGTGAGCCGAAGATGGGTTGTCAATGATTATGATGACCTACCTAAGCGAAAAGCTTTCCTGTCTTCCACAACGCGTTTCAGGTAGTATTGTAAAATCTAAATAAGCTGCTAAATTGCTGCTAATAATAATATAATCACAATAAGCTATACTATAATTTGACATCAAAATAAAGTAGGTATATTATAATTAATGCTGGTTACGGACTCCTCTTTCTCTCATAGGAGGGGGAAGAGAGAGAGAAGTTTGTAACCAGCATTAATTGGGCCATAGATAATGATGGGTAATTATTTCATTTTATTAATAGTTTCCGAGCGAAATGTATAGAAGTTGCACCGTTTAATTGGTATATAAATCACCGATATTGAAGTATTACGCGCTGCAGCGTTATGGGATGCAATTTATACATAATTGCTTCCAGTTGACGCAACTTTATGGTAAAATGCTTTACAAGGTATATTCCTTGCTGCGGTAAAGGTAGGTATGGGATACAATATTAGTTATTGCAATGCATTATTACACACTAGTAGACGCCCGCGACTGTCTGCATAAAAGGAATTTATCTATTAAATATAGATATTTTCCATCACAGTCTTTTTTAGATACGTAAGATTTTAAGTATCTAAAAAAAATGCTGCCCAAAAATGTCACTATGCATGATTTTGTTATAAAGGCAGAGTTTTCGTTGAAAGCATCCAGGCGGATCTAATATAAAGAGGAATGATTTAATTGTCTGTATGTTTGTTTGCATTAGCTAAAGATTCCTCCGCATCGAAGTTAAGTTTGTGCTTGTTTAGAATATCAATAAGCTTTCAATGTCCTTGAAGCTTATTGATATTGACAGAGAGATGATTCGGGAATGGACTAAAACTGAAAATGAAGAGTAAAAAAAAATTTATGTGGTCCATCCTAATCACTACGGATATGAAAATATATTACAGTCTATTATCAAACATACAGAATATATAATACTTATTTTTTCTAATATATTTGCAGTAGGCTCTTAGCGCCATGGGTTGGGCTAGCGCAAAAGCTCTGACAGAGTCCGAAGAGCGAAGTATTAAATAGTCTACAGTTAATTAAAACAAATAAATGGAACTTAAATACGTTTACATTTGATTCAATTAAACTTTAATCCTGGTACCAACTAGCAAGTGAATCGCATTACCGGTAGTAGGTTCGATTACCGGCCGTTATTTACGGGCGGGCGCGTCACGAACGGACGCAAGAGTTACTACTTCTTTGCTGCTATTTTATTGCTCCAGTTTACTTTTCTATTTCCTTTTTAGATTTTTTAAGCTATTCAAATTTATTTTGCGCCTTTTCCACTTTGTATTTTACGAATAAAAGAAATAATAAAGATAGAATATTGTACACAAAGTTGTTAGACAGTTATTTCATAAATTATTTGTGACTTTGACCTCTTCTTAAATGTAATAGGTATTTGACAGACAACCCCTATTGCTTAGTGGTTTATGGCACCATAAGCCATTAGAGCAACTGACTATAAACCATTAGAGTAACTGACCATTGAGATATTAGACCAAGACACAGAGCGATCTGACACACAGATGAAACCTATTATCCTAGTAGTATATTATTCCTATTATGAACTGTACTCATACGTTTAGTATCCCTGGACATGTTTTACTAACGTTTAGCTCATTCCTTAGACGCACTGCAAAGATCTGGAATGCCCAGCCTGGTTGCGCTTTCCCCACCACTTACCTACAATGTCTGCCTAGACCTATCTATATTGAAGGTCATGAGTGAATGAATAGCCAAGCGTTTGCATACTTACACCAGGCAAGGATCATTAGCCAAGGGTTAGCCTACATCACAAAATAATATATCTATAAAAAAACGCCTACAACTTACATCTATTTAAAAAAAAACAAATAAACAATAAACCGCAGACTGCAGATGTCCCTAAACAAGTTACGTAAACCCGTTGCCTCCAAGTGACCTAGACCATGATCTAGAATCAAATCCTTCCCACAATCCAGTAACATCATCCGCAAGTGCCACCGCAAACACAAATGGTCGCTCATATTTCACAATACTACTTGACATTCAATCGTTTTATTTCATATATCTACGACAGAATATATCTAGTAGCAGAAGCGACAGATGCTGTCCTGTTCAAACATTGGCTTAAGCCGGATTTACATTTGTCTGACGTGTCGTGTTGCGACGAATCAAAACAGAATCGGTTTCATACATTTTGTATGCGACGCGATCAGAAGCCATCACGACATGTCACAACTCATAAGTGTAAATGTTGCCATACAAAATGTATGATACCGATTCTGTTCTGATATGTAACGTCACGTCACGTCAGACAAATGTAAATCCGCCTTTAAAATTAAGTTCTTTTTATAAAAAGATTATTTAGTTTACTACGTTACTTTCCGGACGTTCATTGTGACAAGTATTACTGTTATTCAATCAAAAAACTGACAAATCTACTCTACAACATCACCCAGATCCGACAGAAATTCTCTGCTCATGTTTCATCCTGAAATCGGAGCATTCTCAAGTGATGTTGACTATAAAGTTCAATCAATCAATGATTAAATGTATTTATTTGCAGATACATGCATTATATATACAGGTGGTCGGTAGATGTATTCAGATATATACTAGTAGATACTAGCGGATGATTAAGACTTCGGCCGCGCCTTCGGCCTTAGTTCTCTTTACTGCGGTCCTGTCGCAATATTCGTTCTAACAATAAACTATTTCCCTGCCAAATTTCATCTTTCTGCGTCAAGCGGAGATTTCGTAATGAGTGACCTTGCGATTTACACAGGGTGTCCTAAATATTACGACATACTTTACAAGGTGATAAAGGTGGAGCTTTACAAGGTGGAACTATTTCGCCTCTGAATTGTATAGGGCCAACTTCATACTAGTATGCTCCAGTTGCAGAGTTAAAAAACATTGTTTTGAAGATTATATTAAGTTATTATATAGGGCGGTGGAAAATACTCAGAATGTGTAACTTTACATAACGATTATTGCGTAGGTACTGTAAAATGTACACGACGATAACGATTACGTTCCCCCACAAAGTGCGAGATTCATAAGCAATACGATTTCCATAGATATTGGTCGAGATACAGTTAAAAAACCGCCCATGTTACACTTTGTTTTAATGGACCGAACCTGTCCAAGAACTGGTCGCCGTTTGCGAGTTCTGCAATCCCATATACGCAGTGATTGAATAGTATGCACTTACTCGTACTATATTTTGACGACTTCTCTCATCACGCAGATGTTAGAAAGAAAATGCAATTCATAATTTTGTGTTCCAATCAGTACTACACTTTTACTATATTTAATCAGTCAGTGCTTCCTGGCACCCATGATTTGTGTATCTTTAAAAGAATGTGACTTGTTACAATCTTTTCCTCTTAATTGCCGTCCATCATGCATGATTGTAAGCAAGTGCAAGCCAATCTAAATCTCTATCTATTAAAAGTAATAAAGAAATAATTTGGTAGGAAAGTAGTTAGACAATTAGTAATCATCCGCTCAGAATGAATTCTGCGAAAGGGCCAGATTAAGGAGGTCTAAGGGCGGACGAAATTGCGAACGTCCGCTAGTAAAATATAAAAAAATAATTATGTTATATACACCGCTACTTGCGCTTGACTACAATAATTATGCTCCATGTAAAAAAAATATGTGGTCTAAGATGAAGCGCGCTTACCTAGAAGATGACTAGTCACTCTTGCCTTGAAGGTGCACAAATCGTACGAGTCAGGAAACACTGCCAGGAGAGCACACTGCCAGGTTTCACACCTTAGCAGTTCTTATTAGAAACGTTGATGCAAAACGGTTGACTGGACAAAAAAGAATGCAATTTTTCACGGCGTCTCGCTGTTCTGAGGTAGAATGGGAATGGAGGAACTAGATTGTAAAGTTCCTGGGCACACTCTCCAAAGTATATCCAGTAAAAGACTGACAAAAAGGTGTCATTGCGTCGGTGTTGTAAGCTTTGCAGTTTCGACCATGCCAACGGTTCGTCGGTGTCTGATATGGGAGTACATCTCTTATCCCATGTATTGTAACCTTATTACAAGAAATGATCTTAACCCATTTTCATTTCAAGAAAATTTTAGACTAAGAACAAGAATCCAGACTATGCGTATATAGGCATCAATGACTACTGTTCAATTTGAATAAAAATAATTCGAATTTAAATAAATTTGAATTGCCATCCGAAAGGTGTACCAAACGTAAACCTTCACCAACTTTCATAATCAGCTTATTATACTAATTCGATGCCAACTTTCTTTATTATCAAAAGCAATGTGACCAACCTCAATATAAAAGGGAAGTCGTATTTCCTAATGGTTGGCAATAATGTGCTTAGTTAATGATTCATTAGATCACTACCATCACGGTCCAACACTTAATGTCACCAAATTGTCGGTCTTTCTATGTTCTCACGTCGTAGAATTTATTAGGCGGGTTTTGCATTGGCGGACTGGTAGGCTTCCTGTTTCGGACTCTGCTTTCGGATTAATTATGGACTTTTATTATATGCGTACGCTGATCTGAGATTAACTACTATCTACTTTTTTTTTTGGAAAGTTGGCCCAATTGGCTGTTACATTTTCAAGGGGACTAATGCGTATGGTCTGTTTTGTATCTTCCATTTTTAAATGCTATTATGCCTAGATGTAATATTTTATTTTCTTAAATATTCGTTACTTAATCTTATGATTAAGTTTCGAAGTCTACATTTAAGTTTCGATGATTCGTAACTTAATCAGTAGTATATCTTATGATTAAGTTACGAATCATCGAAACTTAAATATAAACTTAAGATATACATATAAATGTAGGTATATTGATGATTTATACTTTGCGTAAGTCCAATATTATGAACAATTATTTTTTCTTTTATCAGTGAAAATCCAACAAATTCAAGGAATGTAATGTGTGTGTTTTTTAATATGTGAAACAATGTTACGCGTTAATGTACGCATGTGAAACCTCGGAGCTCTCTTATTTATATAAATCAACAGTGATATAGGAATGTGTGAATCTATGCTATACAGGACTCCTAGATGGAAATTTTGTAGTTGGATAAGCCAACTAATAGATCATTTATTGGGACTTTTTATAGGGATGTTGAAATTTTTATGTGATAAAAACATTTTTATGTGATAAAAAGCCGCGGGGAAATAAACTAGTTTACTTTGATGAATCCTTTCATCTTAATGATACACATTAAGCGCGTTTTATGATTTAATCACTAAAATTTTAAGTAGCAAATAATTAACTTTTTAAATCGGGGAGATGCTATCAAAATATTTACAGCCACCAATCATTTTGGGGACCAATTTCAGAGTCTTATCTGTCACATTCATTATTCCTAGTGTTTATTGCAGTTGGGTGCATAATTTATTTGGTATATTCGAAGACACAAGTTAATTCTTTTATTCAGTATTCCTCGTCTAGAAGGTAATTACAGTTTTTGATATAAGATAGTAAGAGTTTTATATCTTCCACGAAACCCCGGCGAATCCAATCAAGAGCGTCACCCAAATCTGACAGACAATCCTCTACGACTACATTCGTTTTATTTCAAACCCAGAGCCTCAGGAGATGTTCAATTGCGAAGAAATGCGATTAGTATGAAATAACATAAAAAACCACTTTGAGTTGAATAATGATTTTAAGAATTTTAAATAAAATGCTGGTAGAAATTACAATTGTTAAACTTTACCAAAATACTAAAGCAATCAAAATCAAATTGTATAACGATTTACAGTAAATATTTGAGATGAGAATTAAAACCAAAGCTTAAACAAATAGTGCAAAAAGTTAAAAGCTTCTCATAATAATACTTGTTTATTTATGTTCTGACTCAGTTTCTACAAACAGTGTCTAGAATAACTAATGATCATATTTATTATACAAAATAATATAATTAAAGAAACTCATTATCAATTAATTCTAAACCCGCGTTTAAGACACCTAATTTACATAATATACACTTATACCGCTTTTGAAGTTAATTCAATTAATGCATAGCGACCAAATCGAAATTCGTATAATTTTTCGATTTTTCTCGACGACAGTACTGCTCCTATCGATGTTATTTGTTGTCTGCCATTAATGTACAGTCGGGAGCATTTCTAATTCGAATCGGTAGCCTAATCGGTTGTTAATTTGTTAGATCTGAGACTGAAAGCACCGCTTTCGGAAATTTATGGCTTCATTTTCGTGAACTTGTTTTATTTTTATATCTTTCTTTTACTTTATCTCCTTTTTTATTAAAGTAAAAAAGTTTTGGAGTACTTACGCGGGTTTCGTACAAAGACATTGAAACATTACTTTGCCTTAAGATTCTTTATTCAAAAATAAATATACAAATTGAACAAAAAAAAATAACCTTGTTAAATTATTAAAATTCAAATTATAAATATTTTATACAAAATTGTTTTTTTCTCAAAACTTCTTTTGACTAAATCTGTGATGGCATAAAAATTAATGAATCCTATAATTTTCCTATGAACCTACCTACTCCTATGATTTTCAAAATAACTTTATATTTTGAGAACTTATAAACACAACAATTTCATCTTCATCACGTGGATTTTTTTGGTTCTTAAAACGAAGAATTGGAGCTTTTCTTCTATACTAATCTATACTAATATTATAAAGAGGTAAAGTTTGTAAGTTTGTCACATTTTTTAAATAGGGTAATCTTCGGAACTACTGGTTCGATTTCAAAAATTCTTTCACCAGTAGAATGCTACATTATCGAGGAGTGCTATCTATATATATTTTATATTAGTATGATATATATTTGCCGAGTTAACACAGTTTTTGTCATACAGGTCGGACCGAAAATCCTCTTAAGCAGACTTATTCGCATGCGCTGCCTTAACCATTGTGTAAAATTGAAATTAATGTATGGAGGCTTTATGTATCTTTAAAAGTTCTACAAAAAAGTTCGCGTCACCATATATCTATCTTCTATATATTAGCAGATATAGTACTTTTTGTGTTTTAATAATTATTAATTTTATATACTTAGGTTTGCGTCATTATTTATGCTACCTAAATTAAATCCTTATCAAAATAAATTATTTAATAATCACAAGGATATTATGGAGATATAATTTGCCCTGTATAGTATGTTAATTAGTTAAATAGTTTCGGAGATAATACAAAATTTCTAAAAGACGCAGAAATTCCGCGCTTTCAATTACGTAGTTCCCGTTCCTGTGTGAATATGGGAATCAAACATAGCCTATGACACTCGCAAATAAGGGTTGAAAGTTAACATTGATTTTTACGCGGACGAAGTCGCGGGCGTCCGCTAGTATAATATAAAATTACAACGGTACATGTTCTGAAATGGATCCACTTTTAGAAAACGGTACCCTAAAATCCAGTGTTTGTATTTCGCCGACATTCTTTTACGGTAGAGATAAAGTTGTCCGAAAGGTTTTATTATTAGGCATTGCTATTTATTGCTCGCGCTTCCTTTAGAGGTCCTTTGATTTAGTTTTAATTAGGAGTAACTAAACCCAGAATGGACCTCTTAAACGAGATGACAAGCTTAATTGGTATATTTTGATGTTGATTTATGACGAAAGAGTCAATAAAAATTAAGTAACTTACCACTTTAACGAGATTTTTCCGTTGCAGCCTTATAGTTATACGTAGTTTAGGTAAAGGTGTATTTTATTTAATTAAGTTAGTTAAATTATTTCCAAAATTTACGAAATGAATACACGAGGAAAAATTAATAAGGCTTAGACCTACAGCGATGATCTCATATAATATACCAAGGTACCTTGTGTTCATTACTTGACGGGGTCGTAATTTTGTACAGACTGAAACAGTGCATTCAATAAAATGTGAACTACCCATTTGCAATGGCAGAATGCGGTTTCGTATAATAAAGATTATTATGGGCAATAAAGGGTGATTATTTCATGCTTTTAATTCCCCGAATGTAAATGCGATCATTCTACTAATTTTCAAAATTAAATTAAACCTCGCATGTTTAATTAATGAAACGAATATAAATAATATAAACAAATTATAGTCTTCTAAATTCTGTGAAGCATCGAATAATAATTATTAATGCAATAATGCGGGTATCTACTATCTATATCACCTATATGTACCAGTAAATACAAATAAACAAAGACTAATAATAGTCAAAATTTAGCTAGGTAAAATATAAACAAATGTTTACACATACTATGTGAACGTAATAATATCTATTTAGGACAAATTTAGATCTCAGAATTAACCAAATAGTAACAAGAAATAATAAACAAAACTACAAATTAAGTTGTTTATTATCTCCAATCTAGATTATATTATCTAAATATGTATTAAGAAGGAAGTAAAGTTCTATCTTAGATTACAATCACGGTGTAAAAACCTCATCTTCTAATAATTTTCTCACACCTGATCCGATCAAATTATTTCCACGACATGTGATTTCAAAAATTAAAATAAAGTCACTTGCTTCGAGGTAATGAACATTATGTAGACAAGTCTTAGATTTGCTTATTAATAAGGCTCAGCACAGACCAACGATTGCCAAATTGACTTAAACACAATAATTATCTGTTATAATTCAACCTCACCGCTTTATGATCTAGTTATTAATTTATTTATTATAGTTATTAATTTAAAAAGCTTACGAATTTTTAATAAATATTACATCTATAACTTTTTCTGTAATCTGCTTAACCTGATCCTATTTTCCCAATTACTCTTTTATACTCGTATCTATTGCGTTAATGTATAAATGTTCGCATTTGGGATGTTTGTTTTTAAAATAACAAGCTATATTATATACGACATGACTAGACTCTTTCCTCTATAGCTAAGTAAAAAGTGTTCACTAAAGGTTTTTAACCAATTACGTAATAAAAGATCGGGCAGGTTTAAAACAGATTTTTTTAGATTTTTTTTTTGTCGATTGAAACGAGCAACATGCGTGTTTGAGCTTTTAGTAACAATAATTTTATATTGCAATAATAATTTCAATACTTTACAAGTTGATGACGTTTATATTTCGTTATACATCGCAAAAATGAAACTACGACTGGTACCGACAAAGTCACCTGTCGTTCGTCTACATTGCACCTAAGCCCGACAAAGAATCTGTATCGTGTAACGGTAAAATCCGGAATGCTAATACCTTGTACTAAGCAATACTCATTTATCTCAACTAAAACATAGGTAACTGGTGCGTGCTTTAATCCGATAGATAATCTTTATGTACTCTCTTAATTATAACCGAGTCGATACGAATTGAAATTGATTGCTGGCGATTAATTTCTCGGTTCGAAAAAAATCGTTTGCTACAGGGTACGCTTTTGTGACCGTAATTTTGTAGGTGACTGTACGATTGATTGACGACGGGCTCGCATAGATATAGGGAATATTCATTTTAAATGTTCCGTATCTCTATAATACTTTATTGTTTCATACAAACTTTAGAACCTGAGTGCTAGGGATCGCTTACTATACTCTGCTATGGGGTTTTAAAAAAAAAACTCATTCATATTATGTAACACATCTGATAGTGACTCTATTTTTAATTAGGTACAATTTTAGCGATTGTGCGCTTTGAAGAAGCATAAATGCACACTATGCACCTAAATTTCGCCTCGCAGCGAAGTAAACGCTAATAAATATAAATCTACACATTTATAAGTATTTTTATCGCTTACTTAATGACTGAAGAAGTAGTGCAAGTGGAGTCGAGAGGAAAAGTATGTTTTACAAAAAATATTGTTTAAAACGACGTTTCGTCATAACTAAACGGACGGGCACTCTAAAGTGCATATAAAAATATTAATTGTATTCTATGTATCGAGCCGACTGAATGAACTTATCAGTGGTCGTAATATTGATTAATTTGACATTCAGTCGCTCGGTGTAACGGTAATGAAAGTTTATGAACTAATTACTTTTCAAATTTCCGTAACATCACTCAAAGCAGCAATGTATATACCGACTAAGGGCTAATTACAAACGATGTGTTTGGTTTTTTGTTTTTTTTTTTTTGTAGAATTTGTCCACCCATTAATAGCCACAATACAGCTAGTTATACATAGATCAATGAGGGCTTAGACCGATTCATCACTGCTATTAGATTTCTAGTATTTTTAGGTAAAGAAAGTTTTAACTTTTACAATTTATTTTTTTGATTGATGTAATTTTAATTTGATGAAATTTCAAAGTCAAGGGGCAGCGTTAAATCTTCGATTACGAGTATCTTTTTTATTGACAGACGACTCTAAAACATGTAGCGTTTATAAATAATGTAGTTTTACAAGTTTAAACATTTATTATTTATATAACCACTCATAAATAACGTTACTGTCATAGATGACTGCCACTTAGAAATAAATTAATAACTTTAGGATAGTGTTTCTTTGTTTTTATGATTGAGGTTGTTTGAATTATATCAATTCTAGTAAAACAACTACAATATTATGAGCAAGAGTATAAAGCATAATATATAATTGAGTTTGCGTTATTATTATTAAGATTTTAACGCCTAAACTGACAGTAATAAAATAATGATAAATTATTATGCTTGCAGCTGCTATAGTAGTAGAATACAATAGGTATAATATACATTAAATGTAGAATTTAATTTAAGATGGCATCATTATTCAGATTTCCACGCCTAACGTAGCAAATTAAGTTATAATAAAATAATTTATAACCATAGAATACAAACCAGCGTCTAATCTAATAAGCATTGCATTACAAAGTTGTTTTTAACGACAGGTACGCAAAAAACGTCCAAGGCGCCACAAGAACGTCAAGTTTGTAGATGCCCTTACGCACTTGCGTCGTGTAGCATAATTGATCAGACGTGGTGGATAAATTAAGCCTTTTTATATCTTGTCGCAACGAGCCCAGAACGTGTTTTTGTGTTTACTCGCCGTGCAATAAAATTCTTAATTGAATTCCATGGAGTCCATGTGATTTGTTTTTTCCAAATCGATTGGATGTTGGAATAGAACTAATTGGAGTGATGATGGGTTGTATAGGTAATTTTTATGGTGCTCCAATTTTTGATCGTTTATGTAAGCTGCTTTCTTTTTTAATTTATGGCGGGAAGAAGAAATTTGTTAGGGTCAGTGTGCATCAACGGAAGCGAAATAAAATGTTTAGGAGTATCCCGTGCCTGTTTACTTAACTTATCAGTGCTATGCCTAAATATGCTAAGAATCCTGAGAAATCTAAGAAAGAAAGAGAAATGAGAAAGAAGAAGAGAGAATCTATACTAATATTATAAAGCTGAAGAGTTTGATTGAACGCGCTAATCTCAGGAACTACTGGTTCGATTTGAAAAATTATTTCAGTGTTAGATAGCCCATTTATCGAGAAAGGCATAAGCTATATCTTATCCCCATATTCTTACGGGAACGGGAACCACGCGGGTAAAACCGCGCCGCGTCAGCTAGTATAGTATAACGGGAACGTTTGCACTGCTTTAAATATCGTAATAACCTAAAATTTGACGTAGGCCTCCGATTAATTTCTTTGTATGTGTATTCCATTCAAAGTCACGTTTGGACTGATCTTATACAGCTCACAAATCCCATCAGTCCTAACACTCTAAGGCACTAATCTCACAGTAGACGCTATATATGGGTTAAAAGGACAGGTTTGTTAATCTCAGTTTAATTTTTAAATCTGTTAATAATGTAAACCTTGCTTAGGTTTAAAAATACCTCCAGCATTGTTCGAAAAACCTTCCGTTGTCCTATCAGTTTCGCCTTTAACGCCGGGCGAAACAAATAATATTGTAGACATTTTATTATTTGCGCACTTTTGGGTTGTGTTCCACGTCGGTTCCTATTTTAATGGCCATTGTATTCCACAGTAAGTGTTGAGGTGGAACAATTTAAAGTGCATCTATATGTTTCGACTGTAACAGAATATTGTAAAAAAGGTTCGGTGGATGTTCTTTTGATGATTTGTTTACTTAATACTTACGTACATTCTTTGTATTTTGAATACATTTACCCACACAGCTTTAGCGTGTTTTATGTTCTGTGCAATACAGCAGGAGTTACTTACTACTAAGAGTCCTTACAAAGCAGGAGTAGTTAAAAAAAATCTAAATTAATTTATTTCAAGTAGGCTCAGTTTACAAGCAGCAGCATTAATACGTCAGTTGACTATTTGTAAAGATTCTACCACCGGTTCGGCAGGTTCTGCTGAGAAGAAACCGGCAAGAAACTCAACAGTTGCTCTTTAAAAAAAATCATACAATATTATAATTTACAATTGATGACATTACAATATCTTACAGTTTTACTTCCTGTGTGAAGGTATAGCTGATCCAATGGCCTCCAAACATCTTTATCATCAAGTTCACGATGTAAATGCTACTTGGTATTTTCTACGAAAACCTGACAAATATCTGTGGTGATGATAACGAAATCTGGCAAAATACTTTCAACTTTTCTATAAAAAGAGAGGGAGATAGAGAGATAACTCTTCATTTAATCTCCCATTTATATACCTATTTATACTTTTTTAAATTTAAATTTAAATCTCAATATTTCATAGCACGACTCGAGACACAAACTTAGGAACACAATATGATCCATAGAACAGTAAACCCTTGACCATCGACGTAATATTAAGTCAATAACTGACGATCAAGTAAGCTCACATCTTGGCTTATAGGATGGTCCGTAGCATTATATTTTTACTACTAGACGAGATAATTATTTTTGTTTGACTAATTGTATAGTATTGTATTCTGTTCTTCCCTCATAAGGGTCTGACAGAATACCAGCGTTGTGGGTACTGATGTACTCACAACAAATTTTAGCTGAGTCTGGTCCATTTTTTTGGCACAATATTTTTTCTATTTTATTTTTTTACATGTGTACATACATATGTACATGTGTTTTAAGTTATTAATTTTAAGTTATAATGTAGTATGTGTTGTGCTGACAAATAAATGATTTCTATTCTGTTCTATATACTCGTAGATATAAAATAATATGTATGTTTTATACCTATCCAAGTAAAAATACAAAAAAAATGTGACTTTAACTGAGTTTTATATCTGTAACAAATTACACGCAACTACGAGTATAGTTAATCAGATTATTACTCATACAAAAACAGCACCTATTATTTGAGATGAAAGTTAAAGAATTAACGTATTAAACGATCGCCTGGAGCCATGCAAACGCATCAATGGAGTTACGAGAACAAAATAAAGGCGGTTTTAGAATCGTGACTGGAGATCTTTTTTGTCTACTGTTAAGTTTGTTTGAAATGTAATACGCTTTTTACTCTTGTGTAAAAGATATCAATGTTCGAATACGTATAGTGGATTGTAAATGTATAATTTATGGAAGTCACCTATTATGATTATTCTGCTAAGAATTTAAATAAAGTATTTTTAATGATATTTTTTTCGCTTTTTTAAAAAAGCATACAGGTAAAGGTAATTTGAAACGAACTTATCCTAATAACTATACAAATCATGACCAAGTGTAATAATACTGGCTGCATTTCCGCGTTGGCTGATCATTTGCGCTAAACATGGGGCTGGCCTGACTGCGGTGAAATAGTTCGTAGATATTTTTTGACAATGCGACTTTATGGCTCAAGGGTCTCCACGGCAAAAGGAACAAATATTAACAACACATGAATAATATTTAATGACATAAATGTTATTCATGTGCATAATTAATTTTATTTTATGGATTTATTAGTAGGCAACGAATTGCAGATGGATATAATCAATTTTTGGAGAAGTTCTTCTGACATGAATACAGTTATCATCAATGGAGCTAAGAAAGGTAAGTAATTAATCGATAAATAATGATTATTATTCTAAGATATACAACTATAATTGAAGGATTGGACGAACATCCAGAAGATATTAAGATACGATCTATGAAGATTTATAGTTGTTTTGGTAATTGCCAATCACCACAAAGTAGCGCATTCAAGTTTTGTGACCAGAGAAATCACAGAACTGATAAATGGCACATAATAGGAAAATTAATTTACTGGTTGTTACAAAATCATTCAACTTTGCTGGTCATTATAACCTATTTATAAGCTACTAGCGGACCCGGTCAAACTTCGTTTTGACTTTAGTGCACTTCTTCCATACCATTACCTACCCCACACCTACTCTACGTCTACCCTACCCCTACCCTACCCCGAGTCGTTTGTATGGGAGTATAATTTTTTTATTAGTCTTTTTAAATTTTTCTCGAACTTCAACGAACATTTTAAAAAAGTATTGGCCATATTGGTCAGGTTCAGACGTTGTTGAGTTATGCGCTTACCAACGCATTTTGCGATTCATTTTTATATTATAGATAAAGTTCATAAATGAACGACATACGTAAATGTTATAATCAATAGCATGTAGATTTTAGATAATGACGTAGGGGAAATTCAATTTCAACACTTTCAGGATGTTCAAAGTCCACCGGATAGTAGATTGATAAAGATAGTATACATATTGGTAGGTATAATCTACATTACCGTATTAGTGGATATTAATAGCATTCGGCACAAATTGCCCTTATCTTTTGATCAAAATTTATTACAAAGTGTAGATACGCCCTAATTTTAATACAGATCCGTGATGTATCGGCTACCGAGGCAGCCTCGGCCCACCAATTATGAAATAATTACAAGCCTTATGGCTTTGTGAACGTTGCACATAAAGTCTCTGGTCAAGATTTAAGCGATTTTTAAGCTAAGACATTACAACGATAACGTTCGTCCAATCAATCTCGATCTAGCATTTTACAGATGCAATCAGGCGCAGTTTCATTTTTCTTATCTAAATCAGATACGCTACCGGTTTTCAAAAGAATCTGTTGTTATCTGATTTCTGTTGTTATCATTGATACTTATTTGTTATTCAAATTGTAGATGAGTCCACTATTTTCATAAATTAAATGTCACCATCATGGTGATATTTAATTAAATTTTTGTATTAGGTACAATAGAATAATAAAATTATAATACAATGAGAGTATTACCACTAAATAATAGTTTATACGTACGCTTCATCATAAAGAATATATGACACAGGTGAGGTCATTATTTTCTGCATATGTTTTATCTCTCAGAAACTCTATCTATACTCTATTATAAACCACACGAAATAAAAGATAAAAGTTGTTTTTTTAGTTCACTACTCGACTAACTTCAAAAAATTAGAAATAAACCAATTAACATATTTTTTTTTAATATGCCCGGTGGATATAACCTCTGCCTCCGATTCCGGAGGGCGAGTTCGAATTCGGTCCGGGACATGCACCTCCAACTTTTCAGTTGTGTGCATTTTAAGAAATTAAATATCACGTGTCTCAAACGGCGCAGGAAAACATCGTGAGGAAACCTGCACACCAGAGAATTTTCTTAATTCTTTGCGTGTGTGAAGTCTGCCAATCCGCATTGGGTCAGCGTGGTGGACTATTGGCCTAACCCCTCTCATTCTGAGAGGAGACTCGAGCTCAGCAGTAAGCCGAATATGGGTTGATAATGATGATGATATTTTTTTTTCAGTATTCCTTAGTATTCCGTAAAAACGTGGGCTTTTAGATGCATGCTGGCTATCAGTTGGACTCACAAAGTGACGAATGCCGAAGTTCTGCGACGCGTCAATCAGAAGCGTGAACTTTTGCAGACCGTCAAGACGAGAAAAGTCGCGTATCTAGGGCACGTGCTACGACACGAGAGATACGAGCTTCTACAGCTCATCTTGATGGGAAAGGTTGCTGGTAGAAGAGTCGTTGGTCGCAGAAAGAAGTCTTGGCTGAGAAACATCAGAGAGTGGACCGGAATCGCGAGCGCCGCACAATTATTTCGCCTCGCGAAGGATAGAGACGAGTTCAACAATCTGACTGCCAACCTTCGCTCGTCGGAGAGGCACCTTAAGAAGAAGATTCCTACGGAACTGCGCGGGTGTAACCGCGATGCTGGTTTTAAATAAAGGAACAAAATATTAAAGCCACTTCTATGACCACTCAAGTCTGAAGTGCCTACCAAAATGCAACTGGGCGAGCCGAACCCCGCCCTGTTATTTAGCACAATTATTACGTCGCTAAAGAATCTGGACGCGAAAAAAGCGATAGAATCCGGCGGACCCTTGATTAAAATTGTGACGCGAAAATTGCACATTCTGTTTAGGAGCGTTGGATTCTTTTTAATGTTTCTTTGGACGCATTGTTTGAAAGGTGCTGCACTAATTGCGATCTTTTGAGAATTTATTTTAGTCGAGTTCTTTAAGACAATATGCTTATTTCCTAGATTTTAATTCGTAATAGGGATGATGACAGTTTTTTAAATTGTATATAAATTAAGAGTATGCTAATAGTAAAGCAATTTTGTAAAAGGAACAGGGTATCTGCGATCATTACTTTCGGAGCTACAAGGATTTGAAGTGTCAGATTTGCGGCGCTGCCGCGGATCCCTGAATAACGCCCTATACAAAATGGCACGAACTAATGACGTCGTAGGTAATGTAATGATCTTTAGATTTGTATGTGCAAAATTATTAATATCTTTGTTATTTGTGCGTTTATGTTTATAGTTCATTTATTAAAAAATGTCACATTTAATGTAAGGAAGCTAAAACTGCATGAATTTTCATCTAATTACGATAAAAGATTTTTAATAGATTTTGAAATTTTATATTCTCATTTATTTTGCAAATATCCGGACAATCTTTGCTTTTTATGTATAAATTAGTTAACATTGACCCTATTTACCCAAATGTATCATAAAAATCAATTTATTCAAACCATGTCATCATCCCCATTCCTGGTAGTCAGGGATCCCTAGAACATTTTGTACACCTGATTACTAACAAGCTATTTTTCACGAGTAGCTTCATCTCAATGAGTGGATCAACTTTTTTATTTACGAGAACTCTTGATTCTGGTAGCCAACTGAGTTACCAGGAAATGACAATTTCAGAGCGTTGGTGCGAGATAATGAACCACGCAATTTACAGGACATTGTGGCTGTTAAGTTGTATAACTATTAATTAATCAACAGTAAAAAACATCTGGTTAGTAACAACTTTTGTTACTCTACCCTCCTTCCAACTTGTATCAATAAGGAGGTTATTAAAAGTTGTTACTAACCAGCTGTTTTTTTTACTGTTGCTTAATAAGGATTTACAGGTGTTAACCACACCTTTTTTCGAGATTAGAACTTACAATTTCTCGAAAATGGAGCATTGCTATTTATTCATTGGTACTGTTCTGATCAGGGACCAGATCTATATCACATATAAACATCTATCTCTTACCAAACAACAACGACCTGATGTCTAATTTGTATTATTTAATTGATATATTATAAGTCATGGCTCCCAAATGTATTGAACACAGAAGCAGTAACTCTCCATAACAACTTTCAGTCCCCTAATACTTATATTATGTGAAGCCTGGCAAACAGAAAAAAGCTTTTCGCAAATCACATCTGACATCCATTATCACGTTACGGTTTCCTAAAAATATTTTAAGCTTTACACCAAAATAATAGACTACCGGACGCTACTTTTCTCGGCCCATTAAGTCTCAGTAAGTCTAATACGTACTAATAACACTTTACTCACGACTCGATCAAGACCGGAACGGTATTCGGGGACAAACAATAAATGATCCAATTTAACGCTTCCATGTAACGATGAAGGGGATACAATGAAATGCGGGAAGTTACTTTCATCCAACGCTTACAAATATAAAGGTACAACAAAATCAAACCGTTTAACGCAGTCTTGTATGTTTTAGTTAGGCCAGCTGCATACAATGTTTTACAAATCTGAATAAAACGAATTATAACGAATCATTTTTTTTTTTATTCTTCACAAGTTAGCCTTTGACTACAATCTCACCTGATGGTAAGTGATGATGTAGTCTAAGATGGAAGCGGGCTAACTTGTTAGGAGAAGGATGAAAATCCACACCCCTTTCGGTTTCTACACGGCATCGTACCGGAACGCTAAATCGCTTGGCGGTACGTCTTTGCCGGTAGGGTGGTAACTAGCCACGGCCGAAGCCTCCCACCAGCCAGACCTGGACAAATTAAGAAAATCTCAATCTGCCCAGCCGGGGATCGAACCCAAGACCTCCGTCTTGTAAATCCACCGCGCATACCACTGTGCCACGGACGCCGTCAAAAATCTTCATTCAATAAATTTCTTTTACAACAACGAAGGCTTTTGTTAGTAACAGTCTATTAAATTAAGTCTGGTAGTAGGTGCCAATAATAGAGAAAATTAAGGCGAACTAGATGCAATGTCTAGATATTCTTTTTGAACCGACTTCAGAAAAAGGAGGAGGTTATCAATTCGTCTTTTTTATATTGAGATATCAATCGACATGCAATTTAGTGTAAAGTAAAGCTAGTGCAACTGTATTTTAATATTATGCAGAATTCATCAAACTATTTAAATTCAGTAACAATCTAGATGAGGCATCATTTTCTAATTTGCGTTTCAAATATTAACTTGCTTGAAGAATACATGGCGTTTAATGTAGTATAAATTAATTAGATCAATTTATGTAACCTTTTATATCAAACTATCATTCCCATAAACCGCCGGTCTACTATCTATCGGTCTATGCCGGTCGTGTAAACTATTGACACACTGTATTCCTAAATCTACTAATACTTTTATACTTCCTAAACAGTTTGTAGTGTGATAATCATCAAGCCAAATAAAACTACTTAAGAAGTCGTTTATGGAAAACTTGATGTCACGAGGTTAAGCATTTTGTTATTACATGCGACATCATGCTGTGGGACCATTTATGTGTCATCGTCTGTTATTATAAATTGTATCCAGCTATTGGGTTTAATTTTATTCCAACTGGTTTTGGGATCCCGACATTGTTAAGAAAAGTTGTATAAATGTGTATTTATTTTACCTTAATATAATATTATTAATTATATTAATACTATTTCATTGTAGTTGCTACAATTTTTTTCTAATACTTTGATCTGATTATAGACGTGAAACAGTTGATTTAGTCTCGCGGATTGATTGCAAGATTCTTTTGATTTATTTGTCGTAAAAGGGATATGAAATTTGAAAAGAGCTGAGGACCCTGAATTATGTTTGTAAAACCTGTAGCTCAAGATCCTCACTATTCCTGCTTAGGACAAAACTGCTATTTTAACAATCATAAAGAAAACAGAATTCATAGAAATTAAGACTTCATCAACCAATAGCTAAAGATGAAAACAAAAGAAAAAATATTGTTTACCAATGACAACTTCAATTTATTCAAGGGTAGCCCTTTTGGTGCCCAAGACAGGTGGAATGGTAAACAGGTATTAATTAAATCAGACAATGACATGGTCTGACACTCACCCTCCTCGTGGACCACCAGACCGTGACGGTAGTTCGTGACGAACAATACCGATCCTGCAAAGTTTACCTTAAATGGTTTTTTACCAATCTTATATAGGCTTATCCTAAAGCCCTTATTTCTTTTAAGTGCTGGAATGATAACTCTTCGGGCCTTAACAGCTGAAGTGAAAGATCATTCTCTGAATTTTAAGTTATTGGCAAGCGATGCGACCAATATAAAATGTGTGGTAGATTTTGCCTTGAGATTTGTTTAACTTTTTATAATATTAAAATTAAAATATTTAAGTATGTATACATAATCATTGTCTCCATCAAATACTGTAATCTATATTAAAGTAGATTAAATCATGCAATTAAATGGTCTGTTGCTCACCCTAAGACCACGTGGTATATTAGACCGTGACGTAAACAAAAGTCCAATATTACACCTGTCCTTAAACCCATAGCGTTATGCAACTCAACAAATTTATGCTACAATTTAAGACATTCTGTTCCTTGGTGAGCTGCTTATATTTTCAATATTTATTGTCAATCATTTTATGCTAATTTGAATCAATTAAATTCACAAATCATTATCATCATCATCATCATTATCAGCAGATGACCAACCACTGCTGGACGTAGGTACGCCTCTTTGAACTTTCAAACATGATGTTTGTCTCGAGCCGTCAGCATCTAGTGCTCCCTCTCCCTGCAACCTACTTGATATGTTTGATATTGGTTTGATATTGACCCGCTTTGTGCGGGGTCGATCAACACTGCGCTTTCCGTCGTCGCCAAACCAGCACCTTGGGAATTTAATAAAATACATACAAAAATAATTGATGGAAATCCATTACTCGATTCACAGCTTGATCCAAAATTAGATGTGAACTTAGAGATGAGTGAAAAAACCTTAACAGTTAATTGAATACCAACCATAAGAATTAATAGACAGAAACAAACAATGTTACGTATACGCGTCAATGTAGCGCGTGCCCTACACAAAGTCCAAGAAGATTGCCAGTCGTGAAGGCCGCGGGTAAACAATAATAACAGCGCATTACTGCAACTGGATACAACGTTTGTAAGCTGGGCTAAGTAGAAAAGAACAGACGCACTTGCAATAACAAATGAAGAAAATTTGGAATATTATAGTCACGTTTTGAAAAACAAATTAAATAAATAATTATAAAAGGATTTGATGGTATGCGTGACAATATCTTAGCAAATGTTTATCTAGGTATACATACATGATCTTTGTCTATTCCAGTATTTTTATCATTAGGCAAGTAGTGGAAATTAAAACACTTAACAATAAACTAAAGTAATTAAGATTGTCATATTATCTCCTTAAGATAAGATCTTTTTGATATGTTTTCGAGTTTTGTAGTATAAGTGTACGGCATGAGATGAGTGACGAGGATTCCAAACGCAAGGAGTAACTATTGTAAGAATCACCTACTCATCCACTCGCACTCAAACACGCTATCAAGTGATTCTCTCGTCTTTCGCAGATTTTGCAAATACGCTCTCGCGCAAGACTTGGACTATGGCTGTAGGGTGTCCAAAGAAGATAAAGATAAAGATAAATATACTTTATTTGCACACCACAAAGACAAAAACAAGTGAAATAAAAAACAAATTAGGAAGAGATCAGCATACAAAAGGCGGCCTTATCGCTAAGTAGCGATTTCTTCCAGGCAACCTTCGGTTTAGGAAAACTTAAGGACATCAGCAGAAAGAAGTGGCATAGGCAAGTCAAAATAGCCTCCCATTAGAATCCTACTGTGATTGTGAACCAATTGACAGTCAGTGGTACGACTGGACACAAATTATAGAGCACAAGTTAAGGCATAACCTATGCAACGCAACTGACAACTAGGACAGCTAACTGCATCGAAGTGATGATTTACGATTTTGAGATATTTCAAAATATGTATAAATAGTTAGGCTTCACAAAAACGCGGATAAACAGTCAGGAATGCAGCCAGAATTTTGCCACCACTCCACGTGGGCATAATTTATATTTATATATGTTAGCTTACGCTTCCTATTTTTCTCAATAAAAAAATAGACTGCAAAAACAAATGAAATATAAACTCAAACTCGGTCTCGTATATCATCTTATTGTAGGCATACCTTTTCTTCCTTTACGGTTACCTTTCAACTCCAAAATCAGACATAGGATCTTGGTTATGTATCAAGGGTCTGATTTAGGACTCTACCACAAAATTTAATTGTCTTTAAAGGAATGCATGTAAATGAAGTGGTTCTAATTTTGTAATTGACAAACTTGTTCTAACACAGCTACAAAGACAGCTTGGATTTTATAAAAGCTGAGAGTTTATACGGCTCCTGCTAACTGTGGTGTTTGAATCGTGACTTTGGAGATCGCAGGTAATTAAGTGACAGACCCTCGATCGCCTAAGTATAAAATATTACTTATGATTGATGATATTTATCTATACTAATATTGTAAAGAGGTAAAGTTTGTGGTGCTGTAGGGGGTAATCTCTGGATCTACTGAACCGATTTTGAAAATTCTTTTACCACTAGAAAGCCTCGTTATTTGTGAGTGTTATAAGCTATATTTCAACCCCATGAACGGGAACTACGAATGTGAAACCGCGGGGCTTCGGCTAGTATAAAATATTTAGATGTCGAACTTTTTGCTTGTATAAAATGGCAATTTTTGGAGATCACAGACATAGAACATAAATAAAAGCTGGTAATAAGATTAATTGCAAGAGACATGTGAATACTAAACGATTACACGCTCTGCCAACCACCCCCACGGTACGGCACGTGGTATACCGAGGCGTGAAGCAACTTGCCGTTCGGTCACGGTCGGTATTGCACGCAATTGCCGTGTCAACATGATAATAACACCTGTTTAGTGTGCTCTTTTATTAAGTTATCACTATAACATCGGACATCTGGTGTTGCCATTTTTTCATATTGCGTTATGCTTACAATGCAAATGAGGTAACATGGTAATTTACAGTGTTCGCGTATTAAATGTAATTTTTTTTTTACACTAATGTTATGACAAAACAATTAGGTGGATAGTATAATAGTCGTAAGACAACCTAACTAATATTGTAAATGCGTGTGTGAGTTTGTTTTTTTATAGGTTTGGTACACTGTCAAGCCTAAACCACTTAACTGATTTTAAAAATTGTTACACCAAATTAATGCTACAATATCAAGTATGTATACCTACTACATTTTATCCCCACAAATTTACGGAAACGGGAACTAGTATATGATATTCCACTTACCTTATTCAAACAGCAGCTTAGAACATAAATTCATAAATTAGCCATAATACTCCTTCGTACGAATTCATAAAGAAAAACTACCATTGATATATAACAACTTGGGAGCTTATATAGGCAAAAACTTCTTACTTTGTACGTTTTCTAGACGAAATTATCATTATTGTCATTCATATTTTAACTTAAATTATATAGAAAAAGATGACTGTGACAAATTTAATGCTAGATGTAAATAACGTAATAATAATATCTCTCTTAATAAAAAAAAAGTTCTGTACTTAAGTCAACCACAATACAGCAACAGGTGGGGATTCATTTGCATTTACATAATATTTTAACCGTTTAAGGCTTTATTGATAGTTTTACATAAGAAACACTAGACCATGAAAGTTGATAGCGTATTCTAACAAGACTCCCCACTCGGCTTACATTCCTGTTCATAATAGCTCGTGCGCGATGCAATTTGGTGGAAGTGAGCCAAATAATCGCCCCGAGCCACGCAATCATGCTGCCTGAGTTTCCATTGTCGGGCAAATACAGGGTGTGTCGAAATAATCTGTTACACGTCAAAAATGACGTGTGCTCTTATTCCATCAAATGTACAAACATGGTATGTACGACGTTTTATTATATTTTGTTAGCCTATATTTAGTTGGGATTTTTAATCCTGTGATTTATCTTATATGTAACCATCATCAGTTTACTGCGACAAAGCCCGCGAGAACCTTTTAAGTTCCTATATCTTTTACTGCTATCACAATTAAATTGGTTCGTTAATTCTACTCGTAGTTGTAGTCCGTGGCCCGAATAAACAAACAAAAAACATATTACTAAAAAGTTCGTGTTTTAGTATCGTTTAAATAACTATAAGCAAATAAAATAAGGGTTCCGTTATTGTACTATGTACGTTTGTGACCCTAAAAACAGATTCATGAATTGATTACTTTATAGATGATATAGTTTATAGTGATGAAGGATATTTCACAAAATAATATTAAAGTTTAAAGCCTAGTTTAACTGTACGTCAAGTTGAATGTTACAAAGTATAGCAACTCGTGCGCAATGCAATTTGGCGGAAGTGAGACAAATAATGGCCTCAGGCCACGCAATGTTAGTAGCTTGATTCTTTTGTAGCAGACAGACAAGTGATTATTTGTGTTTTAGATACAAGTGTGTATTGAGGTGTGATTAATGAATCATATTTAGATAGACAGTAACTATGGATGAGCTAGTTAGTTCCACTGAAATAAGTTTAGCAAAAATGACACAAAATAAAAGTTTCTATTCAAGGATTAAAAATGTTATGAACATAATTTAGCTTGCTAAAGCAGAAAAGTATGAATAAGAATCCAACAATATTAAATAATTTAATTATTTATCCATTAATTTGCATCTAATCGAATCAGATTTGTTTTCTATTCTATCTATCTCTCTCTTTATTTTACACACTTTCCATACAATCTAGTATTCGTTCTATATACAAGTTAATATAGAAAACAATAAAATCTTAACGGAAAATCAAAATGGTTAATATGGTTTAGAATTAAATTAAATTTGGAAAGTATAAAAATTAAATAACAATGGAAACACGGTATCGCTAAATTTAACATAAGTAACACACAGGCAGTAATGCAGGCCCGAGGCAGGCGACCATTTTGGCTTCTGTTTAAAAACGATCATGAACGTATTACTTATGTATGTATAGTTGTGTTGGGTACATAATTTCCCCCCAACGCTACGGTACAGGTATATTAAGTTAAGAAGTAAAATTTCAGACATCATGACCAACGCTAATTTGGATACAATTGCGAATAATTTCTCTGATATCTCCATTTAATTTTATTACAAACATACATCAAAACATACAAATAAAATCTAAGACGTGTCTATCTGTGATTTAAAGATATTATATAGACAGTTAAGTATTCACAACACAAACAAGCATTTTAAAATTTTTGTTTGTTCGTACTAATCTATTAGAACTGGCTGAACCGATTTTAATTTTAATAAAACTTTCACTGAGCGATAGAGGAGGTCGTTGAGGTCATTGAGACATAAAGGCTTATTCTTTTCCTTAAAAAAATCATGGTTTCTGCAGGATTTGTGGAAAACTGATTTTAACGTTGACGAAGTCCCGTACGCCCGTATTATACTTACTCGTATAAGCTAGCACTTAACAACTTGGGGTAGGGGTGGGGTAGAGTAGGGATAAGTATAGGGTAGGGTAGGAGTAGGGATAGGGAATTGCACATGAGTCAAAGCGAAGCTTGACCGGGTCCGCTAGTACGTATCTGATAATATGTGGTGTTTCTTATTTATTTATTTATTTTATTAGGTAATTAGATATAAAAAACAAAAAAAATATACTTATCTAAAAAATTACAAAAAAATTACATTAATAAAGATTACAATACAATTACAATTAAAATATTATGTTATTACTATTATTACATGTCATTATAAGTCAATTATTAATTAAAGGTCAATTATTATTACTGGGTGTCAAATAATATTAAGTATTGGCTTTTAATACATTCGTTACTACTTCTTCGTTCTTACTCTATGGCCTTTATGTTATTTGCTTCTTTGGACGTTTCCATTCTTTGACTATTTCTTATAATATTAGAATACCTAGTACTTTCTTGTGCTAATCAACAGCAATAGTTACGGTTAAACCTTATGCCATTACGCTAACTGGCAGTTGACCGGTTTTCGGAGAACACACGCAAATGAACGCCTCTGGCTTCTGGACGTATGGACGCATTTATATGATATCGTACAGTGTGAATAATTATTTAGTGTATATTTACTCGTACTTACTAAAAGTAGTCCAAAGGATTAGCATATTGAAGTGACAGTGGGTGGGCCATATCTGTCGTTGACCATATTGCCGCTGGGGCAGACGTGTTCTGGAGTGGAGACCACGTACCAGCAAGCGCAGGGTAGGACGTCCTCCAGCTAGATGGTCTGACGATATCAAGAAGGTAGTGGGAAGTGGCTGGATGAGGAAGGCGGAGGATCGTCTTTGGTGGCTCGCTCTCGGAAAGACCTATGTCCAGCAGTGGACGAAAACAGGCTGGTGATGATATTAAAAGTGTATTAAGTAATTTTACCATATTATTTTAATTAAATACGGGACATTATGAAAAGGGAATCTTATTTGTCAAATAGCTATCTATTCTTACATCATATCTAGTAGTATTTACACAGTTCAAATTTTCGTGTGAAACCGCCCAAGGCATATTTTATGAAATTATGAGTTTTATTTAACTTTAATTCTATCACAAAACCATTTTGGATACCTGTCATATACATAATACATTATTTCATTCTTTTTGAAGATAATCACGAAGAAGCAGACAGACGAAAGACAGTACGGACACAAATTTTAAGTATGGCTTGCAATATACAATTTTCGCTACCTCACATTTTAGGCAGGCAAGGCAGACAATTTGTGAAATTAATTATACCGGTTTTAAATTAATTGATTCAAAATCGATTCGTTTTTATGTAAACGGCTCCATTTAATCGTGATAGCCAGAGGTCAGTGGTGTTGATCGTTCGAACGTTACTAAGAAAGTAGACGCATGTTACACATAACTTCTCGTAAAACATTAGCGCTAATGATGATATGAATAATGGTTTATAATGAGATTGATTGCTTTATACGATTGGTCTGTTTTTGCTGCGAGCAATACGTTTAAGGTCTTCTACGTTTCGTAACACAAACTTTCTTTGAATTATCTTGGCGCACGTTTACACCAAGTCTTTTTTTTTTTATATACAAGATAGCCCTTGACTACAATCTCACCTGATGGTAAGTGATGATGCAATCTAAAATGGAAGCGGGCTAACTTGTTAGGAGGAGGATGAAAATCCACACCCCTTTCAGTTTCTACACGGCATCGTACCGGAACGCTAAATCGCTTGGCGGTACGTTTTTGCCAGTAGGGTGGTAACTAGCCACGGCGAAAGCCTCCCACCAGCCAGACCTAGACCAATTAAGAAAATCTCAATTGGCCCAGCCGGGGATCGAACCCAGGACCTCCGTCTTGTAAATCCACCGCGAATACCACTGCGCCACGGAAGCCGTAAACTAATGTCATCTGTAACTAAGCTTACATTTAAACGTAATATACAAACTTTATTTTCCTTTACAATATAAATGTAGCAAATTTAGGATAGATCCCTATACTCTCGACGCAGCGACCTATTCTATACTTACTATAGTAAGATAACTCTCGCAACTATACTATGCTTTATTATGTTGATGTGTTCTAAAAATATTTTATAGAATAATAAGAAGTAACCTTTCCAATAAAAAAAGTAAAAAGTTACGCGTGTTCATACATAAAAAGATATACACTTCGACTTAATATGATAACCTTCTGTCCGTTTTGTTTGTTGGAAATGAATGAAACTGCTGGACCGATTTGAAAAATTCTTTCATCATTAGAATCCTACATTACCCCTGATGAACAGAAGCTATTCTTAATCCCCGTATTCCCATAGGAGAATGGGAACTATGCGTGTGAAGTCGGGAGCGTCTGTCAGTGAAGTACGAAATAGTACGAGTAGCTATAAAGGCTTAATATTTAGCTCCATATTGCAAATCAGTTACACGCAATTTACATATATAATGCATATTGCACTTAAAGTACCAACCTCTAGTCTTAACTAGAACACTGAACCACTATCTCTAATTAAACTGCGGTATCTTCAAAAGAAACTGTTCACCAAAGTGTATTGGATTTGATAAGGCTATATTAAATGGTTGAAAAACTATTAATACATAGATAAAGTTAATGCAGCCTACTATCAAAATGCAGTTACGTATGAACTTAATGCTTCGGTTACTAGTTTTAGTATAAAGCATATTTAAACGTATGAGTTAGTAAAGTAATATACATAATATAATATTGTGCATATTATTATATTTTTCAAAGTGCTTACTTATAAGATAAAACAAAAATCGGTTGTCTGTAAGCTCGACTTACTGACGATAGTTAAACGTGACAACGTCATAAGAGTTTTACTAAAATACTGTTTAATAATCTTCATAGACCAGAATATACTTTACTAGCGGACGCCCGCGACTTCGTCTGCGTAAAATTCGATGTCAATTTTACTACTACCCCCTAACCTAACCTAACCTACCCTACCCCTACCATACCCCTACCCTATCACTACCCCAACCCTACCACTGCCCCGACCCTACCCCTACCCTACCCTACCCCTACCTTACCTATACCCTACCCCAATCCTACCCGTACCCTCCCCGTACCCTATCCCTTTCCTACCCCTATCCCACCCGTACCCCTATCTCACGCCTATCCTACCCCTACCCAGCCACTTCCCTATCCTACCCGTACCTCTACCCTACCACTACCCTACCTCTACCCCGACCCTACCACTACCCTAAACCCGGCCCTAAACCTACCCTACCCCTACACTACCCCTACGCTTCCCTACCCGTACCCTAACCTACCCTGTAACTTCTCTATCTTACTCCTACCCTTAGCAAAATCGGTCCAGTCCTTCGAGAGTGGTGGTATGACTAAGAGAAATAGAGACTTCTATGCTAATAATATAAAGAGGTAAAGTTCGTGTGGTTGTAGGAGGTAATCTCTGGATCTACTGGACCGATTTGGAAAATTGTTTTACCAATAGAAAGCTACGTTATTTGCGAGTGTCAAAGGCTATGTTTGATCCCCATATTCACACGGGAACGGGAACTACGTAAATGAAAGCGCCGGGCGTCATATAGTGGAATTTCTGCGTCTTTTAGAAATTTTGTATTATCTCCGAAACTATTTAAGTAATTAACATACTGTAAAGGGCAAATCTTATCTCCATAATACCCTTGTGATTATTAAATAATTTATTTTAATAAGGATTAAAGTTTAGTTGTATAAATAATGACGTAAACCTAAGTATATAAAATTAATAATTTTTAAAACACAAAAGGCCTTTTTTCTTCTATATATCAGCTAATATATAGAAGATAGATATATGGTGTCGCGGACTTTTTTGTAGAACTTTTAAAGATACATAAAGTCTCCATATATTAATTTCAATTTTACACAATAGTTAAGGCAGCGCATGCGAATAAGTCTGTATAAGAGGATTTTCAGTCCGACCTATATGACAAAAACTGTGATAACTCGGCTAATATATATGATACCAATATAAAATATAACCTATAGCACTCCCCGATAATGTAGCATTCTACTGGTGAAAGAATTTTTAAAATCAGACCAGTAGTTCCGAATATTACCCCATTTAAAAAATGTGACAAACTTACAAACTTACAAACTTTACCTCTTTATAATATTAGTATAGATATAGACTACGTATGTATATCTTTTACAAAATTAAGTTAACACAAAACACTATAATTACACTTACTAAGTTTTAATTAATTTATATACACAACAATCGAAATAATACCATAAAACGAAATAATAACTAATTACACGAAATACGTATGACGAAAGTCGAAAGTCGAAACGAAACGAATAAATAAAATTACAAATTAAATTCAAAATTCAAAATTCAAAATTCATTTATTTCAAGTAGGCTCAGTTTACAAGCACTTTTGACACGTCAGTTGACTATTTGTAAAGATTCTACCACCGGTTCGGAAGGCAGGTTCTGCTGAGAAGATACCGGCAAGAAACTCAACAGTTGCTCTTTTGAAAAAGTCATACAGTATTACAATTTACATTTGATAACAATTAAATTACAATTTCTTATAGTTTTATTTCCTGTGTGAAGGTGGAAGCTGATCCAATGGCCTCCAAGCACCTTTGTCGTTAAGTTAATTATTTATTTGAATTTAAAGTTTAAAAACCTGATTACCTGAACCTGGTCCTGAACCTAAACAAAGAAAGTACGACGTATCTAAACTATAAATTAAAACATGTCTCTAACTAATCTCTATTTCTAAATCTAAAAAGCAAATACGTAAATAGACAGAGTCAGACAAACAGTACCTACACCTAGCTAACTTTACCTACGTGGTACGTGCCTAGAAGTAGAACATAATCATTAACAATTAACATCGACTTGCCAAAATTTAAGTAAATTTTTCACCTCCAACACCATTGTATGAACAATCAATTTCGATCATCATGTAGTCGGCATAAATCTCCCTAGCGCCGTACAAAAATATGGTGTTTTTGCTCAACGCCATCTATTGGTAAATGGATAAAACGCCTACATAGAGTTTAGTAACCAAAAATGCTGATCCCTATAAAATACGTAGAAACCTATAGAGGAAGGTTCAACTTAATTTGGCGGTTGGCGCTTAAACATAAGCGGCATTCCGCCTTTTAGAAATTTTGTATTATCTCCGAAACTATTTAACTAATTAACATACTATAAAGGGCAAATCTTATCTCCATAACATCCTTGTGATTATTAAATAATTTATTTTGATAAGGATTTAAGTTAAGTAGCATAAATAATGACGCAAACCTAAGTATATAAAATTAATAATTTTTAAAACACAAAAGGTACTATATCTGCTAATGTATAGAAGATAGGTATATGGTGTCGCGGACTTTTTTGTAGAACTTTTAAAGATACATAAAGTCTCCATACATTAATTTCAATTTTACACAATGGTTAAGGCAGCGCATGCGAATAAGTCTGCCTAAGAGGATTTTCGGTCCGACCTGTATGACAAAAACTGTGATAACTCGGCTAATATATATGATACCAATATAAAATATAGCCTATAGCACTCCCCGATAATGTAGCATTCTACTGGTGAAAGAATTTTTAAAATCGGACCAGTAGTTCCGAAGATTACCCCATTTAAAAAATGTGACAAACTTACAAACTTACAAACTTTACCTCTTTATAATATTAGTATAGATATAGATTTCTTATAAAAAAAGTTGGCAACTCTAGAGCGAGGGAACGACGCATGACATCATCTTTTTTCGAGTGCGCAGCCGGCTCCATCGAATTATAAGACTTTGTTACGTCAAAAAATAGCCTTGTCATAGATTTTTGGTTGAGTTCTTAGGTATTTTTTTTTTAATTATTTATTTACGTACACTTACAATAATCATATAGAGACATACACAAATAATATATAAGTAGGTCACATTGACTTATACGTACATCTATGACAAGTGCACACAACATTCACTAAAAAAACATGTAAACAGTCAAATACCAAACAAGGAACAAAAAATAGGTGCGGTGTGTTTTTTAAAGACATTATAAGAATTGAAAAATATGTCAATGGCAGGTATAGAACGAGACAGTTCGTTATATTTTGCGCATATACAATTAACGGGGGCTTGGTTTCCTAGATGTGTTCTAGCGAAAGGGATATGAAATGTTTTACGCTTCTTGCAATGACGAAGATATCTATTCGGGACCGAAAAACAGACCCGGTCATGTAGGTTGCTGTACTTCACCTCATAATGTACTATGCTATGTAAAACACATTTAAACGAAAGCAAAGTATAATTAACGCAACGGTTAGCAGTGACAGAGAATGCACCATCATCTTGTGGTAGAAGGATTTTTTACTTTGGGTGTACTTAGGTTTGAAGGATCCTTTATAATGCATTAATACTTGCCATCCCCTGTCCAACGTGTTCTTAATGCCCACACTAAACAATTTACGATCATCATCATCATCATTATCAACCGGTATTCAGCTCACTGCTGAGCTCGAGTCTCCTCTCAGAATGAGAAGGGTTACGATAGTCCACCACGCTGGCCCAATGCGGCTTGGCAAACTTCACATACGCAGAGAATTAAGCAAATTCTCTGGTATGCAGATTTCCTCACGATGTTTTTCCTTCACCGTTTGAGACACATACATATTTAATTTCTTAAAATGCACACAACTGAAAAGTTGGAGGTGCATACCCCGGACCGGATTCGAACCCACACCCTCCGGAATTAGAGGCAGAGGTCATATCCACTGGGCTATCACTGCTCATTTATGATCAATTGGCTCTTATTCGCACGGAAGTTTACCAAAGAAAGAACGCAGAGACTTTTCGGCTGAAAGTGACGGTGTTCTGGGTGTAAACAAATTACAAATAACCATATTCTAATCATCAGTTAAAATTATCTCTTGTTCCAGGTACGTCATCGGTTTGGTCTATTCGACGAAGTCTGCACTTCGGGTGGAATCCAAGTCCGACATTGCAATTGGGTGCGATTTCTTCGTGTGTCAGAGAATTATGGGCCGCAAGTAAGTATTTTTCACTATATAATTGAATCCAATACTTCGCTTCCACACAATACATTGAATAAAAAAAAAAAAATTTCTTAAAACTTATGTAGGTAACCTTATACTTTGTAACCAACGCTGTGCACATTTAAATTGCAAAAAAAAAATCGATTGTAAACCTAAAGTAACTTTCATGAATGATATTGTTTTATTGTATAGTTTTAGGCATTGTTTGGAAAGGTAAACTATTAGGTCTGCTAGTTTTATACCTTACCTTACCTTATCAGCCGATAGGCGTCCACTGCTGGACATAGGCCTCTTGCATGCACAACGATCTCGAGCCGCCAGCATCCAGCGGCTCCCTGAAATCCGCTTGATATCCTCGGTTCACCTAGTGAGGGGTCGACCAACACTGCGCTTTCCGGTGCGGGGTCGCCATTCCAGCACCTTGGGACCCCAACGTCCATCGGCTCTTCGAACTATGTGGCCTGCCCATTGATTGATTGGTACATGAGCATTCGTCATGATCTTCGTCTTGCTAGTTTTATGTATTAAACTAAATTTGGTTTGTTCCAGGTGAACCTAGTCTGTACAAAAGTGAAGGGCGAACCTGTCTATGAAGCAGTAAAGCCTGTGTCAGCTCACACTGAACTCGTTGTGTACTACCTACCTGAAAGACCTGAAGAACTGTTCTTTGTAAGAATGAGGAATAACTTGTACAGACAGACGATGGATTCTATATTAGAGGGTAAGCAATTATAGTCATCATCATCATCATTATTAACCCATATTCTGCTAAGCATAAGTCTCCTCTTACAATGAGAGGAGTTAGGCCTTAGTCCACAACGCTGACCCAATGCGTATTGACAGACTTTACACACGTAGACAATTAAGAAAATTCTCAGGTATGCAGGTTTCCTCATGATGTTTTTCCTTCACTGTTTGAGATAAGTGATATTTAATTCCTTAAATAGCACCTAACTGAAAAGTTGGAGGTGCATGCCCCGGATCAGATTCTAACCAACGCATTCCGGAATCAGAAGCAGAGATTATATCCACTGGCCTTTCACGGCTCTTAGTAATTATACTAGCTGGTATGTTTCTATGGTTGGGAGAATCGAAACTTAGACTCACTCTCGAAGTTAGCAGGCTAGAGATGATAAATTGTAGTTATCACTATCAGGGGTGATTCAGCTATTTTATACTCGTCGATGTAATATTCGCCTATTACAAGTTTTATTAAAATTTGAATTTTATTTCTATGGGATGGCAAAAATAAAATGTCACTAACAACGAAGTTGCCATGGAAATGAGCGATGTCACATCGCTGTAACTTTGCAGAATGCAGGGGTTAGTTTTTTGATAGGGAATTATATAATCTCTGAGGCATGGCTTTGTCACAGTTCGTAAATTCATAGGATCAGGAGGAGGTCATCGGACCCGAGACATGAATTTTATACTTTATGTTTGTTATTCAGATGACTGCACCAAGATTACAAAATAAAAATACTACTGTTTGTTAGAAATGTATCTATTATGAGTATCACGATTAATTTGCTAACCCTTTTTCGTCCAAGTAAAGAGCACCAATTTGAATAAAATTACCAAATTTCGAGTTTGGGCGGTAAAACAAGAGAAAAGAGACACAGTAGTTACACATTTTTTCTAAATTTTTGTCGTTTTTATTCCCTGTTAATCACAAATGAGTTAAGTTCAGAGTAAAAATACAGGCTTCGTTTCATTAAGCCCGGAGCTTTCAGAAAATAAATTTCCCAAAAGTTAGCTAGTTGGTTCTTTGGAAAATCCACAAGTCGCATTAAAATATGGAAATGCAAATACGTTCGCAACATTACGAAAAGTGAAACATTTGAACGCAACTGTATTTAGCAGGTGCACATAACCACCTAATGTCGGTGAAAGTGGCACAACACTCGAATTCACAACTGCACGATAATCGCTGGCCATAGACGCATGAAATCAGATCAAATTGATCGTACTACTGAGTTATTCAAATTAACGTACAAAAAATATTTGTTACAAGACAGATTATTTAGCTTTGCGTCCGTAACAAACCAGTTTATTAGTCATAATGTATTGCAGCGGAAATCCGATTAAAAAATACAACGCAGTATTTTTAAATATTCTTGGATCAAGCCTTTTGTTTTTAACACACTTATTTACGTATTAGCTTCACTTGTAATTGCTATGTATGTAAAAAAATTTTGGAATCTTAATTTGTCTCTTAAGTTAGCTTTGATACGATCTCACCTTTTTTGTTGCTTTAATAGAGTACAAAAGAGTGTACGGGTCACTTGGTGTTAAGTGATTACCATCGCCTATGGTTATTATCAGCACAAATAACCCAGGTTTTATTCATTGCCGGCTATATTAACAGCTACAACCAAAATCAGCTATGTCATGTTATCGCCGCGTTCTAACGACTTGCGGTACGGACGGCTTCAGTGTGTTCGTAGCGTCCGACCCGTCCACATCTCTTGTTGTGTAATTCTATATGGGTTACTTGGGATAGGCGAAGAGAGTGACTTGAGTGGAAAAGGGAAGTGTTAGATATCTGTCCTGTCCAAAGGCGCCTTTAACCTTACACACATCGTTCACAAGTGCGTGACTTCACTCAAGGTCATTCTCCGCCATTCTAGAGTCTTATTTTGGTTACCGTACCTTTGTTCGACATTAGTTTCCTTATTTTTGTAATCACCGTCCGAGTCCGCTAAAAGTCAAATCATAGAGAACATACAAAAAAATATAAAATTTAAAAATGTATTTATTTGTAAAATCTTACAAAAACCGGTATTCTGATAAAATTGGTGAAGCACTTATGTAGGTACCCACAAAGTTATCATACGCGCCAACTTTAAATATCGTTTTAGAATTCCGTTAATAAATATAACATACCTACCCCATCGCAGTAGGTATAGCTATTGGCACATACCTGTCACCTCCATAAACTGCGGCGGCACATCAAAGGATTCCCCGGTTCGGTAGTCGAGAGCGTCTTTTTACGTCGATAAAGACCGCGTGACATCTGTAAATGACTCTCGTTAGTGGTATAACGATGTTTAGTACCTGATTCGATATGCTTAAATAGTTTCAACAGATTTTATGTTGTGTATGTGTTAATTATTTTGTAATTTAAGTGTTGAAAAGTGATTTTGAATTTAATTAATTCGAAAAATTATAACATCGATATTTTAAGATCGAAAGTTTTCCAGATTTTTTCTCAATTAAGCCTATAACGAATATACGTTTTACGTTACGTTATGTAGTGCCAGATTAAGTTGACGCGGGGCCTGTAGCAAATGTAAACAGGGGGCCCTTTTAGGTCCGATAAAAAAAATATACCTGCCAATTTGTTATCTTTCGCATGTCCGTCTGTCATAGTAAATTTTCTCTGAATTCTTTTTTGTAATTATAAAATAAATAGTCTCCAAGTATTCCAGAAAAGTTTGAAAATTTATTATTCGTATTATTTTGTTCTTTTTTATTTTGGGCGCGGGGCCTTCTTTGGGCGCGGGGTCTGTTAGCAAATGCCACCTACCGCCTTATCTATGGCTAATCCGACACTGACGTTATGCAGTTTGACTTAAGAATAAATAACTGTTAATCATTAATTAAAGCTTTTAAACGGCGTTTTTTTTTATTTAATTTGTAGTTACATTTTTCGGATAAAAATCCCCATCCCCATTTCAAACTTAGTGGGAACAAATAAAATAATATATGCTCAGATGCACAATTTATTATCCGACTCGCGTCATAATAAACAGAGCGGATAATTGTGCCTCTGAGTATATAATATTTTGTGTGCTACATTCAATAGTTTTGCGTTTAGCTACTGCAACTGCTTAGAAAAATGGTTTGCAACTTTTTCAAAAAAATACATTTTGTACACTCACAAACAAAATGGTTAACAAAGAATTCAATTTTGCATTTTCCCAATACCAATTACATATAAATTGAAAACAATCAATTACAACATGTCCAGTTGTATTAATTATAATTTCACGCCGCAATAAACTCGCCCTAACCGCAGTTAAGTTATATACAGATAACGAACGCGGCGCGTTTGTCCCGCTAAAGAGATCCGATCGCATACGCATCGATATAATCCCGATCCCGACGCAGCTGTCGGCGGAAACGGGCTATATGTGTATAAAAATATCGATAATGTAAAGGTGCATCCACATATCTACCTCGTAGATCCAGTCATTAGCCTATATTTTAGTTACAGATCATACAGGGATCAAATCCTGGGTCGGGTCGAATTTTTAGTTAATATTCTCAGTTTGGAGTTGGGAAGTTGGTTTGGGGTTACCAATCATGCAGAATATTTATTTCTACGAATGTTGAACTATCCTTTTGATCTAGTACCAAAATGCCCGGCCTATTAATGTATTTTATCTACCGACGTATGCAAAGCATTCATTGATTTATTAATATTTATCTATTTAATTTATGACTGTTTTGTAGAGTGTGATCTTTATTAGGATATTTTTAGGATACCGTACTTCAAAAGGAAAAACGGAACCTTATTAGATCACTTTGTTGTCCGTCTGTGTATCTGACTCTCAAGATTTATTATTTCAAAAATACGTGGAGGTATTCAGTTGAAATCTTTATACCGTATACTCAGTTTTGGCGAGAGAATAGCATATGATAATAATAATTTGTTAGGTCATTTCAATAAAATAAAAAAACCGGCCAAGTGCATTCAGCAAATTCGGTTCAGTAGCCGAGGCGTGAAAGAGTAACAAACATTCATATCATCGAAATAATCAGTTTTCGCAAATATCGGGAAACCATGGATTTTTTCGGGATGAAAAGTAGCCTATATGTTAATCCAGTGTAAAATCTATTTCCATTCCAAAATTCAGTCTAATTCAGAAGTAGCGGCGTTAAAGAGTGACAAACATCCAAACATCTATACAAACTTTCGCATTTATAATATTAGTAGGAAGTAAGCTGAGGTCTTAACTAAAACAGGTTTCCTATAACGCAATGTCTAGACTAAGCTATAACGTCTTTACGGTCGTCAATAAATATGTTCATTAAATTTCGTGCTCTGATTGAATCATGATTTTTAATGGTATAAATTTGGTACGGCATAAAAATATACACACTGAGTCATATGGCTTAGCGCCGACCTTTTAAAGTAGCGTGCTTTAGTTTTTTTACGGTCAGTCCATCAAACTTTTAAAGGTGCTTCAGCTCAACAAAACACCAAGTACAGTGCAACTTAAGATTACATTACGAGTTTTAGAAAGAGGCCTATTTCACAAGCGATAAAACATTTAAAATTTTCACATTATGCAATTTTTTTAAATCTCACTATAGCCCTTCAAAACGATTTTTTTACAGGCTTAACTTCAATCTTACATCAGGTAAGATTGAAGTTAATGCAGTCAAGATAGAGTGCAAACTTAGTAAAACTTTTTTCAACTCTCATTGAAAATTAACTCATAACTTTTTTATTTAAATCCCAGGCCCTCTTATTCTAATGCAAAATAATTATGTCTTAATGCTGTACCTAGACACTACACACTTTCTCTCTCATATAGGATTCGGTGTACCCTGCTGCTTAATATCACATTTTCTTGAAATTTGAGTAGAAAAAAAAGAAGTGGTGAAGGAAAAACATAGTAAGGAAACCTGCATACCAGAGAATTTTCTTAATTCTCTGCCTGTGTAAAGTCTGCCGATCCGCATTGTGCCAGCGTGGTGGACTATTGGCCTAACCTCTCTCAATCTGAGAGGAGACACGAGCTCAGCAGTGAGCCGAATATGGGTTGATAATGACGATGATGATCTAGTTCTATAAACAAACAACAGCACTAAATAACTTACGTCTTTTACAGATTCGCCGTTAGACCTATCCACATCCCTTCTATCTAGAGTCCTATTACCAATATCCCCTCCATCAGGCACAGAAGACGAACACAAATCTATTTCTGGTGATTCCTTAACATCATCATCAGTGGCATCATCGACTGAATTATTAGAAATGACACCAAAAATCCAAAGAAGACCCGCGAAGTCTGAACGCGCTTTACTACCTTGCGAAGTTTGTGGCAAGGCTTTTGACAGGCCGTCGTTATTAAAAAGGCACATGAGAACACATACAGGTAAAAAATATGATATAACACTATTCTAATAGAGCATGGAAAATTTGTATAAAGTTCTTATAAGAGTCTTTGTATTATTTATTACTAAACTATTTGTAGTTGTTAATGTCATTGCAATAAAATAGTAATACAACAATTGTTATGTCATCACCATTCTAAATACCTACGATATTGAATTATGATCTTCAGACAGTATTTTTTTAATATTTAATTATAAATACCTCATAATAGAGAATGAGCTGATAAATAATAATAAGTAGATGTTTTTGTTTTTGTTAGATTTCACAAACACTTTTGTAAACTCTTTGGTTTGCCCTCACTCGCACAAGAGTTTTTTTTAAGCCAAGCATTTTTTCGAGCTGAGTTGCATTTTCAATTTTTGGCGTTGGAAAAGACCTTCATTTAACTTCATACTATATTTGAACGTTTTTTTAATGCCCGTTAAAAAACGCTCGTGTGAATCGGAGCTTAATGAATGATATCAATGTTTACTACATTAAGCCGAATTATAAACTGTTTTTTCATTTAATTTTTATTCAAGAGCAAGTTAGCCCTTGACTGTGATATCACCAGAACGCATCGATAAGCTGTACATCTTTGCCAGTAGGGTGGTAATCTAGCTACGGTTGATACCACCTAAGAAAATTTAAAAGTCCAATCACGGCACTTACTGCGCCAGAGGTTGTCGTTAAGTAAAAACTATCAATAATGAGAACATATTTTTCAGGAGAAAAACCACACGTCTGCATGGTCTGTAATAAAGGGTTCAGTACATCGAGCAGTTTGAACACGCACAGGCGAATACATTCGGGGGAGAAACCTCATCAATGCCAGCATTGTGGGAAACGGTTTACGGCCAGCTCCAATCTGTATTACCATAGGATGACACATATAAAAGTAAGTAATTTTTATTTAAATTATTGACAATATTATGTAACCTGTTTGTCTAATTAGTCTAGTCAATGAAAAATTAACATGCGAATATTCGTTAGTGGAAGGAATAAAATAAGCGTTTCGATGCGAAATAAAATTCTGAGAAAGGCGTCTTTTTTATTTTTTGGAAGTTTATAACTATTATAACCTAAAAATAAAATCCTAAAATAAAACTCTTTGAAGATAACTAAAAAACTATCTGTGATATTGTAAATTAAAAAAACACCCTTCTAGAAGAGAATAAACAATATATCTTTCAGAAGTCTGGATTAATTATTAAAATATTCATTGACTAGACTAAATGTTAGGCTAGTACTCGTAGTAGCTAAGTTATATCTCTATCTACAAAATATAATGCCAGTTTGAAATTAATTTGGAGTGATAATTGAATTTCCCTAGGTCAGAACGTGCTTAGAAGTTCTCTTTATTCACTTAGTTTTAAAATATACATTGATATAGGAAGCGCTTCTCTTTAGATTTAGAAATGTTCTTTATTGCCTGTATAATGTATTTAATTTTTGTATCAAACCTAATTATCTAGTTAACAATCTATAGCTTCAATGGTATTGCTTTCTACGGAATAATATTCCACAATTATCTCCGCATAAATATCATTAAATAGGTATCTTTACAGGATAATGTATTCGCATTTTCTCAATCACGGAAACTGACACAAAACAATTGATTTACGAAACTCAATAAAAACTTGCTATCCTTGTGGAAACAATGGCTAGTGTTATTACAGTTTTTCTATTGATAATTCACATGTTTCTCGCAAGTATATCCTTCTGCGTTATTGCTGTTAATTGTAGTTCTTTTTATGCCCTGAAAATAATGCACTTTGTGCCACAATAGGCATCATATTTTCTTGTATAACAAGACTTAACTACTTGACACAATTAACTATTACGATTTATATACTTTTTGTTATATTATGTAAATAATTCCATGTTTTATTGAATTAACAATGATAAAAATTTCTGTTTACTGCAAAACTCTAAGTTGTATCCGCTTCTGATGGCTCCTGTCTTTATTTAATTTTCTGCGTTCCTAGCTCATAAATACTAGCAACAACCTGAATGTTTATTCCATTTGATGTTCCATTTCATCGTACTTGAATTGTTGGGTCAATTGTCATTTCTTTATTTTGGGCTCATTGAAAATCAACTGGCGGTTGATTTTGCTTTCCGGAATTGCTCTAGCAAAGGAAAGCCTTAAAATAATTAGTTGTAAGTAATAATGTCTTCTTCAGAATTTTGTATGACATCTTAAACATCTTCACCAAAAATATGTGGTATAAAAGTTACTTACCTATTTATTACTAAAACAACTAAGTACTTAGTTGTTTTAGTAATAAATAGGTAAGTACAGACTGTTAAAAAAAAATTGTTAATTTACGTAAGTCTCCTACAATAATTGTATTCCATTATTTTTTATTTTATTAAGACAAAGTAAATTAACATTTATTTTATCAGTAGGTACATTTTTAACAATTTACTGTCTACGGATTTAACAATGTCATTAACATGTCCTGTAAGACATTAAATAATTTTAAAATTAAAATTTAAAATTAAAATAAACCATTGTGTCTAAATAAAACTTAATGAGACAAAAATTAAATATAATTTTTTGCCCGTTTAATTATTACGTTCCCATAATATTGTGTTCTCTAAATCTGAACAGGTTAAATGTGCAATTAATTTTCTCATAAGTGATGTTAATTGTATACAAAGTGTACGGGTCGGTAAAGCTTGATGCATATTACATGGTGATGTTACCGTGCTCAGTTCCCATAACGCCCCCTAAGTTTTTACTTTATTTAACTATGACCTCATGTGTCCACGACTTAAGAAAATCACACAACATAGTACACTGAACGATGGGTAGGGTTGCCACATTTGAACAATTTTACCACTGTTTTTGAATTTAGTTTTGCAGCTTACTTCTACCTAATTTATGTTTTTATAAGAGTTATTATTCTATGAAGGTGTTTTACATACAACAATGAAATAAAACAATCACTTTCTTTACACAGAGTTATTTATTAACAATATATTTTTTTTTAAATATGCTTAACTACTACTCCTAGTACGAACTTCTCGTTTAATTTGCGAAAGACAAAGAACAATATTAATATCCCAAAATATTTTGATGGTATTTTTAACCTATACACAGTAGATAAATTTATAATCATTATTTAACTCAAAAACTAGCCATCAGGTATTCTAACGAATAACGAATTCATCGATTTTTCTCATATTTTTTTTAAAAACTCTTTTGTAATAAAAATTTTAAAGGACATTTAGTATATAAAAAATTAGCGTCTTTTGAGTTAAAGACTTACAAAATTGGTTTATTTTAAAGGCAGATGTGACGTAGTATTAAAAAAGTTTTGTGCCAGCCCTTGTTTCTTAAGGTGCACCTGCGGTCACAGGTAGTTGCGAAGGCGGAGGCCAATAAATTGCCGGGTCAGGTCAACGTGGGAACTGTAGTGGGCAGGCACTGTGACGCATCGGGAGCTCGGTGGATTTATGCGGGCTATTGGGGAACAATTGCTTCTATTATGGCTCAGACTAAATACATAAGGACTAGTATCGCACCCAAATTCACGAACAAAATTTTCTGCTATTTTCTAAGGAAAACGAGCTTAGATTTCATACATATCATATACTAAACTAGCAGTTTTTGTTCGTTTTTTACACCATTCAAGTACACAAAAAGGTATTTATACGGAGGTTTTTAAACGACGGACACGATTGTAAACTATGAAACATCGATTCTATAGAGACAGTGTTTATAATCGCATAAGATCGTTGATCATATACTTTGACAGAAAAACAATGTCTTGCGAGGCAGGTCTATATCTAATTAGTCTGAGTATTATGGTTATACGGTAAACTATTCTCTTCATCATACTAGTCAATACAGTGATGACATTTTATTATTGAAATATAACTTCATCGTGGACTTCTAGTCAACGATAATTTGGGAAGAAGCAGTGCGTCAGCTACAGAAAAAAAAAGTTTTTTTTCAAGTTCGCCCTTGACTACAATCTCACCTGATTGTAATTGATAATGCAATCAAAGATGTAAGCGGACTAACGGTTAGGAGAAGGATGAAAATCCACACCCCCTCTCGATTTCTACATGACTTCGGACTGGAATGCTAAATCGCTTGGCGGTACGTCTTTGCCGGTAGGGTAGTAACTAGCCACAGCCGAAGTATCCCATCAAATAAAAACTTAAAGGAACTATTTACCAAAATTCTGTATATTGTAAGAATACTGCGGTATCTTTCCTTTCTTTAAAGAATATTTGAAATCTCTGTTAAATGCGACTTAATTTGCTCTTATACCCCGAATAAGAGTGAGTATAAAAGTATCCCGAATGGCAACGTTTGACTCTAGTATATTTCAGATTTGTGTGGTCTAAGTCTTGAACTCTGAAGCTTTTCAATTTGTTATTTCAATATAGCTCGCTGAATCCACTAACCTAACTATTCGTACTAACGAGTATCATGATTTATCCACAATCTGCTAACTTAATCAGCTAAGTCATATAACAGCGATAATCATAATAAATTTTAATCAAATTAATTCATTGTTTGCACCGTAATAAGTAATATTTTGCAAAAAAATATCATCACGGTGATACTCAGTCGCGTAAAAAGCTTCAAATAATGGAGTCGTACAAAAGTCCAAAATAAATGTTCCCACGAACTCAAGGAACCGTGTCGTACAAGACGATATTGAAGACGTCGCGACCAGCCGACCAGAACTTCACACGCTCGTATGTGAACCACGCTATATGAGATGACCGAACCCTGCCAGTATATTCCACCATTCGTCACCCATTATGGTCAAATTGATAAATAAAACTTTTAGTTTTGCTACATGAGTTTTAATATATCATAAATTAGGTGTTTCCCCACGTTTTTTATTAATTAAAGTAATAAATCTTATTAATAAGACATATTTCTAAAGTATATTAATTGATAATAATTGGATAGTTTTCAGTATCGCATTTTACAAGGGCGTCACAAGAAGGGTTGGAGGGAGGAGCAAAGGGGGAAGGAATATATTAATTGTACAGTTAGAGGCAAGAGTATGTACACGTAGCTTATTACGCGATTTTTTTTTAGAAAACAAATCAACTGAATTGCCATTATTACATATTTTTTTTTATATTTGGAGGCGCAGTTGATCCTCCCTGCCTTCTCTTTACGATGCTCTTGTCACTCTTCAAGTTTTATTTTTATGCCAATTTGCCATTCTCCAAGAATATATCACTCCTATCGAATCGTATCGATATCGAAAAGCAAAAGACTTCGGAAAGAAAGTAAATTTAGCTTTTAGTTAATTCCATATTAGCATAAAGTTATCGAAATACCTACAATTGATTCACACCTTTCCTAATTTATAACTATGCATTTTAAAATGTATAAAGGTGATTCAAAAAATCAATAAATAGATTTCCTTGTTAAAAGTATTGTGATTTTATTATGGTTTTATACAAAGCTCTAGTTGAAGCGGTTCTTAGAATAGTTCACAAGTCCACAATGACCACACAAACTTCACTTTAACAATGGTTCCCAATGTACCGTCTCTCCATTGTCCATTGTCCATCATTCCCTTCCCAATGCATTATTACTGGACGTCAATACCTAACTAGCCCGGTACTGTCCTGTAAGATCCCGTGCTGACAGCTGAAAGATCCCTGTGTTGGGAATGCTCGAGAATGCCTGATTTATCAGCCAGGAGAGATAATGGACCCGGCTGGTATTGAACTGGATGGAAATATCTTGATGTGTTTTCAAAACCAGTTAGTTCCATGTATAAACGAATAGATTGGTATACAAATATTATTACCTATTCAAGAATACCTTACCTTTACGGGCGGAATAATTTTCTTCTGATTTTTAAATTCCTTGTATCTTTACATAATACCAGGTGTTGTATTTAAATATGATTTATATTGATATAAAGTCGAAATGTAGAGAGCCTGGAAAATAAATTTTATAATTAATTTATTTATTTGCCAAATTATTCATATAATATGTAGATACCTGATATATTTATAACTAGCCTAACTCGATTAATGACCCAAACTTTTTATTTCAATTTACGACATTTTCATGTTTTTTCTCAGCTCAATTTAACCGAAAGCTATCTACAAATACAGTTTGCTTTCAGTATATTCATATGCCAAAATATTTTTCGCCAGACATGTCTATCTTTGTTCCCATGACTTGACACTTTTCCTCGTTAGAGACTCGTTATTTGTTTATTGTTCGTTGGTCTGTCACTGCTTACACGAATGCTGCCAAACAGTGATTCAGTCTAAATTATAAACGCAAGCAACGCGCTACTTTTGTCACATATTTGCAACATCATATATCTATATATAATATAGATATATTATGCTCAAAAGATATATTTATGCTTTTAATAGCATAAAAATAAAATTTGTTTTTTTTTGTATATACCTTCTGTAAGGGATTTTATATTATAGCACATACTGGTATTTACCAATAGTAGCGTTGCGATTATTTATGCATAAGGTTTCTTCTAGATTAGATAAAAAATGCCTATAAAAATCATAGAGAACAGTCGAAGAAAATAAATGTATTTTCATTTGTATTGTATTGTATATAATTCCTTACTCGTAAGTCTACTTATAATCATTGTTTTCGTAAATCAAATTATTTGGCTGATGGGAGGCTTCGGCCGTGGCTAGTTACCCTACCGACAAAGATGTACCGTCAAGCGATTTAGCGTTCCGATAGGTAGCATCCTCCTCCTAACAAGTTAGCCCGTTTCCATCTTAGATTGCATCATTAGACTACAATCTCACCTAATGGTAAATGCCATTAGGTGAGATGTTTTTAACGGGCTGCCAAAAAGGAGTTTAAGGCCAATAGGCCAAATGCACACAACTACCAGGTGAAAAAGAATAACCAGCGGGCTATATTGTTTTTATATCACCGGTAAGTGTACCGGTGTCTCTTGCACCTGCCTTGTGAGTGTGGACCCTTATGTGATTACCTATATAGCATAATTAATCGCTAATTAGCACGAAATTTGGTAGACATATCTAGATGAGCTTGTGTTTTCTTCCTTCTAAGTATTTTTTCAATACTAATATTAAGAGGTAAAGTTTGTGGTGTTGTATATCTGGAGCTTCTGAAAAAATTTCGAAAATTTTTTACCACTAGAAAGTGCCATATATTTTATCTCAGTACTCTCACGGGAACGGGAACAATGCGGGTGAAACCGCTGGGATAGATGGTAATGTTCACGGCGCAAAGTTGGAAGTTGGTGCTGTTATAACCCCGTAAGAATACCTACCTTCGTAAAGCAGTCGGTCCCGGTCTTTAGTTACATCTGATAATGGTCGATAATGAGTTACAATAACACCCTAAGCCCAGCAACCCGCATTGAAGGAGTTTGGTGGGTCTAAGTCCCCGCAAGATGGGTTGATAACGTAACTAAAACTTATATAGTGCAAGGAAAAGCTTCTCATTTGGACTAATATTTAACTTAAAGCAAACATATTTATAGCATTACGTTAGACTAATCACTTCTTTTACAATACTAATTCGGTTCGTATCGTTCGAACAGCTCCATTCATCAGTCAATAAATTAACTCACAATTTGAAACACATTTTCCGCTCAATCTCCTCAAAGAGTCGGCACCCAATTATCGTTGTGTAAACATTTTACGACTCAAAACTCACCAAATTGAAACAACATTAAAACGTAACGGTTGATTATTTACGAGATCGGTAAATAAACATTAAAGAAAACGACAAAATCAAGTATACTGATCTACAACAGGAAGTCAATCAACAAATTTATTGATCTAGTAAACTTTCACGGGCTGTTCAGTAGTATTGTAACTTGTTCTATAATGTTTATATTAGATACTGGCGTAGGTAGCTTCGTTTCGATATATATCTAGATTATATTTATTCTTCTAGAGATTTATAATACCGTGAATGCTTTGAAACGCTTGATACCTTACCTTATCAGCCGCCGATAGACGTCCACAGCTGGACATAGGCCTCTTGCATGGACCTCCAAGCACAACGATCTCGAGCCGCCAGCATCCAGCGGTTCCCTGCAACCCGCTTGATATCCTCGGTCCACCTAGTGGGGGATCGACCAACACTGCGCTTTCCGGTGCGGGGTCGCCTTGGGACCCCAACGTCCATCGGCTCTTCACTGCCACTTCAGCTTCGCGACTCGCTGAGCTATGTCAGTGACTTTGATTCGTCTGCGGATCTCCTCATTCTGATTCGATCACGTAGAAACTCCAAGCATAGCTCGCTCCAACGCTTGATACTTAGTTAATATTTTTTGAGCAGTTATTATTATTTTACTACTATATTGTACTAAGAAAAATTTTGTACTGAAATGATATACTGTCATGTCATGATCCGTTTTTATTAATTAGTAACTACTGTCTCTCTTTATCATTTCAATTAAGAAGTACAATTAATATTTTGGTAACAACAAAGTGAAGAGTGATTAAGCATCTTCTAGGCAAGCGCGTTCCCCCTAATGCTGTATCATCGATTACCATCAGATGTAATTACAGCTATGCGCTACCTTATTCAAAATAATTAAATCAAAAACAATGTAATTACATCAAAAGCCACACTTCATAAAAATTTAAACCTTTCATTGCCAAAACGCTCTTGCAGACTCGTACATGAATAAAACAAAATCTAATAAATAAAATATTTCACCCGAAAAGAATTTGCACAACATATTTCTTGTAAATTGAATTTTTATATTGTAAACACGTGTAAGAAAATATTATAGGGTGTATGTAATTTCTTGAATAAATGCAGTATATTTTAAATATGGAGCCTCACTTTCAGAGCTCGGTGCTGTATACATTAGAAAATCCGAAAGATACGACTTGAATGTTGCCTCGAATGGTTTGGTTCCCATTCTGTTTCTTCATTTTTTTATCAACCTCCGGAGACAGATGACAGATTTCTTTCGGAGATTCACATGAACTTTACTGCATATGAAAAACATGACATGTCAATGAATTAAACATTGTTTTCGCGGCAAAAAATTAAAACAAAATGTTAGATATTCCTGGAAATACATAGCGAATCATGCGAATCTGAAACGTGGCTTTAAATCCAGCCTCTCATACATTATAGATTGCATCGTGGACGATGAAACGCGACTTCGTAGCCCTTTGATACGTTTATGGGTGAAATATCACAAGACATTGACTATTGTGATTGAAATATTATTGATAAATCTCAATACCTTCACAGTTCAGGGACCTAACTCAAACATATAAGGTTCTACATTCTATCTACAGCTTTTAGACTGTGTTCGTACACAGCATACCTACTCTTATGAGTGGGATATCACCTTGTTCCCTTAGTCATCATCGTCATTTTCATATATTCAGCTCACTGTTGAGCACGAGTCTAACCTCAGAATGAGAGTAGAGTATGTACTTACATAAAAAATAAAATGTTTAATCATTTATATAGATAAGTCAATTCATTACCAAAGCCTTAATAGCTCAAAGGTAAAAGGGCTGGACTCATCACCGAGAAGTGGTGGTTCGATCCCCGCCCGCTGAAGTTCTGTCGTACTCACTACTAACACTAAGTACGCGAATTGATTCCTATATAGTGGGGAGTTAGAGAGGGGTACTGATCGGTTGGCGGGAACGACTTGCGATAAAATATGGTATTTTTTTTAACAGCACTACTTCTTAGGCTAGGAGAAAGCGCACCGTCTCACGCAGCGGTACCACGTACTCGTACGTACAGTAGCTCAGCGTCCCGTAACACAGTAACGCGCTCCCCAAAGGCATTTCAACAATAACGCGGTTTTTAGTATGTAGTCATCTAATTAGTAATTTTTTTCTTATATTGTCACTTCCTAAACTCATACGAGTATTTTCAAGTGGTGATTGTAGCTCAGAGTATAAATAAAATATTCAGTTAAAAATATTAAAAGGGGTAGGTATATAATACAGCATTCGACGGATAGTATAATAAAAACATGTGTTAGATACTCATGACTAGTTTTATTGTTTCCATCAACGTATTGCATATCAAATTGCCGACATCGCGTGCCATCTACACCTGTAAAGAATAATACTTGATTTACAAATAATGACCGATCGTAATTTATATTAATCAGCCATGCTGCAGCGTTATTTTTTGCTACAAAATAGTGCGGTCTTATTCATACAATAAATGTAACGTTTTAAAGTATTTCAGTAGAGTAAATACTCTCATTTGGTCTTTGATCCTCTTCCACGTCCAGAACTGCGCTACACTGCCGTCTTATTTCGGTTGCAAAGTAGCATCATTACGTGTGTGTTTTAAAAACATTGCCAGTCAATTAATTTTATTTAAACTCTATGTTGAGCTAATATAGAGTCACTTTGTTAATGAATTATTTAGAACAATTTTTAATTATCACATAGATTGTTAACCGAGGGTGAAAAGAATCAATTGCCGAGGTATTTATACGCACGAGCGTACCGAGGGCGGCTATAGTCCGAGTAGGAATTGATTCTTTATATTTCGTATTTTTTTCATGATTTAAGAACAAATCAACAACATCAACAAAGAAAATCTCACCCCCTTCTATTTTTAATTTAGTGTCAAAAGTACCCTATGGTTTGCTCCAAGGTCTCATTTACCAATAAGTATACTAAAATTAATTTTGATCGGCTCAATCGTTTAGCTTGAATATATAACAGACAGCCAGACTTACTTTCACATTTATAATATTATAGTAGGTATAGATACTCATTATAACCTACAATTATATCAAATAATATATCCTGATATTCTATACGGATTTATGTTGATGTCGATGTTGCTTATAGTGAAGGAAAACTAATTTAAGCTCCAAAGGTTACATTTATTCTTATTGCATATTTTTTGTAAAACTAGATTTTTAAGACATTAAAAATTTAAATAAAGGAATTATAATTATAATTATTTTGAGCGTGTGATGTTCCCTCCATAAACATTATGTGGGTAATCTTCATATATCAACTAATAGTAAGTCAAAAGCGCACAAAGGAATTAAAATAATTAATAAATTTAATATGTAAGTGATACTCGTGCTACCAATAAATCTTAACCACCCTCACATTTCAATAGTCGTGGGCAGAGTTATTAACACTATCAGTAAAACCTTCATTTAAAATGCAATTTGCCATACTTAAATTGATAAAGCCAGCAACGGATCAATAATTCTGAACCGAATAAGACTGTATTAAGAGATCATGGTATAAAAAAAACATCTAATGTAAGTAACAGATGATCTTCTTGACATTATCAGTAGCGGCATGATGAAATGAATATTAAAATATTTTATTTACACTAAGCCTCCAGCAGATGCAGATGAAAGCTACGCATCGCTGAGCTATTTTCGAATCAAAATACATACTCGTCGCTAAGAACTTATACGACTGAACTTCTGAATTGCATTATATTATGGCTTTATGTGGAATTTGATTTTACCTTTAAAAATTTGCGTCATAGTTCTGTATTCAGAATTCAGAAATTGAATCTCAGATAAAGTATACAGAGTTCTAATAATAAAATGACTATTTAAACTAAGTGTCAATGTTAAATAGTCTAACGTTATAGCGATAAAGGTAAACATATCTTCATGCTGTATGTAGAAGCTCTACTTTATATTTAAGAACGTTATGATATACGTTGGTGTGTTTAAAATTAAATATGGCTCTTATCATCTCGATTTCAAAGCTTCTTTTGCAGTGAAAAGTCCAATCATTAAACTGCCATCTAAGGTGTCACGTTTGTAAAGTGATTTATTGTCGTTTTAATCGAATTTCTCTCTTAATTCTAAATAAAACAGTCGACATTTGCATACGTTAGTTATGATTTACTTATTGATTTCTTCAACTTTTTATATTTCAGAACATTGAAATTTAGCTAAACTTTAAATTATAATTATATTAGTTACATAATTTTTATTGTTGCGTTTATTTACTATCATTAATGTTTTGATTATTATCAAACAGTTGCAGTTATTAATTTTCCAAAATTACTTATTGGAATACAAAAACATCGATTTATAACAAAAGTAAGGTTTTGAAATATCCAATTAAGTAACTTAATGAAAAGAGTTTAAGAGTCTCCAGTAATGCCTGTTTGCTCCAATTAAAGGCATTCCAAATGGAGTGCATTGATTGAATCGATATAATACACGATCGATCACACTTTATCGTCCTTTTGCCCTCGCTTGGATTAAATTGTTCGATCGTAACTAATGAAACCGAGTTATTTGAAGAGAATTCACACTAATGAAAAACTATAAACAATGTTTAATATATCAAAAACGAGATATTGGTATCCAAAAATGGAACCTTAGATAATAAATTAGTTGATTAAGAAAACCTTATATAGACCAGAGATAAATTGGTCTTTAAATAATACAATTTTACGATCTCAGACGAACAAAGGGTAATTCAAAAAAAATACCTCAGAGTTGTGATTTGAGATATCACAACTCGGTAATTGAAGACTATATTTCTTTTTGTATGTAAGATAATATTAGGAAAAAGAGCTACTACTAGCTAGTAAACTTCAAACAAACGAATTTGAATATGAATTAAATAGACAATTAAATGAATATTTCGATGTTTAACTAGAAACAGGTCTCGTATATTATCTATCGCCATGTAAGTATGTTATCAATAACAACACGGTATTACTTCATTCTAGTCACTATACATTACATTTTTAAACATCAGACCATAAACCTCGAAATTTACTCCAGACACATTCGTTTCATTCCCATCGACTACCATAGACTATGTAATGTACCTTTTACACCGTAAAAATGTTATTTCAATATACACAAATAAATAAATAAGCAGCATTAACAAAAGGACTCAGATAAAAACGTAGTATTTTAAGTTTGTATTGATTAAACGATATCAATAAAATGTTAAAGGAATAAATAATATAAATCAACCGTGTTAATGAACTTGCTAATATAGCACGCATAGCGTTTATTATCTTTTTTGCTCTTATCCCAGTGTAGTGTAGAATTTAAATGAATCTTATCAGGTCCACATGTACCGCAATCGCGGGTTGATTGGAAGAGGTGCGACAATTTTATATTCCTCCATTTTTTTATCAAGCTTTAAACGGTTCCTCTCCTTAAGTGCACTACATCGGTGTCGATATCTAATGTAAGAAATGATGTTACTGTTTGAATTTTTTAAAGCACTTGTTATTATTGGTTTTAAATTATACAAAAATGGTTTACACACTCTTTTTACTTGCTCAAAGTCAAGGTATTTAGAAATATTTACAGGTTAAGAATCTTTACATTCCGATAGTGAACATTGTGATGATAATGATATTGATGATAATCTATACTAATATTATAAAGGTGAAGAGTTGAAAAATTCTTTCAGTGTTATATAGCCTATTTATGGAAGAAGGCTATATATTATCCCCGTATTCCAATGGGAATGGAAACCACGCGGATGAAAGCCCGCGGCGTCAGCAAGTTGTAAATAAATGTTAGATAGAGAACCAAATTTACATCATCTTTAAAAACCTGATCTTGATAAATTGTCCATCAGTCCGAATAAGTGACTATATAAAAGTTTAGATTTCAATGAGTACTTTGCTATCGATTTTAAATAAAAGCATATATATGCACTGATAAAGCTTTATTTAGTTACATGTTGTTTTTAACTTTTTAATACACAAGGTTTTTTACTGATAGACAGTGTACATGGTCCTTATTATAGCTATAATCAAAAGATACAGGGCGCAATCAATATGAGCCCGGACTTGGTCGACAGAATTGATTCATCGATCGCTATAATTGGGCTACGGTAATTAATTAGCTACAGATAAGAGCCATATGATTTAATAAGAACGCCTTTGATGTTTCGCTCTGACTATCTCTGTATACTTCTGTATTTTGGTGACAACATTTTTCATCGTTATCTTTAAATGAAGTACGGTATAAGTTTCTATTAACAAGCTTAAAATAAATTACCTTAGGTAAAATAAAATAGACAATATTGCTGTTTGCTGTTTTATGACTCGTATATTGAACATGCAGATTAACGATATAATTTGAGACAGAATAAAGAAACACACAGCCAAACATAGAACCTCCTCTTTTTTGGAAGTGGGTTAAAAAAACATAACATATTAGATTATTTAGTATTTAAATCAATTATTTCATTAACAGACGTTTGCGTTTCAAATACAAAAATACATCTACTTACTTGAATGCAACAAGCAGTAGCAAAGATCTACAAATAAAATTGCATTATTACAAGTTACGTTTTAAAAAAGGTACAATCTCAAACTCAATCCTCTGACTGACTTATACCCAACGAAATTTTATTCAAATATTTGCTTATACTGGAATGATTTGGCGCTATATTGGTAACTAGTCATGGCTGAAGTTTTCTACTAAGCAATACTTTGTTTTTTAAAATTCCTTGGCACCTTGTATTAACCGTATTGCCGTTTCCTTCTGCGACATTATGATTTCCACCCATCTCTTTCCAAGAACTTTAATCATCTACCTTGAATTATACTGTCAAGTCTTGTTCACTAGACTAATATCATCATCATCATCATTGTCAGCCGATGAACGTCCACTCCAAACCAAACGGTTTTAAGCCATCAGCATCCAGTCGCTCCCTGCAATCCGCTTCATGTCTTTGATCCACCTAGTGGGGGGTCGACCAACACTGCGCTTTCCTGTGCGCCATTCCAGCACCTTGGGACCCCAACGTCCATCAGCTCTTCGAACTATGTGGCCTGCCCATTGTCACTTCAGCTTCGCGATTCGCTGAGCTATGTCAGTGACTTTGGTTCGTCTACGGATCTCCTCATTTCTGATTCGATCATGCAAAGAAACCCCAAGCATAGCTCGCTCCATCGTCCACTCAGTGACTTTGAGCTTTCTAATAAGGCCCATAGTTAGCAACCAAGTCTCGGATCCGTAGGTCATCACTTTCTTTTTCAGGCACTGCCTGAAATTCCTCAGACTAAGCTAAAATGACCCGAATTGGGAACACTCAAACATATTTTAATAAAGCTTAAAACCCATTAAAATCGAAAAGGAAATCGATATAACATCGTACGAAGCGATAGCTAAATCGTTCTTTCGATCACGACGCACGGTATCTCGTCCGAACAGTGACGTATGGGCAACTGATACGCCTGCGCTGCGTTATGGAAATCGAATGCAAATGCGATGCGCCCCGCTTAATTTAACTAAATAAATTGATGCACGTATCATGCGTGCAGGACCTATTAGGTTTCGGTATTGCTCGTTAGGGTTCATTATTTCAACAGTTTAATATAATGCCTTAAAAATTAAAGGCTTTAGAGGGAATTGTTTAGTTTATCTATTAAAATGACAGAGTCTTCACTCTTAATTAAGTTGTAAAAATATTTATTATTCATAATACAATCGCGACTATGTCTAATGACTATTTTTTAATATTATCGTCTAAAGGTACTATTCTCTCATCATAATTGATTTATAAAGTGCCCAGTAGCGAAATATATGTGGATGCAATAACCGTAATAGTTAATGAATTATAAATTAAGTTGAGAACATAATTATTAACTTTAAATACACTCCACATGATAAAAGATTTTCAATGTTTTTGTATCAGCTAATCCAAATACAATTGTATTTGGATTTAAACATTAATAAAGCACCTTAATTATAAAGATACACAAATCACATACCTACTTTCTTTTCAATAATTATTATCTTTCTATTACTTTGATTTTGATTTTAGCCTACAAAGCTGACGTGTTTTTTAATTAATATAAGATTACATTTACTGAATATTTGACTCCCATTGGTGATTTTTTATCGCCAACGCAAAGGTATCTGTTCATTATCCTCTACGTGGCCAGAGGACCAGTTTTTGCTCACGCCGTGATTTATCCAGCGGAAATTGTAAGACAACTAATGGCTCTTTGTTTATTGATTTATATAACGCAATATTCGGTAGCCGGAGAGGTCGAAGTATCGCCTCATTTTTTTTGGGATCCCCTGATTGAGCCACTGCAGTTTCGCTAACCCGACGCTAATAAAACATGCATCTGATATACGGTTGCCATCTGTTGTGTTATTCTAGGATAATGTCCGGGCCTTACTCTCACTTAAAAAAGCAAATACATTTTTATTTTGACGAGATTTTAATTGTGAAAGAATATGAAAAAAAATGACAATAATAATTAGTCTTGCTTATATAAGTTAAGTGTGTTGATGCTAAATGCATTTTGTATATATTTAAGTTGCTTCTTTCTTTTTCAAATTTTATTTACCAGTATGTGTGACTATTTTGAAATTTCAATAGATTTCACACAAGATACAGGTGTTTTTTTGTTAAATTTCACGCCATCTATATACAACAACATACAACAGTATGTTATTATCAACTAATTACCTCGCATTTGGGCGTGCCATTACGATGTCGCAGTACTCAATTAAAATATTTTGGATTGACATTTCCTTTAAACTTCCCTAAAAATATTGTTTAAATTTATTTTATTATTGTTATTCAAAATAGTATTATTATACACTTATTTCATCTTCCTGTTGTTTTCAAAAATGTTTTTACTATTTGTAACCGTGGTCTAAAAATATGTTTTTTTAACATTTGTTAAAAAAATATTCTGTTAAAATTTTTAGTATCTAATAGTTTAATTTAAACTTAGAAGAATTGTTTGTCAATTTCTCAAGGTCGTTTTATAATATTTGGCTTTTTTTACTTTAATCTAATTCTAATTTTATTTAATTAGAATAAGTTTTTATAATTTCCTTAATTTCTTAAAATACACAGTTACCCTACTTAGGTCATCAATAAAAGTTCTTTTGGAAATGCCTTTTGATTTGGTGGTGTAATTATAGTTTTTTATTGGGTGTGCGGTGGGCGGGCTAGCGAAAATTGATGGGAGGGATTTTAGAGTTAGAGTTGGTTAGGCATCGGATACGACTTGATTATGAATCTCATTAGTTGTGGTCACAGGAAGTAAGAAGCCGTTATACAAAAATTGTTTAATAATTAACAGTAGATTCGATCGATGATTTATGTGAGCTTTTAATGCGTAAGATAAGAGCTGGGGTTCTGATGGCGGCGGATATTATAATATCGGGGTTCCCGAATGCTTCGTATGGAACCGTATTGTTCTGTAACTTATGTATGATCATGATATTTTATTTAAATCACTTATTTTATTTTTATTTTTTAACCCGACGTTCGACGTTCTTCCAAACCTGTAGTTTGAAAATTGTTGTTAATTGTTATAGGTACTGTGTTTTCCACAGTTTTTAGGTTTTTGCTTTCTAATAATTTGCAAAGTAAATTGGTCGAGTGGCTCTCAAATTTTCGTCTTATCGACTCGTTCATATTTATTTATATATGGAAAGAAAATAATGTACCGATAGGATTTTTCTGTCAGAAACCGATGGATTAATTCAATTACGGCTTGTAACTTTTGCTTTATGTGACCAATATTTCTCAATTATGTCATTATTGCTTCGAAGACATAACTACAATCACAAATGTCAGTAACCACAGCATAGTGATGGTTTAATTCAATTATGTTTGTATCAAATATATTTACGTTAGTCTTTCACGGCTCATCAACGACCACATTTTCTACCCACGTGACATTAATGTTCCAAGACAGTGGCTTAGAATGTTGAACGAATCCATGTGATGGTTTGGTTTGTGGTATGCTAATTGATAATGGCACTACCATTTCGGTTGTATTCTCGTGTGTAGAGCTTTTCTTTAACATTTGGTCTTCAGTGTTGTTCTTCTTCTTGCGGTTTAAATACCAGTACTTAGGGCTAGATGTCTTTTGTAGTGGAAGTATAGTGATAAAAAGTGACTCGTTTACTGTATCGGTCTTTGTTTTTGTCTCTGACTGTCGCGCCGTTCAGCTGTTCTGGTATAATTTATTAACACACATAAAAAAAATTTATATGAATACAAAACTTTGCATTTCTGATATAAGTAAGATTACATTACTAAGTTTTTGATTGGAAATTGTTATATGACCCCAGTTTTAATATTAAACGACTTAATGTATTATAAAAAATCTTTTAGATACAAGTATGAATGAGTATGATTTTTTTACTACACAGCTTCTCTTAATTATGAATTACTAAAAGATGAATAAACATATCTGTACCACGTACCATGTTCGAAAGATAATTTTCTAGACAAAGGTGTTCATATATTATGCAAGTTCTTACGAACCAAGTGAAGCTTTGAAACAAGGCACCGCAGCTTTCATTATAAATTCATTTGCACGCTCTTCGCAGCGATGTGCACCGTCATGACTTTGATTATATTGGAGATGATTATTATTAGCCGTTTTATTGTCTTCCAACATTGATTTCGTTTTCTTTTTATGGTCATTACCTTCGGGAATGAGTCTCGTGGTGTTTACTGAGTTTATTTTCATATTGAACATTTTTTTAGCATGGTTTAAATTTGTTTAAAAAAAAACATAGCTAGTCTTTGGTTTCGTATTTTATTCCTTTTAATTAAGCAGTTACATCTCATTTTATGTGTACTGATTTTATTAAGATTGACTTTGCATAATGAACATTAAGGAAATGACTGAGCAAAATTTGTTTCTTTAGCATTCCAAACTTTAAGTTTTTTTGTATTTCTTCTTTATGTTGGCTCAGATTAATTACATAGAGTTTTTGCGGCACCGATAGATCTCCAATTGATATTTACATAATATTTTTTATTGATTGATAAACATTACATCTAACATCATCATTAAACATTTGCTTTCTTTTCTAGGAAAAACCGCACAAATGCAGCCTCTGTTCCAAATCTTTCCCAACGCCGGGCGACTTGAAGTCTCACATGTACGTCCACAGTGGATCTTGGCCTTACAAATGTCACATCTGTTCTAGAGGCTTCTCAAAACACACAAATCTCAAGAATCATCTATTTTTGCATACAGGTATTGACGATTTTTATATTTTTAATGAAAATAATTTTTATCAATGCTTTTATCACTAACTGATAGTGGTCATAAACGAATTAATAATTATCCCCGCATTGGAACTGCGTTGTGGGTCTTAGCTCCATTTCCTCTCTCCTATAAAAAGTGAGGCCTGGCCTTAGAATAGAAAGCTTCATCATCAGAGAGTAACATACGCTACATTTTATTCCCGTTTTTGCAAGGAAATGAGAACTACGCATGTGACGTATAAAATAATCGTAATTTTTTAAATTATAATTTTTTAATAATTATATTTTTTAATTAAACATTTGTTTCTTTTTTTACAGCAAAACATCAACGCAACAGTGCCAGAGATGCAACTTGAATTGCAATATAAACATCAGGTTATATACAACAAGATACGTTATACAAACGTAATATTTAAAGACTTAGTAGTATAAAAAGTGTGATATTAGACTTATATAGTTTTAAGTGTTAAATTATTCAGATATATTTAAGTTAACATTATAGTTTTGTATTTTAATAAGGACCACGTACACTAGACCCAACAAAATTATAATTATAATATATTTGTGACCAATTTTGTAATGCGTAATCAAGTTAAAACAGAATTCAGTAACCATCATATTAATTAAAAAGTTTCAAGCCTGTACTCAACATTTATTTCAATTTTGCCTATTATTGATTTTCAATTTTAATACATCTATTCATTTTTAAACTATCATGGTGAATAATTTTCTTACGACCTTGGTAGATATACATTTACGATTGTTTTGTTAAAAGTGATAGTTTTCTCGCTGAATTCATGTGAATAAATTTTGAATAAGTTTCCTGTTCAATCATTGCCTTCTAAATCATAAGTCGATACGTTTGAATATAACATGAACAGCTAGACAAAGTTTGTTTTCAAAAATAATCTATTAGATTTGTTTGAGAAATGTCTATTGATTAATAGTGGATATTTTATTTAACATAAATCAGATTTTAATCTGAATGCTTGTATAAAACAAAACGATTAACTGCTAATCTAAACTTAACACTGTGGGTTACTAAATTGGTCTTAGGAATACTGATTAATTGATTTAAAAAAAATAAAAAAAAATATTTGGAAATGTAAAACAAATCCTAGAAAATTGAATTTTTTCTGGCTATTTATTTTATTTTTAATAATGAGTTTCTTGAGGCTTTATCACTAAAGAAACAGACACTGCACTGCTCAATGCAGAATAAAATATAGATAGTTATCAAGAAAACATCCTCCTACCTACATCTGCACTACTCATAGTACGTAAGAACAAAAGAACATAATAGACAAAAAATATCTCTGGTAGGCAGGAGGTTAACGGCCCACGCAAGGTATTTTATAGAAATACATATAAACCTACAAATAAATAATCTATTCTTATATATTATATTAAAAAGAGGTAAAATTTATGGTATTGTAGGGGGAATCTCTAGAGATTGATCTGAACCGATTTAAAAAATTCTTTTACTACTAAAAAGCCACGTTTTGTTTGAAGTGTCATAAGTCATTTTGTATGCCCGTATTCTCACGGAAACGAGGACTACGCAGGTGGAACCGCAGGGCGTTAACTAGTAACTTATAAAAACCTAAACCTACATTAAATAAATAACATAAAATAATATAAATAAAATTGTAATTGTTTTTATCGTTATCATTATATAATATGTATTTTATGATTATATTAATCCGTAATGTGGTACATTGTTTTATAGTATATTTATGGTGTATTGTATTCATTTATTGTAATGCAATTTGCTGCCTCACAAGACATTTAGATCATTTATGTTTAGGTTTTATGTATTTGCTTGGAAGAAATCGCCATTTGCCTGTAAAATTACTGAGTTCTTTTGTTATTTTTCATTATACGCAGTAAACTAATTATAAACAAAAATAAATAGAAACCAGTAGTATCATGGGGATACGTCGATGCTGTTTATGTCTGCGGCTACGAACTTTTGTCTTAACTATCGCACATTTTAGCGACAGTTTATAAATCCGGACGGTGTAAAGTCTCTTTTATTGCTACAAATGTCTATGTTTTTGTGTCATGATTTCTTTTTGTTTAAAGCTCCTAAGATTCTTAATTTACATAATGTTCATTACTTTGTAAATAAATTCCCGCCTTCATAGTTTTATATGTTGTAAATATTAACTAACATTTATATATAATTATATATGAGCTCCTACATACACGTATGTAGAAATATCTATATTAGAAATATACCTACACTACGTATGTATATTGTGATGTATTTTTCCGTCCAAAATTAATTCAAAAGCGAATTATTAAGTTATGAAATAATTAAATATTTATATACTTAATTATAAGTGCCTTTTTGATTATCCGAATAAATCTTTATACAATAATTATAATACAGGTTTTATTTTCCCACATAAATGTGATGATATGACGCATGTCTGATTTATAATGATGTTTATAATTTAACTGATCTGTTGAGTAAGCTTATCTGGCTATAAACCGCAATGTCCAGGGTTCGATTCCCAGATGGAATTAATATGAAAGGTTTTTTTCGAAAGTCCGCCAGCAGAAAAAATAATTAATTCTTCTTTTTTTGGAGATAAGAAGATAGGGATTGATCACACATTAGTACAAAAATGTTTCCCGTTTAGACTGTTAGTGTGAGGATGGCTCACCGATTAATCAGTTCATATTTAAAAAATATTATTTTAATAATGAATGAGTATATAGTAGGTTAACAAATTACATTTAGCAAATTACACAGGTCCAATTTTGATATTAATTTATGCAAAAGCTGTTTGGACCTATTAGCGCATGTCTGACTTCAAATCAAAGTGTTGGATGCGAGTCTTGGGTCGAGCTTTAAAATACTGAACCTTTCGCTATTTCTAGAAATTTTTCGCCCTCAGTTGGGAATTTGTTACAGTTGACCTGTGCCTCAGAGAGGCTAATTCAGTAACATTGACTTTATTAGTTTAAATATACGAAATTTTGATTCTATGTAACAAAAATGTCATTCGGTGTCTACTGATAACCTATCGTGTCCTACGGATACCTATCGGATATTCTACAGGTAGATAATATTCTCAGTTCATTTAATTATTTTTTTAAAAGGTTATTAATAAAGACCAAATTAGTGAATAGACGAGCAGGTGGCAGTCACTATCATTAACTACTCATAAATCGTTAAATGGCCAAACATTATTAGCTTAACCTGCCAACCTGCATTGGGGTAGCGTAGTGTGTCCATGTCCCCTCTCCTATAAGTAGGGAGGTCGGCCCTGTAGTAGATCGTTAAAAAAGGATAATAATGATATAGATAATCATCATCATCATCATATCAGCCGATGGACGTCCACAACAGGACATAGGCCTTTTGTAGGGACTCCCAAACATCATGATACTGAGCCGCATGCATCCAGCGAATCCCTGCGACTCGCTTGATGTCGTCATTCCACCTGGTGGGGGGTCGGGGTCCGCTTTCTAGTGCGGAGTCGGAGTTCAGCATCGCAACTCGTTGAGCTTTGTCGGACTTTGGTTCTTGTGCGGATCTCCTCATTTCTGATTCGATCACGCAGAGATCTTCTAACATAGCTCGTTCCATCACCCGCTGTGTGACTCTGAGCCTTCTTATGAGGCCCATAGTTAGCGACCAAGTCTCGGAACCATAGGTTTATATATCATATTATTTTTAATAGTGTTTTGTATTTTATTTTTATATTAACATTGTTAAAAATTAAAAAAAGGACAACTTAATAAATGAGACAGAAAAGATAATTATGTCGGCGCCGTCGAAGACAAAGAGATAGATGACGCAACAGCTACTGGACTTGACACCGCCTCAGCACAGGATAGCTATGTCAGTCAGCATCCCAATCGCAGGTCATCTCACCGGATTGACATCATGGTCTGACACAGGTAAGTATGCCTCAGCCCCGAAAGATAAAACATAGCCGGGGGAGCAAGATCCCCCACCCGGAATAAATGAATAAAAATTCCTGGAAGTTAAAGCGGATCTAAGTAAAATTTGGCATAGGGATTTATAATGAGGAATATAGGCTTATTTTTGTCCAAATGTCATAATTATTTAATAGACTAGCTGACGCGCGCGGTTTCACTCGCGTGGTTCCCGTTCCCATAGGAATACGGGGATAATATATAGCCTATAGCCTTCCTCGATAAATGGGTTATCTGACACTGAAAGAACAACAAACAAACTCTTCAGCTTTTTAATATTATATTTAATAGATGAAATGGAACCTATGCGGGTGAATCTCCTGGTCTTATTCAGTTGCATATGAAACCACCCGTTTTATACCAGTCCGCCACAATTCTCAATTACCTTACATTTTTAAAGAGCTCCTAATTAAACATTTATCACCCGACCGAAGTCAATAGACAACTATATTTATAGCGACTGTGGGCGCTTACACGCGAGCCCGACATTTGCATAATACAACTTCAGTTGGCAGTATTAAGACTTAATTGTTCGCGAGAGGTATTGGTACACGTACACTTTATCCCCGCAGCTTATTCGCCGTGTATTTATTTACATTTCACGCTTTTACTCTAAAGTGTTCATTAGGCGTGAGTTATAGGAAGCTCATTCAATTGGGTGTATCGAAATTCGCCTAATGGCTCCTTTACGATGATTTTGCAAGGATATAAATTGTTCACAGTTTATTGATAGATAAGTTTTTTGACCGCCTCCGTGGCGCAGTGGTATGCGTGGGGGATTTACAAAATGGAGGTTCTGGGTTCGATCCCCGGCTGGGCAGATTGAGATTTTCTTAATTTGTCCAGGTCTGGCTGGTGGGAGGCTTCGGCCGTGGCTAGTAACCACCCTACCGACGTGCCGCCAAGCGATTTAGCGTTCCGGTATGTCGTGTAGAAACCGAAAGGGGTGTGGATTGTCATCCTTCTCCTAACAAGTTCGCCCGCTTCCGTCTTAGATTGCATCATCACTTACCATCAGGTGAGATTGTAGTCAAGGGCTAACTTGTACAGAATAAAAAAAAAATATAATCTAGAATATTATGTATATTAGCCATGCGATACTCGTAATTTTTAATAGACGTTACACATCACGTAGTATAGCTTTGATATCCGGTACATTTTGCAATAATAATAATCATTTCATAGTATCTAGGTAGGGTATCTAGTATATTTGTATCCAGTACAAAACGGATTGCGAAGACATTTAATACATCACCCCTGTAACTATAAAACGACGGGAGTTAATTTGAAAAACCACGCGAGAATGTCGACGGGCGGTCTATCTCTGTACCTACTGTCTCTGAGAGACTGCGAACGGAAGTCACTAAAAATTAGTAGTCAACTTTATAACAAGGTGTATTTGCATTATCTATTACTAATTAATATTTTAATCTATGAGATTTAGGGCAGGTTTCGCTACCTTTCCATGAGTAGTATTAACGAATTTTATCTTTCTCATCTCTCTACTAAGTTTGTATGAATGTATGTTTGGATGTTTGTTACTCTTTAATGCCGCTACTGAAGCGATTTGGCTAAAATTTAGAATGGAAATAGATTTTACTCTGGATAAACACATAGGCTACTTTTTTATCCCAAAAAATCCATGGTTTCCCGAGATTTGCGAGCGTTACGAGTAGAATGAAAATCCACACCCTTTTCGGTTTCTACACGACATAGTACCAAAACGCTAAATCGCTTGGCGGTAGGTACATCTTTGCCGGCAGGGTGGTAACTTGCCACGACCGAAACCTCCCACCAGCCAGACCTGAACCAATTAAGAAAACCACAATCGGCCCAGTCGGGGATGGATCCAGGACCTCCGTCTTGTAAATTCACCGCGCACACCACTGCTGAGGTCGTCAAAAAATGGATTTATTTTGTTACCATTATCGATACGGTGGTCAATATCAGACCACCCGGTTCTCATAATAGTTCTTATAAGCATTCATAATGTGCGGGACTGAAGCCGAACGTTTCGGCGGCTTTCAACAAAATTGTCCGCTTTGCTATACATGATGCTCCGAAATAACTCATATATTGTATGTAAATACTCAGTCTAATTGTTTTTAAAGAAATTTACTGTGAGAAACGAAGGACCGACACGTGGGCGATCCGCTTTCTCATTATAACGAGCGGAACCCTAAAAATTAAACTCAATCATAACAATTTTTGTTTTGACTATGGAATAGGACAAGTCACATTTACTTTTGTCTATAAAAATGAAAAATACACCATTTATTCCTCACAAGCAAATTTATGTACAACTTAAATTGTACATCGACCTAAAACATGTTGTTAATGAATATATAAACGACAAAATAGCTTGGAAATGAAATGTATTACATGAGTGACTTTGTTAAATGGTGATAAATTAAAAAAGAAAAAACCTGCGCGACTTTTTTGTGTGCTTTTCTCGGACCAAGGCGCATTTGGAATCGTAGATTTAATTTTAGTTTTTGACTAATTATTATCACCATTACCTTATAATATTAATACCTGACGTTTCCAAAGTGACAACCTATAGAACCTGCGGACAACAGCTATTACAATAAGAAAACCAAATTAATTGTAACACCCTGTATGATGAGAAATAGCCGTGCAGCACTTTGTGAATTGCATTAATCATTATAACGTGATCGATACAATATTATTTATTAATGTTAGTAATTTATAAGTGAAAGCCTTCTAAAACAATCACGTCTGAATAACATAGTACAAAGAGTTGGTTATCTTGTTTGAGTGGGAAGTTTAAATAAACAATACTGTTGTATTTGACTATCTAGTTTAGTAACTGACCACTTAGACCAAGTGGTAGATCGTCAAGTTTATGAGGATGGCTATTTATGTACCTAATTATGTAGCACTTTTTGTATTTTGTACAATAAAATAAATAAATAAAAAAAAAATAGGTGACCCTACCAAAGTTATAAGTTACAAGGCACGACAAAGGTAGGCGGTATATCTATAAATCATCATCATCATTATATCAGCCGACGGACGTCCACAGATTCACATAGACCTTTCGTTGGGACATCCAAACACCACGATCCTGAGCCACCTGCATCCAGTGAATCCCTGCGACTCGCTTGATGTCCTTAATCCACCTGGTGAGGGCTCGACCAACACTGCGCTCTCTAAAGCGGGGTCATCTTTTTGGGTCCCCCATGGGCTCTTCGAACTATAAGCCCTGACCAGTGCCCATTGCCACTTCAGCTACGCGAGTCGATGAGCTTTGTCGGTGGCTTTTGTACTTTTATGGTTTTCCTCTTTCTAAATCACGCAGGGACACTCTGAGCATAGCTCGTTGCATAGCCTGCTATGTGATTCTGAGACTTTCTATGAGGGCCATAGTTAGCGACAAAGTCTCGGAACTAGGTAGGTCATCACTGGCAACACGCACTCTTTGAAGACTTGTGTCTTCAAGGACTGAGGAACTTTGGACGAAAAGTTACATTTAAATCAGCTACTATATTCAAAGAGAACAATTAGATGGTGTGTATTTCTTATAATTATTTTATTCATTATAAATTTAAATTTAATATACCTATTATTAATTCTTAGTTTGAATATAACTATTAATAACTTAAGAGGTACTTTTTAAATAATGTAAAATAAAGCATACGAAGTCCGAAGAAAGTCAAAAATCCTAAACTCTATTAAGCAACCAGCGCTAGGCTTGCGCCTCACTGTTCTAATTACGCGTAAGATGAAGATACCTACCAATGTATGATAAATTACTTTTTTTAAATATTTAATATACTGCGTTTAAAACGAACGCGCCATACTTACGAGTATGATACGTACACCTTATCATGCGCTCCCATTTAACTTTTTGCATCTATCGCGCCATCAGAGTATTGCATTTACAAGCCGAAACCTAATCACAAAAAGCTCCATTAAACCAACAATTTAGAGCACCTCACAATACCATAGATCGCGCTTCGTGAACTTGTGTACAGTCGACCTCCGAAATATCTGTTAAAACTATCGCCGGTCGCCGATTGGTCGAAATTCAACATGTAAATTAAAATCCATAAAAATGATAATTATGAGGAATTAAGTCAGTCTGTCTGTCTGTTTCACGGCTAAACTACTAAACCGATTTGGATGAAAATTGGTATAAAGATAAATGGGTCTGAGTGGAGTAGAACAAACGCTTATTATAAAGATAAATGGATCATTGGAATACAACATACGCTACTTTTTATACCTAAAACATGTATGGTGTCCGCGGAACGTGTAGAATTTTACGCGAACGGAGTTGTGAGCGTTGGCTAGTGAAACATAAATCTTAAATGAACGTTATTGTTAATTTTGACATTGAAAAAGAAAAGGGTCCTTAAATAATATGTTACAAAGAATCATGCACACGTATAGGTACTCCTTTGTATATGTACCTACTAGCGAACTTTAGGTATCATAATGTTACTTAAAAATCAAATTGTAAACATAACACAAATTTTGTCAAAGAATAAAGTAGTTTCTTTACACATCTTTAGTTTTAATTACTCGTAATTTATTGTCTTGCATGAAGGTGACTGTACTGACTACTACACATACCAAAATATATCAAACACTATCGCTAAATTTATCAACTACTTTGAAGGTCAACTTATATTGGTGTATTCGGTCCACCCAGACCACTATCAGTAATCGTAGCCATACGTCAATAAACGAAACCAGGACACGACATGAAAAAAAACTGAAACCAGGCCTAGAGGTTAGTCTTATCAGCCACAATTGGGAAGGTCCCAGGTTAAGGTTGAGTAGGTAGTCCAAAAAAAAACTTTTTCTGATTCTATCTTGGAAATGGTGTTAGAAAGTTAGTGGTGTCGCCGTTTCACGTTTAAAACTTTTCTATGAGAGTACACTTCTATAACCTTGTTCGAGAGTCCTTGTAATCAAAAAACATATTTCTGTCCATTACACGAATATATAGGTAACTGAAATACCAAAATAAACAAAGTTAATCTTCATAACGTAAGGTCAATTTTAAAGGTTAAGTTCAATTTTACATTCATTTCGACCTTATGATATATTAGGATCCCAAGATGTTGGACAGATGAAACGGAAACCGCATTATTGATCAAGCATACCCTACTAAATTTAATTGGTCGAAGGTAGGTCGCAGGATGCAGTCGATTCAAAACAGTAGTGAAATGGTGTTTTAAAGTAAGAACTGCTTCAAAGCACCACTGATTTGAATCGATAGATTAAAAGGACAAGAAGCATTGTCCAACAATAATATAATCGAATGGGATAATGCTGAAAAAATACGTTTGTACTTTGGAACCATCGTTACTTTGATTTCAAGTTTTCCACTTTAGTTATCACCATAACAACACAATCGGACGTTACAAAATTGCTTGTAAACTAAGCCTTCTTGAAATAAATTAAATTGGAATTTGAATAGTAAACATTATCAAAACTTCTCGCAATAAAATTGAATCCAATCAGTTCAGGATTTGTGGTGACCCTAACCATCAGCCACATAAAAAATCCAATAAAGCCAGCACAAAATAGAGGAGTTGTTTGGATCAATATGGAGTGTTGTTCAAAACAAACTGCTTTGTCATAGAGCGTAATCGAGGCTGCCGGTGGCGCCTTTGTGAGAGCCGTCATCGGCTTTTTGTGGCGATATCTGATGGATGCTGCTCCCATTTCGCCGACAAAAAACCAGCACGTCCATACCTCAGCACAATCGTTCATTTGCCTCATTGGGTATTTGGATCAATGTATTGGGTTTCAAATGTTAAATGTCACATTTTTATAAAAAAAAAACAATGCCTTTTAAATGGCTTTAATATATTCTTCATTTGTATTTTTTGAAATATCTTTGGAAACATTTTTCTGAGGTACCTATAAGATAGATTGAGCTTCCGTACCGTCCGTGGTGAGCCGTGATAGCCCAGTGGATATGACCTCTGCTTCCGACTCCGGAGGGTGTGGGTTCGATCTGGGGCATGCACCTCCAACTTTTCAGTTGTGTACATTTTAAGAAAATAAATATTACGTGTCCCAAACGGTGAAGGAAAACATCGTGAGGAAACCTGCATACTAGAGAATTTTCCAAATTCTCTGCGTGTATGAAGTCTGCCAATCCGCATTGGGCCAGCGTGGTGGACTAAGGCCTAACCCCTCTCATTCTGAGAGGAGACTCGAGTTCAGCAGTGAGCCGAATATGGGTTGATAACGACGATTGGGTTTCAAATGTTAAATGTGACATTTTTATAAAAAAAAACAACGGCTTCTAAATGACTTTAATATATTCTTCATTTGTATTTTTCGGAATATCTTTGGAAATATTTTTGTGAGGTATAAGATAGTTTGAGCTTCTGTAATTTTTCAATGATGTGTTATTATCACTATTTACTAAATACTAATAACATAGGTCTTACTTTAATTTTACAGTCAAATAAAGGATGTTTGCTTTCATGCTCTGAAACTTAAAAAAAATCTTTCACTGTTGAATAGCTAGACTATCTCCGCGTGCTATAAGCTATACTTTATCCCCGTATTCTTACGGGAACGGGAACCTCGCGGGTGAAATCACGCGGCATCTGCTAGTGCCAAATAAAAAGACAAAACTTGTGAATAAGCTATGAAACACTAATCATTATCAAAAATGGTGAAACTGGTCCTGAATACGTTAAATTCAATGTGAAACGGGGTCTATTGTTAAATCTAACAAGCGTATTTGACACCGCCAATTTCACACTTCTTAATCGAGACGAAACTTACGATCGCTGCTTGAATTAATCGATAATTATGCATAAATCATCGATGTGCGAGCGGTATCGGGTGCGAAGAGCTTATTTATCGCCGGCATAATACCTGGATAGCGTGTTTGGGGGACATAACTCGCCGCAATCCCAGCTTATGATAGTAGGATGAAGTGGATTCTGTTTGTAACTTATTCGATATCGGATTCGCGTTGGGAACTCGAGCACGTTACTCGAGATAAAAATTAAAAATAAATGCGATTAAGTTTTATGATTGAGATATACCGATGTTTAAGAGCGCGCAGCACGTCGGTACGATATGGATGAAATTCAAAGCGCAAACGAGATGCCCAATTATGACTTTCACGTGAGTGAAAAGCACGGAGCTATTGACGCGCGACGCAAATTTTATGAACTGAGCGCCAAAACCATTTTTACCTAATTGCAAGTAAATTAAACAAAATGGCCATGTTCAAGATATATACCTAATTTTCTATACAAAACAAAAATTCAAGAAAATAAGTTTGCTTTTCCTGAGATTGAAAGCAAAAGGTGAGCAAAACATGTATTTTTCAAAACAATAAACTATCGATAAAAGTTTTACAAATTGTGTATTTTGTATAGTCATAACGAAGCTAACACTTTGAAATATCAATTGCCCAAATATCAGGCTCCTAACTTTTCCAGAATCTGAGATCCAGAACCATTTGTAACCACCAAATTACACATTGCACACTCTTAAATTGAGCAACGTGATTATGTCCGAACGGACGAGTGGTGTAGTGGGTAGTGACATTTCTTTATAATTCTAAAGCCGTGGGTTCGAACTAGAAAAAATATTTGTTTGATGAGCATGGTTGCTTCCATTAACTGGAGAGTTTATATTATCTATAATATAAATATTATTATATTACATTATATAATAGTTATCACTTGTCTTAGTAGGAGGTTGGTAATAACTACGCTTTTGTGGCTAGATATCAACGTGTATGTAAGAGGCCTTTGTCGAAGGACACGCTGTATAAAAAGTAATAATAACTGATCTTTAATAATAATCATTTTATTTCAATTAATAAATTACTAAAATAAATTAAATTAAGGTTTGAAAATCACCAAAGTATACAGCAATAGAAGATTTATTTTTATTATATTTACTAATATAAAAAAATAAAACAAAATATAAAATAAATATAAAAATATTATATTTATTAGTAAAAATAAAACAAAATATGTCAATATGTGATTCTAAAAATAACCAACTAACAAACTAATAAATCAATAGCCAATTAGAAGCATCAATAGGTCAACGGTAAGAGCGGTCGGACTCATCACCGAGGGATGGTGGTTCGATCTCCACCCCGTTGGTCTATTGTCGTACCCACTCCCAATACAGCCTTTCCCGACTAGTTAGAGGTGAATGGGAATATTGGTCATATTTAAAATATATGACAAATATATTTTTTTTAAAGTTCCCTAGAACTAGTATCAAAACTAAACTAAACCAAAGAGTCCCGGAACCGTGTACACAAACGTATCTGGTCCAGTACAACCACAAACAAATATCCGAGGTGTAATTTTATCTCGTACCGGCAAAAACCACGATGATTGCCAATCGCCACACCGTGCCATTATACGCTCTGATTTCATATTTAGGGATGTGAAACACGGCAATCATCATCATCATCAGCAATCAGCATATTTGAATGACCAATACAAAATTAAAAAATATTTATTAGTAAATCAATGATGTAGGATGTGTAACTGTAAGCCCTGAGTACTACTAAATTGGTGATGAATGGTAATAGGTAATAATGGTATAGGCACTTAAAACTATTTTTATTTAAATAGAAAGACAGGAATTTTATAATTCTCTTACGTATTTTAACTCCACGATGATATTTTGGCAGACATTATAATTAACAAAGTAATAAATATTAATAAATTTAAAAGTAGTATAATATCCAATATCGAAATAATAAAACAGTTTAACTCACATGATTACCAGGGCGATTGAAAAGTTTTGTGCCTAAATACCTCTGAGTATCACTAATGGATATCGCTGCACTTCACTAATTGCGGGTATCCTAAATAATATAAATACCAAGTTTCATGTCAGTAGCATCATTACATCTTTTGTTATACCGCCAGGCTAGTTTCGAATCCTTGGGGCCCTTTTAGCCATGAACTTATTTATGCCATGCGGCTTTAACGAAACTTCATCATCAAAAATATAATAAATAAATATAAAACACTACGATTATCGTTAAGAACATCACTACGAGTGAAATGTTAGGGCACGTGGCGCTGCGGAAAATTTTCACCATAAAATTTACAACATATTTAATGCATCACTTTTCTCCGTATTACCGGTAAATAGAACCCAGTTTCCCATAACAGGATTACAAATACTTGCTAGTGGTAGTAAGTAGTATCACGTCCGAATATTATTTGTTTGCTGTTCTGATTATAACCCCTTCAAGAATATTTGCCTCGGCATTTATAGCGATTTGGCGAATGGTAAGTATCAATCACTTTTTTGCCGTATTATCGAGTTGTTACTACAGCGCAGGTGAATCGAGATAGAGATCAAAGTATGAACAACCATATTATTTTACTTTTATATACGACGTACAATTTGTTGGTATGTGATATAGGTATCACATACCAACAAATTGAATGTCGTACTACTTGAGTCTTTTTCGAACACTTCCGAGGGAACTTCTGAAGGGTCTAATAAAATGTCCTGAGTGTAATACTTGTCACGTGTCTCAAACGGTGTAGGAAAACATCGTTATCAACCCATATTCGGCTCAGTGCTGAGCCGAATATGGGTTGATAACGAACGATGTAAAGGACTTAAAAATATTTAATTTTTAAGTCCTTTACATCGTTCGTTCGTAATGGTTGCCGGTAAATAGTATTACACATCACTATTCATCATCATTATCAACCCATATTCAGCTCACTGCTGTGTCGAGCCTCCTCTCAAAACGAGAAGAGTTAGTTACCACGCTGGCACAATGCAGATTGGCAGACTTCACACACGCAGAGAATCCAGAAATTTATCTGATGTGCTGGTTTCATACGATGTTTTCCTTCACCATTTGAGACACGTGATATTTAATTTCTTAAAATGCACACAACTGAAAAGTTTAAGGTGCATGCCCCGGACCGGATTCGAACTCACCACACTCCGGAATCGGAGGCAGAGGTCATATCCACTGGGCTATCACGTATCTTCCTTACCTACTATCCTTCACAACTACTGAATTGATTTGACTGAAATTTAGAAAGAAAAAAGATTGTACACTGTATTAACTTATAGGCTGATTATTATTTATTTATTTAGTTGCAAAAAATAATGTTTCCAGCGAGATTTCCGAAAAACTGAACGGACGATCGAAGTTCCGTGCATCCTCCGACTTTTATATTTGAGATGCTCAGTCATTACCAAAGCGTCAAATTTCTTATCCCAATCACTACTAAAATGATGAATGAATTCCAAAAAGACACACCTAGATAGTCTAGAGTCTAGACTAACCCAAATACACTAAGGTTTTAAAAACTACGATATTATTAATGCAATATAGATTGGAGATTTTATCTCTGAGAGTATTGCAGTGTAATTTCCTGATCTAGTTGTCAAAGATTTCCTCCCGATAGCGAGAGCGTATACTAATTATCTCGAGTATCTTTTCATTATTCAATTCGCTGAAATGGTTGCGAATTAATATTTTATAATGGAGAAAGATGGGTAATGGAACAACCAAAATTGATTAATGGACGTTCAAAATAATTTGAAGTTAGTTGGGAAATTATACTCGTAACCGACAGTTATTCAAACACTCGGCGGATAATAGGTATTTTATATTCATTAAAATAAAGCAACCCATGGCAGTAGCAAAGAAATTATAAATCATAAAAAATTTCAACATCTATGATTTTTTTTTAATCCTCTGGACTTCCTTTTCCTAATGTTGTTTATTTGTTGCCTTAAATTTTAATGAAAATAAAGCTACTCCTCCTAGGTTATTTAATTATGAAAACCGCATGAAAATCTGTAATGCAATAATGCAAGAGTAAGCCGTGATAGCCCAGTGGATATGACCTCTGCCTCCGATTCCGGAGGGTGTGGGTTCGAATCCGGTCCGGGGCATGCACCTGCAACTTTTCAGTTGTGTGCATTTTAACCCTTTACACTCGAGCTTATACGATCGTGAGTTTTGACTTTGAAAAATTCTACACTACACACGTAACAGCTTTTGCGGACGCAAGCGTCGTCGAATGATCGTGGGACTATCTGAGGGCATGCCAAAATACACTTTATTGCTATGGATACATGGTGGAACTTGTCAGTCGTCCGGAAGACACGAAAAAGATGACTGTGTTTTTTGATCACGCCGCTCGAACAAGTAAGTATTTAATGTTTTCGTAATGCTAATGGTTTACTAATATTTTTATATGTAGTTTGCTACTTTGTTAGTTGTTAAATAATACTACATGTGTTTTTTGTACATTAGTTTATTTATCGGTTCATACTACGCCTCGAAATTTAAACTCGCACGATCGTAGTACCTCGGTCTTACTAAGTAAACTTGATAACAAATGTTACTATGTCTTTTAGTTTTATTTATGTGATTTAATGCCTTTGAATGTATGTATTTTTTACTTTTAGAGCGTTCACTCATGGGCGAAACAATTTGTGACCTTTTGGCGAACGGCAATATATCTGATATTGAAGATTATGAACACAGAATTCGATCCAGATGTCTGATTTCAGCACTCTGCAGACAAAGCGTCAGAAGAAGAACAGGATGACAAACAAATACCACCTTCCTTTGAGGTAATAGAACTAAAACCATCGTCACCACCATGTGAATTAAGAGTCTCGCCAAATTTAAGAACGACAGTGAGAGAATCGCGTTTTACCGTGCGCAAATCAAGATGTTTGCCTTCTACAGTAGCAGATCGAGATCGCCAGTAAGTAGACGTGGTAGAAGGCCTTCAAGAGGGCGAGGGGCAGCATCAGTTCTAGATACAAGAAACAAGAAAGCGAATATGGAAGCAAACTGCTTTTATAGAAAACGCTCACAACTAGTCTACCTTACCAATAAACCCGGTAAGACGACCAATTGAATATTTTCATGGTTATTTTGATACACAGTTTTTGGAAAGGATATCTCATTGTTCCAAATTATATTACCATACGCACTGCAGATCATGAACTTACTCTTTAAGGGCTGAAATAGCTAAATGATTTGCTATTCATCTTATTATGGGCTGTATTCCTTACCCTTGAGTAATGTATTGGAGAGTTGGTATGAAGTTAGGCTTGATCAATGACCTGATTACAAGAGACAGGCTCCTTACTCTAACTGGTAATGCACTCCATGTTGTCGAGTCCTATTCACCAGCTCCAAACGAAGTGTATAACTACGTATGGAAGGTACAAGCTTCCATAAGTGCTTTTTTACTGACTTATTTAACATGATTGACATGTTAAATAAGCCTGTAAAAAATTGGTAAGAGTCCCAGGATTCTACTCGATTGACGAGCACGATTGATTATCCCCTTCACAGGACGCTGTAAGCTATGGCAGGCCGTGAAAAATAGACCACGACCTGTAGACTTACAACGTTTTATCCTTTCCACAAGTGATGGTGATGCAAGATTTCGTAATTCACTAAGGAAGCAGTTTCGGCGATACAAATCTTGGGTCTTGGACCCTCAGTAATTTTACATTTGATAAAAGGTGCCCACGTGGTTGCTGTGTATATCATAATCAATATTTTACTATACCATTCCTTTAATTGAAAAAATGGAAAAGATGGGGTTGCATTCGACAGGAACCATTATGCAGTACAGGATTCCTGACCGAGCATCAATTAAAATGTTTATTTTGTTTAACTTAAGTCTAAGACTTAAGTAAAAAAGTGTTGATTTTATAATAATTATTAAAATAAATATAATGTTTATAACTATCAATCATTATTTTATTATTTTCTTTGTTATATTGCTATATAATAACACAGACTCACGATCGTGCGACTTACAATTATTTCCTGTAACTCACGATCGTGAGGGTCTGGTTGCTGCAAACCAGGTGCACCAGGATTTTTTTCAATATTTTTCTCATCATTTTCTACCACTATGGAAGTTAAGGAATAACATTTAAACACAATATAGAAGAACTTCATCTCTCGGGTGTAAAGGGTTAAGAAATTAAATATCACGTGTCTCAAACGGTGAAGGCAAACATCGTGAGGGAACCTGCATACCAGAGAATTTTCTTAATTCTCTATGTTGTGAAGTCTGCCAATCCGCATTGGGCCAGCATGGTGGACTATTGGTCTAACCCCTCTCATTCTGAGAGGAGACTCGAGCTCAGCAGTGAGCCGAATATGGGTTGATAATGATGAATGCAAGAGTCAGTGAAAGTGTTTTAATAAAATAATAAAAAAATAATTATATATTATTTAATTTATGTAACCCACCAATCAATGAATTGTCTTTCTGTATATTTTTTTTTCTCTACAAGTTAGCCCTTAACTACAATCTCACCCGATGGTAAGTGATGATGCAATCTAAGATGGAAGCGGGCTAACTTGTTAGGAGGAGGATGAAAATCCACACCCCTTTCGGTTTCTACACGACATCGTACCGGAACGCTTAATCGCTTGGCGGTACGTCTTTATCAGTAGTCTGGTAACTAACCACGGCCGAAGCCTCCCATCCGCCAGACCTAGACAAATTAAGGTAACCTCATTCGGCCCAGCCGGGGATCGAACCCAGGCCCTCCGTCAAGTAAATACACCGTGCATATCACTGCGCCACGCCTCCGTGGCGCAGTGATATGCACGGTGTATTTACATTCCTTACATTCCATTTACATACCGTCGAAGTAAGAAGTCCTTTTTTGAAATCTGCTGATGAATAAATCTGATAAGATAAAATTAAATCAATATCACTTAATCGCTTTTTGATTCCACAAAAAAAGACACAGCCAAGTCCTAAAGGGCCGACGAAAATCTCACCCGACTTTTTACCGATTACGTCAGTAACGGTTACAGAGGTATGGTGGGTAACAGGTGAACACACACCTGCCAACCGTCGCCGTTCCCACTTGACATTACCTCCGCCTTTGTTACAAACGGTCTGCCATGGCTATATATTATTTAATTACGGTCGTTTTTGCCGTTCGGATCGGGTCGAATCGAATGTTTTCAAACGTTTGTTGAAATTTTGACAACAAGTGCGCCCTTTATGAAATAAGGCTCGTTTAATATCTGCGTGTTAGTGTATTTCAAGGACTTTAACAAAAATAACGCGTAGGTACATTACTTAGTACCTACTTTCCTTTATATTTTAAAACAGTACGATTAAAATGACGACTATGTTGAGTGTGTTGTTTCATCATTTTCTTGGAAAGGCTTTCAAATCTTAATAGAAACTAGCTGACGCCGCGCGGTTTCTCCCGTGTGGTTCTCGTTCCCGTAGGAATATGGGGATAATTTATAGCCTTCCTCAATAAATGGGCTATCTAACACTAAAAGAATTTTTCAAATCAGACCAGTAGTTTCTGAGATTAGCTCGTTCAATCAAACAAACTAACTCTTCAGTTTTGTAATATTAAGTATAGGTATAGTACTGAATCGGAGGGTCGATAGAATGGTGTAGGGCCTCATATCTTCGGCTTATAGGTAGTATTTAAACTACTTTCTTGATTAGTTGGTCCGAGCAGGGCAAGGTCCTCTTTTACTAGATTTTGAAGACCAGGCGCAGATGCTTTATATTTATTAAGTTTTCTTTGTACACGGCAAATAGGTACAGGACAATTTTTATTTAAATAAAATAAAATCATATATTATATAAGAAAACTCTCGTCGTGCCTGATGATAGACAGTTTCCTTAGTTGTGATAACCATACCGGCTAAGATAATAATATACTCGTTGCTAAGATATTTAGGTTCGGTAAGGTTAAGATTAAAAATTATATTGTCTCAAATGATAAAGGAAAACATCGTGACGAAACCTGCTTACCAAAGAATTTTCCTAATTCTCTGCGTTACTGTAGTCTGCTAATCTGCATTGGGCCAGCGTGGACTATTGACCTAACCCCTCTCATTCTGATAGGAGACTCGAGCACAGAAGTGAGCCGAATATGGGTTGATAACGAAGATTAAACTTTTGATGTTGTTGTAATTGTAGTTATTATGCTTGCAAGCTTTACTGTATGAAACTGAAATCTTAAATGGAAGTGAGAATCCTTCAAGAATGTGTACAGGTTTACTCTATCCATACCTCAGATAGTTTCTACGCCAAGTTTTGACCCGAGAAGACAAACAAACCGAGGAGATCTCTTTCGATAATCACAGCATTATCAACAGCGTCATAGCGGTAGTTTTAACAAATTACCATGATAACATCTCTATGAATCTATTTTGTTGGCAACTAGGTACATCATTTTGCTTCTACAGCAACAATGTTTGAAAAATTAAAACTAAAAACAAAACAGACGTCTAAAAAGAATGAAGTATGGTTTCGAATTAATTTTTAATAAGTCCATAACGTCTGACTTTGATCGAGTGGATGCAAATCTAACTCCAACTGCATAGCGAATATAAAAAGTGAACAATATCATATTTTGATATTATGACACTTTCTGATAAGATTTATCGAAGTAACTGACATAAAACTCGTAGAAAGATTTGGATCTGAGATAAGTTTTTGTATTGTCCACCTATTTATTATTATTTAATCTATGTACAAGTTGTTTTTAAAATTAAATAATTTAATTTTTACAGGAATACCTAGTAATAACGTTGAAAGCTGTGTAAATATTTGGAACATTTAAAATCAAGGTAATTTTTTATGCTCAAAAGCTCGGAATTGGGAAGTTTTTTGTTTTACACACCCGTGGGTCAGACAGTACTTTTAGGTTTAGTTTAGGACATTATCATTAACAACTTATAATGATCAACATCGTCTAATAGCCTGACATTAACAACATAAGCCGCATTTTTTTTAATATGACCAATATTCTCATTCCCCTCCAACTATTCTGGAAAGGCTGTATAAGGAATGGGTACAACAATATATTAACGAGGCGGGAATCGAACCACCAAATGTTCCTTATAACCTTTTATAGGTTATAAAGGATTATAAATTTACTATACAAAAATCTTCAGGAAAAGTCTACCAAAAACACGTCCTACTAAGTGTTGAACAGAATCTATCAACCTGAGGAGTAGGGTTAAGCTTACTGTAACAGTTATCCGGCAATCGGCAACCCACCCTACCATACCCTTCAGACCGGAACGTATGCTACTTGGTCGCAGCAATAAATATGGTGATAGTAACCCAGATTTGCCCACTTGCAAATAGTTACATAACTCAATATTAATTTATTTCAGAAGGCTTATTTTAAAAGCACTTTTGAAACGTCAACATTGACTAAGTATTTGTAGATACTCTACCACCAGCTTCTATTGAGAAGTTTTACTTCTTGAGATGCAGACAGTAAACCAATAAAAGCTGATGAAGATCGAAGTTTGGCAAATATAGTTTACAAGCACTTTCGAGTTTCACATAGTATTTCTAGAAACTCTGCCACAGGTCAGGAAGGCAGCTCTGCTGAGAAGAGGTTCTACTAGTTCATGATGCAGAGTGTAGACCAATAAATTAGTAGAAAGCTTATGAAGGTCGAATTTTGGCAAATATAGTTCACAAGCACTTTCTGACATAGTATTTCTAGAGACTCTACCACTGGTTCGGAAGGCAGCTTCTACCGAGAAGTGACTACTTGCTGACGCAGACTGTAGACCAATAAATTAGTAGAAAGCTAATGAAAGCCGAAGTTTGGCAAATATAGTTTACAAGCTCTTTCGGGTTTGATTTAGTATTTCTAGAGACCAACGGTTAAGAAGACAGCTTCTACCGAGAAGTGACTACTTGATGATGCAGACTGTAGACCAATAAATAAGTAGAAAGCTAATGAAGGCCAATGCGCTGGACTGACCAAGTAAAAACCGCTCTCCATGGATCGCTCCACGAATGTTCTAGGAGAGCCACACTGCGGGAGGAATGGCGACGGATAGTGAGGCTTGCCACCGCGCCCAAATGACGACCACGACCACTCTGTCAAGAGTGTAACGACGAAGAAGAATGAAGACCGAAGTTTGGCAAATATAGCTTACAAGCACTTTCGGGTTTGACTTAGTATTTCTAGAGACTCTACCACAGGTTCGGAAGGCCGCTTCTACTGAGAAGTGACTACTTGATGTTGCAGACTGTAGACTGTAGACCAATAAATTAGTAGAAAGCTAATGAAGGCCGCGCAACAACAATGTGCTGCGGGGTTAGGACAGGTGCGCTGCGCACGCGCCGACCGTTAGCGGTAGAAAGTGCGCGACGCGAGCACGCCACTAGGGTGCCTCCACCGGCAGTAGATACAGGGACAGATACGAGTACAAACCTGTAGCGACAAACACATGTGTTAACCTTCAAGTTATCTGTTGGAACCCTCGTAGTTACGACCTTATTCATAAAGATTACAGTTAAGTTAACAGTTCTTAACTTGACACCATTCTTGCAGTTAAAAATAATCAAATAGGCTTGAAAAGTACCACTTGAATGAGGAGTTCAGGAATTCCCCCGCAAAAGCGTTAAATTTTACGATAAGCTTAAAACTAGCTTCATCTGTTGGTTTATTGACATACACTAAACACATTTTTTTCGCTTAGTTCGAGGGGAAAGAAGAATATTGGTGGTTGGTAAATAAATGTCCTAATTATATAATATATTTCCATATAATAAACTAATAAGTGTAATTTATCACAAATAATAAAATCTGTTGAAATCTAGCTCTTCATAAATATATTGTAAGAAAACAAGATAAAGCAAGGTGGAACTTTTTTTGTTTCAGGTTTTACTTCGTTGTAAGTTTCATCATTTAACGATATCAACAGATAGGTAACAGATTTTTCACTCATAAAAAATTGAGATATAAACCATAATCTTTTATTCAACACCAAAATATAAGTGTCTTTGTAAGGGTATGCTATTTAAATTTTCGGATAGTTAAAACTTTGGCTATCCTACACTCTTACCGAACATACTAGTGTGATTAATGTCTGGAGGAAATTTGACGGCTGCTGTTGTTTTATCTACTTAACTGCACGCCTCAGTTTTTTGTCCACTCTATATGAATGTGGAGCAGTTGTTAATGTCTTAGAAAAATTATTTAGAAGTCATCTAGAGCGGATAGATCAAGGGGCGGCGCAGATGCGGCATACTTGTGATGTTCAATGAGGTTGTTCATTGTTTTAATAAACAGTTTAACCCTTAAAGGTCTATTCACATACATACTCATTTATTTATTTGTACATCACAAAACAAGGAAACAAACAATATAACAAGTAAATAAAAATATGGAGTAGGATACAAAAAGCCACATATCAATGACACGCTATATTGAAGCCACCGATAAACATATTTTTTTTTACTATAATTCGTCAGAAGCCATGGCCAGAGTGTTTTAGTCCCAGCAAACAACAACATATTTTTAGCCTAAGTAGTGCAACATGACTTTTTATGATTCATGAGCTTTTTCGTTGTTTTTTTTATTATTATTCGTTACAAGTTAGCCCGTCTACAATCTCACCTGATGGTAAGTGTTGATGCGATCTAAGATGGCAGCGAGCTAACTTGTTAGAATGAAAATCCACATCCTTTTCGGTTATTACACCACATCGTACCGGAACGCTAAATCGCTTGGCGGTACGTCTTTACCGGGTGGTAACTAGCCACGGCCGAAGCCTCCCACCAGCTAGACCTGGACCAATTAAGAAAACCTCAATCTCCCCAGTCTAAAAATTCTGCATCTTAGAGTTATATTGACTGCTAAGTGTGTTTCAACCCCATTCATTCATGTAGCTTTGAAATTATGATGCGAATAAGGAGTTCAATGAAATTAAAAATTAAAAAAGTTTTAAACTTAAAACCAAGTGCAGGTGTTCTAGTATTTTTGAAAACAACAAAATTAAAATGGAATGCATTATGTATTTGTATATGTAATCGTTCAACGTTAAAATGTGTTATTGACTATATAAATGTATATTGAAATTCGATTTTTTTTATATGAAACATACATAATGTCCTACACTCTTACCTAGCTAACGTTGCTAGCTGTTTAAATCTCATTTAAAAAATCATCTCGCCAGCGCTTACAAACCCATTCGTAAATCAGTTAAACATCTGTTTAATCTCTAATCTATGACCCCAATATAATATACATGTACGGAACATAGTATGGAATTAAATCGTCATTTTAGCTCCATTATGCATTACGGTGAAACAATTTTCGTTTCGTTTATAGACTGTGATTAGAAATGTACAATTATTTACATACACCATACGAAACACATGCTAATGCTGCGAGTTAAAGCTTAGGCAATGGCTCCAATCTTTTTCAAATCACATAATAATGTCTGTTTGAGAAACGATCAGGTAAAATTAAATACTATTGTATCACGAATGAACGAATCCGCAGAAAACCCAAAGTCACTGACAAAGCTCAGCGAGTCGTGCTGCTGAAGTGGCAATGGCAGACCACATAATTCGAAGAGCCGATGGATGTTGGGTCCCAGGGTGACCCCGCACCGGAAAGCGCAGTGTTGGTCAAACCTAGTCCAGTCTCTGTCTGTTTTTTTTTTAATTTATTTTATTGAAAAGACTTAACAATTATTTATAATATCTATACTCTCGCCAAATTGTACAGGCAGTTTGATGGAAAATTAGAAATTACTTAGAAATTAGACCGACTTTAATTTTATCATTGTTGTTGGCTGGTGGGAGGCTTTGGCCGTGGCTAGTTACCCTCGCTATGTACGATGTCGATTAGAAACCGAAAGGGGTGGATTTCATCCTCCTCGTAACAAGTTAGCCCGCTTCCATCTTAGATTGCATCATCACTTACCACCCGGTGAGATTGTAGTCAAGGGCTAACTTGTAAAGAATAAAAACAACTTAACAAAAAATGAGTATTTATAAATAATATTATAATACTTGGAACTGGCTTCAACTAAAAATGTGAGAGTCAACTGAAACGAACCTTGGAATTCCGCTTATGTAAGAAGGATTATGCCACCACACCACCATGCTCCAAAGGTCATATTGATGCAATACAAATCGATCTGACATTTGAAGGGACAAAGGACCCGTCTAAGCCTCACCTGCCTGTAAACGTTACCCACATACATACTCGTATCTAAAAGGAGAGCACTTTTTATTGAGAGCCCGTTTACACGATATCGAAATAATAATATAACAATCAGACATTATTCGTTCATGCATCATCAACAACCTAACTTTATTTTTATAAGAGGGGAGGTTTAGGGTTTAAGCCCACTAGGTATATGCTCATCATGCGAATTGGTGGGTTAGCCCGCATGCGTTACTAAAGTATATTATATGTAGCACTTCAACATTAATTATTGTTTTACGGACTTAAATACATTATTGTTTTGACGGCCTCCGTGGCGCAGTGGTTTGCGAGATGGATTTATAAGACCGAGGTCTTGGGTTCGATCCCCGACTAGGCCGTATCTTAATTGGTCCAAATCTGACTGGTGGGGGGCTTTGGTCGCTCGTGTAAATGAACCCTAACAAGTAAGCTCGCTTCGATCTTAGATTGCATCATCACTTACCATCAGTTAAGATTGCAGTCAATGGCTAACTTGTAAAGAAGTAAAAATTATCGACGAAATAAAACGAAAGTTTTCAGTGTATGAATACTCTTTGTTGGAGGCTGAACTCTTTTCTGTAGCAAAGGTAGCAGTATTGCTAAAGGGTAAAGTTTTCTTTGAAATTATAGGCTGATGAATATAGACTAAATAAAAAATTTTGTAGCAAAAATTAAAAATTTTAAAAACGCCCGAGGGTCATGAAATTATTCATTATACTTTCAATCAAGTCATCTATAATCACTTTCAGTGCGCTTTCATATAAAACCCCACTCGAGTATATTTGCAGACATTCGGTTATTCTTCCCCACTTTCAACCCCCAGAACTTTTAACCAATTTTCATCAAACATCAAACACTACCACATAAGTGACAAAAAAATCTAAATTTAAATCGCTTCATCCGTTCGGGAGCTATGGTACCACAGACAGACAGACACGTCAAACTTATAACACTCCTCTTTTTGCGACAGGGGTTAAAAACACTATCCCATAAAGATCGGTGCCTTATGGCTGATATTGAAAAATTAAACACTTTTTGTGCCCCAGTAAAACATGGAATGATTTGCAGTAATGGCTTCTACAAGAACTAAATTTCGTGTTCACGATTGCTGCGGTAGAACGTGCCACGTTTTTGTAGTCCCTTCACAACAACAACTTTTGTAGTTTTTCTACAACTTTTTGTAGTTTTCTACGAGATCGTATTGTGTATCACAAATTACGGCTCGTGCTAGCACCATGACGTCGCCTTTCGACATCCTTCAGTGATCCATATGGATGGAGTTTGAATGATTGTATACTCCACCTCTTCGCTCATGGCAAGCGCAATAATACTGTGTATATACGTGTGTGTGTGTGTAATACTTTCTCAAGCGCTTAAATCTATTTACACAATGCTAAAATATAATCAAACTTTTCAAAATTGTTGTCTGTTTTTGGAACGGCTAAACTGATTTTAATGGAATTTTCACTGGAAGAAAGAGAAGGTTATATAGGCTACTTTTTATGGCGGAAAATCCATATTTACGAAAAATCTCGCGATATTTGTGAAATACTAAATTTTTGCGGACTAAACCCGCTTTTTGAAGATAGCGTTGTGATTTCTGAAGGTAGCGTAGTTCTAAAGTATCACAGATCATCATCATCATCATCATCATCATCATCATCATCATCATCATCATCATCATCATCATTATCATATCACTCGATGGACGTCCACTGCAGGACATAGGTCTTTTGTAGGGACTTCCAAACATCACGATACTGAGCCGCCTGCTTTCAGCGAATCCCTGCGACTCGCTTGATGTCATCAGTGCACCTGGTGGAGAGTCGACCAACACTGCGCTTTCCGGTGCGGGGTTGCCATTCTAGCACCTTGGGACCCCAACGTCCATCATCTCTTCGAACTATGTGCCCCGCCCATTGCCACTTCAGCTTCGTGACTTGAGTTATGTCGGTGAGTTTGGATCTTTTGCTGATCTCCTCATTTGTGTTTCGATCACGCGGAGATACTCCGAGCATAACTCGTTCCATCGCCTGCTGAGTGACTCTGAGCCTTCTTATGAGGCCAATAGTTAGCGACCAAGTCTCGGAACCATAGGTCATAACTAGCATCACGCACTGTGCGGAGACTTTTTTCTTCAGGACTTTGGTTCTCATCACATCACCCTTACAACAACCTGTCAACCCGCATTAGAGCAGCACGTCAAAGTCAAAGTTCATTTTATTTCAATTAGGCTTAGTTAACAAGCACTTTCGAAACGTCAGAGTCATATTATTAGTGGTAACAATAATTGGTAGAAAACTTAAAATTAAAGTTACGAAGGTTCCAAACGCACCTTGGTGCGAGAAGAGCCCACAACAAATATGGTAGATCTAAGCTTACTTATCCCTTCTGGAAAGACGATTGACTTAGTCAGCTGGCTTGCGAACACCTTGATTTTAACTTTAACACAATAATACTAGCAATAAAAACTTTTATCGTATAATTTAAATTAAAACTATAAATGAAATGCAGAACCCTTAAAAGCAGTTGTTGCTTTTTTAATAAAAAAAAAAAACGTCGCAAGGTGCCTCGTACTGCGGTGAATCAGACCACGCGACACCGTGACCACTCGGGTGCGCACGCTTCCAAACCTATTATATCACCAATTACATTCGATGTTATCACCTGCAGCGATATCCATTGCGTACTAGGTAGGGAGAAGTTTATTTTACGTCGAATCGAGGTACAAACATTTAAAACATTTTGCCAAGCGATTTAGCGTTACGGTACGATGTCGTGAAGAAACCGAATGGGATGTCGTTTTTTATCCTCCTCATAGCAAGTTAGCCCGCTTCCAACTTAGAATTTACATCGGGTGAGATTGTAGTCAAGAGCTAACTTGTAAAGAATAACAAAAAAAACCAATGGACCCAATAGTACAAGCAGATAAATACCACCTGAAAATTATCGAATTATAACAGAGCAGTCACCTACTAACACAACTCACAACGCGCTGCCTGTTGTCGCTGAACCTAAGCCATAGGAAATATGCAATTTTACCACTAACCCTTTAAAAAAAGATGGCAAGAATAAAAAGAGTTATAATGATAGTCTGGTACGAGTTTGTCACATAGATATTATAAAATTAATTATTTTATTGACAATATCTATATATATATAATTTGTATGTAAACGATAATGACATCTTTCTACGCGACGTCGTGCCGTGAGCTAGCCAAGGCCTAGGTCTTCAAGAAATCTGTCTGACATAATTGAAATAAATACTCCAGAACTGATCCGTGTGCCTACTGACAGTTTTCAATCTTTTCACACTGTGGCTACCTTGTAACCATAAACGCGAATTTCTAAGGAATTGAAACAGCTGCGCAGTAGTGCCCCTAGATGGCGCTGTTTCAATTTCATAGAAATTAGCGTTTACGGTTACGCGATCGTCACAGTATGAAAACGCAATAGTGTATCGCTAGACACTAAACTGAGACTTAGACAAGACTTGTTTATAAAAGCAAAATGTTAGTATGTTAACTTAGTCACTCAACGAGCAATGTACGCAATGCAAGCAAATGTTACGAACAGTGCGTCGTCATTTGGAGCGAATTACACCTGAAAGACCCCATATAAAAAAATGGTTAGCCGTGGTCGAGATTGGAATGAGAATAGAATAAAGCACGCTGCGGTGCCGTGCGCAGCGACGCGTGGTGATATCTTGCACAAAAACTGTAATGTCTGCCGTAGATGATAGGCAATATGGGTACACGTTACACCTTACACAACTTTATAGCTTTTTTGCTTTTTACCTTTTTCCATGTTTGGCTTTAAAGACTTTCTTGGGATGGTCGCGACTTCATCCTTCTGGAATTCAGTTATATTGTTTTTGTCTGCTTCAAAACTATACGTGAAAAGTACAAAAAGTACACCATAAGCTTTATAAAGTGAAGTAGTTACAAAAAATACCTATTATATACATTTTAAGAAACTACTTATCATTAAAAGTTAGAAGGCTTTTGCTCTCAATTAAGTGATTTAGACTGGATGTCAAAATTGAGAAATGTCTTTGAAAATTTTTGATAATATCCAACATGCTATGTACAGAGATAAATAAAAGAAAAAGACTCAGATTACTGACATGTCAAAACGCTGTTATTAAAATGGAAAACAAACTATCAGGTAAGAAGCTGATTAATTATAGTATCCTAAGTTTTTAATTTGATTTCATATTAAAAAAATATTCTAACGTAAGTTTATTTTCTTGTTCTCGTATTTAGCAAACCTAATGATGTAGTATCCAGCAATAAACGTTCATCGGCTGTTAATAATGATGATAATCTAATGACGACATAATATAGCATAACAAACCCCTTCGACAAATGTAAAGAAAAACAGTTAAAGTATTTAATTAAAAATAGAGTTAATATAATTCACAACACATAAGACAATGTATTATTTACTTGCCATATTAGGATTCAAAGAACCGCGTAATTTTTTTCAATATAAACTTCTGAGTACTAAGTAATAAACTGCACGAAAGCTTGTAGTTAAGGAATGGCAATTTCACGAGCCCAATAAAATTATACACTTGAAACAAAAAAAAAATATTCGCCATACAATAAACCATGTCGGCCGCTAAAGTAGCCTGCAACAATAATAATTAATTGAAGCAAAAAAGGGCCGTTTCCTACGATTTTTATCGTGAATGAAATAAAAATAACATCAATACATATCAATAGGGGCCGTATGCTCCATTGGCCATGTGGTGCACATATGCTCCCATAATGATTATGTGTAATATATTCATAAGAATCCGGCAATTTTTACTTGTAACACCTTTTGTGTGTTTTTTTCTCATAACCCTTTGCTGTCGTAATAATGGTGGCACGAACAGTGTGTCAATTAGACTTTGTGAGGGTTGACGAAGATAGATTAGAGACATTTTGATTTTGGATTTTTGAAAGGGGAAGCGGAAATTGAAGGATAATAGTGCATTATGCGTTTAAATAAATATAGTATTAGAACCCTTACTGCTACAAAATGTTTGATTAGTATAGTTTTATCTCTCCTTCACAAAATTATTTACTTGCCTGATCAGTAACACAATTTTGACTGATAATATTATGTTTGGTACAATGTATTTCTACTACTTAGAGGTAAGTGTCTTTGACCTACGAAAGTCTTCACGCTTCAGTTATAGTACTATCCTAACTCCTACTCTAAAAGTAGTCAGTTGTTCATCAAATCTGTAGATTCCTTGAAGTCTGTCTACAAGGAATCAAACGGAAAACCAAGCAAAACAGACTTGTTTTAAAACTCAGAAATTCATTTCTTTCGTATTGATTTTACTAATCGAATAAAAATATATCACGTAAATTGCTCATCCTTTATTTCAGTAATAAAATTAAAATTAATTTAACACAAACGTTAAGAGACATTTGCAAATAATCGTCTCTCGGTCCCATTAGTTTTAATTCGCTGCGTCATAAAATTATCGTAAAATATTCTCTTAATAACCAACACCAAGGCGAAACTACCCCCTGTTGCCTCAACAATCGCTTGAATAAATGGTACATCGATAAGTCCGATTGCACCTTTATTTTAACAGGAAATTGTTTCTTTGCAAATAATAAAAATCAAAACAGTTACTTCTTGACTGCTACTAACACTTCTCTGTACCATGACAATTAGTAAAACGAAATTTTTTCCACTGTTTAAAATACATTGATGATTATTCATCGTTAAACTCTAAAGCTTGTAGTGTTGAATACGCAACGGACATTGAAATGTTGATTTGTACGTAATCAAGTGCAATATGGTCGTATTCAGTTACGTTCGGTTGTCGTAATAAATTTCGAGTTCGTGTGAACTCGCCACGCCTGCCATTCCACCGGGCAATCAGTAGATAATAATTATTTTACTAATATACAACACCTTTTCGCCTATTTTCCTCTCGCTGATTTATTGTTTATTATTAATTAATAGTGTAGTTTCTGCCTTTGATTTCTCTTAATTACTCACGTTTTATTGCTCCGGATTTTTGAATGTATTCAAAAGTAGTTGATCTTAATAACTGTTCTGTAACGAGCCATAAAATATGTAAATGTTGTGCAGTACAAAATTTGGTAGATTTTTTTTAAAGGAAATAATTAGGATCATTTAAAATTTATCATCATCATCTATCCACCCATAGATCATTGGAAGATATTATTATATGCATTTAAATACAACCAACAAACCCTAAAAAATTATGATACCAACACGGCTATTCTCTAACGATGTTTTGTATAACTCGCAAGTGCGAGTTCCAAGTTCACCGCTATCTTTCTCATTCTATAGTATCGTGTTAAACAGAGAGATAGAGGTGAATTCGAAACTCGCACTTACAAAAATATCGTTACAGAATAGCCTAGCAGAACTCTAGCTGTACAATAATAGTAAAAAGTACACCTGTAGCCACTGTAATTTATTTTTTTAATTATCACTACCTACATATCAATAAAATGGAAGTGTAGGTCTGTGATTTCAAAATAACTGTGTTTTTTCAAGTAATTATAGCCTACGATATTATAGACAAGTTATGTGCCTACAAAATCACACGCTGCTTCATAACCCTCTCTACCTTCCAGAGAACGTTCCATTTAAATCGGTTCAGCTATTTCAAGAGACAAACAGACAGACAAAAATTATAAAAAACTTCTGGTGTTTTGGTATCGTGTAAGTAACTATAAGCACTTGAGAAAACACAATCATCTTGAAATCACAGTCAGACTATTCAACTTTATGTATACAACTTTAGTGTACCTTCCGCATGTACCTATTTGACAAATGTAATAAATTAACTATCTTTGACGTGTGCTAGTTGACATACATGAAATTGAATTTCTATGTAACGTCATCCGGTGCCCACTGGTGGATATCATACAGTAGATAGATTTAGGTAGGTAGACATTTCTCAATTTATGTGATGTTTATTTTAATAGGTTGATAATAAAGACCAAAGTACTGAATGGTATAGCTGGTACCGGTTACTAATTCGACATCAATATTATTTAATTAGTTAATAATATTACCATAGATAATGGTACGATGTCGTGTAGAAACCGAAAGGATTGTGGATTTCATCCTACTCCTAGCAAGTTAGCCCGCTTCCATCTTAGATTGCATCATCACTTACCATCAGGTGAGATTGTAGTCAAGGGCTAGTCTAACTAGTAGTAGTCTAACTTGTAGAGAATAAAAAAAAAACTCATTCATCTTTCTCGCAATCGACCACTTGCATTTGACAAATCTGACAGGCCGGTCCCGGTTACTATTTCAACATCATTATTTTTGAATACCGATCAGAGTTTAATTACTGGATGTCGCCTACGCGCCGGCCCTTTGACTTCGCTTATCTTGGTTATTGATTTATTGCTGTGTCGTTAGGACAACGAATGCGTTATAATACAATTTAGTGTATCCACATACCTTGGAGGTGTTGAATTTAATTCCAGGAAAATTTGTAGAATGCTTACAGTTGGTGTTTTAATATAAATAAGCAACTACTAATTTCTCCGCGCAAAACCATCGTCATTGACGTTCCAAATACGTCCTGAAAGCAGTTATCAATTTAAAATATAGAAGCCCTTAATTTTACTATCTGAAACACAGTGATGCTGATTAACTACAGGAAGTCACATAGTCTCAATATAAGTCAAATCAAATCAAAATTCATTTATTTTAGGTAGGCTTAGTCCGGTAATCTTTACAAATTGTCAACTTTGACAATTTGTAAAGATTACCGGATCGAAAGGCAGGTTCTGCTAGAAAGAGCCTGAGAATAAACTCACAGTTTACTATCACTAGATTCATCATCATCATATCAGCCAATGAACGTCCACTGCAGGACATAGGTTTTTTGTAGGGACATCCAAACATCACGATCTTGATGTTGTCAGTACATCTGTTGTGGAATTGACGGACACTGCGTTTTCTAGTGCGCCATTCCAGTACCTTGGGACCCCATCGGCTCTTCGAACTAGGTGGCCTGCCCATTGCCTCTTCAGCTTCGCGACTCGTTGAGCTATGTCGGTGACTTTGGTTTTTTTGTGATCTCCTCATTTATCATTTGCTTACGCATAGCTCGTTCAATCGTTCGCTGTGTGACTCTGAGCCTTCTTATGAAGCCCATAGTTAGCGACCAAGTCTCGGAACCATAGGTCATCACTAGCAACACGCACTGTTAGAAGACTTATGTCTTGAAGCACTGAGGAATTTCAGACGAAAAGATATCGCGAAGTTCGTTGAAATGCTGTGCAACGCTGAAGATATGGTAAAGTCAAATAATACTTTGTCTTATTTTAAAGCGATATTAACACATATAGACATATCATCATATTCATATCTGATGGAAATCCAACGCTAGATTTGGGCCTTTTGTACTGACTTCCAAACACAACGGTCTTGAACAAACCAGCGTCTCCCTGTTTAATCGGTCTCATTACGTATAATATTATTTTAGATATAGACATTTTAAGACATTCAGCAATCCAATATTTTGGTCAAAGTTTGATCGATAAAATTTCTCCGTTGCAATCAATATTCATAATAGTTTTATTAAATACTTAAAATGTTAATAAAATCAGTTAATATATAGTTTTAATTGCTTCCTGAGCAATAATATTATGATCTAGTTTATCGAGTGATACAGTATAAATAATATTGGCTTTACGAATTAGCAAGAATACATTTTATATTTTCCATTACGAATGTAATAAATTATTACTATTATCTTTAATTATTTGGCTATAATCTGTTATCCAGTGGTCACTGACTGTCTAGACGGCATATTTCTTTCAATAATTTGGTCATCATATTTTATTGATTGTCTTCGAAATTGATATAATTAATTACTATGATATGGCAAGATAACCGGACTGATCCGATATTTGAGACGCTTATTATGCACCATTTAAAATCAAAGAAGAAGAAGACTTTGCAGTACTTATGATGTGTAGGGTACGTCTATAATTTTGAGAACCAAACATATTGTACTACTAAAAAGTAATTAAACAAGTGATGAATATCTCTTTTATTTTTTTTTGAGGTTAGAATCAAAGGTTCAAATTCCGTCATATAATTTCTTTAGGAAATTTATATAGGCTATTTTTATAGACCCGGGCTATTATTACGAATCTTTTGACACCTCATTCATTAAAATCGGTTCAGTAGTTTAGGCGCTACGGTGGAACACACATACATACATAGGAACCTATGTTCCTTTGGCAGTATAAATACAAATACAAATGTAATGTACATTTGTATTTATACTGCCAAAATAATTACCCTTCCTTTTGGCTTCGCTGTAGTCGGGTAAAAAGCTGCCAGTAATTTGTTTACGTTTTTAATCCATGTAAATTTACGAGTTTAACTATCCCGAATAGACTCATGAACTTTCTGAATAAAAAGTAGCCCTTGTGTTGTTATTCCAGATTTTAATCAATTTCTGAAAAAATAAAAAAAAATGTTTTCAATAGTAGGTATTTAATATTATAATCCTACTTGCTTGATGTTATATTTTTGCCATAAATGTTTAATACTGAAGTGAAAAAAATATTATAACACTAGATAAAATTCAATTATAATATCTCGATGACAGATAAAAATTTATAGGTATCAAGCAAGTAATCAGATGACACAGCCATCGCAGGTATATGGCCAAGATAACCACAATTTAATTAAGGATCAAACGAACTTACCTGGAAGTGAAGTTCGATCATAATTATATGATCAGCTTCACTCGACCCGATTTTATATTAACATATTGTAGTATACTCCTATGCTACAGCCAATGACACAGTTTTTTAAAGTTAATAGGAATTTTTCAAAATATCACCATGGCAACCCAAACACCACCCCCGCGCGGCCATAGGTCGCCATCTTCATTTAGTTTAGAGTTAGGGATATTGACTAGTTCACATAATGGGTAGGGAAGTAAATAAATATTTGCTACATATGGGAGGGTGCTTATTTATAAATCGGGTCGAGTGAAGCTGATCATATAATTATGATCGAACTTCACTTCCAGGTAAGTTCGTTTGATCCTTAATTATATTTCTCAGCTTCACTCGACCCGATTTTATATTAACATATTGTAGGATGTTCAGAGTAAATAAAAGTTATGTGAACTACATATGTAGAATTTTAATTCTTAATCATTTCCGTTAGGATTACATGAGTATAACAATCAGAGTATATTATGAACCATTCATATTATTGTTGTTATATAATATAGACAACGCAAATTGTTTATGATCGGATATAACTTCTCGATTATAAATTTTTTGCAAAGACTGAGGATGTCAGAGTCCATCCCGCTGTCTTCCTAATTATATCAAAATTAACCCCAAGTCTATTAGCTGCTGAAATGATCGCATGTCGAGTACCTACTATGTGCAGAGAATATTGACGTATCTTCACCACTGTTTTGAATTGTGTCTTTTATCCAATGGCTAAGCCTTTGGGATAAAATATTCTGATGATGATTTTTGATACTACGAAACAACCAGTCTTAATTTTTTGTGCGTAATAATCTAGTTTTTTGTGTATATGATTTCATATCTTTAGCGGGACAAATTTCAGGTTTTTCATTGAAAAAACGGTAGTTTTAATAAAGGTTGAAATTATTTTATATTTGAAGTTTTTATCAAATCTGGAATTTTTATAATTATTTCAATATTCTCAAATATTTTCATGTTAGTTAATTAAATAAGAGCTAAAGTTTGTACTCGAAGTGCGGTGACCAAGGTTAGCAAAGTAGAAGACTTCTTTTTTTTTTTTTTTTTTAAGTGTTCCCAGGCCAAAAATCAGATAAATAATTAAGCACGATGCTGGGATGATGGGCCAGGTCAGATTATACCTAGGACCTTTGTGGTCTTAATCTGAAAACACCTTTTATAAACCGTTTCATTCTGTCATTAACAGATTGAAAACCTATGAACAACAATAAAGCTGATTTGTAACTATTAACTGTGCCATATTTGGTACAATTTTGAAATGTTAATGGAATAGAAGGATCTAAATAATTAATTTGTTTTTTTTTTTTTTTTACAATAATCCAGCCATTCCTTAAAACACCCATCGTTGATACGTGTTAATAGTTAAAGAAGCTCACATAATCTCGACTGAATTAGGTAACATTTAATAAAGCTTGCCAGAATATGTCACGGCAACCAGGATAACCCTAGAAGAAATTTCAAATAAACTAATACGTGGACCAAAATAAATAGGATCTTTTACTGTAATTTTTTTTTTTTTTTTTAAGGATAGGTTACCACGCTTGAGTTGGCCAATAGGGCACAAATACTTTGCCTTCTGCTTTATCGCATATTATTTTTTGTAACATTTTCAAAATGAAGGAGAACGGAGGGAATGCATAAAATGATAAATGAAACCATGAAACAGTAAAGGCATTGACAGCCATGCATTGAGAACGTTTTTCGAGAAATGTAACGAGAAGTGGCACATACATTACATCAAGTAAAGAGGTCTATCTCTGATTTACCGAAAATATAAACTATTTTTAAAAGAAACATAAGAAACATATTCACAAAGTTCCTATGTCCCTATGCCTTATAGAATAGGCTTCAAGATTATCTTTAGCATACGAGGGAAACTATTATGGTATACGAGACAATCACTGTTATATTTCTTGTTTCACACTACTGCCATCTTGCCATCTCTCTAGCAATTTCATTCAGATGTATGATATAGCAGGAACATTATCAATTCGCAGTAATACTTCGTTACTATTTAAGCTTTTTAGCACAAACTTTCAGACCAAAGCAAGCTACTTTCATTTCAAGATTGATAGTATTTACACTTATTCTGATTAATGTATTTTATTAATGATTCTTTAATCTCTTTTTTTTTTTTAATAGGTAACTTTATAGTTATTTCTATCGCATCGAACATAAAACCTAAAAAATTACAAGTAGTGAGTTGTAAGTCCCAAGTCTTTCTAATGATTTAGAAAAAAAAAAATAGGCATGCTTCATATATCAATTTTTGCCATATAATAGTTGTGTGTAATAAGCTTGGAGATATTTCTATAATCCTCCATTTTAAAAATGTGATAACAAATCTATTGCAAAAGTAATCTTTTATCGCCATTTGGTTTCGGAACTAAAAATATGTTTAAAATAAATTCGCCATTAATGTGTGCGTGCATCTAGATTTTGCATTAATATATAACAGACATTAGATTGACAGATTTATATAGATATAGATATAGCAATTATATCTAACAGACATTAGATTGATTAACAAAGTCTGAAGTATTATTCCGAATACGAATTGGAAATGAAGTAAAAGGAATTTCATATCCATGTAACCACGATGAAATGATGGGATCATCTGTAATATCACTCCAACATTTAATATAGCGCTGCAATCTAACTAAATAATTTTAGAGGTACTGTCTCGGGTACTTGTAAGTTCTCGGTGCTGGCTGGTCGGATATCCCCCGCTGTTGAGAGCTGTTCAGCGCTGCACGATGACCCTGGCTGCGGCGAGGCTTCTCTGTTTCAGACTTCAGCCCCGTTTTCCAAGGCAGGGTTTTCGAGATTAATCGATTATTATTAGGATTATTATTACTTCTTAAGAAATCTGAAAACAAACATCTTCAATATTTTTGTGTGATTTTCCTTAGCTAGTGATAATTCAATAGCTTGATTAATAGCCGCAACGGCGTTTCTGTTTAGTCATTAGTGATGAATCCCTCTTGACCATTGCCTGCCTTAACCTCAGGGTTAAGGACGGGCGCGACCAACAAATCGCAATTTTCGGGTTTTCAATATTCTTGGAGTATCTTATCTTTAACCTCCTTTTGTAGCCCCTTACTAAGTATTTCAAGCCATCATGATGGTCTTTAGGTCTTTATGGATAGCCTTCCCAAATTTGTTGTCTACAATACAATCACCCAATAGAGCGAGCATCGCTTCATCGACCTCTGGCTCCTGGGACTCTGCCGGTGCATCACTTGAGACTAGCACGATCGCAGTGGCTGGTGTCGGGCTCCGGGCGCAAGATTGATTACCCGCTGAGCTTGGGCTTGGAGTACTGTTCGAGGTGGTCAAATAGGGATCGCTGAAAGATTTGTGGTAGAAGCCACAGGCATATTCTGCATGCTAGGGTTTGATTTATATTCGTCAGGCTGGTCAAGGAGTGAAGCCATATAAGCGATTAAAACCGAAATGTTTATCAATGCCATACCATTATCAGTTTTTTTTTTTTTTTTTGTGGTAACAAGAAGTATAAGAATGCCTAATAAGTGTTTTTTACGTGACCAGCATTTTTTAGCCCAGATGGCGTCCCGCACTAATTTACATTATATAAATGTAACAAGAATCGTAAATATGATCTTTGAGAATGGACTTAGCCCCAGTTGGGCTAAGTGAAAAAAAGGTTTTGCGACAGGGATAGCCCAGTTGGCGTCCCGCATCACTAATTTACATTGTAAAAATGTAACAAGAATCATAAATATGATCTTTGAGAATGGACTTAACCCCAATTGGGCTAAGTGAAAAAAGGTTTTGCGACAGGGATAGCCCAGTTGGCGTCCCGCATCACTAATTTACATTATAAAAATGTAACAAGAATCATAAATTAATATGATCTTTGAGAATGGACCTAGCCCCAGTTGGGCTAAGTGAAAAAAGATTTTGCGACAGGGATAGCCCAGTTGGCGTCCCGCATCACTAATTTACATTGTAAAAATGTAACAAGAATCATAAATATGATCTTTGAGAATGGACTTAACCCCAATTGGGCTAAGTGAAAAAAGGTTTTGCGACAGGGATAGCCCAGTTGGCGTCCCGCATCACTAATTTACATTATAAAAATGTAACAAGAATCATAAATTAATATGATCTTTGAGAATGGACCTAGCCCCAGTTGGGCTAAGTGAAAAAAGGTTTTGCGACAGGGATAGCCCAGTTGGCGTCCCGCATCACTAATTTACATTGTAAAAATGTAACAAGAATCATAAATATGATCTTTGAGAATGGACTTAACCCCAGTTGGGCTAAGTGAAAAAAGGTTTTGCGACAGGGATAGCCCAGTTGGCGTCCCGCATCACTAATTTACATTATAAAAATGTAACAAGAATCATAAATTAATATGATCTTTGAGAATGGACCTAGCCCCAGTTGGGCTAAGTGAAAAAAGGTTTTGTGACAGAGATAGATAGCTCAGATGGCGTCCCGCATCACTAAATGTCATAATATTACGTATGAAATTAAATTATGATAGCAAATCGTTTTCTTACAAGAAAATGTGGGTATATTATATTATACAAGATGTTGAACTGACCTGACGACTTACTCCCTGAATAATGATGTTTTTCTTCTAACATCATCGGCCCTGAAGATACGGTTCGACGCCGCGTTGACCTATCGAGTCTTGCCTCGATTTTCCGTAATTTTTTCCTAATATCTGCATATTTTTCATTACTTTTACGTTTACGTTTGCCTTTTGGCATGACTAACTAAATAATTTTATTTAAATTTTATAAATTCTAAGATTTCCACGATTAAAATTATTTTTATTTGAATTAGCGTGTCTAGGCTTTGAACACAGAAACACAGAATGAAGATGGCGACCTATGGCCGCGCGGGGGTGGTGTTTGGGTTGCCATGGTGATATTTTGAAAAATTCCTATTAACTTTAAAAAACTGTGTCATTGGCTGTAGCATAGGAGTATACTACAATATGTTAATATAAAATCGGGTCGAGTGAAGCTGAGAAATATAATTCCTCCATATGGACGGTGGCAGTGGCCACAGCAGCGCATCACCTGCCATTCGGTTTAAATTGTCCGAGGACCAAGTCATACGATGTAGCGTTTTAAACGAGAAAATAAATTACATTACTCTTATACTATAAATTCATTGCGATGCTTATAATCATTCTATAACTTTACATCCGGTCATTGTCATGAACTCGTGTTCATGAGAAGACTGAATAGTCTATAATGCTGGCGAACACAAATCGGTCGTTACAATATAGCTATTAATATACTGCTTTATGCATCAAGTAGATATATGAGTGGTTATGCATTCTGAATGACTGTGCTTTGATTTGGTACGGAAATATTCCAGCGGACTTGGATCATCGAACTTGTATAACCTCTCGATGTTGATGAACCTAATTAGGCTTTTATATATCCAGTATGTATCACTAAAAGTCTGATTAGGTCATAGATCTGGTCTCCATGATCCATACCTGAAAGAAGATCACTTACTAACGTATCTAGACTGAGTATATCATTATCAATTTAAATTCTATGGTTTTGTACTGAATCAAACAATTATTTTTTAATTTATTTTTCTTTCATTTAGAATTCCCGCTAATAATTTATATCCGCTTACGCTTATATCTTACACCATGAATCAACCCGCAGGCGTACAACACCTGAGCTGATGTATGCCTCAACGGTACTGCGGGTCGAATTGTTGGTGCACAGCGTTTTAAAAACATGTAACCACCTACATGTAGGACCAGAACCACCTACATGATAATTGATTATTATAGATCAAGTCACTCTTATTATGTACATTAACTTAATTCAAGCCGTGAAGATGACAATTTACTACTTCTATACGAGTTATATAATTTATATTAGCAGTTTGTTAATGTTCGCTTAATTTTACAAGATTCAAAGTGACAAGCATATTTTCGACCCATATTCGGCTCACTGCAGAGCTCGTCTCCTCTCACAATGAAAGAGTAAAGGCCAATAATCCACCACGCTGGTCCAATGTGGATTGGCAGACTTCACACACGCAGGGAATTCAGAAAATTCTCTAGTATGCAGGTATTCTCACGCGATATTTAATTTCTTAAAATGCGCACAACTGAAAAGTTGGAGGTGCACGCCCCGGACCGAACCCATATCCCCCGGAAACGGAGGCAAAGGTCATATCCACTGGGCTATCACGGCTCTACAAACTAACTTTTCACACCATAATAAAATTTTAACAGGTTGAAATACAGAATCAATGTAAGAATAATTCAATAGTATATGAAAAATAATTTAAATTTATGCTTATTTTATATGCATACTTAAACTGCCAAACACGTCCACATACAAAAGTCACGAACTAGTTATTTAACAAGATAAATTATTCCTGAAATTTCCAAAGATACTAGGCAGTTTGCATATGTTAGTAACAAAACGATGTAGAATTTCAAATAATTGTAAGATAATCATACCAGAAAAATATCAAGTACAACACTCGCGCGTTCCTGCTCCCAAAAAATAATAATTACCTTATGCATCAAATCAATAGATATCCATAAAAATACCATTACAATTTATCCCACTTCTGATACCGATCTCGAATTCTCAAACATTCCGTAATAAGTGACGCTGGCGGCGCGTGCGCAACGGCAAGAGGGTATATCGTTACATCTGTTTGTAATAACTATTAATTGTGTGCAATAAAAAATTCGTATACCCATACCGTAATCGCTTCGAGGTTATAGTCTGAGAGATGTGGGCTAAAATTTCAACGTGAACCGTAAAGCTAAGCACGTCTCAAACGGTGAAGGAAAAACATCGTGAGCATCCTATAGAATTTTTTTAATTCTCTACGTGTGTGAAGTCTGCCAATCTGCATTGCGCCAGCGTGGTGGACTATTGGCCTAATGCCTCTCATTGTGAGAGGAAACTCGAGCTCAGCAGTAAGCCGAATATGGGTTAATAATGATGAATGCTGAATTTTTTTCTCGCGAATACCTACCATGCCATGGAATCGAACTACGAACAAATATCTGAAATGATTCACCGAGGCTAATTGCCTCGACTGGTTACAGAAGGAGTGGTTTGAGCCTTTATGTGTACCTATACCTGCCTATGTTTAGGGCAAAAGATCAACCTAGATGCAATGCAGAAATGCAGCAAATATTCTTGCCACTATTGAAAGAAAGAAGATAGAAAAAACGTTAATTTAAAAATTGTCACACTGTCATGTTTGGCACAACCTTGAAAAAAGTACCAGCTCAGCATTTTGCTGCATGATCCAAGCAATTGCTGGAGCATTCAGCTCTGATTTTCATACGCTCATCCAAGTGATATTGCGTGGACATGATTTTAGGATGATGATTAGTAGGATGCTACTTCCCATTAAATTCCGTATAAATTTTGTGAGTTTGTCAACATTCAGTATTTTATTTTACCATCGTCTCTTTTACATTTTGCAACCATTTCATTGCGTATTTCTTTTCGTAAATAGGTAGTTACATAGCCAGATGTTAATGTGTGTGTTCCTTTCTTTGTCCACTCCGTATGTCGTTTTGCAACAAGACAGACTGAGCGATGGATTGCGCAATTGTGGTCGATAACTTTTCTATAGACTAATTGATCTATATAATATTTTTAACTTAATAAAGTTTTAATGAATAATACCAATTATCCTTTATTTAATTAGCCTTTTAATACCAATTTAATTAGCTTTTTAATACCAATATGGTACACGATAGTAGGTACAGTAGTAAAATTGGAAAATCCCAACAGAAAAAAGACATTATTGTAGCTTGGTAGAAAAATATGTTATCGCTGAATTGAAAACCTGTTTAAAACCAAAACTAAGATAATTCAACATAATTAATAACATTAATCAGACTCAGTATATCTTCATTAATTATGTAAAAGAAATCCAAACAAATAATATCAATCCATTCGTTAATTACCCCGTAATGATGGATCACATAAAGATCTTCATAGCTCAATCGTATCATAACTCAAACTCATAACTCAAAAAGGAAAATAAAGTCTTAACTCGGTGAAATCTGGATCACTCTATACAACAAGCTCTATCAAAAAATTGTTGAAGAAACATCAATAAATGACCGCCTGCAGCTATCCTAAGTGACCGGATATCTTACACCAAAACTACAACCTATTTTCAACCTTGTAATTACATGCATTAAGATTGAAATTAGGATGTGTTTCGAACGCAATTTGCATTCTAAAATCCATTGACCAAAATTAAGGTAGTTTCCGATTATAGTAAGAGCAATACAGCCTGAGGCGTTGTCTAGGGAATTATGGGTTCAGTTTTTTTATTAATTAAACTATTTTTACATATTAGTTGGCCGCGTTGTACGTATGGCTGTAATAGCCCGATCGTTATAGGATGGCCTGTGGTTATAGCCAAAATATTAATAACAAATTTTCAAGGCAATAGCCGTATCTGTCGATCTAGATTTTTATGGAAGACTGGTTATTATCAGCGCGAAATAATTAAAAACAGAACAAAATATATTTCATTTTGTATTCACGCGATGATTAGAAAAAAAAGAATGTAGTCTAGAAAAATAACTTCAAATAATATTATTAATTAATACCCATTGTGCTTTCTACGTATCATAATTATCGGGACGATAAAGTAATTATTGTCAGCACATCTATTTAAGACTAAAGTATTCGAACAGTGACTTGCGGTTTCAAGACTTTGTCGCTAACTAACTAACTCACTCAGTGGGCGATGGAGCAAGCTATGCTTGGTGTTTCTCTGCGTGAACGAATCAGAAATAAGGATATACAGAAGAACATTAATTTTGACATTTAATCCTTCCTATAAATTTGACATATTATAATTAGTTAAGTGTTGACATATAATTATATAAATGTTATGTGCGCCTATTGTTTATATGCATATCAGAAATCTTTAATATGTGTCATTTTATGTTTTAACGTTTAATATGTGTATTGTTGGCGTGCTTTATATAAATAAATAAATAAATAAAACATAAGTCACTGATATAGCTTAGCGAGTCATGAAGCTGAAGTTGCATATTGTTCAAAGAGCCGATGCACGTTGGGGTCCCAAGGTGCTGGCGACTCCACATCGGACAGCGCTGTGTTAGTCGACCCCCAGGTGGTCCGAAGACATCAAGAAGGTTGCAGGGAGCCGCTGCAAGCTGTTGGCTTGAAAATGGTGTTTGTATTCCATGCAAGAGGCATGTCAAAATGTTTTGATGGTCGGTAAAACTCGGTTTTTCAAAAATACTATTTATTATACGGTCACATATAAAAATCTCTAATCGCCGTCGGCTACTGTTTGTAATTATATATTTTACGTTCAATTAGACGCCGTTGTTTTGTCTCTAATTTCCTATAAAACGGGGCATTTTGTCGATTCGTCTCACATAAGATTAGTTTTATTATTCTTATAACCTATTCATAGATGTGTCCACAAGAAAGGAGATTACTTACAGACTGATGGAAAGCATTATGCGATTATAGCATCTCAAGACTTTAGTTGGAAATTCTTATATTATACTGTTTAAAGAAATGCTTTAACATGTATTTTAGGTATTTTAATGGTTATTACTATAAAAATATCTGATTGTGTATTAATAATTAATATACCTAATTAATCTTCTAGTCATTCAATTTATAAAACTCTTTAAGAATATGGCAGAACATAAGTTACTTTAATATAGTAAAGCGCTAAGTTAATATTTAACTAAATATTTAATAAGTAGAAAGCATTTATCTAGTACAAATTTTAGCGTAAACCAGATTGAAATTCAAAATTTAGTATAAATACGACAACAACCACGTAACCGAATAAAACCTTTTTTATTGTTTTATTGTAAATGCACAACTAAATATTAAAAGTAATGCTATAGAGTTATGCCATTCTTCACGAAATCTCATCAAGATAGGAAACAAATCGAGAATTTAGTGGCCACACCCACAGCGGAGTTTATCGAGTATTTATCAAGTTAATTGGTTGTAAAGAGCTCGGATTGTTTGAAATGGTCCGGTACGATTTTGTGTAGTAAAAGAGTAACTCATAAAACCCCTATATGTTCTCAGTCGGTTAATGGTAAGCCGTTTATAGTCTAATTTGGGTTTCAAATAACCGTCGGATAAAAGGCCATTTTTTATTTATAATGATTTATTTAAACGCCAATTATCTCATTGGGAACTCCATACTCAAGGCGCCAAGATGCGGACTTTCAAACGATCTCTATGCACCTGACAAATCGCAATATTAGCTGGGGTGTGATTCCACTATTTTATGCTCGTCGATGTAATTCGTCTTCAATTTTTATTAGACTTTGAACTATTTCTATGGGATGCCAAAAATAAAATGCCCCTAACAACAAAGTTGCCATGGAAATGAGCGATGTCACATTGTTGTAACTTTACAGAATGCAGGAGCTGCTATTGATATAATATGATCATATATATATCTAAACTTAATATAAATCTGTAGAGAGGTCTGTTCTGTACATGAAATATATTTCCAGAATAACTATCAGGGGGTGATTAGTGATCGATACTGATGCCAAAAATGCAATGAGTATAATTTATGTTTGTCTGTCTGTCTGCCTGTATGTTCGTTATAGAAAAAAAAACTACTCGATGGATTTTAACGAAACTTGGTACAATTATTTTTCATACTCCTGGGCAGGTTATAGTATACTTTTTATCACGCTACAATCAATAGGAGCAGAGCAGTGAAGGGAAATGTTCGGAAAACGGGAGAAAACTCCATTTTTACAGCGATAATAATGTAAGGGCGGGATTAAAGATCTCTAAGGGCGGACGAAGTCACGGGTGTCCGCTAGTAATAAAATAAAGCTTAAAGTTAATTAATGTGACAAATTATAGGTACTCGTAAGGCTATTGTTGAATCATTTCAATAAAAAGAATCCACATGAGGCTTCTCACACTTACGCCTCAAATGGGGGCAGTGCATTTTATATGATTTTTGTCATACGAGAGCCGTGATAGCCCAGTGGATATGACCTCTGCCTCCGTTTCCGAAGTGTGTGGGTTCGAGTCCGGTCCGAATGCGGCATCCGGAATCCGGGCATGCACCTCCAACTTTTCAGTTGTGTGCATTTTAAGAAATTAAATATCACGTGTCTCAAACGATGAAAGGAAACATCGTGAGGAAACCTGCACAACTGCACAACGAGAATTTCTTAATTCTCTGCGTGTGTGAAACTGCTAATCCGCATTGGGCCAGCTTGGTGGACTATTGGCCTAACCCATCTCATTCTGAGAGGAGACTCGAGCTCAGCAGTGAGCCGTATATATGGGTTGATTCCATGTCATACGAAATGTTGCTATGTTACAGTAGGTTTCAAACAATCTAATAAAATGAAAAATTGTATGTCTGGGTCGTTTAATTAAAAAAAGTTTACTGTTTTTTATAAAGTTCAATCCTTAACATAACGCACATAAAGTCGAATAGTGCGCATGTTTTCAAATTATAAGTCTCAGGATATGAGCAATATGGCGTCATGAATTATTTATACGGCTTTTTTGCGGGAAGCAAAAGATTACCGAAAGCCTTGCGTTTATTTTTATGTAAAATTTTGTGCATTATGGTAATGACAAAATAATTTGATAAACCACCACGTCGAATATGAAATTACCCCGTAAATTGTAAAGAACCTGTAGTATAGGTAAAGTTCATGTTATGACAGTGGTTTTGCAACCGAGTTTAAGTCCGTGAGGTTTAACATCTAGGTATACTAATTTTATAAAGCTGAAGAGTTTGTTTGTTTGAACGTACTAATCTCAGGAACTACTAGTCCGACATGAAAAATTCTATCAGTGTTGGATAGCCCATTTATCGAGAAAGGCTATATATAGGCTATATATTATCCCCGTATTTCTACGGGGACGAAAACCACGTGGGTGTAACTGTAAGTTCATATTGTCTTTTTTTTTAAACGTTCCCCATTTCCCTCAACTTGGAAATAGTCAATGCTTTCTTTTACTATTTTCAATAGTAAATTGAAAATAGTCAAAGAAAGAGACAATAAATAGCGTAGAACGCAATCACTCGAAATTTAGCTTGACCATAATTAAAGCCATTTGAAATCTGTAAAAAAAAAAATATATGCAATTGTATTTATATTGTAATGCAATATGTAACTTTCATCTGTCTTACTATTCAGGTATTGTCTATATAATTACAGTAGTCTTCGATACTAAAAATGCATTAAAATTTACCGTTTGAGAAAGTTTGATATGAGGAAAACAATTTTCCTAAAGTAACTAATTTTCGCACAGACGAAATCGCAAAATCAGTAGGTACTCGTATTACCGAAAAATTACTTACTCTTTATAATTTAAAAACCCTGTCACATACATATGAAAATGACTCAACACATTTTCTCACCTTTTACAGTTGAATAAAACACACCTTACTAATAAGGTCACAATTATAGAACGACATATTTATGTAAATCGTTTGATTGTGTGCGATTGTGGTATGATTATTAAAAATATAATTCAGGAGCTTATTATGCATTGAAGTCCCGTATGAATTATAATAACAAGATCAAAATCTGCTGTAATATCTCGGACGCTTTATTATTACAGTCTCTTGCCTTATAATGGGGACTTACCGATGCTGTACTCTAATGTCAAAGTAGAGGACCACTGGGTCTTACATCAAAGGACATATTATTAGTGTACCTATGTATATTCTCTATTATTTTATGTCATCGATATAATTGCTCTTAAAAATAAAAATTCATTTAATTAGCTCAGGACGTGGAATTTTACGCAGACGAGTTCGCGTTTATTTAACCCACACCCTTAATAAGTTTTTGTACATGATATAATATATTGTACGTTAATACTTAGATGTGTTACGGTACGTAATTGTTGGTAAGGTGCTATTATTCCAAGATGAAAACCTAGATCCGGACAAGTACAATTCTTTAAATTTTATTTAAACATCCCTTTCGAAAAATTGCACATATTTTGTCAGAAAGTACTTAAATGATAAATACTTAGTCTATTGACATTTTTCTATTCTTCATATTATAATTTGATCCGTATCAATGGAAAGTAAACTCTTAATGGAAATGCAATATTAAGTACATGATGAAGATGGACACGCGCCTATAAGGTTTAAAAAAAGCGTGTCTTCTCTTGAGCGTATTGCTTAGTGAGCTATCGATCGTATTCAATGGTTACACATAAGAACTGGTTTCATTTGATACACCTTATAATTATTGATGGGGATTCATTATGATGTTACGTGACGTGAGGAACATACATTTATACCATGCACGGTTCTGGTACAGTCAGAATCAATTAGTTACTTATACGTTAAAATACAGTGGTCACTTGATATCAGATTATACGAGTAATTAATCGCAAATTCACTATAATCTGTAGCAATCGATTGTCATCAATTTAGTAACAAAGTATTTTGTATTATTTTTCATTTAATTAGTTAACGTAGTAATACTGCCAGTCTTCTGGGCACTTTGGCAATGATTGTCGATTCGGACGAATTCTACGACGCCTAACTAAATTTCAATTCTATCTAAAGACTTAACTTTAGATAGAATTGAAATTTAGTACGAGTATATGTCTTTTTTTATAATAAGTAGCTAATATAGTTTTATTTATTCAATAAAAAGTAGTTTTGTTTATATTATATTAAAATAACTAAATAAATGAAATAAACTACCGAAAAAAATAGTTAGTTTATTTGTAAAAAGTGAACTTAGGCATAAAATTACCAAATAAAAAACAAAAAATACCTATCCAATTTTTGGTTTAAAAGTCAAGCAATTTGATAGTAGGTAATCACGTCTGTAGCCTTTCACATTTCAGAAAATTGTCATACTCCGTTATGGAAGACAATGTGAAAATCATGTTGATATGTTTTACTGCAATTTGACAAACATTTGGTCGGCACAAGAGTGTTTTATTGCCATTATGTTCAAATTGTGATGGGCAATAATTACCGCATTTGTAATAATTGTGGTGGACACTTTTGTTTCTTTGGAAACATAAATAGCATTCCATTTGTATGGTATAATTATTGTAAGAGAAAAATACTCGGTAGCGTGCGGAGGCGAATGAGCCAAAAAGAGTGCGAATAGGAAGGGACCACATTAGCTTCGAATAGCGGTTTTAATTTATGATGATCGCACGTTGTCATAAAGTGTGTTTTAATACTAGCTTTATGCTACGGTTTCACACGTCATAAAATCAATTTTCATTAACAGATAATTTAAAATTTTAATGCGTGCTTTTTTTCCTGAAAAATCGCCAAAATAAATATTGATAGGAGATTTTGACTCAAAAATATTCAATTGGAGAATAAGAATTATTGAACAATTGTTTTCTGTGGTAGAAGCAACATGTCCTGAAGAGTAGTTGTTTGAGATTTTGACGAACTGTCTGGTGTAGTTGTTTCGGTGTAGGATTTTCTACATTAGGTTTGGTCTGATGGTTGGCTTCGGCCATCACTACTTACCCTACAGGCAAATATATACCACCAAGTTATTAAGCGTTCCAGTATGATGTCACGTAGAAAATGCCATAGTTAAGTATGAAATGTACTTGTACTTTTTCCAAATTAGCTTGCCGTCATCTTTTATAGATCTGGTTTCGTGAATCTGGATCGTCATTGAACATAATAAAAAAGGTACAAAAAAGGTAACCTATATACTTTGATAAAAAAGTGTGTGTCAGCTCCGACGCATGGTTGGAGTACTCTTTCAGATCGACTGTCTAAATAGGTGTATGTTGCCCTGTTGCATACACTATGTACGTCTCAATACCTACGCCTGAAAAGTGAAAGGTGCGCAGAATAGGTTGCGCACAAAGAACGTAACGCTGTCATTCGTTCATCGAATTTTACTGCCCATGTTTTTTTCATACCGGGGGCTTTAAATGAAAAATCGATTCTTAGGGAGTAAACTCCAAAAATGTTTAACTGTTTCCAATTTAAGCTCGTTAATGTAACCGCTACCTTACACCCACAATGTAACAAAGTGCATGCGTGATGGTGATGAGACAAATAGAACAGATGTTGATGAATGTGAACGACAATTATTGTGACAAAAAAACCTCATTTACATGGCAATGGGTTCCGTTGAATGTTTGTAACAAAAGGCCACGAAAATAATGCCCATTTATATCTACAATTAGCTGTTACAGTTTAGGCAATGTTTGTGGCTCTAAAGCATTGAACGAAACAACTTTGAAAAAAACTTTTAAGTAGGCAATATTGTAAGCCTTTATCATTAACAACCCATATTCGGCCTTAGTCCACCACGCTGGCCAAATGCGGATTAGCAGACTGCACACACATAGAGAATTAAGAAATTTCTCAGGTATGCAGGTTTTTACATGACGTTTTCCCTTCAACGTTTCAAACAAGTTATACTTAATTTCTTAAATTGCACATAACTAAAAAGTTGAAGGTGCATGCCCGGACCGGGTTCGAACTTACGCCTTCTGAATAGACGGCAAAGTCATATCCACTGGGCCCTTACGTCTTTAAAAAACCTATTAAAACCTCATTATATATTTCATGTCATACATAATTCAACCCAGGATTCGAACCCAAAACCTCGTGACTGGATCAATGAGGACGTTCAACACGAGAATGTGCAGAGAACGATCAAACTTTAGACCTTTCAATTTGAGTTCAGTTCCATAACTTCTAGAGGTCTTATAGCTTTATTTCAAAGGAATGTCACAGACGCATAAGGGCTAGAACTCAGGGCTGTAGAGCCCGCATTAAAAAAAAACATTTCACGTCAAATATTACTTGTGAATTTCCCATTGGAACCCTAACCACGTGCTGCGATGGAGTCGACCGTGATTACCATAATTTCATCGCACCACGTGTCCCGCGACCCTGTGCAGCAAAAACTGGTAGTAATCACAGTACCCAGGTACAGTTGACGAGAAAACTCAAACAGGTAGGTACCTATCGAACAACGGGTAATCTTATTTTTATTTTTATGAAGAACCAAAAGAATGGGTTTTAGCAGTTATTGTTTTACTGGTGATATAAGAGACCGCTCGGGCGGTCTAGCTTATTCTTGTCGAGGCGTTCGATCTATCCACACCTTTTTTGGATAATAATCCTGGGTTGTTATGGGATAGGCGGGGAGAGTGACTTGAGTGGAAAATGGTGTTAGATAACTGTCAAAGGCGCCTTTAACCCTGCACACATCGTTCACATGTGCGTGACTCCACTCAAGGTCATTCTCTGCCACTCAGGGTTTATTGGTAACATTCTTAATGGGAATTGTTAGACTTGACAGACTTTCATTCAGCAATTGTGTTTTGCAGACAACCGCTTCTGATGTCAAACCCGTTTTGTCCGACGTATACTCGTATTAGTATAGTGTACATAATATTTCCCAGAAAATTTATATACGGTCATTCATAAGGCACAGTTTTTAAAAGTTTCCTCGACGCCAGTACAGAAACACCTAATATGCTCCTGGCGGCTACTGTACGGGATAATAGCCTTTTTTCTGCGCCATCTCGAAATCGCTTGTCATATTCCAACACACTTGACTTCACCGATTCATTTCTATTATAGGTAAGTCTAAATAAGTTAAAAAATACTTTATAACGAGCAGACGCCCGTGAATTCTTCTGCGTGGAATTAGTTTTTTGTCATGTTGTTCTATTATCAATAATGTTTGTAGCATGCGCCAGTAAAAGCTTGTGTTTTCAAACATCGAGGTACAATATTGCAGTTTTGTAAGTTAACTCTCTTTTTTTTTCAAATTAATTATAGCCTATGTAAGGTTCTGATATAGTTTAAAATGGTGAAAATTAGTAAAATCGGTTCTGTTACTTCAGAGCCTATTAGCTATAAACACACAAACATATAAAACCTTTCGTCATGATAATATTAGGGTGTAATCTATACTTCTATACTAATATTATAAAGAGGTAAAGTTTGTAAGTTTGTAAGTTTGTCACATTTTTTAAATGGGGTAATCTTCGGAACTACTGGTCCGATTTCAAAAATTCTTTCACCAGTAGAATGCTACATTATCGGGGAGTGCTATAGGCTATATTTTATATTAGTATGATATAAATTCGCCGAGTTAACACAGTTTTTGTCATACAGGTCGGACCGAAAATCCTCTTAAGCAGACTTATTCGCATGCGCTGCCTTAACCATTGTGTAAAATTGAAATTAATGTATGGAGGCTTTATGTATCTTTAAAAGTTCTACAAAAAAGTCCGCGACACCATATATCTATCTTCTATATATTAGCAGATATAGTACCTTTTGTGTGTTAAAAATTATAAATTTTATATACTTAGGTTTTCGTCATTATTTATGTTACTTAACTTAAATCCTTATCAAAATAAATTATTTAGTAATCACAAGGATATTGTGGAGATAAGATTTGCCCTTTATAGTATGTTAATTACTTAAATATAATACAGAATTTCTAAAAGACGCAAAAATTCCGCTATATGACGCCCGGCGCTTTCATTTACGTAGTTCCCGTTCCCGTGTGAATGTGGGGAACAAACATAGCCTATGACACTCGCAAATAACGTAGCTTTCTATTGGTAAAACAATTTTCCAAATCGGTCCAGTAGATCCAGGGATTACCTCCTACAACCACACGAACTTTACCTCTTTATATTATTAGCATAGAAGTCTCTATTTCTCTTGGTCATACCACCACTCTCGAAGGACTGGACCGATTTTGCTAAGGGTAGGAGTAAGATAGAGAAGTTACAGGGTAGGGTAGGGTACGGGTAGGGAAGCGTAGGGGTAGCGTAGGGGTAGGGTAGGTTTAGGGCCGGGTTTAGGGTAGTGGTAGGGTTGGGGTAGAGGTAGGGTAGTGGTAGGGTAGAGGTACGGGTAGGATAGGGAAGTGGTAGGGTAGGGGTAGGATAGGCGTGAGATAGGGGTACGGGTGGGATAGGGGTAGTAAAGGGATAGGGTACGGGGAGGGTAGGGTTAGGATGGGGGTATGGGTAGGATGGGGGTATGGGTAGGATGGGGGAATGGGTAGGATGGGGGTAGGGTGCAGGTAAGGTAGGAATAGGTTTGGGGTAGGGTACGGGTAGGGTGGGGGTAGGGTAGGGTAGAGTAGGGGTAGGGTAGATGTAGGGGTTGGGTAGGGTAGGGTTGGGGTAGTGGTAGGGTAGGGTAGGGGTAGTAGTAAAGTTGACAGCGAAATTTACGCGGACGAAGTCGCGGGCGTCCGCTAGTAAGTTTATATGTATATTATATATGTATGAACCTCCCAGATCATAACAACGCTTTGTTATGATCTGGGAAGTTCATACTTTTACAATATACATATAAACGTCTAAAAAAGCATAACAGCCAAGCGTTTTAGCGTTCCGGTACGATTTTGTGTAGAAACCGAAAGGGATAGATAGGGTAGATTTTCATCCTCCTACTAACAAGGTAGCCCACTTCCGTCATAAATTTCATCATCACTTACCTACCATCAGGTGAGATTGCTCAAGGGCTAACTTGTAAAGAAAAAAAAACCTAGGACTCGAACCCTTGACCCCGTGAACAAGCCACATAGGCTAACCACCACACCAACAAGGCAGTTTATAGGCAAAGAGCTATAGTGTAAACATATAACCTTATTAAAAGTTAATTTGCATTTACAGTAGCCTCATAATCAGCCATCATGCGTTCACTGCTGGACATAGCCTCTTTTCTCGCTTCGCGGTCTCCACTCAAAACCTTACGACTCCAACGACCATCAGTCTCCAACGACCATCGGCCAACCGACAGACATGACCAGCCCACTGCCACTTCTGTACTAGCCTAGAAAGCTATGTCGATATTTACAGTAGCCTACTGCTTATAAAAAATCGCTATTAAGCCCAGAAGCCGGATATTGAATACGACATGCATTTTTGATTCTTCACGCACGATAGCCACACCCCTCTCGTGCATGTAATCTTGCCTCATTCAATGAATGAAACTAAAAACGCTCATTGCAATTATTGAGACCTATTCTTGAAGTTGACAGTACTATGATTACGCACCATACATAACACGTGTCAGCATCCTTCAAGCGATTATGGTCATAAATAATATAGTAACATTAGGGTTATTATTGCATATATTCTGTTGACTTGAAGTGTCATACAAAATTGAACTTTATGTTTGTTGACAATAAGTCGTATTTAGTTTGTTATATTCTCAAGATACAGCTTCTGATACAGAGGCAGCCCAAGGCGCGTCATTAACGCAGGTTCGATACCGGCTCTCAGTTATTACTTGTAGAGTAACCATGGGTTTTGTTTGCAGTGTACGTAATTTTAACATTTTACGCTTTAGCTACATATTTATTATTTATTAATAATAATATAAACTGTTTTTTATTCACAATTTTTTCAGAAACCTGATAAACCTGCTTCACAAAGTATCCTCAAGTCTGAAAAGTAACCTGAGTGGTAATTTTACTCTGCATCGAATCTCATCGGAAATATTATTGTCTCTAAAAAATAAAAATGCAGTCTTTGCACTTTGTTTTTATTAGTTACTAGATGGTGTTAGCTTCCTTTATGCCACGCTAGCGTTTGTTGTTACAAATGGTATAAGTAAAATCTCAAATTGGGAAGAAATTAAAAAAATCGACCAGTTTATTATAAGTATAGATAGATTAACTTTGAAATGTACTATTAACTTTAAAATTATGGACACACTACCTATAGGTATATTAAGCATCAGGAGTCAAAATAAAAAAAAAGCTTCCAGCTCCCTTGATTACCCAGCAAGTCATACGGGGCCATATTGTTTATTTCGACGTGCTTGATTTGTTTATTTGCTTGCACAGGATACTGTAAAAACTTGAGTAATGCTTACATCATATATTTGTTTTATAATGACGACATATCCACAGTAATCTTTCAAACAATACTTCAGAATAGATTTATAATTCTACGATCAGAGTTTTAAAAATCTTATGACTTATTAAAGAAGGAAAGCTTTTACAAACTGTCGTCAGAAGAGAGATGTTGCTCCAGTAGAACATGAGGTCCTGGTATCCAGTCCTGAGTCAAGCTATGAAATATTGAGATTTTCTTTAAAAAAAAACCTCCGTAGCAGCCTGAAAGTTACAACTACTTGGTTCGAATACGACGATAAGCAGTATATATTTAACATAATAATCCAGTAGTTATCGTTGCAGAGTCAAAAAGTCATCAGTAAGACCACTAGTCTGTAATCTGTGTGATTGGCCTAAACTTCTAAATCCTCTATACAATATACATACTAGAAGGAGAGACACCTGGGCGTGCAGTGGGCCATTAAAAAATGATGATGGGTTTACTAAAGTAAGACGATTATCTTAGCATTCCATAAATTCGCCATATGGAGGTGAGGTCCACCGTATGACTGTGAGAAAACTTCGAGTAGATTCAGGGACTTGTGATCAGGGTGTAGATTGGAGCCCATTGAAAATGTTGTATTTGTCCAACGTCCATTAAAATAATGCCATCAGTTGCAGAGCCTAGGATTGAGTAAACAGAGTGTTTGTTTTGATCTAAAACAAGTTACGTTCGAAAAAAGTTACAAATAATACCGGTAAGATACACATTTTCTTAAAAGTGTCGCAAGATAGTCTCTCAAAGAAATAAACTAATTTGTGTCTAAAGAAGCTACGGATTAGTACTATTCAAGACTTTGTACATTGATATGATTCCTTGCGCAAAGATAATTTGCTCTCCACATTTTTCAAGCCTTCGTTTCATCTTAATTTCATCTGAGTGAGCGCAAAGTAATCACACGTCACTCAGAGCGGACTGGTATGTATGATACGAGCATATCTTCAATTATCGTGCCTTACTTAAACACACGGTACCTACGATTACTGGTTTCTCATAGATTAAGCATCAAGTTAACAGATATTCCAAGTTACTTGAGCTTTTTTTATATTGCACAGGCTGATGATTACCTACAATGGACGAAAGATGCTTTGATTGATCACTTTTTCTTGATTGATCAAATTACACTTCGTCAATAATCATTATCTATTTTGTACTCTCTCACTCAGCCGTCGGTGAATCATCTATCAGTGATATATGAAACTGATCACATTGATCGCTATTCCTGACTGACAGGATAACAATCACGAGATTTTAAATGTCGACATTTCGACCCAGTTGCATGGATCGTGGTCACGACGGGACTGAACGACGGGTATGTACCCGTTTAAATAAATAATATTCATAATGAACAACCACGAAATAAGTTTAAAATCATTAGGATAAAAATCATTATGTATAGGTAGGTACTGTGGACAATATTATTTGTTTACTTTTTTTATTGAGAAAGAATACAATAGGCAACTTAAACTACCTTATCCTAACAACAATACCTACTTGTATTATAAAAGTCTCAACTAATATTATACAAAGACAAGATTTAATTTTTAATTAATTTGTTTGTTACGGATAGGTGCCGAACTAATGGACCAGTTTAAAAAATCTTTCACAAATAAAAAGCTACATTATCAGCAAGTAACATACGTTATCCTCGCATTCCCTAAGGAATAGGAACTACGCAGATAAAACCGCTGTCTGCTAGTTAGGTATAAATAGATTAATTTAAGCAAGTTGCAGTTCTGTCAAAAAAATCACTATTTAATCTGTGCCTCTTTTTACCGTCCGGCACTCAGCCGTCAGTGAAGCACCGATCAGTGATAGTACTGATCACATTGATCGCTAATCACGACCTGACGGGCTAAGAAGCCATTTCCTGTGTTACTGTCTAATTTACAGCTCACTTTAAGCTCGACTTGAGCTTTTTTTGTATTCAAATGTATATGGTCGGCTTTTGAACGCTATTGAAAGGGTGTGTAATTAAAAATGTGATCGGTATCTTTGTGTTGTTATAGAATATGTAACTAAGTCTATTTTGCCTTTTGATTATTTCTAAGATAGCCTTTCTATTGATATCAGTAAGAATCGTTATTCCGGAACGTGGAAATCGTAGGAGAACGAAATTAATTAGCCCAAAGGTTTAGCAAACTGTAGTGGTAGTGGACGGGCCATATTTTTTTTCTGGAGTCAAAACCACGTACTAATCACATTATAACTCTAACTAACTGACTTTATAATACTTTAATATGGCAAAAGCATAGGCTAATAATTCAGATTTATAAAATCTATTTTCTTGACGGCCTCGGTGGCGCAGTGGTATGATAGTGGACTTACAAGACGGTCCTGGGTTCGATCCTCGATGAGCTGATTGAGTTTTTTTTAATTGGTCCAGGTCTGGCTGGTGAGAGGCTTTGGCCGTGGTTAATTACCACGCTACCGACAAAGACGTACACCTAACCTAAACTAACCTAACCTAACCTAACAAGTTGGCCCGCTTCCATCTTAGATGGCATCATCACGTACTATCAGGTGACAGACTGTCAAGTCAAGGACTAACGTAATCAAGGAATAAAAAAAAATAACGAAGATCTGTCCATAGTGACTTTGAATCTATTAAATATTATCTAATCAATTAAAATAATATAACCTCTTTAATGTATTGTTAACGTTAATAAAATTTTGTATAATTTTTTTCTTCTTACACTGGAAACTGATTACAGTAAGTATGATATTTTGTAACACCTTTTAGCTTAGACTGTTATCATTTAGGTATTAATTCAGACCATTAATTAGATCAGATCGCAGTCAAGCGCAAAACCTCTCATTGCTTGTCATCGATAAAAAACCATTGAGCAGTAGAAATCTATCGAAGCCATCAAGAAATTACAAGCATAATAATTATATTTTTTTGTTCATTTTGACTACACAATTTTTCGTTAGCCGGTAGCCAAAGGCCAAGACAACTCGATTATAGTAATTTCTGATCCTTAGCTGGTTATTTTCTCTACATCATCGATATAGCAGTATCGATTTCATTACAGGCATCGATTTAGCTCCCGATCGAGTACCGGATGAGTTTTTGTTATGAATATGCTTTATTCTTATTATGGTTACCAACTAGAAAGGTAATTACACTGTGTACCTATGCCATTAAGCTAGGAAACTTCGTCAAGCTAAATTAAACTTTAAGATTGTATAACAGAGTTTGTTTTTGCATGGATTAATATCATTGGCTACAAGGCTCGTACACACGTGTAGGTGGTATGGAATGGAGAGATTTTAAATAAAAAGCGGGTTCTTTAATGAGACCAGTCGATTGATTGATCGGGCGTTTAATTGATGTTAGTGGTGGTTTCGAGTACGCGTCGCTATGTGGTATGAGGCTCTGTAGAACATTGTTGCCACATTGTAAGAGAAATTACTTTGTTAGTTCGATTAATGTGCTTGTTGTACAAGAACTAGGGTGATATAAATATTAAATTGTTATTTATAACGACCTATCTGTCGCAATTGGAAATGACTTGATTATAAATCAAAGACGAAGCCTTAGAAACGCATTATTATCTGCCTATTTCATTTATATATATTCAGCCGTGATAGCCCAGTGGATATGACCTCTGTCTTCGATTCCAGAGAGTGTGGGTTCAAATCCGGTCCGGGGCATGCACCTCCAACTTATCAGTTGTGTGCATTTCAAGAATTAAAAATTAAATATCACGTATTTCAAACGGTGAAGGAAAAACATCATGAGGAAACCATACCAGAGAATTTTCTTAATTCTCTGCGTGTTTGAAGTTAACCAATCCGCATTATTGCGGAGAAGAAGACACACCGAACCACGCCATTTTTGAGTGCGTAGAGTTTAAAAACTTAAGAAGTAGAGTCCTCGGAAGTAATGAACTCCTGTCAAAATATAACTTGGTGCCATATATGCTGGCGAGCGAAGAGGGGTGGAGAAAGGCCGCAGAAATGATCCATTGCATTATAGGCAGACGGGTGCAGGACGAATGGGAGCGACAAAGAAGGATTGATGCCTAAAAAGACAACCCCTTCCCGAAGTAATGTTTCCAACGGTACCGGGAAGGACGGTCTGCGAATGTAGGAGGTTTTAGTCCGTAGGGCGCCGATACCAACGGTGAAGTCGGACATCGTCATCCAGGGTACCTGGATGTCATCCATGAGGATTTCCTCCTACAATAAAAAAAAAAAAAAAAAAAATCCGCATTGGGCCAGCGTGGTGGACTATTGGCCTGATCCCTCTCATTCTGAGAGGAGACTCGAGCTCAGCAGTGAGCCGAATATGGGTTGGTAATGGTATATTTTAACGGCCTACTATCGGACAAGACTTCCTTATAAGAGAGGAGATATGTAGCTTAGACCCACCACGCTGTTCCATTTTAGCGATCACTATCAGATGGTTATAATAATGACCGATTGCTTAACGCGCTCTACGAGGCACGGCTCAGCTGAATTCGGCTGATCTTCTTTTATAGCCCAAATTGAATTCTTCGTTTTTTTTAAATGTAAAACGTTTATTTTTACTCTCATAATAAAAATGGTATACCTAGTTAATTACTCTCTAACTATCTCCAAACATACAACCGCATGTAAAATTAACCCAGTCTTGTACCATTAACGTTTTGCCTTAACGTTCCTAACAAGAACTTCCTATTAGGTACAATTTGAGCACTTTCAAGGCAAGAGTGAATAGGCATATTCTAGGCAAGCGCGCTTCATCGTTGACCTCATCATTGCTTATCATCAGGCATGATTGTAGCAAGCGCAAGCAACATAAAAAAAAAAATGAAATATTATTGACCCGTTACTTTGTTTATATTATGCTGGTAGCCACTCACGATAGTTTAAATTACAAGGCCCTGTCCCCATCATATGCCTTCAGACTCATCCTTGATAAACGAAGCAATCACGTGGCATGTAAAAGCCAATTTTAGATTTCGATCGAAAACCATAAAGCGTACCGGACACCGAGTTACCTTTGGAAATCATCCACAATCCACACGCGAGCTATATACAACAACAGGCTTTTTCACAAACGGCCTCTATGGCGCAGTTGTTAGTGGTATGGTTCTGAACAGGGAGTTCCTGGATTTGATTACCAGCACGCGTCAGCTTAGGATTTTTTACTGGCTCAAATTTTATCTGGTGGTAGGCATCGGCTGTGGCTAGTTACCACCCTACCAGCAAAGACGTAGCACCAAGCGATTTCGTATTACGTATTCTTTAAGGTTTCTACACGACATCGTACCGGAATGCTAAATTGCTTAACTTTGTAATCTTTGTAATTTACGTTCCTGTTGTAATACGGGGATAAAATATAACCCATATTGCTTAGCGGTACGTCTATATAAGAGCCGTGATAGCCCAGTGGATATGAACTCTGCCACCGATTGCGGAGGGTGTGGGTTCGACTCCGGTCCGGAGCATGAACCTCCAACTTTTCAGTTGTGTGCATTTTAAGAAATTAAAAACGTGTCTCAAACGGTGAAGGAAAACATCGTGAGGAAACCTGCATACCAGAGAATTTTCTTAATTCCCTGCGTGTGTCAAGTATGCCAATCTGCATTGGGCCAGCGTGGTGGACTATTGGCCTAACCACTCTCATTCTGAGAGGAAACTCGAGCTCACTAGTGAGCCGAATATGGGTTGATAACGAACGAACGACGTCTTTGTCGGTAGGGTACTCTGAGCTGAGCATCTTTGATTAAACATTTATTTCCCTGACCCAGGACTCGAACTTGAAACTTCATAATTTGAAGCCACGTAGGCTGACTACCGGACCAAGGAAGCAAATCAAGATATAACGAAGTTCATGTCTGCGCCGATGACTTATAGAAAGGGGCGATTACGTTAATAACCGAATTAATCGACTGTTTCATAAATAACATATTGGATCGTTACCAGATATTAAAGCTCCCAGTTTATAAGAGCTTTGAAAGCGACCACGTGTAATATATCGCACGTAAGTTGGATTCCATATCGTAATTGAATCTACTCGCAGTGCTTCTGTAACGTTTTGTTATAACAATTAACGTTTAATCGTTTTTGTTCTAAATATAATGATAACTCGTAAAAAAGATTTAACAAGGTGCTATTGTTAATAGGTAATTAACAGCTAACTGGTAAAAAATAACTGATTGTATTAGAGAGTTTAAAGAAAACGATGTAATCATAATAAGTCGATTGTGATAATGCTGATAAGCTGATTATAATAATTATACCTCACTCTAATGATCCTTGCATAAGTTATATTTGCGCGACAGTGGAATGTATTTGTTCCATACTTATCGTGATCGTGATGTTTTGAAGTCTCTACAAAAAGGTTATGTCCTGCAGTGGACGTCAATCGAAGAAAGAAAAGAAAAGATTAGTAAGTTAGCTTTTACTCCTACCATCTAAGTTTGGTAGATAATTACGGGACAGGTGGCTACCGTAGTCTGTTTTAAAGCTTAAAAAAATATTCAAAATTTTATTGACCTTAAATGGTACAGGTTAACTTTTGTCCTAAGAACCACCGCTTTAATCAACTTTGTTCTTTGGAAGTTGGTTGAAAAGAAAATAAAAGCTTAAAAGTTGTCGTCGCTAACTGTAGCGGCATCTAAGCCTACAAAAAAGATCGCAAGAAAGCCTTCAAAACCATTCCGAATCCCACACAGATTACTCTATATATGGGTAGGATGGTTATGTTTGTTTTTATGAAAGTGAATAAAATAAGGCTATATTTTACTGACAGGTAAGTTTCACTTGTGAAAAAATCATATTTTTAGTTCGGTTAGTATATGCTGGTATTAATTTCGTACGGTAGTAGATGGAAAAGAGCTTTTGTTTTAAAACGATCATAACTGATTGGGTTTTTGATTATTCAGTATCATATTTTTCAGATCATGTGATGACTAAACTGTGTACGCCCATGGCCTTAACTAATCTTCAGTAAGGTAGGCAGCTGAGGGTCATGGTAGCTTTTGCAGACAACCAAAGTCCAGACTCAATCGTCCTACGTATTAAGTGAAATTTTCAAAATTATACGAGAATAATAATACTTGTTACAGGGACAAAAAGGGGGTAGTTTCGCGGCAAACCTTCACCATTTGCCAAAAATTAAGTGGGTCAAGGTAGGACCATTTTGTTGAGTAGGGGTACCATTTTAAAAAATATAATTCCTCTAATAAAACTGCGGATAATGAGAAGTGAATGGCTATTGAAAGTCCAAATTACAAGCATATTATCTTGAACTAGTTTATCACTTTCAAAAGGGTCTGAATGTTATCCTTAAAGGTAAACAAAGCCGAAGCAGATGAGTAGAGGTACGATAAGGATTCCAAATTCTTTTGTGTTTCGCCGCCGAGCGCACAGTAGCGGCATACATTGAATACAATACAACACTTATTTATAGTCAAAACTGTCGTCGCCATAGCGTCCCGGCTCGCAAACTAGAGGCGACTTTACATTATACGGACAAAATGATTAATAAAAAAAAAGTTTGGCTTACTATTTATTTTACCAAAGTAAGGACTGCCAGAAATTATAGCTCGATATATGAAGCAAATCTCGAAAAGATATTTTGAGGGAGCCAAGACTTACCCCTACCACATGAGGCTTGCAACAACGAGCGTAAAGTACAAAAACTACTTAACGATCTACACGACATCTTAACTGCAGACAAACCTTCTTAGGCAACCCTAACACTAGCAACACAGAGTCTTCGCCTGCAAAATAGAGGTCCCCGATTTCTTACGGTATTCAAAACATGGGTTTAATTCACGGTCACGAGAGCGTCAGGCCTGTAATAGTTCAGGGCCAAAACACTCTTCCCGAACGGCTCTCTTATGTCGAGATCCGATTTTGACAGGATTCTCATTTGCCCAACTCTTCTGCTTCTGCCTTCAAGCCTCACCATACGATGCTTCTGCGATTGCTCAAACCCCCGGTGACGCCGCCGGTCTTAATATTGAGCCTACGGCAATTACATACATTTATGAAACTAATTTGTTAGTTTGGTTATTTTTGTTTAATTTAATTAATTTGTTTTTAACTAAACATTTTTAATTAACACCCTATCAAAAAGACTTAACGTCAAACAATTTTTTAACTAATTTCCAATATGAAGTTATCTTTCTGATAACTATTAATGCTGGGACTCTATTGTTACAACAGAAGATATTTTTTATTGAAAGCATAAATATTGGTGAATGTAAAAGGTCCACAATACACATATCACTCGACTCCTTTTGCGGTTCACAAGATGAGAGGAATAGCAGCGGCTTAACGTTTTGTTGCAAAAAGTTCTCCTAACGGTCCCGGACCGCAAGGTCAGGACAACCGTGTGTTTTTATTTTGACTTTCATTTCAAACGGCCCTTTCGCTAGAGTTTTTTTAGAAATGCCACATCGATTCCCTTGAAATTATATTAAGGTGTATTACTAGAATTATCTAAACTGGCTTATTTGAATTGTTTTAGATATAACATTGAATTTTTATTTTGTGCTGTGTAATTCTTCTTTCTCTTATATAATGATTTATTTATTTTGCTATCATATCAAAGTTTTGCAATTGCACGTTGTAGAGTCAACATCTCCTGAGGATGCTCCGGTTTCGGGGTGAAACGTACGTAGAGACTATTTTGTCGGACCTGGGTGACGTTGTCGCATGGGTTCGCCGAATTTTTGCGGATGATAGCAAAATAAATAAATCATTATATAATCATGATGAACTTCCGCAAAGTAACGCCTGCTTCTATCCAATCTTCTTTCTCTGTCTAGAACTCATTGGATGTTATAGTTCTTCTTTCAGGAGGTTTGACTTTAATTACACACTTATCTGCATTCCTTACGCTTCTTCAGTTTTATATATAAACGAGTCCTGCCAGCCTATTCACTAATTTGGTCTTTAATAATAACCTATTAAAATAAACATTAAATAAACTGAGAAATATCATCTACCTACTGTATGATATCCACGAAGCGTTGTCAGTAGGCACCGGATGACATTTGTTACTTATAATCTCAATTTCGTATATATCAACCAACATACGTCAAAGTTAGTGAATTAGCCTGGTGTACATATTTCCACTTTAACGTTTATCAAAAAGTTGATCTATAAAAAAACAACCAACATTGCGTACAAAGTAGTTTCGTGTATATTATTTGATATGTAGTGGAATAAATAAAATTATTAAACTATATTTGACAATCTACGTTTGACAATCTATGTTTAAGAAACATACATTCAGCCGAACGTAGAACCTCCTCCTTTTTGAAAGTCGGTTAATAAAAGTCTTGTAGGTACAATATTATGCCATTGCTTGGATTGGATTTTGTGTTCCTGGTCGATCCTGCGTAGAAAACAATCAGTGTGATATGGTTAGTTTTTAATCAGTTGGTAATGCGCATAACAATGACGATGAACATCATTGCCTCCTAGTAATAAGTTAAGTAGAAGGTTGACAAGAACTAGCCTTATAAAAGATTAATTCATTTAAGTCTTGTAAATTGAGCTTTAATGTTCCGAACGACAATAACAATGTCAGCGAACCTGTTATATCAATAACAAGACAATCAAAAACACAAAGTAAACAATAACAACAATGACTGATATTGTAAGACATGACATCTGATACAAAGAGAGTCTGCGACAGCATGACACGCTTCTTTTATGAAAGTTTGAACCGTCTCCTTCTGTGGGTAGCCATTTATGGCGTAAATACCGTGGTGGCTTTGGAAACTAGAAGGTTAAGGAAGCTTTAACATAATATCCAAGTATAAAATGTATTTTTTTCAATATTTTCTACGGAATACTATGTTTCTAACAACCCTTTACAGGAGAGTGTAGCAACCTTTAAAGTTCTCCTAAAAATATCCTTTTACCGGTGTTTTTTGAAGAGTTGCCGCGAATTTATGAGTGCGAGCGGAGTGATCCAATCTGAGACATGATTCCTCATGATATCCCAATATCAAACAATTTAGTTTTAAACTTGGACGGTTAAAGGTCTGAACCCTTGAAACCGGCTATCTTCCAAAGCCACTATTGTCAACTATTGTCACATATTTTGCTATAGTACTTACCTATGGTCAGTGGCGTGCACTTTATAGATGCAAAAATGCACTGCCTACCCTGAGGACTCATCTCGTATTTGTATAAGAGAATGAATTTTCTATTTTGTACATTTTGTACGTACATTATCTACCAGGAATGAGGAGATCCGCAGACGAACCAGTCACTGACATAGCTCAGCGGGTCGCGAAGCTGAATGGCAATGGGCAGGTCAAATAGTTCGAAGAGCCGATGGACGTTGGGGTCCCAAGGTGCTGGAATGGTGACCCCTCACCGGGAAGCGTAGTGTTGGGCGACCCCCCCACTAGGTGGACCGAGGATATCAAGCGGGTTTCAGGGAGCCGCTGGATGCTGGCGGCTCGAGATCGTTGTGCTTGGAGGTCCATGCAAGGCCTATGTCCAGCAGTGGACGTCTATCGGCTGATAAGGTATTACCTACCCTAATAAAAGAACTTGTGCACACCACCTAAAATGAGGTAGGTCTGGCTATCGCAAGCATTAATGGTGATCAGTGAACATGAGATGTTGTCTAGAAACTGATTATCGACTATGCAAATGATATAGAAACAAAAGCAAACGAGCTACTTTGAGTCGCTAAACTGCTCGAATCGACGGACTAACAGGCATAATCTCTCGATTAGATGATACGCATTATAAAACTGGTTCCATAATCTCTCGTTGAGCTGTTTATGAGATAAAATCTTTAGAAAGAGATTAAGCTGAAAGTTGCTCGAATTAAACGGGTAGTTAAATAACTAATGCACAAAATGACGTGATTGATAACGTCAAATTTTACAAATTTTAAGAATCAGTATTTATAGCTTATCTGAATAATTCTGACCAAAAATCTTAACGCAATGCATAAATTGTTGCATATTTTTCAAACAGTATCCACAACTGGAATTTATTACCTTAATTTTAATGTTTGTAAAATTAAGTATTTTAGTATCGCTTTACATCCAAAAATATTTCTATTTGTTCTCCTACAATTAATCTAAACGACAATTAGGTATTTTCGTTTATTTTAATTAAACTTTTTATCAATGAACAATTTCTGATTATTTGTACAAACTTACACAAAAATACCTCAAACCGCAGTATAGATCTTCTTCTTCTTAAAGTGCCTCTCCGACTAGCGAAGGTTGGCAGTCAGATTCTTGAACTCGTCTCTATCTTTCGCGAGGCGAAATAATTGTGCGGCGCTCGCGATCCCGGTCCACTCTCTGATGTTTCTCAGCCAAGATTTCTTTCTGCGACCAACGCCTCTTCTACCAGCAACCTTTCCCATCAAGATGAGCTGTAGAAGCTCGTATCTCTCGTGTCGTAGCACGTGCCCTAGATACGCGACTTTTCTCGTCTTGACGGTCTGCAAAAGTTCACGCTTCTGATTGACGCGTCGCAGAACTTCGGCATTCGTCACTTTGTGAGTCCAACTGATAGCCAGCATGCGTCTAAAAGCCCACATTTCGAACGCTTCTATACGTTTCCTGATGTCCTCTTTTACTGTCCAGGCTTCACATCCGTATAGAAGTATGGGCCAGATGTAACAACGGAGGAGTCGAATGCGCAGAGGAATCTTAAGACTACGATTGCAGAGAACTTTTCTCATTTTGTTAAAAGTGCTTCGTGCTATTTCAATGCGAGTCTTAACTTCCTGATCACTACTCCAGGTTTCATTAAGCCACGTACCCAAATATTTGTATTTGCGCACTCTCTCCACTTTTTGGCCGGCTACGTCGATTTCAAGGTTATCAATATTTCTTTTTGATATAACCATGAATTTTGTCTTTGAGATGTTCACCCTAAGACCAGCTTGCTCACTGAAATCATTTACACTGGTTACAAGTTTTTGAAGTTCTTCCAGAGATGAGGCAATAAGAACTGTATCGTCAGCGTATCTAATATTGTTAATGTTTCTGCCATTAATTTTTACTCCACAGTCCAGATTTTCAACTGCTTCTGCTATGGTTGACTCGGAGTATAAATTAAATAGCGTAGGTGACAAAATACAGCCCTGGCGAACTCCACTTTTAATTTCAACATAGCCTGTTTCTTCATTATCGACACGAACCGTAGCTTGTTGATTCCAGTAAAGATTCCGGATTATACGGATGTCCTTGTCATCTAAGCCGACATTATGTAATATAGCAATAAGGCGGTCATGCAATACTCGATCAAAGGCTTTTTCGTAATCGATGAAACAAAGAAAAACGTCTTGCTGCATGTCTCTGCATTTTTGCACCAGAATCTGTACTGCAAAAAGAGCCTCCCTTGTACCCACTCCCGCTCTGAAACCAAACTGACTGTCTGCAAGTTGTTCATCACATTTGGATCTAATCCGTTCGTGTATGATGTTTAAAAATACCTTTAGAACTTGACTCATAAGACTGATTGTTCTAAATTCATTGCACTTTCTCGCATTGGCTTTCTTAGGGAGTGTTATGAAAGTTGAGGTTAACCAATCTTTTGGTAAATGGCCTGAATTGTACACGGAGTTGAAAAATGTAACTAACACATCAATGTTTTCCTCCTCGATTAATTTTAGTACCTCTATGTGAACATCATCTGGGCCAGTCGATTTTCCAGTTTTAGCTCTACTTAGAGCCTTTGTAACTTCATCCTTTAGGATTGAGTACCCATTATTCAAGTCACAAGGCGTATCCAAACTTCTGGAGTCGTCAGCAAACATAGATGAAAGATGTTGCTCCCACAGGTGTTTTTTCGTTTTAATATCTAAAACTGGATGGTTATATTCGTCAGTGAGTTGGTGTGTGATATTTTTATGACCAATGAAAGATTTTATTTCTCTATGCAAATTAAATGCATCATGTTTGGTATAAAGTTTCTCCATAACATCGCATTTGGCTTTGTACCAAGCATCACGAGCATATCGAACTTCTCTCCTAATACACTTATCAATTTCAGTATACTTGGCACAATTAGAATTTTTATGGAGTCTACGTTCTTCCATAAGGCTATAAATTTCTTCAGTCATCCAACTCTGTTTAGGAACCCAGGTCTTTTTTAAATATTTTGTGTTGATGTCCAGTATCTTAGTCTTAAGCATGCTCCATGTATCCTCTACCGTATACTCATTCGAAAGTTTTGTATGCACTGCCCACTCATTTATTTCATCCGCTACTTTCTACTACTACTAGTATAGATCAATTAACAATTATACCAATCACCTCCATGTGATCAAAACCATAACCAGTTTCAATATACCACTAAATTAACATGGGATCACCGAATGTCCAAGAGATGTGTCAATCCAGATAGGAAGTGATTGACGTAACTTTTAATTTCATAATTGGTGAAGCCAAGCGCACGGTTGATAGAGAAAATATTTTAGCTGATGGGTATATATTGAGTAACATTAGTGGTCAAATAATGGCTTTTTTACACTCAATACAGATTTGTACCAGTTGTGTATTATCAAAAGAATGTTTAAATTGCAAAGTAGAAAGACACAATAAGAGAGTAAGGTCGGAGTGTGTGAAGAGAATATGATTGTTCAATTCAATTCAATTTTTGATTTTATGGCTTGCTGCTGTACCAACTGGGTACAATTTACTTCGCCAATGTCGCGTGGGTAAGGAAGACACACTTTCAGAGGTTGATCGGTGTAAGCTGGGAATCAAGAATTGATTATTAATCAGCTTAATTTTGACATATAATATATATATATATATAAATAGCGGATTTTTTTTGTTAGTGTGGATGTTAGTCGAATATGATTGTGTGTAAAAGAAGTATTAATTGGTTGACGAGTGACAGAAGCGAATGGAAGAGATTGACATTCTTTGTCAATCTCACTAGTGAGATGAGTTTGATTATGACGAACATGAACATAATATTACCTACCTTAACAGTATTTGAATTCAAGTTTGAAGTGTTTATTTTTAGCATACTTGTGATGTGAATTTCCTGGTTATTGCTCTAAATCCATATTTGATAAACAAGTTCTCCTAAGATCTCTAGTAAAAAATCCAACAACAGCTTTAATAATAAACAGAATGCTATCAAAGGTGACAAAAAATGTGATCGATTATTGAAAACAACCCGACCAGTATCCATAAAGCGCGACCAAAAAAAATCCTAGATGGATCGTATAATTTGACATCGCAGTTTTTCTGTTCCAAAATTGTGATGGATGAAATAAAAAACTCGTTAGCGTTATTATCCCTAATAAACGAGAGTATATGGTCAGATACCATAATGGTGTGGTCATTAGGGTAATGCCCAGGATCGCCTCGGGTCCGTCTTGGTGTCGCCATATAAAAACCATTTACATGCCTTTGGGGTAAAATTCTCGCACACCTGTTTACATTAATGTGAATTTTTGGCAGTATCTTGTGTTATTTAATGTTGGGTGGTTGTCAAAATTATGTGAAATTAAAAGCAAATTTTAAAACTTTGAAAAGTTGAGTAAATTTATCTTACCTACATCAAATAAAGTTCTATAAATTTATAGTTATTATTTGTCAACTCTTTGGAATGGTAAAACTAGGAAGTGTTCAAAACTTATACTTTGCACTCAAAGTAGCTATTTATATATTTAAGATATGTAAGTATCCATTACCTACCTACGAGTATCTTTGGTACAATAAAATTATGAAACTAATTACTAATATATTCCACTAAATTGTCTTTAGTATTTTTTGTCTTACAACGTGTTGTTCTTCATTCTCACCCTTTGTAATGAAGCCTCCACGCCCGATTTTAAATCAATAATGCGTTCAAAGAGATCACTTTCCCATTCGCAGTGAGAGACCGATCAGTGATCTATAGATCTTTTTGTTACACGAAATCGATCAGTTGATTACGTCCAAGATCGGGTCACAGTGTACAATGTTTTTTTTACTGTGACAATGGTTTCTTTCAGTGTGTGTGATTGGATTTTTTTAAAGATTGCATGATACTTTGTGTTAGTATTAATCTTTTTTCTGTACTGACGGTTATTGCTTTGTTTTGCTGTATTGTTGTTTGAATCTAGTTTTTAAATATTGTGATTTTAATCTAACCTTTAAGTCCTCTGATTTTGCTTATCATGTTTATAGTTTACTGGTAAATTATCAGTTTATTTTATCGGTATATTGTTATCGTTTGCCATATCGCTTACTTAAAGAGACCCATTTTTAACCGACTTTCCACTAAAAGAAATCTATCAGGAATTAAATATTTATGAAAAATTTTTGAAAGGTACAAAATTTTGAAGGTTTTAGAAATAACAGATGAATGCCAATACGAGTATTATTAGTTGGATTAGATGGATAACAACTCACAAAGTCTTAGTCATTGCCCGATAATAGAGTGATATTAAAATTTTTACTTTACTATTAACTTACTTACATTACTTTACTATAAGTCCTTAGTAACCACGTCCTCATAATATCGGCTTAGCTTCTACAGATATGCCAACTTCCAAGTTAGCTCAAGTAAACTAAACAAAGATAATTTGGATTTAGCTGTGAATGAATAAATTGATAAAAATATAATAATAATTGCATGAAATTATACAATATTTAAACTTCAATGTCTCTAAATTAGTAATATTTATATAAAATTTAAAACAGTATGCCACTCTGAGTGTGTAAAACTCTTGTGGACATTATTTTTCCTGTATTTTAATTTAAATTGAATAAAAATGAGAGTTATCAAGAAACAACAAGAGAAGGAATATGAGGTAAACAAATAAAATAAGTTTTTGCTTTGTTTTACCGTAGACCAGAAAGTTTTATCAGCCAACATTTTGCATTGGTTAGGTACCGACTTCAACCCAACTCATGTTGGTGCATCTAAACATGATCTAAGAGCAGCCCTATAGTCTGATCTACGATACCTGTCATACCAACAATTCATTATAATTTATTACAGCTGCCCGGCTAGATAAAGAAAGATAATTAATATTGGACAATAATTAACGATGTCACAGAGCATTACTGGAGATGTTAAGCATGAGTAATGGCTGACCTTGCGGCTTTACCGATATCTTTGCTCCAGATCATGCGGCTTGGGCTCATGAGTTAACATGGGCATATTACATGCGCGAACAACTGATTTCTTGTTTTGTTTATTTACTGTTGGATTCCTGTTACTTCATCTGCCTTTAGACCTTCTTTATCTGGCCTTCTCGCAAAACCCGTTCTTAGCAGAAGTTTCCTAACTATAAACTACCTTTCTGACAAATTTTATCTTTGTGTAAAACTTTTGCTGTATAATATTAGTGTGATTAGACGTTTTCGAATCCAAGGGTTCAAATGCTGGGTCGGGCACTGAAAAACACTCAGTGTTTCATAGAAAATATTATCTTTCTTCTAAGAAGATTTTTAATAAAAATCAGCCTGGAATTGGGAAGTTGGTGTTGCTACACCTCCAGGCCTTATTAAAGGAAGGGTTTAAGGTGATATTGTTAAATTTATCAACAACCACTATCAGATGTTAATGATAATAGCCCAGCTCCATTGGCTTCACGTGTTATCGGAGGCACAAGGTTATAAAGCCACCAACTTCTTGAATCCAAGAAGTCAACAATTTGTTGCTTGTTTGTTTTGTTGCAAACTCAATGTCAAGACTCCATATCTCCACGCCAAAAGGCCGGACTCACCGAAAGGTTTGATCCCTGTCAGTTGGACTATTCTCAAACGGCCTCCGTGGCGCTGTGGTATGCGCGGTGGATGTACAAGACGGAGGTCCTGGGTTCGATCCCCGGCTGGGCAGATTGAGATTTTCTTAATTTGTCCAGGTCTGGCTGGTGGGAGCCAAGCGATTTAGCGTTCCGGTACGATGCCGTGTAGAAACCGAAAGGGGTATGGATTTTCATCCTACTCCTAACAAGTTAGCCCGCTTCCATCTTAGATTGCATCATCACTTACCATCAGGTGAGATTGTAGTCAAGGGCTAACTTGTAAAGAATAAAAAAAAAAAAACAGTAAAATGAAAAAATATGGCTTGTATTTTTTTCATGTAAGTAAGTTTCTCTTTTTCTTAAAGTGCCTCCCCATTATTGAAGGTCGGCGGCCAGCTTCCTAAATTTCTCCTTGTCCATGGCTTAGTGGAAAAGTTCTCCATCTTTATGCCAGTCCAGTCCCTTATATTACGTAGTCAGAACTTCTTCCTTCTTCCTACTCCTCTTTTGCCTGCAATCTTACCCGGTACCTTTCTATTATCAATTAATTAATTTGTTTTGCTTGAAAGTTTGATTTTACATGTAGTATCTACTCAAATTGAAAGTTTAGGTGCTCATTTATACAGGCAAAGTGGAATCAATGCTAGTAAAGTGGAATGGTGGGTAACAAATGCGCAGTCACAATATTTATAGGGGGCATTATGGCGTCGCATAGCCCGTGGTTACCCGGCGAGCTTCGAGCGATGTATTAATCTCATCGTATAGTCGGCGCACTGTGCATTGGCTGTTTTATTGTAGGTGGTGGTATATACCATATACAACTGCCTCTGGTCGAGTGGTTAGCCAATGTAGGTTCGGATCACGAGGTTCTGGGTCGGACTAAAAAAATACCTACTAAGAAATAGTAATTTTTTAGGTAATTCTCATCTCGGAGTTAGGAAATTGTTGGTGTCACCCCCGTGCCCCGGAGAGCACTTTAAGCCGTCGGTCCCGGTGACTATCATTAACATCGTGGTCATTAACTGTATTTATGTTCGTCACTGCTGTGACAGACATTACAGTGCCCATGGTATTGGCATTTAAGTAAATTTCAAGTTAACTTGACAGACTTTAATAATAATGACCATACTGCTTTTTACTGACATTTCATATTATTCTGACATTTTATCTATACTATTTCGACGTTTTAATTTAATTTTATTGAATAAATATTATTAATTATTAAATAAATATATATTGAATATTTATGATTTTAGTTTTCATATGGGTGTGTGTGCCTAAATTAATAATATATATAAATAAACGAATCTTATTTATTTACTTAATGTACCTATTTAACATTATCTCCCTAAGCCCGCCAATCACCATTGATGCATCGTGGTGGATCTAAGTTACATATCAACTCTTCTATGAGGAGAAAGACCAGGCCATGCAGTGGGCCATTTAAATAGGCTCATAATAATGAATGATGATGATTATTTTGGGGTTGCCAAGCACAGTACAAGTTTGGGGCCGAGAAGAATGACTGGACAATTATGTTTCTGGCACGACCATTAAGTAAGTATAATATCCCTGGATCGCGATTCTATAGGCCAATACTCAGTGCCCATACATTAGACACATACCTACCTAGGTAACTCAATAACGCCTTGCAAGCCTGAACACGGTAGCACGCATCGCTATGCCTATGCCATACCATTGATACACTAGACCATTGATTCCCAAAGTGGTCTAGGAACCAGTGGGCCACGGAAGGTCCACACCAGGGGCCCAAGGGAGACTCTACAGGAGTCTACGTTGGCGTGGAACAAATAGGATTCCCAATTCATGAGTGAGTGTCCACAAAACCTGGATTCATAGTGACTAAAATGTTGTCTTGTCCTTGAGATGTGAATACTTAGATGTCAAAAAAGTTAGATGAAATATTTTTTTTAAATTTCCAACTTTACTTATGGAAGAATTAATCAGTTCACACACATTTTTCTCTTCGAAAACTGTTAGTTCGTGGGTTAAATTAAAAAAAAGAGATTTGGGAAATTCGGTCCACCAGGACCAGCTAAATTTTGAAAGCAGTCTACGTATGAGGAAAAAAGATTGGGAAACTCTGCACTAGAAATAAGTAGTATTTCTCTACTAGAAATAAGTAGGTAGGTAAGTAGGTATTTCTGTGGTCCAACATCGGTTTGTATTGAGTTTAGGCAGTGCATTTTTGCATGTATGAAGTGCACGCCACTGGTAGCAATGTATGTACCTACTAGGTACACTTACCATGTTGAGTTAGTAGCTTGGTATTGGTACCCAAAGATTACAATGTATTATTTGGTACCTACCTATATAACTACTTGATAATTGTGATTTAAGTATATTATTTTTATTGACTCGAAATGAGTCCAATTTAATACAAATAAAGGAATAATAATTATTTATTTGCAATTAAATTTTAATTAAATACAAATTATAAAGGTTTGTAAAGATGCGCCATCTATGATAAGGTAAGAGTACTACAACGCACAATGAACGGGTGGTCAGGTTGCTCCGTGTAGCCGCTCTATTATGACGTTCACCGCCATCTGTATGTATAGCAAGAAACTACGTTGTTATTAACCAGCTTAAAGAAGAGGAACTGCGGGCCTCTAGTTTTAATTTTAAATACTCTTTCTAGATGTCACTACTGCGTATTTAAATTACTGTGAATTATGTTTTTTTATTAAATACCCACTTAACTCATTGTTGAGGTCGTTAACCCTAATATGATATTACTTTAATATTTAGTATAACTATTTAGAAACTTTTATAAAATATTACCAATACCTACTTCCAAAATATTACCTACGGTTTCCAATACTTCGCCTACGTACCTATGTATACAATTATACAAAAATACCTACATAATTATTTATTATAATAGCTACCTATCATTATTAATCATCATCTTAATTATTCTACTAATTACTTACTACTGTTTAGCTGAGGTTAACATAACATTGTTCATGCATTGCCTCCGCTATCTCCCAGGTGCACGTTTCTCGCTTTTCTTGCCTTCTAGAATCAACCTTGAAAAATCATAGCGGGATCTATAGATGCCCGATAAATGCTACTTACCTTCTCATTAGAGTTGACATCAGTCCGCGTTTGCAATCAGCACTTTCCAGGACTTTAGCATTTGAGATAAACTGACGTCATGAGATGAAGTGAGACTAATGTACCTACTTATACATATAAATTAAATTGATATGTATAGGTAGGTGTATAATCTGTCTGTGATTTTAAAATAACTGTCGTCTGCTTGTCTGAGAAGATTAGATACATGTAGCTTTTTGACGACCCGTGATAGCCCAGTGGATATGACCTCTGCCTCCGATTCCAGAGGGCGTGGGTTCGAATCTGATCCGGGGCATGCACCTCTAACTTTTCAGTTGTGTACATTTTAAGAAATTAAATATCACAAAAGGATGAAGGAAAAACATCGTGAGGAGACCTGCATACCAGATAATTTTCATAATTCTCTGCGTGTGTGAAGTCTGCCAATCCGCATTGGGCCAGCGTGGTGGACTATTGGCCTAATTCCTCTCATTCTGCTTTTTTGAAATTTCCTCTCTTTGTCTGTTTGTCCGAGCTAATAGGTAAGCTAATATCTGGAACATCTAAACAAATTTTAACGGTACTTCCTGTGAACACGGAAGATAGAGGAGGTTATTGAGAAACATAATATGGGCTATTATTTTCTCAGAAAAAATAACTGTTGATGATTTCTGAAAAACTATATTTCTCGCGGACGAAGCCGCGGGCGTCCGCTAATTCATAATAATATTTGTTATACACCTGAAGATACATGCATATTTAATGCCTTGTTTGTATTCTGCTGAATAAACAGTACTTTCACTTCAGTCATAACTGTGTTCATTTACGATCCATTCTGGTAAGGCTCTTTAAGTTAAGGTTATGCGGCCCCACACTCTCACGGTGCATATAGGCTGTTAGGGTTGTCACCTACCATTTAAAACGCATTCGGGAAAAAATATGTAGGCAATGAAAAAAACATCAACACCATATTTCGATTTTTTTTTATCTCCTGCATCCATTGCAAAATAAATTGCATAATTATGTACTATTTCAGTTTTCAACGATTTGAAAAAAAATTAATTTGTTGTAAAATTATTATTTTGTTATTTGGGATTTCCCAAAAAAAACAATAATTATAGCCGCACTGGCTGCAAAAAAAAAATATATAGATAAGAGTTTTATATAAATTAGATAAAAAACAAAGTCTTCCACCGCGTGCCTGTCTGTCTGTATGTTCGCGTTAAACTCGAAAACTATCTATTGAATGGCATTTCATGTTCTGTACGTCGACAGTTAGTAATTCAAGAGAAAGGTTTAAGTTTATAAGGTCTACCCATATTCGCTAATTAGTAACTAATATATATTTTTTAAAATACACCTAAAATGTACTAATTACATAGGTAATCATTACAGTATTTAATATCATTGAATAATTATGTTGAAGAGTTTTATTCAAATGATTGTTTTATGTGGAATTAAATGTACTTACCAAACTAAATACTTTTATTCCGTAGATACACTTTTGTTAACCTTGGATGGCAGGAATACTAAAGATACTTAAGTAAACTTCAAGAGCCGAACAACGCAATAATTTTTAGTCCTTAGTGCACTTTTGTGAAATAAACATCTTGTTTGTATATTTTCCTCACATTCGTCATAAAGTTATATGAAAAATCTCTACGAATCGATAAGGTTGCCTTTTTATATCTTCTGTAATATTTTTTATTGTTTATTTAATTTATGATGTACAAAATAAAGAGTATAGGTATATTAATTTTGTTTATTTTAAAATTCACAAACTCAGTATAAATGTGCCATCCCTAACCGAATAGCGTGTTTCACCGTTACTATGACCCACTCACAGCATCCAATCTCAGTATTAACCGCAAGATCGCCACGTGCGAACGCGATAATGTTTTTTGAAAGTTTTCTTTTAAATCTAGCGGTCCTAGCCATTTTGATAGTGGCCCTAACATTTGACTATGTCACGAAGTTCTTCAGTTACTGGTACGTCAGAGAAATCCCCTACAAAACGCCGGTACCCTTCTTCGGCACAGATTACCATAGAGTTTTGGGACTGAGAAACACAACAGAAGAAGTAAACACACTTTATAAAGAAAACCCAAAGGAGAAATACGTAGGATGCATCAAAAGTAGAATACCAGATTTGATTATCAAGGATCCGGACGCAGTACAAAAGGTTATGTCTACAGATTTCTCGAATTTCCATTGCCGAGGCTACGGGCTGGACAGATCTAGGGATGTTTGTCTACGAAACAATTTGTTTTATGCGGAAGGGGAAAAATGGACTCTATTGAGAAGGAAATTTGAGCTATTACTGAGTACAATGAATGTTAAAATTGAAGATAGTTTACATGAATGTTTGTCAGGAACCAATGGAGATGCGAACGTTCAACAATTATTGTCTGGCATATTGGACGTTGTGTTTAAAGATTTGCTTATCGATAATAACTTGGAAAATTCTTTTGTTATAAAGGACGCTAGAGAAACGATGCAAAGAAGAACATTGTTTGACAAAATAAAAAGCTATATTAAGGATATTTTTCCTTCTGTATACGTAATGTTGAGATTGAACCTTTTGCCCGAACAATATTTTAGCAAATACGTCCAAGTTATAAAAGAGTCTATACTGATGAAAGATATTGAAAAGACGGAATCAATATCCCAAGAGGAAATATACAATGATAAACCATACAAAAAGGGATCTGATTTGGAGACGGCCTATTCTTATTTCGCTCTTTTCATCGGAGAAGGTTACATACCATGCCATTACGTTCTTACTGCGTTGTTGTACGAATTAGCGAAAAATCCTGAAATACAACAAAAGGCGAGGAGTTGTGTACAAAATTCGCAAGAAAATGATTACTTAGATATGACATTAAAAGAAGCTTTGAGATTGTATCCAGCATATTCGGTCATTACAAGGAAATGTGTTAAAACTTATACTTTCCCGGGGAAGAAATTGCTTCTAGATAAAGGAGTGACAATCAATGTACCTGTAGAAGCGATTCATAGAGATGAAAAGTATTACGATAAGCCCGAGGAATTCAATCCTGAACGATTTTTAAAAAGTGATGATAATAAGTTACCATATTTGCCTTTTGGCATTGGACCTAGAAAATGTATTGGTAAGTAAACTTACAAAATCTTACGCTAAAGTAAGTCTTAGTTCAAATAAATTATTGGGCAGTAATAACTTAATTAGTATTATAGTTTTATTAAAATTTCGCTCGAATCTAACATTCTCACATAATTATATTTATGCTGTGTGTTAACAAAGCAGAAGGTCCATCTGGTCTTAAGTAAAAATCTTTACATGAGCATCATCACTAAAGACATACTCGCTAGCTACACTAACTAGATATCTACTTCAAAGTTGAGTTCAAAGTTCTAACATACATATACATATATTGCAAGTTAAATAAAAGCTTCTAAAAAAATTATTGCGACAGGTGCACAGGGACTACAGGAGTGATTCTTTAAGGGTTCCGTTTTTGTATTCGGACTTTCAATAAGGAGATTTTAAGCGATCGAGTGTATAATTTTATTTCTTGTGGTCTAAAACCTTTATACGCAAACAAACCTTCAAGAATGTTGCGGTTAGGAGTATGTTTTTCTAAAGGCTTGGTGTAGAGTTAGGCTATTTGCGAAGTTCAATTAGCAACGTTTAAAACTTTTTGTCATAATTATGACAGCCAAATAATCGAACAATAATCGGTAATTCGTAATTCGAACGCAACGGACCGGTAATCGGTAATTCGAACAAACATAAAAAGAACAAACAAAATTGAATTCGTGATTGTTTCATTAAACTTATAAACGCTTCCTCAATTTCTCAAAAGTCAATCATTCATAGTTTCCAGTATTGCAGTATTTAAATTGACAAAAAAAAGGTTCTACTAACAATCGATTTCTAGATTTCTAGACTCTCTTGTTCAGTCGAGGTCTTTTACAATGTGACAATTCTTTGTTACAGGTGAACAATTAGCAACAAGTATCGTTCGAAGTGTGACTGCAAATATTTTGAAGAAATTTGAAATTGGAATTTGCGACTCAACTCCAGAAAACTTAAAACTGACCGATCATAACTTTTCAAGAGCCATTGACAACGATGTTTGGCTAAAATTCCAACCTATTTATTAGAAATTCGTTCGTCCGTTTCGTTATCAACTCACTGTTGAGCTCGAGTCTACTCTCAGAATGAGAAGGGCTAGTCCACCACGCTGGCCCAATGCGGATTGGCAGACTTCACACATGCAGATAATTAAGAAAATTCCTTTTCCTCACGATGTTTTCCTTCACCGTTTGAGACACGTGATATTTAATTTCTTAAAATGCACACAACTGAATAGTTGGAGGATTTTTTTTTCTTATTAGAATTTAGAATATTAAATTTTATTAATTAAAATAGATAATATTAATTTATTTTGTATTAACTTATTAATTTGATATACATAATAGATAACTATAGTACCGAAGACAAAAAAGACATGGGATTTTAATGTAGTGCCATTTCAATGGATGGGTTTAAATAAAAATGAATTTTATCTACCAGTTTGTATCACCTCATGTAAAATTACCATTATAAATCTAATTTTACCGTCTTGTGTACCTATTATAGATATATTTAATTGCTAAATACAATGGGTAATAATATTTTTGTAATTTTATTTAGCACATCTTAAATCATCATCCTAATTAGAATAAAATTCTATTATAATAAAATAATTAGTTCTATTGTCATCAGATGTGCTGATTTGAATTTAAAGACCTTGACTGCCTACCACAGAATACATATAATATGTAGGTACAATACACCAATAATATGCTAGTACCTAGTATTATGCATTCAGTGATAGGAGTGGGATATGATACATATCACACTTATATAGGCAAAAGTTTGTGGGTAAGAAGTGTGTGTAAGAGTGTATGTTTGTAAGAGTGTATGTTATGGTATTTGGAATGGAAATAGATTTTACTCTGGATCAACACATAGGCACATACTTTTAATCCCGGAAAAATCCATGGTTCCCACGGGATTTGTGAAAAACTGAACTCCACGCGGACGAAGTCGCGGGCGTCCGCTAGTTTTTTATACATTTTTTAAATGGTATTAGTGGTGCTGGTGGCGTATTACATCGCATCTGCTGGCTTATTCACTAATTTGGTCTTTATTAACAACCAATTAAAATAAACATCAAATCAACTGAGAAATGTCATCTACCTACTGTATGATATCCACGAAGGGTTGTTAGTAGGCACCGGATGACATTATTGTTACTTAGAATCTCAATTTCGTATATGTCAACTAATAATACGTACGTAATACGTCAAAGTTAGTAAATTAATCTATTGGTTTATCAAACACTCGCAGGCAGTTGATAATATATGAATTTTTTTATGTTTAGTGTTTACACTGTGTAAACACACGCATTGTCATAAAGAAAATTGTATTTTTGTTACACAAAAAAAAAATCTGTATGAGATAGTTTTTCAAGTCAATTTTTTTTATTTTTATTCTTTACTAGTTAGCCCTTAACTACAATCTCACCTGATGGTAAGTGATGATGCAGTCTAAGATGGAAGGAGGCTAACTTGTTAGGAGTAGTATGAAAATCTACACCCCTTTCGGTTTCTACACGACATCGTACCGTCGTACCGGAACGTTAAATCGCTTGGCGGTACGTCGTTGTCGGTAGGGTGGTAACTAGCCACGGCCGAAGTCTCCCACCAGCCAGACCTGGACCAATTAAGAAAATCTCAATCGGCCCAGCTGGGGATCGAACCCAGGACCTACGTCTTGTAAATCCACCGCGCATACCGCTGCGCCACGGAGACCGTCAAACGTATTATATATATTTGTTATACAAAAGAAAAAAATTCTGTAGGAGATAGTTTTTCAAGCCCAACTTACTTGATAATAGAGTCTGTCAACATTTCTATACAGTAGGCTCACCATAATTTGTATGAAAAATCCCTAACTACACCCGGTAATGGGTGGATAAAGGGGTGCTCGAGGCTTTGAGTAAGCTTCTACAATATTTGAGGATATCCTTTGGCGAAGGCGAAGAAAAATCTTCGAAAATGGTGTAAGAAATCAGGTGATGAGTTTAATGGGAAATTTTCTTTTTATGGAAAACCTAACTTGATGTTGTAACTTTTTTTTTTATTCTCTACAAGTTAGCCCTTGACTACAATCTCACCTGATGGTAAGTGATGATGCAATCTAAGATGGAAGCGGGTAAACTTGTTAGGAGTAGGATGAAATCCACACTTCTTCGAGTTATTATTTTATAATTGAAATTATGTGCCCGTTGTTGTTGTAAAAATTAAAAACTTCGACTATATAGGTATCGGTTAAGAATCTACCTAGATAACTTGAACAATTAATTAGGGGGAGAAATCTTCCCCTGTAGACCCCCCTATCTTTAAGTATTGTAGTTTTAAAGAATCGATTTAAAAAAACCCATGTATCGTATTTATGCCATGCGAAATGAAGTCAGCACCACATGATTTAATGATTTTTAGACTATTCAAAGGGTTTTTTTTTGCTTTACGGTCTATGGGCTAAACCAGGACTGGAAGCAACAACAAGCTCTACTAGAGTACTCCTACTGAAATAATCGATAAATTCGAAATATCCGTATAATCTAAATTCCACACTAACGTGGACAAAGCATATTTTACCAAGATCAAAAATAATCCTAAACCTTTCAACAGAAATATGGAGAACACATACAAAAACTAAGTGTATACTGATTTATTATGCTCCACCCACTGCCTCTTTCCGACATTGTTGGTTCCATGACGGATGATGTGCCAGTATATGCCGAACCAGCACAGTGAGTTTGGTTTTTTGTAAACAATATGATATTTGGCAGTGACGAATCATGTAAGGACGCATCCTTTACCTACTCCTACAAATAGAACGGTTATTTATGACTAGCCGACGCCCGCCACTTCGTCCGCGTGAAACTCGATGTAAACTTTCAACTACCCCTATCCTACCCTTACCCTACCCCTAGCCTACCCCTACCCTACTCTTACCTACCACTACTCTACTTTTCTGGTTGATTTTTTACACCTTGTGTCCGAAAAACCCAAATATCTTACGGAACCCTATTTTTGTCCAAAATAAAATTTAGCCTATGTTACTTGTGGATAATGTAGCTTTCGAATGATGAAAGAATTTTTAAAATCGGTCCAGTAGTTTTTGAGCCTATTCATTACAATCAAACAAACATACAAACATACAAAGTTTTCCTCTTTATAATATTAGTATAGATTACTTACGTATCGTGCCTCTTTGGTCCAGTGGTTAGCCTATGTGGTTTCGGATCACGAGGTCCTAGGTTCGAATCCTGGACTATGAGATATTGAGTTTTCTTTCTAAAAAAATTCAAGGAGTTAGGAAGTTAGTGGGGCTACATCACCGTATTCTAGAGAGCACGTTAAGCTGACGGCCCCTGTACCTAAATGACACGTCGATTCTCTTTCTACGATCGCAAGCGCTTCGAAAATTAGAAAAATGTATGGGAATGACATTTGCTATCGATAAGCCACGTAATCTGTTATTCCCATACATTTTTCTAGTTTTCGAATCGTTTGCGATCGTAGAAAGAGAATCGACTTGCCACTTGGCTACAGGGACCGGTCATTATCTTCATGAGCTGTTAATGGTATTTAATGATTTTAACATTATCACTCTTAGCTCGCCAACCCGCACTGGAGTAACGTGGTGGGTCATTATCAACCCATATTCGGCTCACTGCTGAGCTCGAGTCTCGTCTCTGAATGAGAGGGGTTAGGCCAATACTCCACCACGCTGGCCCAATGCGGATTGGCAGACTTCACACACGCAGAGAATTAAGAAAATTCTCTAGTATGCAGGTTTCCTCACGATGTTTTTCCTTCATCGTTTGAGACACGTGATATTTAATTTCTTAAAATGCACACAATTGAAAAGTTGGAAGTGCATGCCCTGGACCGGATTCGAACCCACACCCTCCGGAATCGGAGGCAGAGGTCATATCCACTGGGCTATCACGGCTCTGGATTCGAACCCACACCCTCCGTAATCGGAGGCAGAGGTCATATCCACTGGGCTATCACGGCTCTTAAAAAAATATAATATACTGTATAAATTCAAAATCGCATTTTAAAATATGCTAAAAAATTTTATTCTGACCGAAATGAGCGGAGCCGGTAAGAAACTCAACATTAACAATAACAAATAAAATTGTTGTTTCAATTATAGCTAAGCTAATCGCCAAACCATCAAAAAAGTAAATTGCATATTTTTTTCATTTTTGAAAATTGGACTATAACATTATCTTGAAAAATCAGAATTATTGAGCTGTGTTTATTGTCACAATACTTATCTTTTTAAAATATATTGGAAAAGTTGTAATATTTTGTTTTTAGTTAGATAATCTCAACTTTGTGAATTTGTTATTTGTTTATTACTATTTGTAGTTTGTTTGTTACTCGTACACGCTTTTTTAAAGTGCGGTGATTTGTTAATAAAATATGGCAAACCAGTTAATGCCCTCCAGGAGAATTTATTGAGAAAAATACGAAAGATATATTTTAATAAAGAATTTTATTATTAACTATTTTGAACTAACTTGAATGTTTTGGTAGAAAATGTACTATTTTTGACGGCGTCCATGGCGCGGTGGTATGCGCAGTGGATTTACAAAATGGAGGTCCTGGGTTCGATCCCCGCTGGGAGGATTAAGGTTTTTGAGAGAGAGGGAGAATTGGTTCAGGTCTGACTTGTGGGAGGCTTCAGCGGTGGCTAGTTACCACCCTATCGGCAAAGATGTACCGCCAAGCGATTTTGCGTAGAAACCGAAAGGGGTGTAGATTTTCATCCTCCTCCTAAACAAGTTAGCCCGCTTCCATCTCAGATTGCATCATCACTTACCAGATAAGATTATCAATGGCTAACTTATGAAGAATAAAAAAAAATGTACCTACGTCGAAGAATATATTTTTGACGGCCTCCGTGGCGCAGTAGTATGCTCGGTGGATTTACAAAACGGAGGTCCTGGGTTCGATCCCCGGCTGGGCCGATTGAGATTTACTTAATTGGTCCAGGTCTGGCTGGTGGGAGGCTTCCGCCGTGGTTAGTTACCACCCTACCGACAAAGACGTACCGCCAAGCGATTTTGCGTTCTGGTCATGTAGAAACCGAAGGGGTGTGGATTTTCATCCTACTCCTACCAAGTTAGCCCGCTTCCATCTCAGATTGCATCATCACTTATCAGATAAGATTATCAATGGCTAACTTATGAAGAATAAAAAAAAATGTACCTACGTCAAAGAATATAAAATTGCAAAAATCTTAGAACATTCCAAACTCAAAGTTAAAGGCGTACTTCAGTGCAATATAAAACAGGGAGTGCTCTTATTAATGTACAGCCATAAAGGAACACGACTCACGTTAAACAGGATGAAGAGTTATTACCTCGTCAGCGAAGTTACGAGTGAGAGAGGAACTTGGAGGTGACAATATCAAATTTTAAGCCGGGCTTAGCTAGAGGATGTGGAGTAACAAAACTAACGCAACTGAGGTAACTTGCATTTTGAGTCTTAATTTTAATTGTTGAACTTTATTTATGTGACTAGTTTCTTAGCTTTGTTGAATCCTCGAGTGTTTGTAATCGTAATATACCTAATTATTATTTAAAAAAAAATAAAAGAAAAGTTATAATAAATGGAATAAATTTAATTTAGTTTTAGAAATGCCTTTTTTTCAAAAAAAATATTTTCTGAAAAGTTAAATATTTTCCAATAAGTACTCATAATATAAAGCGATAAAATTTAAAAGTATCCATCTTAAAATTTTCTTTAAAATTACAGTCATGTATTTATTTTAATAGATACGAAGGAGTATCTTTATTTGATTACCTATCCATTATAATTAAACTACCTCTCAAAAATTCATTTTTTTAAATTGTTATGACAAAAAATATATCTACGTTAAACTTAAGCCACTTCTAAAAATCTTTAGTTCGGCACTTGGCTGTGTGCGATAAACGATACGTACTGTGGTAGTGTGACGTCACTCTTGGCAAATTACCCCTACATTACACTAAATAATTCCGAGAGCGCGTCAGGCTAATAAAAGTTTCAAGACGACGAATTGGCACGGTGGAAAGCGGGCCTAATCAAATATTTTTATGATCGACGCCATTTTACGAGGCAGCTTGCTTGTTGAGAGGTAAGTGGGGTGTAGTCTAAGCGACAAATTATAGTCCTTTTAATATAATTCTAAAGGTAGATAGATAGATAGATAGATATTCTTTATTTGCACACCACAAAGAAAAATACAAGTGAAATAAAAACATATTAAGAAGAGATCAGCATACAAAAGGCGGCCTTATCGTTAAGGAAGGTTGTCTGAAATAAATCGCTAATTTATTTCAGACAACCTTCTGTTTAGGAAAACTTAAGGACATCAGCAGGTGGCGTAAAACAAAAAAAAAAAAAGGTAACCAATTACTGAGATAAGTATAGCTTTATTTTAAGACTTTCAAGTGGTAAAAAGTACTTAAAAGAATTTTCAAAATCGGATCAGTAGATCCAGCGATTACCCCCGATTACAGCGATAACAAAGTTTACTTAAGTACCTCTTAATAATATTAGCATAGACGATATATTATATTGCGTTGGTCGGCTGGTTGGCTAAATACTCAACTAGGAGTAACTTGAAATGGGTTACAAATTATGAATATCCTAACTATTTTCTCGGGATAAATATATAAGATTTCTTTTATTAGTGATTTGCTATTTTCATCAGAAAGATATAAATTCAAAAGATCTAATTTAGTGAGTGATTTTACACTTAAAAATCGTTAACAAAAATCCAATCCTTGAAAAGATATTTTTTCATGATTACTGTAATGAGAAGCAGAACTGTCCAATGTGTAGGCATTCGTTTAATTAATCTAAATCAACGATAAAGATAATGATAGTTATAGAATAGGCAATATAGATAGAAATAGATAAACATAATACCTATTTATTTCCGCTTTCGCCTTTTATTAGGACCACATATTATATGAAAGTATTATTCACTGTGACGGCTCATTTGTGTATATAATTCAGAAAAGGAAATAAAGCAGATATGTTCTAAGATTAAATAAAGAAGAGACCGAGATCTTTTTAGGTTATCAACTAGAAATATATCTACTTGGTTCAGTATCTAAATAATAATGTTTAGGTTTTCTTTACAACACTTTTAACACACACACACACATTAACACACGTTAATATTGATCCGTAACTTAAATTACAGTGACAGATAGATATTATTGAAATTGGTATTTTATTACCTTTGTCGTTTTATTTAGAGGCGTCTCTTACGTAATATGTAGCGCCTGGGTGGGGAGTCCGTAGTTACCGTGACGTCCAGGGAAAAAAATAGCTAACGGTTCATCGCCCGAAAACAAAACAACTCTCGAAAACAGTCAACCGCCCGCTAAATGCTGCAAATGTTATTCAAGACAAATGTTAACTCTTATTCACCTGACGCATGAATCAATTTGTCATTCAATTTTTTTTGTGAATTGTTTAAATTCTGTTTATTACATACTAGTAGAAAACTCGCGGTTTCACCTGCTTGGTTTCCGTTCCCGTAGGAATAGTAGGCTATCTAACACTGAAAGAATTTTTTAAATCGGACCAGTAGTTCCTGAGATTAATTTATTAATCGTGATGATATTAGTATAGATATTTATTTATACATAAAAATGTATGTTTAAATCAGTCGGAAAAAACGGAAGACATGGAGTAACAGCGGACTCATTGGATAAGGTAAGTAAAATGAAGAATCAACCCAACCGTGATAATGCGGTTATAAGAAAGGTAGAGCAAAAAACTGGCAGACTAGAATTTTATACAAAAAACTAACTAGCTGTAAAGTTTATTGACCTCGAAATTATCTTCAATTAGAAGAGGGTTCAGCACATTTATTTTTTTCTTCTGTTTATTAGGTACAACGTAGACAAGTGATTGGGAAAATTGTGTAACATTCATTTTATATTGAAAACTCTCGTGTCAAGGTGTTTGTGGTTACACTCCTCCGAAACGACTCGATCGATTATTTAAGTAAATTTGGTGGGTATGAAAATAGTATTTTTCACCCTTCTACCCTCACCCCCATTCAATTGTGATTTTAGTATTTTTGTAGAAAATTAATCTAAAAGGTCTACCATATAGATTAATTTTCTAATATAATACAATGGCAGACTTGACACACGCAGATAATTAAGAAAATTCTCTGGTATGCAGGTTTCCTCTCAATGTTTTCCTTCACCGTTTGAGACACGTGATATTTAAAGTTGGAGGTGCATGCCCCGGACCGGATTCGAACCCACACTCTACGGAATCGGAGGCAGAGGTCATATCCACTGGGCTATCACGGATGTGGCTTATTAGCCGTGAAATAGTCCCGGTACGATGTCATCCTCCTTCTAACAAGTTAGCCTGCTTCCATCATGTAAAGGGCTAACTAACTAACTAAAACTAAGGCTAAAAAAAATAAGAGCAAACATAAGGTTAATCTCACTTTCCCAGTTATATACGCTTTGTTGACGCGCATCCCTCAGTCTACGCAGGTGTCACGTATCGACGCGATGGGATGGCGATTGGTACAACACTGCGTCCGTTTAAGTAATTAAATGTGTGATCGAAAGCTTAGCAATGTTGATTTTTTGTCAATATGCGGGTAGATGTAAAAATTGAGGCTTAGAATATAAACTGCATTCCACTTTTGATTTTACTAATATTGTAGGAACGTTAATTGACGACCTCTTTGGCAAAGTACGTATGCTGTGGTTCTCAACAGGGTTTCTGGGTTCGATTCCCAGCTTGACTTTGTTTTCTAATCTATATATTGGCTCAGGTCTGGTCTGAAGGTGTAGTTGTAGACACCATTGAGTGAAACAATCGCGTCGGGATGCGAAAGTGCCTGCTTTCGCGATCCTTTTGCATCCCAATAGGACGCAGGTTGCTCCGCTGGGTTTTAGTGGGTATCAGTGAGTCCCACCTACCCAGATACATACATATCATAGAATGCCAGTTCTGCCTGTCACTCTATGATAGGGATGCGTAAAAGCATTTCACAAAAAAATAAAAGGTCTGGTCTGATGATAGGCAACGGCCGTGGCTAGCTAGCTACCACCCTACCGGCAAAGACATACCGCCAATCTATTTAGTGATACGACACGATGCCTGATAAACCTTCAGAAGTTTTGCAGACAAGGGCTATCTTGTCATTAAATAATAAAAAATATGGTCATAAATTATTCATCGGCACAGTAGTACCAGTTACAAATTAGCCCGCTACCATCTTAAATGTACCATCACGGAACACCAGATGACATTGCAGTCAAGGGGTTACCTGGTTTTCAATAAAAAAAAAAACAAAATTATTAAAACAGTAATCGTAAGATTTTTAGTTTCTAGTACCTCTTTTAAGTTAATCCGATAACGTCACTAAACATATTATGAAGTGATACCATGCAAAGACTTGCCATTTAATAAAAAAAAAAAACAATGAATGTCATAAACAGTAATCTCAGATGGTTTTTCAGGTTCAGTTTGCAATTATGCTCAAACATCAGGTGAATCTTCAGTCAAGGGATGACTTGTAGCTAAATAAAAAAAAACAAAACAATCATAAACTACCATTCGTGGTTTTAGTTTTAGTTCCAAGCGGCACATGTAAGAGTATTTCACCAGTTATCGCTGGATTGAAGCCAAACTAACGGCTGGTGTTACTCGCCTGATACCCGCCTCACCGAGACACATAGCCCCCATTCTGGTCAACAACTTACTCTTTGCACCTTTGTGTACCTTTTTGATGTTAAAACGCTGAAAAACATTTTCGTTTTATAGAACTCAATACAAATATTCAAAAATTTATTAATCAATTGATTAGTAGATGTTTTGTTTTTGCTATATAATATTTGCCTTGTACATTTTTTTTAATTTTGTTAATGTTCTATTAGAAAAATTCAAAAGAAATTATAAAAAAAAATAACATTAATAACTATAGTAGATCAGTGAACAGTGAAAAAGAGTTTAAGCAAACTGAACTACTAAATGACCAATAGATACAACCAGACAATAATATTGTAATCAATATATGGCATTCGTTTTAAACAGTAAGTTCATAGGATCTCGAAATCAATAATAAATATTTTATCTAATCTCATCTATACTAATATTATAAAGCTGAAGAGTTTGTTTGTTTGATTGAACGCGTTTATCTCAGGAACTACTGGTTCGATTTGAAAAATTCTGTCAGTGTTAGATAGCCCATTTATCAAAAATGGCTATAGGCTATATATTATTCCCATATTCCTACAGGAACGGGAACCACGCGGGAGAAACCGCATGGCGTCAGCTAGTTATCATATATGTTTAGAAAACAACTTAATTATATTGTGTCTGCACAGTGACTTTTAACAAACATTTTTTGTTACCTACATTACACGCCAAATTGTTATATAATGTAGCAAAATAACGTTGATTAGTTATAATAAGTTCATAATAAAAACGCCAATTTAAAAAAAACGCCTCCACTCTGAGGAATTCATACATATTTCATTAGGCAGCTTTTCAATAAAATAGGCGTCAAACAAATTAACTACTTCTATCTCCGTACAAGAGTATTCACTTACTTTCAACGCTAAAGCACAGTAAAGATATTACAAGCAGTATAATAACTCGGCCGTATTTTTGAAATAAATACCTACAGCCGCGCGGTACGTAAACATGTCATAGGGCTGCCCGCCTGCAGCATTTTAATTACATTTGCTAACTTTGTGTTTCCACTTAGTTTTGTGATTGTAAATAAACTTTTTTTATATAAACAAATAAAATACTTTGTAAATTGTAGTAAAATGGGAAGTGATAAATAAAAATGCGTATTTTTTGATTGGTTGATTTAATTAAGGCTGATACTACGTCAATGATCTTGAAGGATTGGTCGTATTCTTAAACATATTTATTTCCGTGATGCCATCTAGGTATTACCTCCACACTACGTGAACAAATAAAAAAAAAGATAAATACCTTCATGAAATTGTAGTGATTTAAAATAGATAATAAAACAATGAACAAACGCACTAATTGTCCCTACGATACGATAGTTCCCCTAGATTTCTCTAGGATGCCATTATCAGATCCTGACATGAAAAAAATGGGACTAACCTGAAAGAATATTCATCCAAACAAAAAAGAAACGGTTTACAAATGACTGAAATATCGCTGTAAATATGATACGATCCTTTTTGGAAGTCGGTTAAAATTCTTGTCACCAATGCCAAGCTGAGCAAAAGTTTTATGAGCTTGCACATTAAAGCGCATAAAATCCGCCATTTTGATTTTTTAAGAACTAAGTTACCCAGTGACACTCAGCCTATCTAGACGAGTCTAATGACATATCATTTATCAGTATGTGTGCTTGGCAAATTTGTTCGTAACACTCCCGAAGGTCGGCGCGGTTCGGGAGGGGGGTAACGATGCCCAGCGCGTACGACTTCACACCCGCGCAGTCCTTTCCTCCCGTCGCCCGCATACAACAACAAGTCATAACATTCAAACACATACTCCTCCTTTGGGCTTCGCCACAGTCGGGTAACAAAACACAAATGATCCGAGCACAGTCACACAAAACATTGTACAAGCAGTCGAGGTTTTAACACAAGCTTATCGTACCTACTGTATCGTGATTCATGAACCGCGTATAACTACCTATTTCAATCGTGTCAATCACTTTCCTTTACTCTATTCACTTTATTTACTAATCCAGATACCTACCTTTATTCTGGAGATAAAAAGAAATACCTTATCCATTAAAAAATACAAGATTATGTACCTACCTACTAATAAGTAAATTTATTTTAAAGTCTTACCTTTCAGAGTTTCCAGGTAACTTAAAAAAAGTTATCTCTGGATGGGATAATTTTGAATTCATGCATCCAAAAACGGCACAGTATTTCCTACTGGTCATAATTAAAAAAATCTAATACTATTAATACACTTTACTCTGTTAATACACCGTGCGTTCGTTCGTCACCGCGGCACAGTCGCGACTGTCTTCACCCTACGATCACCCCATGTTCAGGGTGCGTAGGTATAGCTCGCGTTTCGACCTCTAGTATGAAGTCCAACTACTGGTTGTAATATCTTTACTGTGGCTAAAGGGTTACAGATGTTCGAGACACTTTAAGCACGAATAATAGGACCCATTTTATAAGCGGTAGCGATTTTATCAAAATAATTATATTCTAAAAAATATTATATCTCTAAAACCCAACGCTACAATGGTTTAAGATTAATGGGATGGGGGATAGAAACTTAACTCTACGAGGTATAGACCTAGCAGAGTTAAGTCTTTCTTTAAAATTTAACCCGATATAAATAGGATTAAATTAAATCCCCATTTTATTTCTTAACACTTGTTAAGAAATAATTATAATTATTCGTAATTCATCATTTGTACCTGAGAAATTCCATTTACTCGCGTACTCACCACTGTACCGCTCAGAAATGATGGCATAGTGTTCAGAGTGTGTAAATTTTCATCCTCCTCCTAACAAGTTAGCCTGCTTCCATCTTAGACTGCATCATCACTTACCATCAGGTGAGATTGTATAGGAACAGCCTTCTAAGCGTTATTCACGTTAGTTCATTTCACAGGTAATTTTTGTTTAAGGGCTTGTTGTTTAGTAGCTTTCCATTGAGTAAAAATCTCAGGATATTAATTAGCAGTCCGCTTGTAACTTGCGCCAGTATTAATCACAGTTCTCATTCGACGAGCAATGCTCCGAGTGACGTCGAGAGCTCACCGGAGCGTGGCGTTTGACAATGACACTTTGCTTCATTTGAACAGCGTTTTAATTACGCTTCTACTTTTCGATACTCATAATGAAATTCTTGTTGAATATTCTTTTTAAAAAAAGCAGTTATTGTTGTAAAACGAATTCAATTTACAAGGTTATTAAAATTCTTTAACGGTTTATATATATATTTGTATAATATTAACTTGCTCGTATCTTTTGTAAGGAAAAGTTTATTCTTGACCCCGCAAATATAGTAACTTTCTTATTTTTTATACGCCTCTTTGTAATTTTAATGCTGTTTATAATACGATATTTTGATTAAATAGATTAAATAGATTTTTTTCTAGAGGAAGTTATCTAGCGGCATTTATTCTTTACCTACAAATTCCCAGTCCTTGAAGTACAATTTCACCTAATGGTAAGTGATGATGCAATCTAAGATGGAAGCGGACTAACTTGTTAGGAGGAAAATGAAAATGACACACCCCTTTTAGTTTCTGCACAACATAGTACCGGAACGTTAAATCGCTTGGCATACGGTTATCTGGTATATCCACTATCTGTGACTATTAATACTGTGGTACCATGCCTAGTAGGTATTAAGTACGATTTAAATTTTTTGATATTTATTATTATCACAATTTTCTATATCTAATACTCTCTTTGATCATCTAAGATCAATTATCCTTGTTTATCGCACTACATCTGTAATTGTAAATCTATACTAATATTATAAAGCTGAAGAGTTAGTTTGTATGTGTGTTTGGTTAAACGCGCAAATCTCAGAAACTGCTGGTTGGATTTGAAAAATTCTTTCTGTGATAGATAGCTCACTTATTAAAGAAGGCTACAACCTATATATTATCCCCGTACTCTTACGGAAACGGGAACCACGCTGGTAATATATAATTATTGTTATTGTTATATTTTTATTTTCTAAGAAGTGTAACTGTCTCTGCTGGCAATTATTAGGAAAATCAGCTTTGAGAAACTAATGACATGCTTGACTTTTCAAAACAGCTTGTTAAAAACATATTATATGAAAATATCATTATATAAATCGTATTTAAGAGTACGATTGTCATTCATTTATCATATGATAATTGCAATAAACAGTAAACAGCAAATTAGATGCATTTAAACATTTATCCCAAATAAGTTGGTTCACAAAAATCGTAGTCACTGGCAAAATGGCAAGTTGCGAAGCAATAAAGGTAAGTGGCCGTAACTGCATTATCGTTAACTGTTTCCCAGATATTTGTTCGAATCGGTGTTCTTGCTTTCGTATTAGCCCTAGCGTCGTATTTCCCGTTAATGTTGGTTGATTCGCTACTACTGAAAAACGAAAGAAATGTTTTAAGTTAAATCAAGGTGTAATTGTGCTATGTAGAGCTTTTTACGTTAGATCTAGTTTGTCAGGGGGGCTCTACCTCCAATCATTTTGATCTGAATGGTATAGTTGCTAGTGTAATTACAGGTAAATGAGACTTATTAATATGTATGAGATAGATGAATATAGAGCAGCATAGTCTAATATCGGGCAAAGTAGACCATCTGGCCTATTCACTATTTTGGTCTTTATTAACAAGCTATTAAAATAAATCAATCTCAAAATTCAAATCAGATGACATTTTGTTAGGTAGTTTTGTATCTAAATTTTGTATAATATGCCAATTAACATATTGTGTCTAAGATAGTGCTGTTTTAACAGAAAAATTGACCCTACCTGATGGGATAACATTGTGAAAAACAAGAAGTACTAATATGTTTTTGAATTGACAAAGATATAACAACACGAAAAAATAAACGACTCCAGTACAGAACCCGATAAGGGTAACATAAAAGTTCAATACAAAATACAATCTTTGAAGAACAATAATGAACTTAAGTATCTAATTCACTTGCCTCAACGTAAATACCGTTATCTCATCGTATCGCTTGCTACCGTAGCTTAGGGATTCCGAATACAAATTGGTTTAGTTATAAAACTATACTGTATGCATCCTAGTTGTCTGGTGCAGTTTTACTGCAGTTTAAGCCCGGTCTATTGACCTGAATTAATTGCAATCATCCATTTGTTTAAGTTTGCTTACAGTCCGTTTGGATACAGAATTGGAAAATAAATTTATTTATTCATGAGCTATCAATATAAATTATACCGCGAACGTTTCGGTGTTTCATACGCTTACTTCCTTTATTAAGTATACTCGTAAATTTACATTATAGCATGAGCTATTTGAGCGTAGAATCCTGTCAAAATCGGTCCAGCCGTTTCAGAAAAAAGACGAAAATTTTAAAAATAGTTTTTTTTAATCACCGTTTTTAGGTACCGTTTATACTTTCATTATCTACTGAGATTTTTTCTACATAATTTTAGCTAACGTAAATAAAATATAAATATTCGTCTATATATAATATCAGTACCACAAACAGTGGCACAAAGTTTTTAACTAGGAGAGGCACTAGACTAACAAATTGTAAGAAATGGGAAATTTCCTTTGCCAATACAGGTTTTTACTGAATCCTCAGGGTAGGCAGTGCATGTTTGCATCTACGAGTATGAGGTTCTCGCTTGTTGTTAATGAAGACAGTTTTCTAACTACCTTACTACACTTGGGCGAGTTACTTACACTATACTTGGGCAAGTTAGTAATAAACTAAGTTACTGTAAAGCAAGTTAATAGCTTCACCGGACTTTACAACTTGCAGGATGTTTGCGCCTCTGTCCACTAAAGGAGTAGGTAAAGACTTTTGAAGGTTTTTAATTAATTTTAGAAACGAATTATAACCCGTCATTTTGATGTTAAACCACTAATATAAAAACACATTAGACATTTAAAAATAACATAACCTCAAATTTTTCATAAATTATAATTATCATCAGCCTATTCATGAAACTTTACTAGGAACAGCTGGGCTATTCACTATTTTGGTCTTTAATAACAACCTATTAAAATGAACATCAAATCATCTCTCTTTCTTGAGTGCACCCTGGTAGCGGTAGATTAGCAGTCAACCTCTTTTACTCTTTTTTGCGAGGCAATGTAGTTGGTTCAAAGCATTTTTAGAAAGAAAAAAACAAAATCTATAAAAATAGGAAACTTCATTTCATAACCTGATCTTAGGTTCCAGAGCTCATAAGTCAGGTTTAATACCAACGATTTTGTTTAAAGAACTTAGACGAAATGTTACATTTTATATTTGCTTTAATTTAACTGTACTCACTGACATAGCTGTTACAAACTACACGTTATTAATGTAGATAGTTTAACAACTTGTACTTAAGTTTATACATCACTCAAAGTTACTAAATCAGCAGCTAAGTATTTGGAAGTTGAAGTAAGAAACTTGGGCAGAACAGAAGCTATGCTTACCGCAAAGAGACAAAGGAGCAGAAATTACTAATATGTGGATAAATATAATATAAATGGATAAAAGGATTTTTGTAGGTGAGTTGATCCGGCTACGAACATACAAGTTTCATGTAAAAGCCGAAATCAAATCCGTACTAATATTATAAATCTAAAGAGTTGGTTCGTTTGATTGATTGAACGCGCTAATCTCAGGAACTACTGGTTCGATTTGAAAAATTATATCAGTGTTAGATAGCCCATTTATCGAGGAAGGCTATGGGCTATATATTATCCCCGCATTCTTACGGGAATGGGAATCACGCGGGTGAAACCGCGTGGCTGGTAGCTGGTATTTTATATTGTTGTTCCTTCGTGAGTAGGTTTGTTTGTTTGTTTGAATCATTTATCAAATACGTTATCTGCTTACATATTATTATAGTTTAACGGATAAAGAGCTTTATCTATCCGCTTATTAAATATTCCTTGAATTTCATTAATTTAAAAATACATGTTAGTAAATCAAAGTTGTCGCTAGTATGTTTGAAACTCAAAATTTAAAATACTATGTAAAATTAACTATTCTGGAGCGAATTCACCATAAATATTCCATTGACGTAAACAAAAAGGGTTTCAAAAGGTAAATTAGGAGTGACGCTAGGATTGACATGAAGAAGGGCAACTTCAAATTGTTCTGTCAGTCAAAATTGGGAGAAGGGTCATTGCATTTTTTTGGACTTTGAGTGCGAGTTAGATCCGCCACTTATTTTAAAACATAACAAATTAAATTAAACGTTAGAGAAAAGTCAAATGTCAATTTTAAAAATTGTTTGATTTTTTTGAAAAAAATTGATTGACTGTTGAATAATATAAATAATAATAAAATTTAAACAACAATAACATAAAAACCTCTGCCAAAAGACCACGGATAAAATCCATTAGTAGTTTGGAGAATAAATGTAGGATGAAAATTCGCACCCCTTTCGGTTTCTACACGACATCGTACCGGAACGCTAAATCGCTTGGTACGTCTTTGCCGGTAGGTTGGAAACTAGCCACGGCCGAAGCCAGACGGGGATAGAACTAAGGACCTCCGTCTTGTAGTTCCACAGCGCAAACCACTGCGCCGTCCCTAATGAAACGAACCTTCAATTTATACACATAAGCACGTTGGGCATCTTTCTATTCATGCAAACGGATTTTCCGAAATTGCCTGTACACTATTAGAGATCATTGCCTATACATTGAAATTCGTTTGCGTGATAAAGTATTGTATAGTACACAAATTAATGTTGATATACTCCTACTTGTTAGCTACGTCTTTGGAACTTGGAAATTTTGTGACTCAGACAGGCATAGCGTTGCAGACAGACGTTGTCTAAATGTCACCACATATTGCTATTCTCTAGCAACTACGGAGAAATTTTGTCGTCTAATGCTCTAACTTGTAGCTGCTAAGACTATGAGATTGAGGTCAGTGAGTTCTTTTTTTAAATTTATTTTATAGTAGGTACTTATTTAGTTGCCACATCTTCCAATCCATGAAAGATTCTCACAAATCAATATTATTCTTAAATTTTGGTTAAATACAAGTTTGATAATTTAATTGAAAGACGAGGCTAATGAATTTCACGTATTTTAAAGTGTGTCAAGGTGACACCTTGACAATTATTTTCTTTACACTTCTTTACTGTAACAAATTGTTATTCTAATAAAAACATACTCTTCATTGAATAATTAATTAAAAAACGAGAATCGGCTGTAAGTTTTGGATTTCACTAATTAATTATTATTATCTTTTACTCTTATATTTTTATTAAAGTAGAGACTTTAATAAAAATATAAGAGTAAGATACCTGCTCCCGTTATAATGTAATCCTTAAGAATTCATTCAACGTTATAATCATTGAGCTATAATTTTAGTTTTTTTCCAATATGTATTTTTTTACTTCTTAAAAAAATTGTCAATATTTAAATAATTCAAAAGTACTATGGAATAGTTATTTATTATAAAATATTTACTTATATACAAAATTAACAAAACCCGTAACAAATAACAAAGGCAACACAAGTCTTTCACTCACTAAGGTTTAACATAACAAATAATAGTCTGTTTAGATAACAGATTGAAGAGGTAAGAACATCGATTTGTCTTCTAGAAACTTAACTATGAAGAGAAGTATTGGAAGATATAAATAGGAGGGGAAGCGAACTATTTGGTATGTTAAACAATAGTTGAACAAATTCTTACAATTAAAAATATCACAGTTCGTATAGAGATCAGTGCTTGCCGTGATGGAAGCCCCATGCCTTATGATCTTTGTGGCCACCCTTCTTGCCATGGTCGTGATGACCGTGATGGTGCTCCTCGTGGCCCTCGTGTCCTTTGTGGCCGTGGTGCTTCTCGTCGTGATGATGCTTGTCATGATGACCGTGCTTACCGTGGTGATGCTCATGATGACCGTGATGGTGATGACCACCTTTCTTGTGGTGTTCTCCGTGTTTGTCGTGATGTCCCTCGTGATGCCCGTGCTTGTGGTGCTTGCCTTCGTGATGATGGTCATCGTAGAAGTGATGGTCCTTGTGGAAGTGGTCCTTGTGGTATTTCTTGTGGTAGCCGTCGGTTTTTTCTCCTTTGTCATGATGCTTGTGGTGGCCGTGCTTGCCTCCTTTATGGTGGTGTCCGGCTTCGTGGTGGTGGCCGTGATGGTCGTGCTCGTCCCAGTGCTTCTTGTGATGGTCGCCGTGTTCGTGATGGTGTTCACCGTGGTGGTGTTTGTGGTGTTCACCGTGATCACCTTTGTGGTGATGGTGGTGGCCTTTGTGGCCCTTGTGACCTTTTTCGCCGTGGTCGTGATGGTGGTGATGGTGATGCTCCTTGCCGCCACCAGATTTGTGGGAATGACCTTTGTCGCTCGCAGCAGCTACGAGATCCTTCTCATCTTCAGCGAGTTCTCGTCCGTACACCGCCACAAGGCAGAGTAAACCTACAGCTACAATCAACTTCATGTTGATTGTTGTGTCTATGCCTTGTTAGTTGTCGTCGGCTCTTTTATAGTCGATTAGTTAAGATGAGGAAAGCGTTTAGTAATTTCAGCGCAACGTTCAGGGACACGATCCGGCCGCTGGACCGTTTCGATTCCGAATTTTTCAATTGTGTTCCGATTTTAATCAACTCTGCCAGTGTGATGCTTTGTGATATAATAATTAGTGTGTTCAAATAATTTGCATGTTACGAAAGTATTCTGTACCATTGTGACCCAATCAATGATAAACTCTATCGTATTTTGATCTAAAATTTGTAATACCCGAACCCGAATAAAAATTTTAATAATAGATGCATATAACCTAGGTCGTATTCTTTAATAAATAAAAGGTAGGTATATATGTACAGTTTTTTAGTAACTAACGTAAAAAAATACATAAACAAACCCATAACTGATGTTTTGTATTTGTTTTCATTTACCACGTATTTTTAAAACTCAGAAATCTGAGATTTTTCAGTTTTCATATTGTATTAAAAAATAAACAAAGATCAAACTCTATTGACGCGTAAAACAATACCAGCAGGTTCTATTCTTTACACGTAAATTATTTAATTCAACGCTGATACATCGGTCAAACTACCTGTGATTTTGGTAATACATTAATTTCCTAAATATTTAATTAATTAGGCGCCCATCGCGGGCACCTACTTAACTTTAAAGTTATCTTAGGTAATAATTACGGTAGTTACAGTACAAGAATTTGTATGTTAATAATTAATTAAACAAGCAATATTTCTTTAACAATAGCTCCATTATAAATTTTGTTGTTAAAAATTGTTGATATCTCAAAGCTATATGAGAAGTCATTACCAGTAGGTAAATATACGTATATTACTAAAATGATTTTACAGTAACATAAACACCGGGCGAAGTTGGTCGCATAAATAATAATGTGTTTCAAGTTGTCGACGTCGAGCTCAACGATGAACGATTTATCTTTGAGAATATTACAACTAGCGACGTACATATGCTGTGCGAAGGTTTTTTGTATGCGTAAAAATATTTTCACGTCCATTTCAATTTGGCGGACGCACCGAACGGGGACAATCCGCGCCCTGTCCAAGTTTAATCAAAACAACAATAGAGAACGTCCAATGTCGCGAGTTTTGGGTTTATTTTGATAGCATATACGTTTTTTCTCTTTGTTTGACCGGATTCTCATTCTGAGAGGAGACTCGAGCTCAGCAGTGAGCCGAATATGGGTTGATGACGACGATTCGTTATTGCAGATCTTTATTAAAAACACAAATCAGATATATTCCAATCTAAAATTATTTTTTGTGAAACTTTAGAAACTCTTAAAGTATGCGCTTCTGTTGTTAGGGTAAATTATGAAATAAATATATTAGAGTTGTTGGAAGCCAACTGGTCGCGAGAGTCTCGGAGGGGTAGTTGTGTAGAATGGAGACCATGCGGTGGGTCTATATTCCACACGAAAATTACTTTTTAAGAAAATACTAAGTTTTTACTAGGTTTCTTGTATAATCTGTATTTTAAAATGCTGATACAAACAGATTATAAATTTTTGTAGTAGTTTGTGAAAATTTCTACTAATAATAATTATTGAGGTTATAAGAGGTATATGTACTAAACTAAATATATATTTTAATTATACAGGTTGCTCGGGAGTATTTTTCGGAGCACTTTAACAAAAATTAATTCAAAATGTTCAAGAAACATGTATTGTGTTCTAAAATGAATATTTGAGAATTAAATAATATTTATTTTGTAAATATGTTGATCTTAAAATGTGTCCCTTTATACGCATCCTTATAAATTTAAAAATGCAACGATAGATAAAGGCATGTGTTACATGAATAGTCGGAATTATTTAAATTACTTTGTATGAAAAAATTAAAAACTTTTTTTTTAGTTAGAAAAATATTAGCTATGCAGTTCGGTTTGAAATATGGAAAATACTCCCCAGCACCCTGTATATAGACTACTAAAAGTCTTATGCTACCCTCAAACGGTCAATTATTCTTACATTTCTGTAGCACCCACGACTATAATTGATCGTGTGTTGTGCACTGCGTACATGATTTGTATAGTATGCCGCGTGAGTACTGCCGTTTGCTTTTCAGAAACGCGAGAATAATTGACCGTCAATGGCGACCTTTACCATTTTGCACATTATGTCGTAAAAGTTAGGAGAAGTAAGAAGAACACGTAATAACAAGGTAAGAATGATGAGATGCGGTCAATTTTGACAGACGGACTACTAGTATGTTTTCTGTGCTAATGGTAAAATCTCTTGGTTATAAGTTAGTAGGTATGAATAGTGAATATGCCAACAATCCTCATTGTAGCAGCGTGGTGGGGTCTAAACTCCAAATCCTAAGTTAAAGGTAATGATGATGATCATTTTTAAACGCGTACACTAATCTAACGGTACTGCAACATGCTTTCACCGCACTTAGTCAATTGTATCTACAGTGACTGTAATTTCTCTTTATGATGGTCAAAATAAGTAGGCCCCTAACTGTTTTCACAAAATGGCATAGATGGGATTATGCATGTCTTGTTTATTTTCCAGGGCTATTCCGACAAAATAGATTATCATTATAAAATTATAATATTAAACGTAATCTATACTAATAAAGCTAAAGTGTTTGTTTGTTTGTTCGTTTTATTGAACGCGCTAATATCAGGAACTACTGGTCCGATTTGAAAAATTCTTTCAGTGTTAGATAGCCCATTTATCGAGGAAGGCTATAAGCTATATTTTATCCGCGTATTTTTACGGGAACGGGAACCACGCGGGCTAAACCACGCGGCGTGTACTAGTGATTGATACATATCTAGTTTCTCTGTACACATAACTTTACGAGTTCTAGTGGTAGACATAACCTGGTAGGCACAGATTGTTGTACCTACTAAGTTTTATAGATATCCTATATATAGTTATTCAAGCGATTCCACGACCAAAGTTAAGGACACCATTGCAGCATCACAATTGAAGAGTTGCATTATTGATAGACAGAAACAAAAATTTTACCATCTTCCGATTTCCCTCTAGAAAAGCATGCTTATCGGTTTCAATATCCTAAACAAGCTCTTCAAAGTGTGACCGAGAAACGTGAACATCCCACAGTAGGCATTGATAGATAGTAGGCGAGACAAAGTCATCGCGACAAATACCTATTTTATAAATGTGTCGAACCCGCCCGACACTGATTTGTTATGTCTTATCTCGCCACTCAGCCTCCCTTTTAAGATAAATCATTCGCAGGATTCGTGACTTGACTTGGATATCACAAAACTTTCATTTTTACAATCGGGTAAAAGATTGTTCTTATTGAGTTATTGCTTTTACTTGAGGTGAAGCCGCTGTGAGGTTTAGACGATGAAAAGATGAATGGTTATTAATTACATTTGACTGCCTCTTTGGTCCAGTAGTTAGCATAAGTGGCTTCAAATTCCGAAGGTACTGTGTTCGAATTCAGGTCAGATAAAATATTGATTCTCTATCTCCCCGAACCTTGGAGGACGCCATCGTCGGTTTCCTACATTATCATTAATTTCTGATAGTGGTAGTTAAATAAGCTTAACCCTTTATAACCCGCTAATCGTCATTATAGCAGCGTGGTGGGCTTAAGCTTCATATTCCTCCTCTTATAATATTGGAGGCCTTGAAGTAAGTCGTTTAAAACGGGCTGTGATAATTATGGAGGTGGTATTCAAATTCAGATGTTTTTTTTATTTTTTACAAGTTAGCTTTTGACTTCAATCTCACCTCGTGTAAGGGTAAGTGATGATGCAATGATGTGTAATATTAATTATAATTTAAGCTCGTTCTGTAAACCATCTCCACCGGTTTGTTCTTTTTCTTTATGTAATTTCACACCTAGTGATGCATAGAGTAGTAGTAGTAGTAAACTATTGTTTCTAACCAGTTCTCAGTTCTTTCTCGAGCTGAATTTCTTCAGTAGTAAAAAAAGCCACCTCCATTTGGAAGTGGATCGCAAAACATCATCACTCAATACAATACGCGTTTAGTATATTATGTCAAAGCCAAACGACACTCTCGAACAAATGGCCCACACTGTGACCCGGCCACCGTTTGACGATACCCTTCGAGCTTCTGGCGGTGACAGATTAAATATACGGTTGAATAAAGTATGGCTCTTGGCTGTTTTAGTCATAAAATTGATCGCCTATTCATATTTCCTTTAAAAATAATATTAAACATTCTTTTATATCCAGCTCTGCAACTGCCTCTTTGGTTCTGTGGCTAGCTGATTCAGCTAGGGTATGGATCCCGAGTCATATTTATAGTAGCGTGAAGTTGGGAAGTTTGCGGTGTTAGTGCACCCCCATGCCTCAGAGAGCACGTAAAGCCGTCGGTCTTGCACCGGATCTTTCACCGGACGTGTCGGTCTGCCGTCCCTTTGGACTATGAGAGTGAGGGAAAAGAGAGTGCACCTGTGCTTGCGCACACACTTTTGCACTATAACATCTCCTTCGTATTATATCCAGCAATGGCAAAGCTTTCCTTCTAAGTCCAGTGACCAACTCGTTTTCCTAGTGGTTAGCCTTCGTAACGCCAGTGACTGAAAGCCTCGTTATCCTAATGGTTAGCCAATATAGCGCCATTTCACTGGATTCTGGATTCAAATTCGGCTTCATCAAGAACCTAATGATGCATTAGTTTTATTAGGTAATTATGATGATTTTCTATGAAAAAAAAACGGATTTTTCATTTAAAAGTACCTGCTTAAAAAATCAATAACTGCTTTGGATTGAAAACTCTCATAAACCTTATTTAAGTCGAAAATGCACTGTGTAGTCTCTCAGACTTTGAGGTTTTATTTTTAAGCAACTTTAAAAAGTGCCTCCTTTATAAACTCGCCTGTTGCTTTTAGTTTATTATTTTATTATAGTCCTAACCTAATAAAGCTCTCTCCTCTCTCACAAAGAGTTGTTTGTTACATTAAAAAATCATATTATTTGTAGGACAAAGGTTGTGTTTGTTTTTACAAAATTTACGATACGGGACTTTGTAGCTGTCCAGAAGCTGGTGTGAAATTTTTATATCTACCACTTTTGGTTCTATGGATTTATTAATAACTAGCACACGCTCCGAGGTTTACCTGCGTAGTTCCTAATCTCGTGAGATCACAGAGACACACAATAACGTGGCTTTCTATTGGTATAAGGATTTTCAAAATCGGTTCTGTAGATCCGGAGACTACCCCCTACAACACCACAAACTTGTACCACTTTATGAAATTATAGTCAAATTGTAGGATAGAAAACCTGCATATTTTTATACTGAAGTAGTTTAAACGGGTCTGAGGAACAAGGAGTTAGAGAAGTATTATTAATATTAAACTAGCGGACGCTGCGACTTCGTCTGCGTGGAATTTAGTTTTTCACAAATCCCTCGTAAACCTTGGATTTTTCCGGGATAAAAAGTAGCCTATGTATCAATCTAGATTAAAATTTCAGGTGATTTTCGGTTCAATAGCCGAGGCGTGAAAGAGTAACAAACATTCATATCATCAAAATCATAAGAATTTCGCAAATCTAGGGAAGCCGTTCAGGATAAAAAGTAGCCCATGCAGAGTAAAATTTATTTCCATTTTAAATTTTAGCCATATTGCTTTAATAGTAGTGGCGTTAAAGCGTATCAAACATCCAAACAAACACATCCATACAAACTTTCGCGCTTATAATATTAGTAGGATTGTGCAGAATAGCCGCATTGCTGTGTGCCTAGTGGGAGTTTTCAATATTTTCATACTGTTACTGTCACGTTGACATTTTCGCAAATTTTATATGAAATTGAAACTGTTGTGCAGTAGTGCCACTAGATGGCGTTGTTTCAATTCCTTAGATATTCGCGTTTACGTTACGTGACGGTTACAGTATCAAACTGCCACTAGGCCCTCTGTTTGCAAGTAAAATCACAAAATAAAGCAGCGTGGTGGGTAAGTACCAAATCACGTTTCCTCAAGGAGGTCTAGCCATTAAAAATATGCAATTAATTAATATATATCTAGTATCAAGATTGATTTGATATTGGTTCAAAAATCGAGAGATTACTGTAGATAAATTATGTAGGCAGGTAAATAAGTATTGATTTTCACACTTTTAAGTGAGTAAAAAGTAAAAACCAAAAGTACCTGTAAGTCGTGAAAGATCTTTTAAGGAGATGGAAAAGTTGTGTAAGACGCTTTCAGTAAATAATAAGCAATGGAGTGGTCGTGTTTTGTTTCGTTTATTTATTATCCCCAACAGCGTTTTTTATCCCTGGAGAAGCTAGAAAAACGTTAAGGGTCTTCGCGGACTAGTCATCCCCGACTACGACTAGTCCTAACTTCTTAATTGACAATCGTATGTATCGTAGGCAGTGGCATGCACACTGTAGATGCAAATCTGAAAATACCCTGTCTACCCTGAATACTCATTACGAACTTTGCGTTGGCGAAGGAATATCCCATTTTGTACAATTTGTACATATAGAGCATACCCTAGTTAAAAAACCTTATGTACGTCACTAATTTTTGACGACCTCCGTGGCGCAGTGGTATGCGCGGTGGATTTACAAGACGGAGGTCCTATGTTCGATCCCCGGCTGGGCAGGTCTGGCTGGTGGGAGGCTTCGGCCGTGGCTAGTTACCACCCTACCGGCAAAGACGTACCGCCATGCGATTTACGGTATTCCGGTATTCCGGTACGATGCCGTGTAGAAACCTAAAAGGGGTGCGAATTTTCATCCTCCTCCTAGCAAATTAGCCCGCTTCCATCTTAAACTGCATCATAATTTACCATCAGGTGAGATTGTAGTCAAGGGCTAACTTGTAAAGAATAAAAAAAGTAATGCATTGGCCTGTTTGGAGCATGGGCCTAACAAAATGTCAGCCTTCATAAAAGTATGTCTGGCTAACACTGACTCTGTTTATATTGATAATTATTTCTGGCATCGGGTTTTTGCGTAGTATTAGTGTGCATATTTTTGGGTGTACATAATATTGTCACATAAATAATTATATGTATATTGTTGGGAGAAAATGTGTTCGGCAATATCATGGCTTCTATATTAAAACGGGTGTCCAGAGCAGGGCGAGGAGGTGTTAACTACTAGTACTTTAAAAGGATGTCCTTCATCCTACACCCATCGGCCACAAGTCCGGGACTCAAGTCCGCTCAAGATTATTCTCTGCCACTCGAGGAATTGGTAACATTCTTGGTGGGAATTGTTAGACCTGATAGGCTTTCTTTCAATGATTGTGTTTTGCCCTTTTATTCCGTTTTCGACGAGTTTCCGACAATATATTATGTCAATTCTCAAGTCACCTACATAGTAGGAGGATGAAAGGGAATATTTGTCATACACCTATATCTATATCTATACTTATAATAAAACTGGTCGAATTCTTTTTTAAAATTCAAACCAAAGTGATGAAATAGGGCTTGAAAGTTTACATTGATTTCCAGGCGAACAAAGTCTCGCGTGTCCGCTAGTTGCCAAAATTAAAAGAGAACACAAATCTCATGTTAAGTTCTGTTTTTCTAACCTTGGCTCGTCTTGAAGCTTATGAATTATTTGCAAAGAATTTAATAAAATGTTAGGAAAAATTGTCTCACTCAGTGATTTAGTACGCCGTTACTCGTTTAGCGGACCGGTCGGCCGTAAAGTTTTAAAGTTTATCATCCACGCCTACAAACTATGCATTGGGGATGTCACCTTTTATAAAAGTTTTATGGTCCGGAAGAAAGGGGTTCAGTTATCTTGGAGGCGGCGGAACTTTTTGCGTTAAGTTTCCCTTTATTTATATTTTATTGTCTCAGTGGAACCTGTCGAAGTAGTAAGTTCAATTTGGTGGGTTGAAAATCCGGTATGGTTTGGACGTCTTTTTGTTTATTACATAACTTATCTTCTTATATGTATAATAGGTAATTTTCTCAGTTTCTTCTGCGTACCTATATGTTTTACCTCACCTTCAAAACGTTTGTTCTTTTTACGTATAAATACCTAAACGCTAAAGTTCATGACCAAGTGTTGAGTAGTTAAAATGTAGCGGCGTCATAAACAAACAAACAAACTGACTTTTAAAATAGATAGATAGGTAGGTAGCTTCGTCCACTTTGAAAACTTTGTACTTTTATGAATAACGTTATACGTTATTCATAAAAAGCGAAATTTCATGACTATGACCAACCAAGTGAGTAGTTAAAGCGTCATAAACAAACGAACCAACTGACTTTTAATATAGGTACATCATAACGTAGCTTCGTCTGCGTATTATTGTTTTACTCCACTTTGAAAACTTGTGTTCTTTTCTGAACTTCTAACGTATAAATACACGCGAAATTTCAAGACCAAGTTTTGAGTACCTAGTTAAAGTGTGACAGTGTCATATTGAAACAAACAAACTTACTTAGAATATACTTACATACATACATCATGACATATTGTATTGCATCTTCAGCCTATTTGAATGCCTAACCTACGGATTCGAGACTTGGTCGCTAACTATGGGCTTCATTAGAAGGCTCAAAGTCATTTAGTGAGCGATGAAGCGAGTTATGCTATGCTTGGAGATTTTTTGCGTGATTGAACCAAATGAGGAGATCCGCAGAAGAACCAAAGTCACAGGCATAGCTCAGCGAGTTGCGAATTTACGAGTACAGTGGTAATGGGTAAGCCACATAGTTTGACGTTGGACGTTGGGTTCCCAAGGTGCTGGAATGGTAACCCCGCACCGGAAAGCACAGTGTTGGTCGACCCCTCACTGGGTAGACCGAGGATATCAAGCGGGTTGCAGGGAGCGGTTGGATGCTGGCGGCTCGAGACCGTGGTGCTTGGATGTCTATGCAAGAGGCCTATGCCCAGCAGTGGACGTCTATCGGCTGATAAGGATAAGGTTACATTATGATCCACAGTTATTTCAATAGATGTAGGTCCAATGACCAACAAGACTAATACGAGTATTATGGTATGAAAGTATTGATATTTATTATGGACAAAGTACCTAGTTTCTATAAAACTATTCGTGTAGAGAATTTTCAGCCGGTTATTAGTATTGAGGGGCACGTATCAGTTATCGCTGGAGAGCGTTTCCTTCAAAACAAACGTGGTCTGAAGTTATACGAGTACTCGCCTTTAAATTTATTTCGAAACTCCGCACGCTTCGACAAATTCGCTCGTATTTTACAGTCCGGTACAGAAATAGTGGTCTGGTTTTAACTGACGGTTTTTAGTTTTAAGACTTTTGGTTACTTTTAGTTTCTATTTTTGATTTTATTTGTTAAATACGTTGCCAATCCGATTGGGGCAGTGTGCCAGGTCTAAGCTCCATAACCCCTCTCTATAAGCAAAGATACCTTGTACGTTGTAAGATACCATGAAGGAGGCCATTCTAAGTAACTTTGTAAAATGTAAAAGTATTAAGAGTAAAAAGCTTATAAAAATGATTCATCATCTTAAGGGTCTAAAAGGTCTTTTTCGTCGATTTTACATACATTTATTACGTAAGCTAAAGTGCTATTAATTAGAGCAGCGTGTTGAATATATGTTTCAAATCATCTCCTGATTAAGGGCCTGCTTTCTACAGTGCATCAATAACATAAATAATATTCTGATGTTTATGAGAACTCCCACTGTACGACACTATAGTCTGACAAGTTCGTTGATGACGCTACCATGATATGCGGGCGACGGGGGGAAAGACTGTGTGAGTGTGAAATCGTGCGCTAAAGTTCGCTTTAAATTCATCGCTAAACGCCCCCCCCCGGCCCGCGCGGATCATCAGGATTGTTACGAACGAAGTTGCTGAGCTTTGAATTGTCAACAAATATACAGGTATCTAATTCCAAGTTCAAATGTCAAAAAATGTCAAATATATCTACATTTATTGAAGCGGACTACACTGCACCGAAACATTCTTCGTTCTAATTTTTTTGCAAAAGTTCAACAGAAATCCCATAACACACCCGTACGTGGTTGTCAAACTATTTCTCTAAATGTTTCAGGAATACACCTTTTATAAATTTGCTGTTATTGTACATTTGTAAGAGCTTTTATTGAATAACATTTTTATCACCCAATAACAAAATGGTTTATCTATTTGTTTGTCATTACTGTACTATTTTGTTGAGTATTTTTATCACGATTTTTTAATAGCAGTTCGAGGTTGCAGTTTTGGTTATAAATTATATCAATCTATTGTTAATGGCCTTATAAAAAAAAATAACCACCCTTGCAAACAAAAAAAAATATATTCAAAGCGGTCTTCGAGTAATCGAGTAACATACATACAAAAAACAAAACATAGACTCGAATTGAGAACCTCCTCCTTTTTTTTGAAGTCGGTTAAAAAAGGACATTATTTTTATTATGTACCTACTCGTATCGTTTATCCTCATAATATAGTCCTTGGGCTCACGAACAAAATATTTGTATTAAAAAAGATTTGTTTTCTGTCTTTTGTTAATTATCACCTCGTGTCTATACTAAGCTAACTATAATCATATAGATTGTAATTGTGCTACCGGACGAGTAGGAGGTCAAAACTAACTTGATTTTTAATAATAATGACAATATTGGCTAGCCTATTTCAAAAAAACAATTTTCAATGTTATTTCGTTTTTAACTTTAATAATAAACGTCCTGCTGTAACTATTATACCAATCTGATTGAAATTTCGAATGGAGATGTATTACAACTTGGATTTTTATTTCATAAAAATAATTTCGTAGTATTTATGAAAACCAGAATATTCCAAGAACGCCCCGCTAATAAAAATATAAAAATAAAAACGAAACCCAAGAATTTCGGCGACGACAAAGTCCATTTAAACAACGGTGCGCTTCTTTTACAAAATCAAATTATACTTCGCAGAGTTTAAACAGAGCACGTAAACAAAGAGCTAGAGCTTTTTGCTGCTAATATGATTTTTATAATGAAAAGACAAACTCTTTGTGAGTGAGGAGACCGCTTTATTACGTTACGCGGGTAATGAAAACAAAGCAACAGGCTGCATTGTCTCGACTCGGCTAAAAGTACGGATCTGCTACGAAAAAGTGATGCGACGCAAGCTTTATGATAAGCTAGCAGACACCTTGTGGTTTTACCCGCTTAAGTCGAGTTTCAGTTGAAATAGGGGTGTAAAATAAATTATAATTATTCATTTGCTTAGTCGAACACCATTGATGTGAGTTCCTTAAAGATAAAGGCGCTTGGATCAGCTTTCACACAGGAAGTAAAACTATAAGAAATTGTAATATTGTTATTAATTGTAAATTATAATTTAACTGTTTGATTTTTTTAAAAAAGAGCAACTGTTGAGTTTCTTGTCGGTTTCTTCTCAGCAGAACCAGCCTTCCGAACCGGTGGTAGAATCTTTACAAATAGTCAACTGACGTGTCAAAAGTGCTTGTAAACTGAGCCTACTTGAAACCTGACCGGTTGCTTGGGCGCTCAACTATCCCGCAGAGGGAAAGTTGAATGTTTTTATAAATTTTTTATTGTATATTATATTTTATTATTAAATTAAAAATAGCTATATAGATGAGAGATATGGCTTATACATAGATATTAAAATAAAGTGTTCAGGGAGAAATAGACATTATCTCGTATATAAATCCTTTGTTATCTCAAGTTATATCAGCCAATATGGACAGAGTACGAGGCAAAACTGTGCAGACACATGAAATTCACAGTACACTTAAAAGTTTCGGCAAAGCTTTGGCACTCCGTGGTGCGGGGCCGGTACACAGCGTCTAAGTGCAAGCTTATATAAAATGTATCACCTGTCGCCCGTGTCTCTTCACAATGACTTGGCTAACTCTGACAAGCTGGCTTATGCTTTGAGGAAAAATTTGGTGCAAAATAAATTTAGGTATTTTTTCGTTCCTCGTTCAAAATAATCAACATTGTAATTAATATTATATTATGCAGGTATTTTAACATGGTCGCTGCGTTACGGGGTCGATCGACCCCGAACCACATCAAGGATTGTTTAGTAGGGGGTTGATCGACCCCATACCGCACCAGGGGAAAGTACAGAAAAACCAGTGCCGCAGCGAACGTGTTATTGGGACTTCCACTAAAAGATGAAGAATGTTAAATAGCGTCCTTCAAAATACTCGACTCGAAAATACGTATAGTACACATTAAGTAAATTGAGTACACGAGTAGATACTCGACTTAATATTTAGAACAACATCAATCAACCAAGGGATTTAGTATTCCAGTACAGTGTGCATGAAGTAGTCAAGTATTGGTATTAAATGGCCTATAAACGTAAGCGTCCACATAACCTCATCGTAAGTCTCGGACGCATCGCAAACGGACTTTTAATTCTCAATCAATCATATCTGCCAGTGGACGTGCAATGCAGGACATAAGCCTTTTGTAGGGACTTCCAAACATTATTTCCAAGCCTGCATCAAGCGAATCCCTGTGACCCGCTGTCGTCAGTCCCTGAGCGTCTACCAACACTAGTGTTAGTGCAGGGTCGCCATTCCAACACGACAATGTTCATCGGCTCTTCGAACTATGTGCCCCGGTATTTATTTTAAATTTTACGTACCATGCGGATCTGTGGCGGCTTACCATAACTCAGTGCTCAACATCTCTTTACGTTGCATTGTTATCTACATCTGCGCTGAAACAAACGTGGACGTCGACGACATTTTGCCTTCTTCATTTTATTTCTAGCAATTTTATACCGCATACTATCAAAAATATTGACTTTTAATCCAATATCAGTTCTATCAAAAACTAAAATTAAATAATTAGTTTCCAAACTAATAAAACAACACAACAGATTCAAGCTAGTAAATTAATTTCGGCGAAGCTCTCATGAATTCTAATCTCAAAATAATTCAACCACAGGTACTTCTACTGTGGAAAGCACAAGTTTTTCGACCCTCAAACAAATTTCGACGCTTCGACTACTCCAAATACACTCGAAACTACGGTATATTGAAAATTAAACAATTCTGGTAAAATTAGCCGCAACAATTCGGTTGAGTTTGATCGAATTAGTCTGGATTAGACTAAGCAAATTATCTTGGTGCTGAAATTCGCTTGCCACAGTCTGTTTACTAATTTCGCTTGATAAATTTCGAAGTTTATATGAAATCCGAATATGAATGATTGCGATTAACTTGATGTGTGTTATCATACGTGAAGAGCCGTATTTCAAAGCTTTAGGTATTTCTGCCAAATTATATTAAACAAGTTTAATATTATGTTTTGACTTGATTCGCTCATTTTAAAAATGTATGTTTTGTCGGTACTCAAAAATTATGTCCAAATAAAAGCTGTCATCAAAATTATTAATACTTATTTTATTAATAATTAAAGTATTAATAATTATTGACATTAAAAATCTATATATATATATATAAAATGACTCCATATACCCCTTGGTCACGCCATCACGCGTGAACCGCTGGACCGATTTCATTATTTTTTTCTGTGTTTATTATTGTCAGGAGAAAGTTCTTAGAACGGTGGGGGTATGGTAGGGGTAGAGTAGGATAGGGTAGGGGTAGGGGTAGGGTAGGGTAGGATAGGGTAGGGGTAGGTAGGGGTAGTTGAAACGAAAAGGAGATCTAAACCCACGTCTTACTAGACACGGGCATAAGTTAGTTATTTCTGCATATCGTCTCCAAAGAGTTAAAAAATCTTTTGTGGGTTTGGGTGTACTCTTCTATAACAAGATCCCCAAGACTGTGATGGACTTGCCAATGCACAACTTTAAGCAATGTGTTAAAAAACATTTACTTAGTCGAGGTTACTACACTATTGATGAGTTCCTTAACGACAAAGGTGCTTGGAGGCCATTGGATCAGCTTCCACCTTCACACAGGAAATAAAACTATAAGAAATTGTAATTTAATTGTTATCAAATGTAAATTGTAATACTGTATGACTTTTTCAAAAGAGCAACTGTTGAGTTTCTTGCCGGTATCTTCTCAGCAGAACCTGCCTTCCGAACCGGTGGTAGAATCTTTACAAATAGTCAACTGACGTGTCAAAAGTGCTTGTAAACTGAGCCTACTTGAAATAAATGAATTTTGAATTTGAATTTTTTTGAATTTTGAAAGTTTACATCAAGTTTCATGCGGACGAAGTGGCGGGCGTCCGCTAGTAGGGATATATAATTATAAAAACAAACGATACACAATATTATTAAGCTTCATCTTTCAAATAATAATTGACATTAAGAATAGGGTTATAAAAAACGAACGTTACAAAATATTCTTTCTCCACAAACTCTACAAAGATGTATGTATTCTTGAGACATTATTTGCCCCACAGCACAGTTACCCCCACAGTGTTCTCGCAACAGGTCTAATTAACTATGCCCAAGATCGGTATTAAGCTTCATATTTCAAATAATTATTGACATTAAGAATAGGGTTATAAAAAACGAACGTTACAAAATATTCTTTCTCCACAAACTCTACAAAGATGTATGTATTCTTGAGACATTATTTGCCCCACAGCACAGTTACCCCCACAGTGTTCTCCCAGTGGTCTAATTAAGCAGCAGTCAATAGCAGGGCGCCTTCAGACGTGAACCGGCCGCGCGCAGGCAATTACTCGCCAATTAATTTTGCAATATCGCTCTGTACGTAAGTTGGTTAATGGATGGCATAAATATTTTCGCTGATTTTCCTTATTTCAGTTGGTTTAACGCATCTTGAGCCACGTATGATTTGCCTTTCCAATAAAAAAATCGGGGAGTTTTTACCTTAGGAACACACACTTGAATAATATTCTTAATGAAAATGCTTGGAGATATTTCAGCAGAGAGAGTGGTTTTTATTTACACTCAAAAAGTAGTAATTAATTATATATAATAATTTGTAAAATTGTAATTCATGATAGTTTTAAAAGAATTTCTTGATCTTGGAATTGTAAGGCGACATTTTTAATGACATTGATTTGCAAATAATGGGTTCAGAAGAAAAAAAAGTTTTATCTTTATCTATGATTTAGGACCTCATCACACGAAGCCGAAAAATCCAAGCTAAAGGCAGTTACTAGTTAAATTGAGGATTGTCGCAAGGACGAAGACGGATAAGACATTTATTTGTTAAACTAAAATTATAAATTTTATCTAAACAACACAACAAAAATATTATGAAAGTATTTCATATGTATGCATTAAAGTGGATGTTTGTTTTACTAATGAAAAATACAGCGATAATTCCTATAAGTGGGAAAATTCCTTCCATTTTCGGATGCGGTCTCATCTGATGTTAAGTGGCTATGAAAACGTACGTATATATTAGGTAGTAGGATTTTGGGGGATTTACTGGAAAACTGTTAATATACAATGTCGCCAGACAAAAAAAAAGACCTACTCTAGTGGAGAATTTACAAAACATTGCATTTCGAATCTTGATGGGTCTGCCTAGATATTGCAGTGCCTCTGGCATGTTTGCCGAGTCGGGAGTGCCTGACTTTTATGCTGTTATGAGAACACGCGTGGCCTCCTTCTGGGAGAGACTCAGAACAGCGCGTAACAGCATCCTCAGGACAGTTTGTGACGGGATGCCCAGTCCTTTGTTTACATATTGGCTATCTGTGCATCAAGACAATAATAAGAAATAGTTTATACTCCGGACTAAAATGACGCCTGGGAAGAGTCTTTTAACCTTCCCAGTTAGTATTTAAGTTTTATACCTATTTGTATTATTAATTATTATTATTTTATATCACTATGCAATAATATGTATACTGGGTGCTTTTATCTTTAATAAAAATCATTATTATTATTATTATTATTATTATAAAACCTTTTCATGCTTACCTATACTAGCAATCCATTTGCGACCAGACTGAATGTATTTATAATCACGTTTAGTTGCACACTGTCGTCACTATAGGTCTAATTAAACAGCAGTCAATAACAGGATGCCTTCAGACGTAGGCACTGCAGCGGTCTGGCAACGGCAATTATTCGCCAATTAGTTTTGCCATAACAAGCTTGCCCTGTTACGTGAGATGCCGAACACTGGACTATATAAATTGGTGGTATTTTATTTTGCTCCTGAATTTGAATATTTTGTTTTCTCGTCTAGAAATACATTATTATATTTAACACGTTCGCTAGAGGTAGGTACCGACTTCAAGAGTTACGGGGTCGATGGACCTCGTACAAAGAATAACAAAAAAAAAAGTATAAAATTAAAAAAAAAAAACATACAGGCCGTCTCCTCAAGGGAGTGTGGTTTGATACCTATCATTCTGTTTCAATACGGGGTCAGACTTAAGATGATAAAATTCGTCTCTATACGATTACTATCAATTATTATCAATGCACAATAAACAGTTATAACAGAGAAATTTCAATTGTTATATCCCAGCTTAGGATACGAACCGTATGAACCGTAGAAAAACATGAATATAAAAACGCAAATTCCCCACTCAATCACAATAAAGAGAAACCGCGAAGGTAAAAGGGGCTCTGAGAACAAATGTGGAACGAAGGTTAAGCCCGGAACTAGATACGGTAAACGTTCGGAATTAATCACACCTCGGCAGAAGGGATCGAATGCTAGTCAGCGTTCCGCAAAGCGCGGCTATAAAACACGAGAGAAGCAGAGGCGATGAATTAATAAAAAGATAGACAGATAAAGTAGTGATTAAACAATAAAATTTTATTAAATAAGAATTAGCAAAATATGAGACTTCGTCATAGAGAAATTTTTGCTTTACCCTCGAAACTTTGGAATAGTTGGATTTGTATTTGACAGATTTGACACTGAAGTAGTCTATATTTATCTATTTATTTTTAACAGTAGTTGAAAAAGTTACTGCACAGTAAAAATGTATCATTAGCGTAGAAGTCTTAGTAACTTCAAGTATAATAATTTTAAATGTGAGTGTTACGTTCCCTTGGCTGTCGAACATTATCATTAACAAGTGATAAAAATCGTTACAAAATCAAGCAATATCGCCCCAAGCAAGCAAAGCATTTTGGCGTTGATATTGGAGCAGCGGAATAGGTATCAGCTCCATATTCCCTCTTCTATAAGGAATTCTGACTCAGATCAATAAATCAGGCTAATAATGAAGTAAATAATTATAACAAACAAAAATCAAATGAAATGAAGAATCGCTGTTTTACTAGCCACATCTCTATTCGCTCTCCCGAACCTTTTCTCAGGGAGAATATATGCTCATTCAATTATCTAAATGAAATCTGGATCAGTCGTCTGATCTCGCAACGTTAACGCAATTTGTACTAGTCTAACAGCCTAGTCGAATTAAGAGTCGAAAATTACGCTCAAAGGAATTCCTCTAATTTAATAAAAAATGCTTATTTTATTTTACACGAGTCCCCATATTTTAATGTTGAAGTTCAGGCGGAAAATATTATGGTTTTATAGAACTGGAGAAAAAAATGTATAAAATATGGAGAGCTGTGTGTTGTTGTCAAGTGATTATAATTATTGTTTGTGTTTTGTATCGTGTAAATAACTATAATTACTTGAAAAAAAGCATAGTTATTTTGAAATCTCAAGACTTTTCAATTTTCTCTATACGAGTATGTATTGTTTATTACATTTTCTTAAAGGATGCCAGCTAGCTAATAAACGGAATTGCCCGTATAACGGCGACCGGATATAACGCTATAATCTTCATTTTCCGTATGAAGAAGTGACCCGGCATCAGAAATATAATACAGCTTCTTCTTGATATTTTCAAGGAAAATTCCATAAAGGAATTGTAGGTACAGCGGGAGCCGGTGTCCGTTAGACCTTCGTCACTTTATACGAGTAAAAGCTAAGCTCGAGTCTCCTCTCAGAATAAGAGAAGTTAGGCATTAATCCACCACGCTGGCCCAATGCGGATTGGCAGACTTCACACACGCAGATAATTAAGTCAATTCTCAGGTGTGCAGGTTTCCTCACGATGTTTTTCATTCACCGTTTGAGACGCGTTGAAAACTGAAAAGTTGGAGGTGCAGGTCCCGGATCGGATTCAAAACTACTCCAGAATCGGAGGGAGAAGTCACATCCACTGGGCTATCACGGCTCGGTAGGTTGATTAGTTATTATTAATTAATTAATATTACAACCTTTCTTTATGTGTCGAGAGCTAATATGAGAGAATGCCAAAAAAATTGTGTAGTAAAGAGAACAGACTATGTGGCGAGCCGTTAATTATCTGCAAGCTTTTAGGAGATTAGTGCCAATGAGGGGCTTAGGGTTGCCGTCTAGTGCATTTGGAAACCCAACTGACGGCGGATTAAGAATAATTCAAAATTTGGAGCAGGGAAAAGTGGGGCTTCTATAAATCGCTCACCTAATGTAATGGAATCTTAGAAAGCAAAATTGTTTATTACAGGCAATATTCTCATTTGTTTCTACATATTATAATTGCTTTTAATTTTCAAAAATGTGAATATTTTTAAAATTTAACAATAAATAACTGCTCCTCCGGTTTTTATTTATTTTTTACAAGTTAACCCTTGACTACAATCTCATGTGATGATGCAATCTAAGATCGAAGCGGGCTAACTTGTTAGGAGGAGGATGAAAATCCACACCCCTTTCGATTTCTAAACGACATCGTACCGGAACGCTAAATCGCTTGGCGGTACGTCTTTACCGGTAGGGCGGTAACTAGCCACGGCGGGAGCCTCTCACCAGCCAGACCTGGACCAATTAAGAAAATCTTAATCGGCCCAGCCGGGGATCGAACCTAGGACCTCCGCCTTGTAAATCCACAGAGCATACCACTAACGTAAGCGATGTAGCGTCCAGGTACGATGCCGAGTAGAAACCGAAAGGAGTATGGATATTCATCCTCCTCCTAACAAGTTAGCCCGCTTCCATCTTAGACTGCATCATCACTTACCATCAGATGAGATTGTAGTCAAGGACTATTTTGTAAAGAATTAAAAAAAAAGGCTGCACTGACGAGAACTTATTACAATAATTGGCATTGCAATAAAATATATCTAAGTCGTTAAAATATAAATGCATAAATTTTTTTGTTTGTTATATTTGTAAATACTATTTCACTATGATGTGAAATAAGCACTCTCACTGTTCCCAAAACGGTATTACAGTTATAAAATATAGCCTTCCACTATTTGGAGGGGTGTGTGTGACAGTCACCTGATAAATGGGGGGCAACTAAATCATGACAGGAATGTTCCGCGCATCAACGGATAATGTATGGCGAAAGTTAAATCTGTAGGATAAATCTGCGTCAAACGCAAATATATTATGTAACTACTGAATGTTGTATTTGAAATGTTGTTTTTATTCGATTCGAGTAAATTTTATACCTCATTGATTCAATAGCCATCGTGGCTTTAGTTCACGTCCGTTCGAGTCCTGGGTCAGGCTAAGATATAGTAAGCTTTTTTATACTAAGAAACATTGATTCTGTGGATGCTGTTTCTATTAACATGTGTATTCTATGATCATGATCATATATTTTTGACAGAGGCAGGTCTTATAATCGGAGGATTAATTCCTGTTAGTAAAATGACAAGTACAACTGTCACTGACATGTTATTATACTAGTAAAATGACATTTCAGTGACAGTTGCACTTGTAATATTACTGAATGGAATTAATAACCGTAATAGAAAGATAATTTATAATAATTTAGAGCCTCAATAGCTCAACGGTAAGAGTGGTCGGACTCATCACCGCGGGGTGGTGGTTCGATCCCCGCCCCGTTGGTCTATTGTCGTACCCACTCCTAATACAGTCTTTTCCGACTTGGACTTGGACTTGGAAGGGAATGGAAATATTGGTCATATTTAACAATATGGCAAATATGCTTAGAAAAAAAAATGGTTGAGGTGGAAACTATGTAAATATCTATCTCTTAAGATCGATAACATCGCTTTTTTCGTGTAAAAGTTGTTCATAATAAATATTCTCATTCTAATTAAAAATCAAAATAATAATTATACCTAAACATCTCGATATGTATAACGTATAAGTTAATTACAGAAGCGAGTAAATTATAATTATGAAGAAGCTTTTGTAATTACGTGTACAAGATCTAAACTGTTATTTTCCTATTTAATTGCGTATGTAACAAAAAGCCGTATTAATGAAACGCTAGCGGGAGGGAAACAGAGAGGCATTCTTTAATTTACAGAGTTAAAAACATTCTGAATCTCATAAATTATGGAGCTGAAAAAAATAGTTTATACATTATTGCATCTCATGGGAAATTGAACTTTGTGACGACTGTTTTAAAGTTTAAATTTGTGTGCATTGTGGGAGAGTGAAACAATTTTTGCCAGTGGGTTTCCGTAGAGTCATGAACTAAGTACGGAACACTCGTACAACAAAGTTAACGAACCACGAATGAGTGCGCGGGAATGAGCCGAAATGGCGTATAGCAACAATCGCGCAAAACGCACTAAATCCACTTTTATGGCACAAGTTAGAAGTGGAGCCCAATTTATAACATTTTTCCATTAGAAAAAGGTTCCTGTGGTAAGTATATTTTTTATGATTAGTACGGGATTGTGCTTTATTTTTTGCTAGCTCTTTCCCTTTTTGTCGCTATTACGCGCTGACGACATCAAGCCTTTCGCTGGGATTAGCTGGATACAGGTGGCTCAGTATCATGATGTTTGGAAGTCCCTACAAAAGGCCTATGTCCTGCATTGGACGTCTTTCGGCTGATATGATGATGATGACCCGCTATTCTAGGGATATAACGGCCAGCACGCAGCTGTAGCAGCGTGGTGGGTTTAAGTCCCACATTATCCCCTCTTTTAGAGGGTCAGGTTTCTCTAGAGGAGGGTAAATAGGTTGATAACGTAAAATTGAGTTATTGTATCTAACATAAAACAATTCGTACATTTTGACCTCGGACTAATTACAAAAGGACTTTGCCTCGCTAAACGTTACTTTACTGTCAAAGTATCATCATCATCATCATTATCAACCCATATTCGGCTCACTGCTGAACTCGAGTCTCCTTTCAAACTGAGAGGGGTTAGGTCAATAGTCACGCTGGCCCAATGCGGATTGGCAGACTTCACACACGCAGAGAATTAAGAAAATTCTCTGGTATGCAGGTTTCCTCACGATGTTTTTCCTTTATCGTTAGAAACACTTGATATTTAATTTAGCCTAGCCACGGCCTAAGCGTCCCACCACCCTCCGTCTTCAATATTCATAATAAACCTACAATGTGTTTTTTCGTGTATAAAGTGTACTGAATATAGGCTGAATATAGATAGGTATAGGCAAAATCACATTAGATACAATTTCAATTAAATGTTATTATATAAATGCGAAAGGTCATTCATCACGATATCTAGAAAACCGCTTGATGTACAAAGCAGAAATTTGGCAGGGAGGTTGTTTATAGTTAAAAGTTATATACTGAGAACGAATTTTGAGATATGCAGATGAAGTCGAGGGCGTCCGCTAGTTAAATATATAGGTATTAGGTATATTTTCTGGATACAAACGGCATTCCACTTGCATATTGTACCACTCGGTCGGCTCAGCAATTTGTACTTAACTCTGCACTGATTATTCATTTCTGGACATTGTGAACTGTAGCACCGACACAAGGACATATTTTACATGAGAAAATGTGTCGTAATTTGTTAGAACTACCCTCTTTAAGTTGAATGGTTGAATCATTTCCCAATGGTTTCTTTTTATTAACGTGGCTATATATCTCATCATTATCAACCCATATTCGGCTCACTACTGAGCTCGAGTCTCTTCTCAGAATGAGAAGGGTTAGGCCAATAGTCCACCACTCTGGCCCAATGCAGATTGGCAGACTTCACACACGCAGAGAATTAGAAAAAATCTCTGGTACGCAGATTTCCTCACGATGTTTTTCTGTTACCGTTTGAGACACGTGATATTTAATTTCTTAAAATGCACACAACTGAAAAGTTGGAAGGACACGCCCGGACCGGATTCGAACCCACGCCCTCCGGAATCGGAAGCAGATGTTATGTTACTGTTACTAGCAGAGGCCATGCGGTTTCACCTGCGTAGCTCCAGTTCCCGTAGGAATAAGGAAATAAAATATAGCTTATAGCATTGGGGGATAGGTAGCTTCCCAACAGTTCAAATCAGTTCAGTAGTTTTGGAGCCTATTTAATGCAAACAAGCAATTAAATTTTTCCTCTTTATAATATAACTAACGGACGACCGCGACCATTCGTTCGTTCGTCCACTTGGATTCAGATTTCCACAAATTCCGCGGGAACCATGGATTTTCCCGGATGGATTTAGCCTATATGTTATATATGTATGTATGTTTGTTCCTCCTTTCCGCTGCAGCTACTGATGCGATTTAGCTGAAATGTAGAATAGTAATATATTGTACTTTGGATTAATACATAGGCTAATAATAAAGGCCAAAATATTAAAAAGGCCAGTAGGACCAAGATCACTGAACAACGAATACTAACTAACTATATGAGTATAGTTAGTTAACTAGAATAAATCTAAGACGGTGAGAGAAATTGCTTAAAGCTTACTTTAAGTACTTTTACTTTCTCCAACTATTCATTTACTGTGTCAATGAAAAGCCATGTTAAAACACTAAACACCTAACGTGGAACACTGTTACATTGTAGTTATTCTAAATTGTAAAAGCAAGATATTTTCTCAGTGTTGCAAATGCTACCATTATAAAGCAACTAAAACTCCAAATGGGATAAATCCGAGTCGAGGAAACGAAATCCGCAAACTTCAATTACATTGAAGCAAAGATTGCTAATAAGAAACTTATAGTTGAAGAGATGGTGGTTGGAAATCTTTTAACCTTAATTCACTTAATCCTTAATCTTCACTTATATACTAAGCTGAAGAACTTATTTATAAATGTGCTTATCTCTAAAACTACTAGTCGGCATTGAAAAACCACCACGCCACAAACCACGCGGGTGAAACCACGCAGCGTCAGCTAGTAGGATTCAACATAAAAGTACTCATTTACTTATATTATTTTGAATTTAAATTAGGCTTAGTAAAAGTGATATCACAGGTAACTGGCTGGTATATCATGTTATAAACTAGCGGACGCCCACGATTTCGTCCGCCCGTAGAACTCCTTAATCCGGCCCTCTTGCAAAATCCGTTCTTAGTTATTGTCTAACAACTATCATCATCTGACTAATAAATTGTCGTTGCGACTCTGAAAATTCAGTTTTCAAAATTACACCATACGTGGACCATCCATCAACGGACATGATTCGTAGATATAAATTATACACTGATTTCGATTATGTTTCTTGTTAATTGCTGTGCATCCAACAAATGATGTCCTAGATAATAATTATGTTATCCAATCACAACGCCACCTAACCAACCGGTTAAATATTACGAGTTTCTACTTTATGAAGAGACAAATGTATAATAATCAATAATATACAATTTCCATTTGATTTTCATTTATATTTACATAAGTAATTTAAGATAAGTTAAAATATCATAAACATAATTTATCTCACAAAGACCATAAAGTAGGTTTTGTTTGTTTAAATTAATACAAATTCTACAATTAATTTACTTTTGCCATTAGCTCTTGAACTATTACCACGAACTAAAATACATTAAGCCTCCTACAAGTTTGCTTGGATGCTTCTACGCAAAGATCCGTGCATAAAATCCACGTGTTTAACAGTTTGAGCACTTTCAGACGGGAACATTAGACATTCTAATATCGTAATGAATACCAAAGTTAAACTGTCTTCGAGTACGTGAACAACAAATCTCAGGCACAGACTACTGGTAAAAGTATAGACGGAAAATCAACAAAAAATTAAATTTCACAAACCAATTTACCGGTAAAATTGTACACCATCAATACATTTTAGGTCATCTAAAATATAGAAAGACTTCGTTAACTTTCATTTAGATTTTTTTGCGATAGAACTCGTCTGACTTACTCCACTGCAGTCTAAACTTAAGGTTGCCTGAAAGAGATCGTTAAGAAGCAATAAGGCCGACTTTTTGTAGCATACTTCTTTTTTTCTCATTTGTCTGTTGTTATTGTTTGTTTCCTTGTTTTGTGGTATACAAATTAATTAAATAAACTACCGCTGTCATCTTAGCGCCTGTCACTAAGCATATTCCGGTTTGAAGATTTTCTGGCATAAATAATTTCCAGTTACAAGCAGATGAGGTGATTAACAACTAAGCTATTCTATGAAGTTTCGCTTGTAATCATGGCAAAATTTTACATATAATAATCGACAATTTTCCACTTAGTATCAGGTGAGCCTTTTCCATTAATAATATTAAAAAATCATTGATTCATTTCGGAATACATAGATTCAGAAAGAAAAGAAAATCAGCATTAATTTTCAACAATTTTCAAACAACCTCCATAGCTTAACGGTAAAAGTGGTCGGACCCGTTCGTTGGTCTATTGTCATGCCCACTCCTAATACAGTCTTTCGCGACTAGTTGGAGGGGAATGGGAATATTAGTCATATTTAAAAATATGGCAAATATTCTTTTTTATAAAAAAAAAAACTCATTGAAAGAGTTATAAATTGTGTATTTGTCATACACAGCGCACAAGTCAGTTACCGAGTTCATTTCTACGTCTCTACATGAGTGCTAAATTTACACTTATAAAAAACGTAATTTTACGTAATTTACTTTTAAAGAAAATAATGAAGGTAATTTTCCCTAATTTTTTCCATTAGTCCGTGATTTCAAGGCATTTCAAATAGTAAGCCTATAGAAAAATATACTTTAAGTGTACACAATACAAGCTAAATTGCAATGTACATTTCAGTTCGCACGAGAAGCATTGTTCTTGAATCTTGGTGCAAGTTAGTGGTAAAGGCATTAGGCCGAAGTAGATGCTTGGAACCAAATAATGGCCAGGAAGATTATGCATTTGGGGACTAACTAGTTTAACAGGTAAATACAGCTTTTGCATTATATGTAGGAACTAGGTTTCCTTACTTGGCTAGTTGTTTTAGTTGCGTGATTATACGTATTTTGTTTAAATAGTAGTCAGTCAAAAAACTGACGATCTCTAATCAGAGAATTCGAGTGCCTCCGTGGTGCAGTGGATCCTGGTTTCGATCCCCGGCTGGGTTGATTGAGGTTTTTCTTAATTGGTCCAGGTTTGGCTGGTGGGAGGTTTCAGCCGTGGCTAGTTACCACGATACCGGCAAAAACGTACCGTCAAAGCGATTTAACGTTCCGATGCGATGTTGTGTAGAAACCGAGAGAGGTTCGATTTTCATCCTCCTCCTAACAAGTCAGCCCGCTTCTATCTTAGACTATCTATTACTATCAGCTGATTTTATAGTCAAGGCCTAATTTTTAAAGAATAAAAAAAGAATATAGTTACTTGAAGAACCTGTGACAGCTCGGACCTTCGTCATTTTATAAACCATTGAAAATATGGTAAGCAACCATAGTTTGACTATGCTTTCTTAGAAGGTAGCAGATTTTAAAGGTCCTGAACCTCAATCGTCCAAGTATTATATCATCATCATCATTATCAACCCATATTCGGCTCGAGTCTCCTCTCTGAATGACAGGGGTTAGGCCAATAATCCACCACGCTGGCCCAATGCGGATTGACAGACCTCACACACGCAGAGAATTAAGAAAATTCTCTGGTGTGCAGGATTCCTCACGATGTTTTCCTTCACCGTTGAAAATGCACACATCTGAAAAGTTGGAGGTGCATGCCCCGGACCGGATTCGTACCTATGCCCTCCGGAATTGGAGGCAGAGGTCATATCCACTGGGCTATCACAGCTCATTATTTATACTTGGGGAATTCAGAATAGTATAAGAAATCATGTCTTTAAGGTCATCAGACACCTAGCTTCGTGGCACAACTTTGAAAAACACTTTGAAGTAGATCTTTAAGGGTATGCCTTAGGCGAAGGGTTGACACGAACTTACGCCTGACAATATTATTTCTTATGCCACCACAGTTCAGGATTTCAGGAACAAAGCCTTAAGCGTACAAGCTAGTACAAGCACACACACTCCCACATAAAAACAATATGTAAGGTTTTTGTTCACAATGCGTAAAGAGTACCTACGTCCTACAACCTAATTCATCTTGCCACTTACTAAGTAGCTTTCATGTAAATTATTTGATGAGGGTTAAAAACGCCCCCGGGCCTTCCACCCTTTTAAATCTTTCAGATGAAAACCTTGTTCCTCAAACGAAAAAGGCTTTTGTTTTTCGCTACGGCAGCGTCAGTGTGTAATTTTTAAATTCCTTTGTTTTTGGACTCGGTACCGTTTGCATAATTAAATATTTTAGTTTCGGGCGGAACTATCGCAGACCGAACGGATGTGTGAAAAATGTAGAGGCATTGGAAATGTATGTAAAAAGTTGTTTCAATTGCATCACTTATTGTGTTCATCACAAGTGAGAGACCATGAAATCATCAGCATAAAACGGATTTTTCTGACAACTGTTTTAAAGTATGTCTTACATAATCTTTGAAAAAAAAATATAATACATAAAATATTGTTCCGACGCAAAAAAGAATCATCTCGTGGTCGTTAAAGAATTTAATTTTAAAGACCACGAGATGAAATTTTTTGATTATTACCCGCAAACGCGCACTGGAGAAGCGTGGTGGGTATAAACTTCATATCCCCTCTCCTATAACCATTAGAATGATGAAATACCTAGACTTAGACCCACTACATAGACTTAGACATAATAATATTGTACCTACGTCACTTGTCGTTTTTAGGCAAAAACTTTATAACTCTGTAAAATTTATCCCAGTATATTTATTAGTAGAACAGGAAAGTAATGATACCATTCACACAAAATACACCGGTCGAATCGTCCCTAATAAACATCTAAGCCCTGAACTATCAGTGCGGAACTGTGGGATACGGGTTACTGATTTTCTAAGCAACACTCGGATAGTTTGGCGGACTTTAGAGCTTTTGATCGTAATATTTTAGCAGGCGTTTGACTTTTCACTGCATTCACTATAAAGGTAAGGTAACTACAATAATAAGAGTAGTTATGTAGGAAGTCGAACAAACAAACAAAATGCCTATAACTTGCAATGGACGTCCATCGATTATACAATATTTTATGTTGATCGATATTCAATTGGCGTAAGAATTCAAACGCCATTTTTTTTTTGTAACTTTCTAAATCACACTGACAAAGAAGTACCGCCAAATGATTTAGTGTTTAGTGATGTTACGATGCGTAAAACATTCCTGGGTGCAGTAAGTTTTTACCTGTTTCAAATAAGTATAAAGTAACTAAGTGTTAAACCAAATCTGTACAATCGCAGTAAAGGGTTAAGTTGAAATAACCTTTACCTTTATATTTACTTTAATTGATCCTTACCTTTATCTACATTGATACACTGAAGCTGGACGTAAACATTTGTAGAGACGTTCAAACAACATGGATCTAAGCCAAAGATATTATAATGATGTAAGTAAGAAACTGGAAATCGTTGAATTTGATTGCCCATCGGCCCAGGGAACCCAGGTATACCCGTATAAAAGTATATGGAGATGATAATATGATGTATATAAAAGGATTTCGTTAAATAATTGGCTTAATAAAAGTATGTTTCTTAAAGAAAAATAAATTTTTTTATCTCTCTTCTAGGGCAAAATGGTCGCTAGTGTACCGAAGGGGAAAAAATATTATTAATCTCAGGCTGTATGGTCAACGATTTGAGCTTGTCCCCGTTGTGGACGAATTAAAGATGAATTAAAAATGTTGTAAAATATTGTAGCAAACTTTTTTTGATAAAGTAATGATTTCATTAATAAAGAAGAATTGTCAAGGTTTTTTTTAGATATAAGTAAATTGCCGGGTGGTTAGTCTAGGCCTAGGCCAGGGATAGGCATTCTCCTTTATGGGCTGTTGAATAAAACTAATACTTTTACTTTTTGTTTTGTAGTGCATTGTAGTAAATCTGTCGTCCAAATTTTCAAGTCGTTTTGTATATTAAAAAATATAAAATTCTAACAAGCTTTTCATTTTGGTGTGTGGAACATGTTATATGCGGAACAGGAACACTTAGCTGAGAAAATATGTATTTTCTCTAAATTAATAACAACTAATAATAACACCGTACCCTACAAGAGCAGGGTGGGCCTAAAATGGTGCTTTTGAAAATATGTTATATCGTCTGTATTAAATAATTTATTCTACATTGTATACCTTTAAGTTGGTGATGCTATACTCCATGCCTTAGAAAGTAAAGTAAGTGGGTTGAAAATTTCTAGACAAGGACTCGAACCCCGTTTCCAATCTCGACCTTGAGATCCGAGCCACATGGATAAATACGAGGTTGTTTATGTTCAGTTTTTTTACTATTATGATAGGTTTATGATTCGTTAATATTTACTTTATGCTTAAATTAATTTAATTTGTTTAATTAAGACAAAGGTATTTACTAAAGAAATCAAATTAAGACAGAAAGCGCAGTTCTAGGCGCCCTGCACAAAATCGGGCGTTGTAGGAAGCAGGGACAAATGCGGCCGTAACTTACGACGCCCCCGGGGGTTTCTTGCGCTGCGGTTATTACACGTCGTAAGTACAACCAGGTAACTGAATTTTGCCGTGAGAAAAAGTGCCCTTAGTTTCGCAATTTATTATGTTTACAAGAAATAATAATGCTGCCGGCTCGAGACCGTGGTGTTTGGAAGTTCATACAAAAGTGTCCAGCAGTGGACGTCCTTTATCCGCTGGTAAAGATGATGATGATAAAACGTTCTATTTTTTTTTTAATTTTTTACAAGTTAGCCCTTGACTACAATCTCACCTGTTGGTAAGTGATGATGCAGTCTAAGATGGAAGTGGGCTAACTTGCTAAGGGAGGATGAAAACACGCCTTTCGGTTTCTACGCGACATCGTACCGGAACGCTAATACGTACGTCTTTGCCGGTAGGGTGGTAACTAGCCACAGCCGAAGCCTCCCACCCACCAAAATGTTCCTGCCAGTTCTATTCTGAATATTTCAAAAAAAATCTTTGTCAAAATAATGAAATGAAAAAGGAAAATCCTACTACTAATTTAAAAAGAAATGTATCATTATCACATAACCTAATATCTTTGAAACTCCTTTTATGTTATCTATCTATCAAAAGAGAATTATTACTTCTGGGATTTGATCACGTACAGCATGGAATATTTATTAAAGCCTAGTTTTGAGCTATAATTTCCCACATTTAAGATAAGAAATAATGATTTATAGCCTGACCAGAAAAATGAAAAACTTTGCCATGTTGCAAAAGAAGAAGGAACTAATTTCTTCCATTAGTAGTATATCTACTAATTGATGGAACAGCTCGACAAAATACAGACAGTCGAAAATGTTCTTGAAGTCATTCGATAAGAAGAAAACAAAACAACTACTTTTACATAGCAGATTCAACATATCACTGCTCAATAGACACTTGAAGATAATGCAATTCATAGAACACCCATCATGTCCAGGTTGTGGTGAGGAGACCAGCTATCACTTTATAACTAAGTGTCCCTTGTATGCGCTAGTAAGATGGGAGTTGCTAAGTACGTATACATTGAATGATGTAGACCTGACAGATATCTATAGGGCATATTGTTACGTTCACGAAGGCTTCAGGAAGGTTTGAGGGGGGAACATTGTCGAGATACCAGTGAACCTGTGTCCTGTACCACGGGGATTGGGTGGAATGGTCCCTAGTTAGGACTGATCACCCGTCTGGCCTCGTCAGAAGTCCCCTTTATAAATATACAAGTAGGTACACAGAACCTTTTAAGCACAGATAGCTAAAAATAACTTATGGCGCTCCCAAATCAGGTTTCTTCAATTTCTGGTCTAGAACTCGGCTATACCACTAACATTACACTTATTCCTAAAATGAGTCCTTACATTGAAATTTGAACGTGCCTTTAATACAATCTCCATTTTATCACAAACATGGTGGCGATTTTTCTCAAGTGCGACGCGAAACAAATTACATAATTTGTCTTACGAAGGCACCGTTGATCAGAATCTGTAATACAGCTAGGGATTAGTCCCGACGGACAACTTTTATTGGATAACCATTTGCTGGATAGACGTTCGGATAGAAGTTGTCTATTGACAATCAGATGTAACCCAATTTTCTGGCACAGTCGATGTTTCCTAGTAGGGTTTCATTTTCTTTCCAACTTTGATGCATTGCATCTGAGTCTTTCTTTTTGAACGGGCTACTCTTAGGAACGGCTGGATCGATTGTAATGGGAAATTCACTGGAATATAGAGGACGTTATGGAGCATTTTATAGACTACTTTTTCCGAAAAATTGTGAGGTTCCTGTGGGATTTGTGAAAAAAATCACGTAGATGGAGATGGCGTCTGCTAGTATAACATACAAACATGGTTTCATATTATATTAATAATATGCCAAAATAAGACTCATTGTCATTGAAATTCCTCAGTGCGTGTTGCCAGTGATGACTTACGGATCGGAGACTTGGTCGCTGACTATGGGCCTTATTAGAAGGCTCAAAGTCACTCAGCGGGCGATGGAGCGAGCTATGCTTGGAGTCTCTCTGCGTGATCGAATCAGAAATGAGGAGATTTGCAGGCGAACCAAAATCACTAACATAGCTCAGCAAGTCGCGAAGCTGAAGTGGCAATGGGCAGACCACATGTTCGAAGAGCCGATGGACGTTGGGGTCCCAAGGTGCTGGAATGGCGACCCCGCACTGGATAGCGCAGTGTTAGTCGACCTTCTACTAGGTGGACCGAGGATATCAAGCGGGTTACAGGGAGCCGAGTACAACAGTGGACGTCTATCGGCTGATAAGGTAAGGGTAAGACTCATTGTTGGATTCAATCAGAATGAATAAATGGGAATTTGTGTAAATTTTAGCACATTTATGGAGTCTTGTGACAGCTTTCAAATATTAACATTATATGTTAATGATTGACAGCTGTAGTGCTTAGAGGATTAGGTATTTCAAACTTAAACTTACTTTATCTTAGAAATATTACATCTGAATATTTATAACAACTGTTGCTCTAGTTACCTACCTAACAATACAAATAAAAGATAAAGGTAAACGTCTAATGTCTTTTGGAAATATCAAGTTAGCAAAGTTCGAGTACAATAGATTTATTAGAAACACACTAGCAAAGTCCACCGGAAATACTTTCTGGACATTTCCCCCAAGATTTATGTTAAAAACTTTGATCATTTTTCATTTTATCCCAGCGGCTTGCTCATTGCGTGAACGATTATCATTTTCCCTTTTTATTTCGGAAACTAAGTTTCCTGAGCGCTGCCCTTTTCAAAAAAATAAGTAATTTTTACATTACGCTTGGAGAATTTCAAAGTATAACCTCGTTTAATATTAACAATGTATTGAGTTGGAGCAAGGTTTAACCCAAAATTAGGTCACTAGGACAACACTTTAGAAACTAAACTAGGACACCAAAAAAGGTCGATAAAGATCTGTAATAATATACACTCCGGGGCAATTCCAATTATCCGCCCATTTAAATATGACGCCTGGGATTCAGTTTCTCACAAATCCCGCGGGAACCATGAATTTTTCCGAGATGAAAATTAGACTATGTGGTAATCCAGACTATAATCTATCTCTACTTCCAATTTAAGGTGAGCGTGGCTTCATATTTAAGGTAAGAGTAGCCGAGGCGTGAAAGAGTAACAAACCTTCATACCATCAAAATCATAAAAAGTAGCCTATGTGTTAATCCAGAATAAAATCTATTTCCAATCCAAATTTCAGCCAAATCCATTCAGTAGTAGCGGCGTTATGGAGTAACAAACATCCAAACAAACTTTCGCGTTTATAATATGAGTGGGATAGGATTTATGTTTATATCAATTGTTAATTTCAAATTATAATTGAGTTAAATTCCCCGTTCACATCGTCGCAGGCGGAAACTTGAAACATAGGAGTGTTAAATAAGACGTGAAAGTATTGGATTAGGCAACCGAAGCATGACGCTACTTATACATGATTGCTTCTCTTAGTAAATTATTGCGATATAAAGTTATACGAGTATGTAATATATTACGTAATTGCAAAATTGTGCGTAGAAATATTTAATACTGTAAGTATAGGTACTGTCAACTGGGGAACTTGGAACGTATTTAAAAATGGGTAAAATTATAGGTTTTGAGGTGTTCTTTTAAAATTTTCATTTTGCTTCTCCGTATATTTCGCTTGCTGCACCAAATTTTGTCCATAACTTATGTCTTTATATTTTTTTTCCTTTAAATCAATAATTTCGGCGTACGAGCGCCACAAAGCGGTGAGGTGGCAAAATGTTAATTCAAAAGAACATCTCAAAATCTATAAATTAAAGTAAACCCATTTTCAAAACTCCCGGGAAACCTTCCATGCAAAATACCACTTGATTGAGACTACAACAGAAAATCTAGTGATTGGGAGAAAACAAAAATTACAAATATAATTTTGTAAAAGGAATCAAACCTCATATTTCTTTATTTACTCAAAACTATACCACAGTTTATATGAGTACATCCTCCCAATTAAGCTAGTTTATTGTCACAATATCACTAAATACAGTGCTAAAAGATATACTTAAAAATAATTATCAAGTTTATCTAAAACCACTTATTAGTTTGTCATCTAAATTAAACTCATCCTCTACTAACACTAAAATATATACTTGTATACAATCTATTTTGGAATGTTGCTTAATACTAGAATAAATTACGTACAAACTTCTTCACTTTTGTTGAAGAAAATACGTCCTATTACTATCTCGACTAGACATGAAAATCGTTGTACAGATTTTGAATTTGCTGATTAAATCTACAGACTAGTCGATACTTCGTTGTTTCTTAAATCCGGCACGTTGAGTTGAAAATGTCTATTGCAGTTACAATTTACTGGACCTCCTAATTCGCCTTTAGCAATACATATATTTGGTGATCTAAATTGTTCGTCTGCTTTTTTCTTCTTTTTAATAGTTGATACTGTTGGTATTGAATATATCGCCCCAACATCATTGTAAAGTGGGTTTTCATTTTTAATATTATGATCATTTTTGGTTTGAGCTTTTGGTGTGCTTTGGTATATATCTGTACTATGTAACCAATCTTCGTTGTATATTTCATTGCATTTATCGTGATACTTATTAATAATGTGGTTAAATGTCTTGGTATCTGTATTATAGTCGTGTTCGGAATTGTTTTCATTTGCGAAACGTTGCGACATCCAAATGTATCTTGACATTGGTTCCTCTGGTCCCCATAACCGGGAAGGTCGGAAGGCTGATGCTATTTTCTGTAAGAAAATCATCGGATAAATTTTATCATCTAAAAATAAACTGCTTGCATACTTTGACATAAACAAAACACTGGGATAATAAATTCAAAATTTAACGAGAAACAATATTTGAAATCTATTTTAATGATGATTTTATTGCCAATTTAGAAATTATAGTTACACAAATACTGTAACAAACAAAAGATTTCCATAAACTAATCATTCAATGAACTTATAATTATACAAGAAACGAACACTGACGCACAATAAAATGGTAATCAAGCAATCGATCAAAGATTGAGAGAAATCTGATCATCAAGAGATTATATGATGATGACTAAACATCAAAGTGATCGCTAAACATTTAAAACATTGAACTATTGAACCCGCATTGTAAAGCGTAGTGGATAACCATAACCCATTTCAAATAAAGAGGGAGGTCTGGCTTTAGTGAGCCGTTAAAATAGACTGATAATGATAATAATAATGAAATTTAATTTTTTATAGAAAAAAGAAACTTACAGTTAACAAATTAAATTGCTCTTCCTTCGCTACGGCTACGGCAGCCATCACCACCATGACTACCAATATCCCAACAAACACCCCTCCCAAAGGCCACAACGTCTGCCCTTGGTCCATTGTGACCCTCAGCAAAGATCGTAACCACCATCCAGTGACGCCCATCAGCAGTACAGGAGTAGACCACCACGTCATTAGCCAGAACCACGGTAACCTTGAACCCGTAATGAAGTGTATGTCTACTGTGAGGTAGAACCAACCTGGAATATAAAATCTTTATATCAAAAAATACTATAGATCCTTGATAATTTGATAATTTCTGAAACGCACAAAACAGCCGTGGGAGTAAGCTAGCTATTGTTTTGATTAGAAAGGATTAGATATTAATAAGAAAAGAATAAAAAAATGTCGATGATAAAGAAAAGTTATATAGTTCACTGCTAATTGAACTGTAAGACAAAGCTAAACGCAATAAAATAAAAACGAAACAAAATAAATTTACACTAACTGCTAAGCAAAATGATAAATCAAAAGGAAACTCCGCTATCCGCGCTGTTCGCTGTTTTCAAAGTAATTCAATAAGTTCAGTTAATTGAATTAAAGCCTGTCGCAGTTGACCATTAGGGTCAGCGTGAATTAACAATTGTAATCAATTTATTATTTGCCTCGGCATTTTAACTGTAGCTCTGACATCGGGGTCAGGTCGGTTCTTCTAATGAACTGATAAAATAGTTTGAATAAATATAATTTACCTTTGCTCGGTGATTTTAAAGTTAAACTTCATAATTTACTGGAAGGGATTTCATTTTGTAGTTTACAAAAGTAATTATATCTATAGCTTTATGTCCTTTATTGAGTTAGTTATATTTTTGTAAGCATTAATGTAAATTATTAAAATTATGATAAGTAACTAATTCAAAAATATAAGAAAACAAATGAAAATATATACTTATATGTTTTTTATTCTTTACAAGTTAGCCCTAGACTACAGACTCACCTGATGGTAAGTGACGATGCAATCTAAGATGGAAACGGGCTAACTTGTTAGGAGGAGGATGTAAATCCACACCCCTTTCTGTTTCTTCACGACATCGTAGCGTTCCGGTACGGTCGTGAAGAGACTAACCTTTTTTGTTTGTCATATTAAGTTAAATATTGCAAAACTTGAGACATATGAAATTCTTACCATAAATAAAAACAAATCCAACGATTTCCACTATCGTAGTGAACACAGCCAACACAGGTATAACAAGTTCATCTAACACAGCTGCCAGGTCCAGACCCTGGGCGAGCACGGACACCGTCAATGCAGTGCCAAGAGCTGATGATGCACAAGCGAATATCCGCCAGTAATCTCCAGCTAGTCGATGCAGTTTATCGTAAATGGGAAAAAGAAGAGCTAGCTGAAAAAGAAAACAATCAAAATTTATATAATACAAATATTATTATTAGGCTTATTTTTGTTGAAAGATAAATAAGATTTCTTAATCTATGTGTTTTATTGATGTACATAAACAGTTCAACTAAAGTGATGCAGAATTTGATTCTGATTACATCTTTGTATAAAGCTATAAAATAACAAGCTTAGCTTAGATATCTCTTAATAACAACTTTTGTAGTTAGAATAACAAAAGTAAAATTATTGAGATTTTCTTTAAAGGAAGTGAGGAACAAGATAGTGCACCTGTGTATACGCACTAAACTTTTCAATGCAAATAATTTTACGATGAATAGCCGCAGTAGTCAAATGTATTAGGTTTCTATAATAAACATGAATACAAACTTCATGTTCATTATTCAATAATAATATTGCTTTTTATAGGTTCTAATTTTTACTTGACTATAATATATAGACGCAAAAAGCTGTAAAGTGATAAGTATAACAGCTGAATTGAAATTTCAAGTTAAAGTCAACTAAAATAAAACGTGATTTTTAAATGACATCTTTTATTCGAAATCGCCAAGTTGATAATTTTATTTCAATCGTATAAATTGGATTGTAATTGAGTTGGCAGGAGGTTCGGATTATATGCAAATTTTAATAAGCTAACCGAGCATGGTTGCAGCTGGCACAAAATAATCTCATGAATATTGTTTATCCAGAATTATTTACTTAAGAACGTATTTTTTGCATGAAAAATTGAACTTTCGTGTTAACCTGACATTACATTTTTGTTCAGAAATATTGACATAACAAACGTCTGGCGTATTTTTGCAAATTTTGTTCTCTCCATTCCGCTTAATTTATAACTTTAAAATATACGTGCCACGGCAGTATATATCACTTTGCCATTAGGGATGGTAACTATACCACCCTAATGGCAAAGAGGTATTACTAATGATTTTTATGGTAAGATGATGAGAATAAATGATGTGATGGTAATAAATAAATAGTAGTTACTATTTCCGAATACCGAAATCTAGTTCGACTTGTGGTTATAAGGTTAAACGTATGCCAATTAATAATGCCAGGTATTGTTAATTTAGCCTGTAATAAATATACAAATAACATAAGTAAAATACTAAATACGATTGTACATACCACAGTTATAATGCCTGATACCAACACCAATCCAAATGCCAACAGAGGCCATTCCTTAGTTCTCTTCTCTGATACGGAAGACTGATATATTAAAACTAATATTGCTATAAAACTAGTATCCTTGATTCCTTCCCCTCCTATTGATTGCCATAGAAAAACAGACAACCATCCTGATAGTAGATTTGTTATTGTTGCAAATGTTGATGTCCTGAAATATATGAATTCATTAAGTATTCATTTAAATAATACAGATACAGCTGCCCTCAATAAGCTTAAAATACTGAAACCAAGTATTTTTTATTCTTCAAAAGTTAGCCCTTGACTACAATCTCAGCTGATGGTAAGTGAAGATACAATCAAAGATAGACGCGGGCTAACTCGTTAGGAGTAGGATAAAAATCAACACCCCTTTCAGTTTCTACCGAACATCTTGCTGAAACGCTGAAAGTGGGGTGTGTGTTGTTTAAGACTATCCTCTCTAAATTACTCTCTGTCTCTAGCCGGTCCTTTATGGCTTAGGGTCGTGACCAACTTGGCGAGTTATCTTTTGGTAAACAATGCTCCTCCATTCCATCAAGTACTGTCGCTGGCTATTTGGACGGCACTGTAAAAGGTTCCTGTTTCCTTGAGAAGATCCAACCATCGGCTTGGAGATCTACCTCGTCGCTGTTTGCCTTCCACATTTTCCACCACAATAATTTAAAGTACAATTTAGTTAAAAAGAACATTAAATCTAAGCTTACCATCGGACATCGGAATGTCTGTATAAAGATCCTCCAGCACTTATTAAATATCCACTAACTATTTGAGTCGACAATAGCGCTTGAACAAGCGTACTGTGCCAGATGTATGGTTCTGATAAAGGAGACCAATGCTCGCAGGACTCGAGCATGTTTGATAATATGTTTATGTCCGATAAGAATACGGTTAAGACTATGGCAACTGTGATTATGATTGCAGCTAAAATTACCAAGGAGATTTTGAGACTTTTGTGGAGACGATACAACCTGAAAAAAAAGAAAAAGTAAGACAATGTAAATAAATAAACAAACCCGACTGCTCGCGTATAGCGGTTAATAAATAAAGTCTTTTTAATTTTAGACTTTTTTAATATGACCATTATATAGATAGTGCTATTTTGAAATTCTCTTTGAATTTAATTTGATATCCATGTCATAATATTGAAAAAAAAAATCACCTGGAATCTATAGCGTCTCACAGTCGTCGTGTTGCTTTTTTTAACTATACCTATCTAAAAACACTTGGGTTAATAAATCTAACGATTAATTAATCTAACGGTTGATATTGATGACCAAAATATTGAATAGGCCAGATAGTCTATGACAGTAGCTAGTTATTAATATACAAATAAAGACATGCAAGTACAGAAATTTAGGCTTCTAGTACGATTCTGTCTAGAATCCAAGTAAGTTTTCCTAGTAAGCGTCATACAGTTGAAACTTATGATTGCCGCCTTCAGTGAATCATGCAGTGAAGCGCAAAATGTCATCTATTACAAAGAATTTGAATAATCTTCATTATACAACTCGGTAACACAGTAGTAACGGGCGATTTTAGTCAAGCATAGGACCGATTTGCTATAATGGGGGACCGGAGATCAAAATGAGTGCACCATTAAGGCATTTGAGTCTTTTGTCCGAAATAGTTAATGAAGGTATTTAAGAGGGTACCCTATTAGTGTCTTAAATTTGCGGCCAATTGAGCTGAAACTGTCGCCGTATTCATTTTAATGGGATTATAAAATAATGATTTGAACTTTGTCAAAGAGTTAAATTGAGTGAAAACAAAATGTGGTTCTGAAATTGTAATCCTTTGGCCACATGTTATATATGTGAGGGTGATATTTGCTGTTGTTTTAAAATAAGTAGTTTTATTACGATTATCTGCTTTATGGGAATTATCGTCGTTTGATTTTAAATGTAAATTAAAATTGTGAAGCCTATAAAATACTAGCGGATGCCCGCGACTTCATCCGCGTGGAAATTGGTTTTAACTCTCAACCCCTATTTTATTCCAAAAAAATAAGAATAATAATAAAAAAATTAAAAAAAAAAAATAAAAACTTCAACCGTTTAGAGATAACTACTACAAATTAAACTGAGAAAACCAGCCTTAAGAAATGGGAAATTAAGTCCACGTTACTGAATTTAGACCATTTGGATCAATTGTAAATTTAAAATCAAGGATTATATATAAGTTTTCTGGCTTTATACTCTACTAGCGGACGTCCTGATCTTCATCCGTCCTCCTTTGTCCGGCCCTGTCGCAAAATATGTTCTTAGCGAACGTCTGCTGTCTATAAACTACCTCCCTGCCAAATTTAATTTTTGTATGAAAGGTTTCAATCTTTCGCTTTTATATATTATTTAGATCAATTGTCATCATAAAATAAAAATATCAAGGGATAGTTATTTCTTTCTGAAAAATCATTTTCCAAAATTTAATAATGAAAGTAAATCTCCTCAACAAACAGTACGGCTTAAACATAATATTTTTTCCACTCAGTGAATGTGCGTGTGAAACAAAAATAAATCTGGAAATGCAACAGAAAGTTTTTCATTGAAACCACGGGTATATTATTTCCTGTTTCCTGTTTAAATGTATCGAAATGTAAGCCGTATTCCTGATAAATGGGTGCATGCCCGAACATATATGAGCGGGGCATCATTGGTCGGCGTATCTGTCTGCTGTCGTCGGTAGACCGACGGTGCAGTGACGTATCGGTGTCTACAATACCCTGCTCACTATGCAATTTATCAACCGAACTCAGAATGCCGAATAATGGTACTGTATAAGTAATCATTGCTGCAAACGTACAAAATGTATATGGATAGTATCATATCTGTTATCGACGCGTTGCAACGACTTGCGGTACGGACGGCTTCAGTGTGCTCGTGGCGTTCGAGCCGTTCACATCTCTTGTTGTGTAATTCTTTATGGGTTACTTGGGATAGGCGGGGAGAGTGACTTGAGTGGAAAAGGCGAGTGTTTGTTAACAGTCAAAGGATCCTTTAACCCTACACATAACGTTCACAAGTGCGTGACTTCACTCAAGGTCATTCTCTGCCATTCTAGGGTCTTATTTTGGTTACAGTTTGATTTGTTAATTAAGTTGTCCTGACAAATGTTGTGAATCATAAACTTTGTACGACATTAGTTTTCTTTTTTTTGTAATCACTTCTGAGTCTGCTAAAATATCAATGCAGCAATACGTTGAAAATAAAAGGATTCTTGTGAACATGATTGTTGTAGACTAAACTTTATTTATTATGCGATGTATGCATACGTTAATTTTACGAACAATTTTTTTATAGCACAAGCATACGTTAACAACGTTAGAGCTGAAGATCTTTTAGAATTGATACAGAATTTTTTCTATAATATTTGCCGGTAAGGGTAACACTTGTCGCAAAACCAAAGCCTGCTAAGTTATTTATCAATTAGATGTACCTAAATTTCTTAATTGAGCCAATCTGGGAATTAATTCCACAATAAGCACACTTTTATTAATAGTTAAATCAAAATATTACGTAGTTTTTTGTTGAAATTACGTAAACAATATTACGTAAAAACACGAGACAAAAATTATGTGACCATAATATATTTTTGCTGCAGACTCATGGATAGTTATTACTTAATTAAAAATTCCTATATCTACTTATTCAAATTCAAATCCAAATATTCACTCATTTAGAATATTAAGTTTAATTACTTTATATTTTATATAGAATCTTCTACCAGAGAAATATTCGATGTAACCGAATACTCCACTGTTGAAGTGTAACTATATATCTGATGCCTAATAAATTGGTTCTCGGCATCCCTTTACAAGAACTGATGGACGGGAATTGACGTCGTTTGTCCGTCGTGATGCGTAGACATGGCGTTTACGGTGCAGTGTGTAGCGAGCAATTTGTCTGAAAGAGCATCTTGCTGTAGATAGGACAAATATAACCATGAAATCTGTAGCTATATGGCAGTTATAGGGATGATTACAGTTTTTTAAATTGTATATAAATTAAGAGTATGCTAATAGTAGAGCAATTTTGTAAAAGTAACAAGGTATCTGCGATCATCACTTTCGGAGCTACAGGGATTTAAATGGTCAGATTTGCGGTGCTGCCGCGGATCCCTGAAAAACGCCCCATACAAAATGGTACGAATTAATGACGTCGTGGGTACATAAAGATCCTTAGATTTGTATGGGCGTTCAAACAAAATTACTAATATCTTTGTTATTTATGCGTTTATGTTTAAAGTTTAAATTTTAAAAAATGACACATTTGATGTAAGGAAGTAACTGTATGAATGTTCATGTAGGTAATTACGAAAAAAGATTTTTAATAGATTTTAATATTTTATAATCTTGTTTATTTTTCAAATATCCAGACAATCTTTGCTTTTTATGTATAAATTAGTTAACCTTATTTACCCGAATGTATCATATAAATCTATATATTCAAACTAGGTTTGAATATATTGATTTTCATCATCCCCATTGTGTGGACGTAAAGTCAAATCTATAAAGAGCCGTGATAGCCCAGTGGATATGACCTCTGCCTTCGATTCGGAGGGCCTAGGTGCGAATCTAGTCCAGAATGCACCTCCAACTTTTCAGTTATATTTAGGAAACCTGCATATCCGAGAATTTTCTTAATTCTCTGTGTGTGAATCGTATCGTGGTAGACTAAGGCCTAACCCTCATTCTGAGAGGAGATTCGTGCTAATCAGTGAGCTGCATGTGGATTATGTGGTTAACTAAAACCCACAATCCGTGAAAAAAATGCATTTCAAAGCCATGTTATGATAAATCGAGATTAATCACCTCGTCAATATCAGTCTATTTTGTTATTGTTATTAGCGGACGCTCGTGACTCGTCCGCGAGGAATTTGTTTTTTTTAGCGACAAGTTAACGCCTGACTGCGATCTCACCTGCCCCTCTAGCCAAGTGGCCCGTCGATTTTCTTTCTTTTTTTTTTTTTTTTTTTTTTTTATTTATTTTGTACCAATAATAGTAACACACAAAAGTAAAAAAGAAAAACAGTGAACAAGGAAACACTTATCTCTATAAGAGATCTCTGCCAGTGACCCTTGGCAGTGGGAGAGATTTTAAACAAAAGAAATGGATAGGTACAACAGAAAAAAAGTGAGAAAACATATTATACTTAATACATAAATAATAAAAGTAAATAATATTAAATACATTAAAAATAACACTAATAAATAAATTGAAATAAATATATAAATTATAACAGTACATATCAATACTATATATAAATAATAACTAAATAAATACATATATACATACATACATATAATATATCTATGATGATAAAGAAAGATAGTGTTCACGAAGTCGATGTTTGAAGGTATCAACAGATGGGTTTTTTTTGAAAATGGTATCAGGTAGTGAGTTCCACAGACGCGCTGCGATAACTGAAAAAGATTTAGCACAAAAAACAGTGTTATAGGGAGGCACAGATAGAGATTTTAATTTTACACACGAACGCACCGGTCTGAGACGGCGTGGGGATTCGCGGAAGAGCTCCCGCAAGTAGGAAGGAGAAGAGGTGTTTAAGATTTTGAACAGCGTCGTGAGTATATGGATATTCCGGCGATGACGAATAGGGAGCCACTTCAGTTTATTACGGAAATAAGAAATACGGTCGAATTTGCGCAATCCGTATATAAATCGGATGCACAAATTCTGAAGTCGATCGAGTTTGTCGAGTAGCTCCTCTGTCTGTGTGTGTTCTATGATCGTTAACGCTTCAATAACTAGAAAGATGTATGGGATTTGCTATCGACAGGTTACGTTATCAAGGTCTGTCATTCCCATACATTTTTCTAGTTTTCGAAGCGTTAGCGATCGTAGTAAGGGAATCGACATGCTACTTGGCTAGGGGGGCTGATGTGGCATCGAATATGGTATCACGCTAAATTGGAAGGAATACGGTGAATTTACTGTACGTACTCCTCTGATTAGTTTCTGCTTGACATGGTTATAGACAGCTAAATCGCTTGGCTGCTTGTTTTACTTGTAGAATAGTAACTAGGCACGACCGAAGTACAGTCACATTCGGTTGTTGTTTTTGTTTTGGTGTAGTTGTTTTTTAAATAAACTTGTTCTAATATTAAATGATTATTAAGGACTAGCGGACTACCACGACTTCGTCCGCCCTTAGACCTCTTTAATCCAGCCCTTACAGTAGTATCGCTGTAAAAATGGAGTAACTTCTCCCATTTTCCCAACATATCCTTTCACTGCTCTGCTCCTATTGATCGTGATGAAAAGTATACTATAACCTGCCCAGGAGTAGGTATGAAGATTAATTGTACCAAATTTCGTTAAAATCCGTCGAGTAGTTAGTTATTTCTATAACGAACATACAGACAGACAGACAGACAACAATTTTACTAATTGCATTTTTGGCATCAATATCGATCACTTATCACCCCCTGATAGTTATTTTGGAAATACATTTCATGTACAGAATAATTGACCTCTACAGACTTATTATAAGTATAGATTAGAACTAAAACATTGTATAAGGTATGAAGAAAACATGTTTCATCGATAAGGTGAATGAACTTTGAACACTTTTAATCAGCCTGCAAAAATTTAATAACACGTCGTACACAATGATAAGCTAATTTAACCAATGAAACACAATATTTAAATACTGACGCCATGAAACAGTTTCCCTGACACTAATTGTAAACATTAAAATGGAAAACAAAATACACTGCCAGCCGCTGTTTATGAAAATGGTGTTATAGTGAAATTAATACTTACATAATGGGCAGAAAGAACCATAAAACGAATATTAAAATCGCCATTACGCCGAGATACTGTGGCTGTTCGGTGAATGGCGCCAAAAACGTCGAGCTGAAATTGTTAATGTGATATAATTTAAAGCATTCGTCACACGCAGCGCGGTCCCGCCGCTGTTAAAAAACCGTGATGTTTTAAATAAAGGTAAAAGCACACTTGTTTAGGAATCGTAAACGTATCACCTTTTTTACCTTGCCGTCAACGGTGTCAAATTAATGTAACAGCGACTTTTCTACGGATACGTGACGACGCGCTTATAGCTTGCCTAAAGCAGGTTTATGACTAAGCGGCATGTTCAATCAGTGACGAAGAAACGTGATAGAAAGAAGCAAGAGTAATCGCGGAAACTGCAAGTTGGCCTCGAACCATTCCGCGATTCCTGAGCTTATTCCAAAGCGAGACGATTACGATACAATTCTGATTAAAATCTGGCCGCTCAGGGATTGCGTATCTGACACCTGTCAATGTAAATGTCAATGATATATTTAAATATCTTTTATCAACCTTAATAACGAGTGCATTACAAATTTAACAATTATGTTAATTTACAATAAACGTATTCATTTTGGGCTAAAATTATTAACTATTAATTAATTAACAAATATAAAAAGGTGACATTGTCAGGTGTCAGAAACGCAATCTCAGAGCGGCCGGACTTTAGTGTGCGTTGTGGTAACGAGTTTAATATTGTAGAGAATACTGGTTGGCTCGGTAACGATTTATTTTAAAGTTGATATTTGTAAGTACTCGCGATGAGTTCTGCTGCGGTCCAACGATGAATAGGCTGAATGGTACTTTATAATATTAACAGGTGATGTGATAGGATTTTATAACATTATCTTTTAGTATAATCTCATTGGCGCAAACGTAGCCTTTCATTTGGAACCGATGTAGATGTCACAGTAACACTAATTATGAATATTGGTATAAGGCCTGTTTCACATTAGATTTATTTGGCTGCGCGATTTTGTATTACCTACAGAGCAAGGTTAGGTTCAGATGATTTAATCTGACGGGACAAAAATATGTACGATACATACGACTTCGGTGCTTACGTTTTTTTTTTTTCTCTTCCACAGTGGTTGTCTGGAAGAGATCGCTCTTTAGCGATAAGACCGCCATTTGTACATTAGTTTCTAAGTGTCATTATAAGTTATTGTTTATTTTTGTTTTTAATGTACAATAAAGTATATTTCTTCTTCTTCTTCTACGACACGACTTGAAAAGTGATTTGTTTCGCATAATTTTTACAATAACAATTCCATTTTGTGGTACCATATTTTTATAATTTTCGTGTAAATGATAGGACATTTATAGGTCATAATTACCCTTGCAATACGCGGCTGACATTTTAATAAATACATTAATAATTATAATCTGTTTAAATTCTACCCGCGTATTGTATGGCAAGGGTTTTATCACTTCCAATTACCGCTTGTTTATAATAAATAAATTATTACGTTTTCAAAAGGTTGTATTATAAAAATAGGTCAAGCTAAAAGCCACTTTATATTTTTCGTCATTACGTTAAAAATCGAATGCAGCGCTTGTTAATGTTTTGAAGTGGCATACTGTACCTGCAGTATAAAATTTAAAGGCTGTCGAAACCGTTGAGATAGTTTATGACAGAAAACGAAATGTCATTATAAAACATGGCGGCGCGGTACTGACAATGGGGGAACTACAAATAAATCATGGATGATTTTGAAGATTTTCATTGTAATTGATTTACGTTATTAGATTTATTAAATAAGTTTTTTAATAAAAAATACGATTCTATCATGAAAAATGTATATTAATACTCACTTAAAACATTCAGATGCATTCATTTTGTTTTCGTAACCATTCTGAAAATAATAACAAATTTAGAATAATGTCCTTATTTTTGTTGTAAATTTTTTGTTTTCAAATTATCGTATTCACAACAATACGTGTGGGTAAAGTAATTCATTAAAGGATATTCTATAACAATACTAGTACCTACCTACATCTGATAATTTTTTTTCTGTCTGAACTTTGCTTTACATCTTGACAACTGACTTTTTTGCAATGAACGGCTAACGCTGAGCTGAGGGCCTAGTAGTTTGATACTGTTACCGTCACGTAACGTAAACGCGAATTTCGAAGGAATTGAAACAGCGCCATCTAGTGGCACTACTGCACAACTGTTTCAATTCCATATAAATTTGCGTAAACGTCAACGTGATAGTAACAGTATGAAAATATTGAAAACTCCCACTAGGCACACTGTCTTGGTGTTACAGACATGAGTCAGTCCTATAATATCTAAGATAGGATGTACAGTCTGTGACACTAAAAATGAACAAACACATTTTCTTTTTTTTTTTCTTAACTTTTTTCTCAATTTTATAATATGTAATGTAACGGTTGTACGTAGACACCTGATGATATTTTTACATAGAATTTGAATTTTGATTATGGAATATGAAATCACGTGACTTAAGAATGACTAATAATATTGTAAGGATAGTGTTAGGCATCGGCCGTGGCTAGTTACCACCCTACCAGCAAAGGCGTACCACGTACCACCAAGCGATTTAGACTTCTGTTGGTTGGTATTTAGGGTTCATTTACACTGCCGCCGAAACGCTGTCGATTGCTGCCGAAGACTAAGACTGCATCGCCACTTAAAGGGGTAACTTGTCATTGAATAAACAAAGTACTTGGCTCAGAATACAGAAAACCACCAGAAGGAATGATAGCGCAAAGAAGTGAAGCCATTTAAACTACTCATTTTACGATTACTCACTCTGTGTTTGTCGTGTTGTTTGACGTGCTATACAGGTGACAAATTTAATTAAATTAAGCCGTCTTGTGCTATTCCTTCGTGTAAAAATGCCGTTGGTAAAAAAAAGAAACTGAATAGGATCACATTTCACGTGTAAGTAGCACAAATAAATATTCTTATGTTAAAATAATGAATAATTTTTACGTGAATTTAGTTGTCATAGAAACCGATGACTTCATTTCAAGTGTTGCCAATGTAATTGTTTTGATTTTCCCTACTTTTAATTTCAATTCAAGGATTTATTATTTATGTAAAATATTAATCAACTAAATAGGTAGGCATAGGTTCCGGCAATTAAGTTGAAATAAAATTGTGGTAATCAGCGCAGATAAAGAAAGTGTAAAATAATCTTAAAGCTTTAAAATTTTACAAATAACAATGGCGTGCTATATTATAATAAATTCGTTCGTTCTTGTCTGTTTGTGTGTTTGTTTGCACATTTGTTTGTTTTCGTGTGCTTGTTTGGTCTTTTGTTTGTTTGTGTACCTACTTGTTTGCTTGTTTGTTTGAGCAAGAGGATTAAATAAAATATTTTTATCTTCAAAACACATTCTTAAAAGATATTAAACCAATTCAATGGCCTTATTTATACTTGAATTTTAAGAGACATAAAAAATAGAGAAATAAGACGAGATAATAATAACTGTGCACACGATTGAAATACATATTTATAATAATAATATAATATAATTATATGGAATATATAAAATTATTATTGTAAATATGTATTTCTTTAGTTTGTTAGTTGATAAGTTTTATAATGACAGTCTTATTATATCTATTATTTATTTGTCCTTGTCTTAAATTTTTTAGAGTTCATTTTCTTGCTGACTCTTAGCAATCACTAGAAAACTGGTCCCACTGTTTTTATTATTTACCATACAAGTTAACATTTAATGTGATGAACTGTACACTTATTGTTTTCCTTTTAACATTATAAATTGTTACCACAAAATAGGGAAAAATTTAACAGCCTCATGTACTAGCAACATTACGCGGGTGAGAATTGCGACGAGTGCAGGCTGTTGTGTACAATTTTTGGACACACTGCGCACTATAGAATGACATCTAAACGTGGCTTCTGGTGGTTTTCTGTATTCTGAGGTACTTGGCATATATTGCTCAGTTCTTACCGGAGTCATGTGTAATTTTGTACAGTCCTTGAGTGGGAAGGTGCCCTTGCCTATCCAGATCATGTAGGCGGCTGACAGTGCTATGTACACCATGCTGTAGATGCAGCACAGGTATGACGTCAGAATTTTCAGGTGACCCACTCCTGAAAGCAAGAATATGTGTTTACTAGTTGTAGTGATGAAAGTTGTGAAGCTGTTTGTTAGTTGTTTTACATTTAGATGGACATTTTTAAGATAGCACTTTGCAGCAGGTATTTGTTTGTAAAATTACGTAAGTAAATACAATCCACGTGTTCATAATAATTAATGGGATCATATTCTACAAGACTACAAGCAGATGCCATGCAGCTTAAACTGCATAGTTTCTGTTTCTATGGGAATCCACATATGGGAAACTACGCGGTTTATATAATTATTTTTATACGAATTCCACAGTAATAATTCCCAATACAATAATTACCCTATGACACTCAAAAACTACGAAACTAAACTAAAGAAGCTAAAAGAATTTTTAGTTTCTTTAGTTTAATTTCTTTTATTTTAAATTAAAGAATTTTCAAAATCAGTTTGGTAGATCTAGATATTACCCTTTACAACTTCACAAACCTTATCTCATTATACTATTAAGTATTATTACTATTCAAAAGAGCCGTGATAGTCCCGTGGATATGACCTCTGTCTCCGATCCCAGAGGGTGTGGGCTCTAATGCGTTTAGGGGCATGCACCTCCAACTTTTCAGTTCTGTGCATTTTAAGAAATTCACAGGTACATCGTAACATCGTAAGGAAACCTATTAGAGAATTTTCTTAATTCGCTGCGTGTGTGTAGTCTGCCAATCCGCATTGGGCCAGCGTGGTGGACAATTGGCCTTACCCCTCTCATTCTGAGAGGAAACTCGAGCTGAGCAGTGAACCGAATATGGGTTGATAATGACTATTTAAAAAATCACCTCGTAATATAGGCACTGCTCTCCATACTCCAACCGGGTCCTGATGACTGAGTTGCCCGATCGCCAGTTGCAGCAGCGTCGTTGGTAGCGCAACCACGAGCAACCAGAACGAATAGACGACCAAGTACGGGATGTCGCCATACTTGAACGCCTCTCTTGGTAGCCGGACCGAATTGAAAAGTGTGAACGATACGGCTATTGTGCATATTTGTATCTTGATAACGTCGAATATCCGCCTGACTGTCTGGAAAGAAGAAAAAGCTGTTTTACACAACAACAACAAACATTACATTCTTTAAGTAACAACTGTTATTTAAAGAATGTTACATATTTCCACACGTTAAGACAATAATTTTCTGTTTGACCGCATTCGTTCTAAACAAATTCAAATCATTTGGATCGAATCAAGATTTCAATTTTACACCAAATACTCTCGGATTTAAAAACGACATTCAGATTGGATGCAGTGTGGAAAGAGCCTTAGCCTTTGTTTACCTACAAAGTTTCGTGTCAATCGGGGATAAGTATAATAATTAAAGTAACTAAATCAGTCAGAACTATATACTTTTACACCTAATTCCTATTCGTTGGTTAATAGATCTGTTTGTTCTAAACAGTTTGACCGATTTTGACAGAACATTCAAAATCAAATAGCTCATGGCATCAGGATTGAGTTAGGCTACTATTATTAAAAATTGAACACCCCTCGGCTAAAGAGTAGAATGAAATATAACACTAAACTAACGAAGATGCACTAGTTTTTATTTCATTCGATCATTCATTCCATTCAAGAAAACGAGTGGCAAATATCAGTGTTAATTGTTGTTTTAAACGCAGTCTAGATTTAACACTTGCGTGGTTATTCATCACAATTTTACTTTTAGTCGGACGTAAAGACGCCTCGGTATGAACGCTGCATAGTTTTGTTAGTCATTGCTACTCATTTTCATTCGTCGAATGTACCTAGATGATGTTGATGATTTGATGATAATGATGATGATGATGATGATGATGATGATGATGATGATGATGATGATTCAAAGTTTTTATTAAACGTAAGCTTATAGAAAAGTCATATTATAGTGTCAATGATTACGTAAATGACAAAATTGCTTGGAAATGAAATCTATTACATGACAGGCTACTTATATACCTATTGTTAAATGGTGATAAACTAAATAAGGATAAACTGGCTGATTTTGTTGTGGGCTCTTCTCGGACCAAGGCGCGTTTGGAATCCTCGTAACTTTAATTTTAAGTTTTCGAATTATTATTATCACCATTATCTTAAGTATAATATTATTACCTGACGTTTCGAAAGAGCTTGTAAACTAAGCCTATTTGAAATAAATGAATTTTGACTTTGATGATACATCAAGAACGAAGATGTCATATTTTTCGAATAGGTATCCCTAACGGAATCCACTTTGGAATGGGTGACGTTATAACTTAGACCCACTGTATAATGATTTGTGTTTCTTCTTCCAAAGATCGCAGGCAGTATCATTTTGAAGTACGAGTTTGGAAATCCCGAACTATTTCTTTCAACTCAGAAAACATTAATAAACGGATTTCAGTGTTGACATACCTTCGTCATCAACCCATATTCGGCTCACTGCTGAGCTCGAGTCTCCTCTCAGAATGAGAGGGGTTAGGCCAATAGTCCACCACGCTGGCCCAATGCGGATTGGCAGACTTCACACACGCAGAGAATTAAGATAATTCTTTGGTATGCAGGTTTCCTCACGATGTTTTCCTTCACCGATTGAGACACGTGAAATTTAATTTCTTAAAATGCACACAACTGAAAAGTTGGAGGTGCATGCCCCGGACCGGATTCGAACCCACACCCTCCGGAATCGGAGGCAGAGGTCATTTCCACTGGGCTATCGCGGCTATAGCCGTCGAGCCGTGACATACCTTGAGACAACATAACTAGTGGTATTGGTAGGGTTGGGATAATATTTTCATACTCAGTTCGTCAAAACGATTCGACGACTTATGTCCTTCTTCTATGAACACATCACACACATACACAAAAATGTACACAGTCATCTTGAAGCAATCACTCTATCATTCATACTAATATTATAAAGGCGAAAGTTTGTCTTTAAGTGCGTGTGTGTTAATGTGTATGTTTGTTCCTCCTTCGGACTGCGGCTACTGAAGCGATTTGGGTGAAATTTGAATGGAAATAGTTTTTTTTTTGGATTAACACAGGCTAATCATCCCGGAAAAATCCATGGTTCCCGCAGGATTTGTGAAAAACGGAATTCCACGCGGGCAAAGACGCATCGTACGTATCGGACCCATCATAATAAATTTCATGCGATCGGTACGATGCAGATCAGTGAAGGAACCTGTACGATGAATGACTTTCTGTAAAAATAATACTACAATCGGTTTGATGCGATGCGTGGGTTCTGTGGATGTCTACCATTACATTTTGTTTGATTGGGACTTGTACCTACGAGTATTAAAGATCCATAAAGACCGAATTTCACGAGAACATACACTGGACATAGGTACTCATATCTAGTAATCTATACTAATATTATAAAGCTGAAGAGTTTGTTTGTTTGATTGAACGCGCTAATCTCAGGAACTGGTCTGATTGGAAAAATTCTTTCAGTGTTAGATAGCCCATTTATCGAGGAAGGCTATAGGCTATAAAATATCCCCGTTTTCTTACGGTAACGGAAACCCCGCGGGTAAAACCGCGCAGCGTCACCTAGTCATTACATAGAATTCACGTGAGCTAAACGTATTAAAGCCAATATAATAGGTTTATCTGACGTCGAAATTCACAAAATTGAAAATGTAAGATAATTTTAAGCAAAATACCGTTCAAAGTATTGTTTTGTCTTCAGTGACTCCCAAATTAGTGTAATTTATAATCATTATACTCAGTTTTGTCGAAAGACTGCCGTAATTGGAGATTTAAATACGTTTGAATATTTAAAATTATATTCATTTGAATTTTTTTACTTCCTTATTTTTTTGCACGAATTGGATGATCCACTGAATATTATATTGGCGAGTCGTATAACGACTAGATTATGGGAACATTTATTTAAAAGGTAGCGGTATATCATAATTATCTGCTGGTATAATATTAGGAGGCTGTGATAGCCCAGTGGATATCATTTCTGCCTCCGATTCCGGAGGGTGTGGGTTCGAATCCAGTCCGGGGCATGCACCTCCAACTTTTCAGTTGTTTGCATTTTAAGAAATTAAATGTCACGTGTCTCAAACGGTAAAGGAAAGCATCGTGAGGAAACCCGCATACCAGAGAATTTTCTTATTTCTCTGCGTGTGTGAAGTCTGCCAATTCGCATTGGGCCAGCGTGGTGGACTATTGGTCTAACCCCTCTCATTCTGAGAGGAGACTCGAGCTCAGCAGTGAATCGATTATGGGTTGAAAACACCTTGCTCGAATGATGTTTGTAAGTACTGTGTTTGTTAGCCAGGTGTCAAGTTAATGCGCACGAGTTATAACAATAAGGTAAGTTTGTTGGTCGAGTGGTTAACCTATATGTTTCCGGATCACGAGGACTTGGGTTCGAATCCTGGGTCGGGTTATGAGATATACTGTACGCTGAGTTTTTATTTGTTCTTAGAAATTCTTAGTTAGAGTTCTCAGCCTGGAACTCATTACACTTAGCCTGCCTCTGAAACAGGGTTTTGGGCTCCATAACTCCTCTCCGATAAAGAGGGAGACCTCTCCCTGTTGTGGGCCCTTAAAATATAGAAATTTTACTTTTTTTTTTTTTTAGAAAGGAAAGCTCAATATCTCATTATAACCCATAAATCAAACCCTGATCCATAGCCACTTTTTTATTCTATTAATTATTTACTGAACCGGCGGGTAATAAAAAAAAATATTGTGGAGATACGTTAGCCCTCATTCGCACGAGAATTTTTTAACGCACGTTAAATAAGCGTTCAAATACAACAAATGCATTCCCAAGTACATGTTCTCACGACAGCGTTTTTAAAACACGACGTTTTTTTTCGAGCAGTGTTGCATTTTCAACTTTGGGCATTGGAAATAGACTTTAACTTTATGACTTCATTCATACTATTTTAAACGCTTAATAAACGTCCGTTAAAAAAAACTCACGTGCGAATGAGGGGTTAAGTTGTCATAGGATTAATTTTATAAAGCTAAATTAAATTTTACTTGCATTAGACATGATCGGTCTAAAACGATAATGTTGTCATTAGAACGAGTAAATATCATACATATTTAACGTGCAAAACGTTGAATAATTAGTTAATAGTTAACATTGTCGTATCTAAACGGTTAATCTAACAGCGGTTTTACGTAATACAAGTTTGATGTGAAAGTGGCGACGGAGTGTGATATCTCCATACAGACATTAATGTATTTAAAGCGACTTAAAAATATACCGGCTAAGTGCGGGTCGGAATTGCGCGCGAAGGGTTCCGTACCTTAAGTTATCTATAAAAACTACCTAAAATTTGACGGCCTCCGTGACGCAGTGGTATGCCCAGTGGATTTAATGACGGAGGTCCTGGGTTCGACCTCGGCTCGGCCGATTGAGGTTTTCTTAATTGGTCCAGGTCTAGCTGCTGGGAGGCTTTGGTCGTGGCTAGTTACCACCCTACCGACAAAGACGTACCGCCAAGCGATTTAGCGTTCCGGTACGATGTCGCGTAGAAACCGAAAGGAGTCTAGATTTTCATCCTCCTCCTAACAAGTTAGTCCGCTTCTATCTTAGATTACATCATCAGGTGAGATTGTAGTCAAGGGCTAACTTGTAAAGAATAAAAAATAAAAAAAACATAAATATATCTATAAAAATTACATAAAAATCACGTTCATTGTATGGGAGCTCCCTACAATATTTATTTTATTCTGTTTTTTTTTATCATCAAAATTTCATCTAACTATCAGGGTTCATGATATACAGCCTGGTGACAGATAGACAGACGGACTGACGAACTTGATAATTGATATAATTACGAAACTATGCAAAACGATATTAAAAAATAATTACCTACTTAATAAACTAAAAATTTGTTACTAAATTAAATGCAACTAGGTACTAATAAATAGTTTATAATGTATGTACTAAAAAGGAGTATTTATGTATTGCTTAATGTCCTTTATAAACGTACCTAATATTTATTATTCATAGGAAACATATATGTATGGGTATTTGATTTATAAAGGATATTTAGAAGATTCATTTGAATCATATTTTTATAAAAACAACGTAAGTACAATACGCAATATTATTAGGTAATATTTTTAACATAATAATTATATTTATAGATATAACATATTTTTTAACATTAATATTAATAAGGAAGTGAGTTAGATACCTTCGTAAAATAACTAAGAAGTTTATATTACAAGCAATAATTATGAATATGATAGGAAATCTAAAAATAATATTATATTGTTCAAATAAATGAGACACGTACTACTATTCTTAATTATAATATGGTACTAATTCAACATGCTGGAATTACATTCATATTACTAGTAGACGCTGCGGTTTCACCCGCGTGGTTCCCGTTCCCGTAAGAATACGGGAATAAAATATAGCCTATAGCCTTCCTCGCTACATGGGCTATCTAACACTGAAAGAATTTTTCAAATCGGACCAGTAGTTCCTGAGAAATCTATCAATCGTTCTATCAAACAAACAAACAAACTCTTCAACTTTATAATATTAGTATAGATTTAACTATTTCTGCATTATTTTAAGATAATGTCAGCCTCTTTACATTCAAATATTTGCTTTATTTATACAATACTTTTAGCGTTTTCTGAGTACTGTGGAGCAAAGTTGATATTACAGACATGGGATTTTATGTATTACATAATTAAAAATTAAACAATAGTTACACAGTTGCATAAATTGTAACCTATTTTTTAGAATAAATTTCACGTCAAACGGATAAGCCATTTTGGAGCGTAGTCATAATAAAACAGCTTGTTTTTATTATTAAGTATTTTTTTTCGAAAATTTAAAAAGTACTCCAGTAGGAAGAGACAAAATCGTCGACCAATAGCGCCGAAGTTTTCAGTTTAATTAGCGATTACATATTATGTTTCAACAAGCACCTAGGAAGAAACGCCAGGTTGGGCTGTAATAACTACTTTCTGTATAATAAAATTGGAGATAAGAATTTTATTCAATGAGAAGTCACTTTTTGACCGCGATCTCACCTGGAATGACGAAGCTACCATGATAGTGCAGTCTTAAAATAATGTGACAGCTTAAATTCTCTGAGACAGAGGCATATTATCACACGAATTATGAAAAGGCGAAAGCTTGTGTGTGTAAGTGTATATGTTTGTGCTCTTTTGCACTGCGGCTACAGAAGCAATTTGGCTAAAAATTGGAATGAGAATAGATTTCAGTCTGATTTAACACATAGGCTTTTTATCCCAGAAAAGTCCATGGTTTCCGCGGACAAAGTCTTAAATTCCATGCGGATGAAGTCGCGGGCATCCGCTAGTTAAAACATAGTTTCGCTATAATGTTAATTAATATTTATATATGTTTTTATTCAATGAGAAGATAGCCCTTTAAGATTGCAATTTGTGACAATGCAGTCTATAGTCAAAGCTATGTTCTCTTGATCGTGTGCATGCCGCACACCGCTGCGGTGAGCGGCATGCGGCATCGGACACTTAATGGTATGATAAACATCAAGAGTGGTCTTTTGATTCGTCGCAGTCAGCGTATCTGCGGCGTGCGGTGTGCGGCGCACCGCAGCGGCGTGCGGCGCGGTCAAGAGACCATAGCTTGAGATGGAAGCGGACTAACTTGGAAGAAGTACAATGTTTATTCTACCCATACCTCTGACAGTTTCTACGCGGCATCGTACCGGAACGCTAAATCGCTTGACGGTACATCTTTGCCGGTAGTGTGGTAACTAGCACCAGACCAATTTAGAAAATATGAAATCCTAACCTGACGTACTGATTAACGTAACTATATTTTTTGTTAGCCTAAGCCAGATTCGAACCCTGTTCCTCATTGTCTGTAGCTGAACCAGCTGGAAAAATGAGGAATTATTGTAAATTTTATTCAATTCAAAAATACTACAGTATATAATTTAGATGTTACAAACCAGTCGGGAATCAAACCTCTACGTCTACAACTAAAGCGCACTTTGTAATAGGTATACGTAAGTGGTGATAACATCCACTGAGGATGTTATTTAAGCTATTTTTAAGGACAATGATGAGAACAAAAATACAACAATGACAATGACCGTGAAGCCATCGGGTCTTTGCTCTTTGGGTGACTGCTAATGAGAAAAACTCGAAGAAAAACTAAACAATGAAGTGTTTTAACTCGTTTTGACACTTTACAAGTTAAGTGCTACAGTACAGTAATTAAGGAAATTTTAAAAAAAATGCAACTGTTAAAATAAAGACCTGGTTTTAAAATATAAGACGTACCGCCAAGCAAGCATGTCGTGTAGAAACCGAAAGGAGTGTGGATTTTCATCCTCCTCCTAACAAGTTAGTCCGCTTCCTCCTTAGATTACATCATCACTTACAAAAAGGTGAGATTGTATTCAAGGGCTGTATTTGTAAAGAATTAAAAAAGAAATACATGAGATAATCAACCATGCCACCTGTATTATTATAATTGGATCAAAAATACTTGAAACCGTATGATTTCAAATATTTAATTAGCGGAACAAGCAAGTAAAAAAACCTTTGTTTGCAAAGATATTGTTTAATCAGTGAAAGGCACAAACCCCAGGCTCCAAAGGCTGTACAGTGCTTTCGGCTAAACAAGCCAAAATTGGTAGTGATCAAAAATCTATTATTCAAAAAGTTGCAAAATAAATTACATTAAGGAACTCAACGAAACAAAACAACAAAAATTAAAAAAATAACAGTGATATAGGACATTATTATAAATGTAAACAGCTGTACAAAATCACTTTTTTTAAGTTTTTGTATGATGTTTTTGTTTTATAATAAAACTAGCGGACGCCCGCGACTTCGTCCGCGTGAACTGGATGTAAACTTTCAACTACCCCTATCTTAAAGTTTATTTTGTTAAAGATTAATAGCATGAGTAAAACAAATAGTCCAAAAAAAAATTTAAAATTTTTAAATAAAAAAATGGTAGTTGTGGCTCACTCGGCATAGATAGGTATAGTGTGCCGCGGACTTTTTTGTAGATATTTATAAGATCTACAATTAATTAGAATATTTAATGGTTCTATCTTTTATAGTTTACGCAACATACGCAAAATAAGTAACTTTTCTGGTTGATTTTTTACACCTTGTGTCCGAAAAACCCATATATCTTACGGAACCCTATTTTTATCCAAAATAAAATTTAGCCTATGTTACTTGTGGATAAATAAATAATGTAGCTTTCGAATGGTGAAAGAATTTTTAAAATCGGTCTAGTAGTATTTGAGCCTATTCATTACAAACAAACAAACATACAAAGTTTTCCTCTTTATAATATTAGTATAGAAGTATAGATTATTTATCATCAAGAACATGATATTAAAGGTAGAAACTCAACAGTTGTTCAAAATCAAACAAAACGAATGAAATGACGGTAAGCGACGTCGGTGCGTTACTCGCGCGTTGTTTGCTTAGTGACTATGTCTGTGCAAACAAGGCAGAAGTTTTCATAACATTGTGGTGGTGCACGGTGAATTCATACAATTTGTAACACAAACCCTGATTGGAACTATGTAATTACTGGAACCCGTGACTTCGTCCGTGAGATGTATTTTTTTCCTTATTTAACCCTCTAAGGGTGAAATTTTTACGACGAAAAGTAAAAAAGACTGTTATGGACCTGCCAATGCAAATACCCAATGTGTTAAAAACATTTACTTAGTCGAGGTTACTACACCATTGATGAGTTCCTTAATGATAAAGTTGCTAGGAGGCCGTTGGATCAGCTTCCACCTTCACACAGGTACTAAAACTATAAGAAATTGTAATATTGTCATCAATTGTCAATTATAATATTGTATGATTTAAAAAAAAAGAAATTCTGTCGAGTTTCTTGCCGGTTTGTTCTCAGCAGAACCGAACCGGTGGTAGAATATTTACAAATAGTCAACTGACGTGTCAAAAGTGCTTGTAAACTGAGCCTACTTGAAATAAATGAATTTTGAATAACTTAAGAGCTTTTAAGGCATCATTTATTTTCACTAAAATTCATCATAATCAGTTAAATTGTCACGAAAAGGTTACAGACAGGCTTACTTTTGTTTTTAATATTAGTTTGGATATTTAAATAGGTAAATAGACTCCTATTATTCAAATAGCATCATTTAACAGTAGGTATGTGATTACCGTTCTGATGACAGAGGGGCTAGTGGTAGTTTGATACTGTTACTATCGTGTTAACGTAAACGCGTATTTGTAAAGAATTGAAACAGCGGCAGTTGGCACTACTGCACAACTGTTTCAATTCCATATAAATTCGCATTTACGTCAACGCGATAGTAACAGTATGAAAATATTGAAAACTCCCACTAGGCACACAGTTTCTTTAATGAAATCTTGCTTGGCGGCCGAGATATGTAAGCAATTGTATACGTTTTTGTATATAATTCAGAGTTTGTTTATGCAGTGTCACTAGCATTGACTTCTTGCACTTTATCATAGACACTATACAAGCACAATGTTGACAATGTGTACAGTGTACACGTCAAGTTATAATAATTTACTTATACCTACATCCCCGTAAGAATTCTGTCACAATGCCCTAAACTTAATTTTGTTTCTTTTTTATTCTCTTGATAAATTAATTTAGGAGAAAGAAAACAAGAATTATTTATAGTATAAAGATAGACTAGGCATTTTTTTGATTATGTAGTTAATTTAGTTAAATATTATTTTTTTTAGTTAGTGTAAATAAATATAAATAGGTACATCTGTTTTAATAATAAAGAAAAATTCATTAAAAGACTACACAATTTATAATAAAATATAGACACTATAAAAAGTACAATAGATAGGTATACGAAAACACTTGATCCGTGCATATTTTGCTTGCACAAAAAAAAGTCACAACAGAACGTATTTCTGTTGTGACTTTTTTTTGTGCAAGCAAAATATTCACGGATATATATATATACCTACATCCCCGTAAGAATTCTGTCACAATGCCCTAAACTTAATTTTGTTTCTTTTTTATTCTCTTGATAAATTAATTTAGGAGAAAGAAAACAAGAATTATTTATAGTATAAAGATAGACTAGGCATTTTTTTGATTATGTAGTTAATTTAGTTAAATATTATTTTTTTTAGTTAGTGTAAATAAATATAAATAGGTACATCTGTTTTAATAATAAAGAAAAATTCATTAAAAGACTACACAATTTATAATAAAATATAGACACTATAAAAAGTACAATAGATAGGTATACGAAAACACTTGATCCGTGCATATTTTGCTTGCACAAAAAAAAGTCACAACAGAACGTATTTCTGTTGTGACTTTTTTGTTACCAAAAACATCAAATTAATGAGGATGTTCAACCACGCTAAGATGATTACGGAGAACAGAATTACATTTTTTGTTTAAAACTATTTAATTAGTTAGATACCAACGATTCTGTAAAAATAATACACGAAATAATACAAGTAATTTTATATGAATTATTGTTTTTGATGTCTTTGATAGTGTGTAAGTTTAAAATAATAGTTATTTATGCCTCTGTCATGTAATGAGGACCATTGTAGTACGAGTGATTATTGTGCCATAAGGCGAAGCCTACACAATTGACAGCACTAGTATAGTTCGACGTGTTATATTGAACAGATTTTTTTTATTCTTTAAGTTAGCCCTTGACTACAATCTCACCTGATGGTAAGTGATGATGCAGTCTTAGATGGAAGCGGGCTAACTTGTTAGGAGGAGGATGAAAATCCACACCCTTTTCGGTTTCTACACGACATCGTACGGGAAATAAATCGCTTGGCGGTATGTCTTTGTCGGTAGGGTGGTAAATAGCGACGGCCGAAGCCTCCCACCAGCCAGACCTGGACCAATTAAGAAAATCTCAATTGGCCCAGCCGGGGATCGAACCCAATTTGTAAATTGATTGTAAATCCACCATACCACCACCTCCGTGGCGCATACCACTGCGCCACGGAGGCCGTCCAGATCCTGAATTCCTGAATTCGAATCCCGGGTCAGGTTGTAAATAGGGTTACTAACATTTCTTGAAAAAAATATAGTATTTTTTAGATTTAGCCATAAAAAAATATAGTACGCTATAGTATTTTACGAAATAAGCGATAAAACACGTTTTTTTTTTTGTAAAAACTATATTTATTTACACTTACTGTATTTTTCAAGAATAAATAAAACAAGAGATATTATATGTTTTGTCACGTTTTTCAAGCTCATTTTTTTAATCGATAATTTTAAGTTCGGAATTCGATAAGATACACAAGTTCGTATTCGATGATAATGTTCATAAAAAAAGTTCATAAAGTTGTTGAAAATATATTATTTTTGCGTACTATATAATTCTTTAACAGTATTTAGTACGCAGACCCGAAATTTAGTACAATACTAGGTATATTTTATAGTTAAGTACATGCTGAGGGCCTAGTGTTAGTTTGATAGTTTCAATCACGTTAACGTAAACGCGAATTTCTAAGGAATTGAAACAGCGCCATCAGTTGTGCAGTGGCACTACTGCACAACTGTTTAATTTCCATATAAATTCACGTTTACGTTAACGCTATAGTAATAGTATGAAAATATTGAAAACTCCCACTAGGCACACAGAACTTTTCTATCTTGGAGGAAATTTTTAATACCTATATCGATTTACATTCTTTCAGTAAATTAAACGCACTACTTCACTAAATAAACTATGAACTAGCAATCGCTTCATTATTCAGACCCAGTTTACGTTACTCCAATCCTAAGTTTATTCCAAGTTAAACTAGATCGTATTGCCTCTCATCGAATAGCATTATTAGTTGACGTAACCTTGATAAAACCCCCTAGGGTTTGCTTGGATTGTTAACACTTTGCATTCATAATGCACGAATAATAAACGTGATCAAGAACTAATAGTGGATGTCATAATCAGGTACGTTTAAGTGAATTAAATTATTTTATGATGAAGATATCTAGGCGTCTAACTGATTTATTTTGTCGAGAAAGCTCTCAGTTCTATGGAAAATTATATTTCTCGATGACCGAGGTCAAGGTTTTCCGTAATAAGGGAAGAAAAGCCGACCGAGTATTGTGGTAATTCTATGGGACCAATCTAGAAGAAATAATATAAACAGAGCCGTGATAGCTCAGTGGATAGGACTCTGCATTCGATTCTGAGGGCGCAGGTTCGAGTCCGCTCCGGGTCATGTAACACCCACAGTTAAGTGCATTTTAAGAAATTAAATTTCATGTGTCTCAAACGGTGAAGGAAAACATCGTGAGGAAACCTGCATACCTGAGAATTTTCTTATTTCTGTGTGAAGTCTGCCAATCCGCATTGGGCCAGCATGGTGGACTATTAGCTCTCACATTCTGAGAAGAGATTCGTGCTCAACAGTGAGCCGGACATGGGTTGTCAATGATGATGTTGGTGAATCTACATGAATACTAATTAAAAAAAACAATCGACAATCTTGAACGCTATAAGAAAAGTGTGACCCCTATTTCTAAAACAAGCATTAATGTAAAATAATATCTTGAGCCTTCAGTTTTGAATCCTCTTCAGCTTCATTAGACTTAATAAACTTTCGTTATAAAGTTGTCTTTACACAATAGTCTCTTAATTAATATTCTTATTGAACGATTTCGAGTTCTGGAGTATTTGCTTTCATGTTCTTATTCGTAATAATTTCAATTTTGTTTTATTATTGTCAGCGGGTTTCATTAATAATTATTATCGAGTATGGTTTGGATATAAATAGGTCATTATAAAGCTGTACACACAATACTAGAAAAATTAAGATAAGTCAGGGTCTGGAATAGTCCTACTAATATTATAAACGCGAAAGTTATACGTTTGTTTGGATGTTTGTTACGCCGCTACTACTGAAGCGATTTAGGTGGACTTGGGATTTTGTGAAAAACTGAAATCGTCCGCTCGTTCTACATATGAGCTATTGTTTATGTAATGAGTGCCAACAACACAAGTATAACAATGGCTAATTATGTGCAGTGGCATACAATATGTTTTCTTCGACCATGAAATAAAGAACCGAAAAAGAAATGCCAACATATTTTGATATTGTTTACTATTTAACTTTTTGTATTGTCGAGTTGTGTATGATTAGTAACATTAAAAAATTGTATATATTCATAAATATATATACCTACCTAATGTTACACAAATACATATTACATATTACATTTTTTTTTGCTTTACATTATTTTAGATTTAAGTTGTAAAATATAAGTATATTGTTTTTTAAGCTTATTTGTTGAAAGTGGTTTTGCAAGCAATGTTTGCTTTAATACGATTTTGCATACTCTAAGCATGTTAGTTAATAAGTTGTTTTTTGTATGTGTAAAATTATGTAAAAGTCGCTAGCAAACTTAATGAATAAATAAATAAATATGAACTATTGTCGAGTGACAAAAGAAGACTAATACACGCGGGGGAAACTGCAAGAAATAGATAGTGAAGTTAAAAGGCTAAACATTGCGTCTAAATGTGAATGTTTGTCATACTTTCGTCAAAGATATAGGTTTTAATCTGTACATCTGCACATAGTGCCTACTTTTCACGGCGTTCTCGCTTGAGAAAAAAATAGTAATTCACGCAGATGAAGTCGTGATCACCAGCTAGTTTACATTAAAGTTTAATATCCTAATTCGTGCGCAATAACTTGACACCTGGCTACCAAACATAACCAAACAAACACAGTACAAAACATCATTCAAGCCAGGTGACAAATTAATCCGCTCGACCTATAGCTACAAAATAAATAAAAACAACATTACTGGTATTGTAAGAAATGAAGCCTTTTATTATAACGAACTGGAGCACGACTACTTATAAATATTTTTTACCTTTATAATTTTATAATTGTATTATGAGGAAAGAATGTTTTATTGTTATGTACAAGATTTTAAAATCTGTTTTTAATTAGTTTTTTTTATTATTATTAAAGAAAGCGTTTATTAGATATAAATTATAAAATCCCTATAAGGTTCATTATTCTTTAATTAGGTAACAGTTATTAATCTATGCTATGACGACCTTTAAGTGCATACGGTCGTGGCCAGAGCCAAAGCAAAAGAGACATTATGGGACAGATTTTCCATAATTTAGAAATTATCCTCTAGTTACACTGTTCTACAAATCTCTTCCCATTTCAAATAAAAAGTAGCCAACACCAGTTTTCACGTAAATCTGTTTAGAAATTCTTCTTCTCTAGCCATGTTACTTATAGATTCTCTTTTTGACAAACGTTTAGGAAATTAAATATTTTCATTTCCATACATATTTTTTATTTTTAAAGCGTTAGCAAATTGTAGAACGAGAATCGACATGTAACATAGCTAGAGCGGCTATACTGTATGTAATCGTATATAAGTGTTCTTATCAATTTGATATATAATTTCCATACAATATCATGTTTTTATTTTCGAAGCGTTAGCAACTGTAGAAAGAGAATCGATATGTAACATAGCTAAAGCGGCTATACCTACTGCTGTATTTGTATATAAATCGTGTAACTAACCCGACTTTATTTTATTTATACGTACATAAAAAAGAATAAACAATAAAACCAGCCTTACTTTAATTTCACCATAGCACATCAGACCTCTTCTAATGGGGGGGATTGGAGCGTAACAGACACATCGTGGGTGAAACGGAGAATTCTTTCATAAACACGCAATTTAGAACACGAATCCCTTTAATGTAGAACAATGATTTATCAGCAAACATACATATTATTAGAGATGTAATTGGAATAAGATGGCTCATCTGATGTTAAGTGAAAAACCATTGCTTTTTTCAGAAAGACTTCGCAAGGAATGCGTCCCACAATGCACTGTCCTGCATTACTTAGAACCTACATGGGAATAGAACTCCCCAGTACTTCAGTTGTACAGCAATGCACACAACAGATGTACTGGTACTACCAACTCCACCAGATATCGCCAAACTCAGGTCAATTTAGGACACTTAATTTGATCTTGTCATCGATCGTAGATCGTTAGATGAGCCTCAAACCGTCACGGCATTGTCATTGGTTTCGCACATCACTCGTAACACATTTTTCTTTATTTATGTTGTGGTTTGTATTTTTACACTTCCAAAATTAACACGAAGGGGGTTTGCAAAATGAACACAATGAAATTGAGGGTTTAAAATAAGAAAATACAGTAAATACTTTTTTAAGTCACCGTCCACTCACAGCATGCGCTTCCTTCGTACTAAGATAAGATGTGCGTGCACGTCTTTGGGTAATGACATAAAATTGGGCGTTCTCTATTACGGAGAGGCCCATCTAACAATTTATATCGATGGATCTAGTCCTCTACCGTAAGGTTTAGATACACCTGCATTAGAAACTAATCTACCACAGTTTAGTCAATTAATATAAGATGATATTTCAGTTATCTACGTGTAATATTACTTTTTACTTTCCAATTTAACTTTATAGAATTTACATGATACAATCATCGTCCTATTCATTTGATTTGTGGTTTTCCGGTAATATAAGCATAATTTTTCATTAAATCTCGATTGCGTCTTAGATCTTCGCGGAGAATAGCAAAACAAATGAATTATTAATTAATAACAAAATCTATTTAAAAAAGTGGTAGGTATCACAAGCGAGTGAGCAGTTAAATAAGACTTATCGCGTGCTACAGTATTTTGCTTTCAATCAATCTGTAACGGGTTCATTTTCGTTTTCTATTTGACATGCAATACAATGACGTCTGTCTATCATCAAAATTAATAGTCTATAATTTTTATAGCACAACCTAGTTATTTATTACATTTGTACTCGTACTTCTTAGTTACAAATATGCCCTGACTACCCTAAGGTCTTAATACGAATCTGTATCGGAGAAAACATATTCTATTTTGTACAGTTACTACGTATAATACATACTCTAGTTAAAAACTTTGTGTACACCACTGACTCATACGACATCTATTCTCATGTTCTAAGAGCCTGCACTCAGCGGGCGATGGAGCGAGCTATGCGTGATCGAATCAGGAATGAGGAGATCCGCAGACGAACCAAAATCACTGACATAGCTCAGCGAGTCGCAAAGCTGAAGTGGCAATGGGCAGACCACATAGTTCGAAGAGCCGATGAACGTTTGGGTCCCAAGGTGCTGGAATGGCGACCCCGCACCGGAAAGAGCATTATTGGCCGACGCACTACTAGGTGGACCGAGGATAATTATCAAGCGGGTTGCAGGGAGCCGCTGGATGTTGGCGGCTCGAGACCATTGTGCTTGGAGGTCCATGCAAGAAGCCTATGTCCAGCAGTGGACAAGGTGTCAATCGGCTGATAAGGTATGGCCTGCATGGTTAAATCTTCGTCATTTTACAAAAAGTGAAACTTAGTCACCATGCTCAACCCTAAGTAAGCAAGTAAAACTTGCTCAACTAGCCCCTCCCTACCCTACGATAGGTAAGTATGAAGTTTAATACTTGATTCCATTGCCATTTCAGTTTAGCAACTCGCAAGCTAGTTAGAAGAGCTGATGTCAGAATGGCGACGCTGTACCAAAAAATGCAGTGTTGGTCGACTCCCTACTAGGTGAAAGAAGAAAAAAGAGGTAGATAGGTTATACGCGGACCGCAAGTGACACGTTAAAACTATGCTAATTAGCAAACCTGAGCTCAGTCACCGCACTGTCATCGCGCCGTTGACAACGTCGCTAATATAATTTTTGTGTGCCAGTTGTAAACATCGAATGTAGTTTATGTAACCTATCTATCTCTATCTATCTACCTTCTTACTGGTCGAGATCATAATGTTTGGAATCCAATGTCCAACAGTGGACATTGGATAGATCCATCGACTGTGATGATAATGAAGCATCTCAAAGATCAACTCGTATTTCAATCAATCGCAAGAAAAACATTTAATAGACATGAAATCTTAATCACGTAGTAGAACGTGTCATTTACAAATAACTCGAGACACTCGTACTTTATTACAAAAATGTTTGATATGAAAAATACCTACACATTTTTTACTATTACTAATCACTAACGACGTTAGGCAAGAGAAGTGTGGTATTTACTGGCACTTAAATCCTATTTAACTGACGTAAAAATTTAAAAAAATTTTGGTTTTGAAAAATTAATTACACTGTTGATCAAGTCAACAATATTCTCTTTCAGTGCGCTTTCATTTGAGACCCACTCTAGTATATTTGCAGACATTCGGTTATTCTTCGCCACTTTCACATCAATTTTAAAACGGCTCAACTTATTTTCATCAAACATGTCTAAGAACACTCGCACATAAGTCACCTTTAATACAAAAAAATCTAAAATGAAATACTTCATCATTTGAGAGCTATGGTGCCACTGGCAGACTTACACGTCAAACTTATAACACCCTTCTTTTTGCGTCGGGGGCTAAACAGATTCTGTGCACCAAGGTTTGTAAATGGCCGCGATTTTCTGAAAGATTTTAGTATACTTCAAGTTTAAAAAAAAGTAAATAGTTTCCTTATAAAATTATATTTATTTTGTTAAAATATTTTAATGTAAGTATGTTAGGTTTTACTGTATTGTTGTAAGTAAGGACTGCTTAATTACGTAGTGTTACAAACTAAGGTTACGGGCCATTGTTTCTTGTTACATAACAGAACAATACTGTATGCGTTTTTCTCTAAACATAAACAAAACGTGTAGGTACCTATTCAAAAACATCTAAACAATTAAACGGCGACGTAACAAACGGAATGTGTTAATTAAAAAAAATAATAGATTTTCCTTAGATATTTCAAACAATACGGTAAAACATTAAACCCGAGATGGTAATGAAAGATCTTATATTTCCTACAATATGATACTTCTCGTATTGACCTTGTTGTGTACAATTAACGCGGACATAAAAAGAACCTAAATATTACCCTGCCATGGCTGGGAGTTCTCGCCTGCCGACTATCGACTCTCGCACTGGGTACAACACCAAACGGCCGGGTCACCACTGCCATATAAGTTTAATTTTCGTTCGCGCGTAAATCTTTTCAAAATAAACGAACACGATCGCGCGCACGCGCGTTGCACGTAAGACTGAAGATGGTGTTAACTGTAGGGATGTGTCATGCGCGTGACATCGATGTTTCTCACTGTTTACCTGAAGGCAGCATTTTAATTACTTGACTTATCGGAGCTGGTTACGATAAAAGGAATTAGTATGTTAATTGCTTGTACCATTTAAGCATGGTTCAGTTTGTTGACGTACTTTCCAATGGACTTAAAAATATTGTATAGTGAATTAATTTTACTAGAACATCTTCCATATTTATATTCATTCTTCATACTACACTTATTTGAGTTCCTTATATTGCAACAGAGACGGTCACCCAGTTTCTTTTCAGGTTGATGGACATAAAATTTATGAGGCACTTTGTAAGACGTTTTCCTTGCATGCTCTGCAAAGTGTTGCTTTGTTTATAGGTACTCTCGGTGTTTGACAGCCTCCGAGGCGCAGAGGTAGCGCTGTGGATTTACATGACGGAGGTCCTGGGTTCAATCCCCAGCTGGGCCGATTGAGGTTTTCTTAATTGGTCCAGGTCTAGCTGGTGGAAGGCTTTGGCCGCGGCTAGTTACCACCCTACCGACAAAGATGTACCGCCAAGTGATTTAGCGTTCCGGTACGATGTCGTGTAGAAACCGAAAGAGGTGTGGATCCTCCTCATAACAAGTTAGCCCGCTTCCATCTTAGATTGCATAATAACTTACCATCAGGTGAGATTGTACCTATTCAAGGGGTGACTTGTAAAAAATAAAAAAGGTGACGAATTTCCACTAACAATTAGGCGGGCCATAGTACTAACTATCAATTATTACTATAAAAAATATCGTCTATTTTTTCGCGATAAAAACCACCGGAAGTACATCAACCCCCGCACATCACTAGCGCATCGCCACGGTACAGTGCCTGCATTCGGTTATGGAAATGAGCAGGTAAAATAAAAACACGGGATAATTATAATTGTGATGCTCACTGACCGTCACTGTTATATCAAAACCTCAAGAAAGGGTCTTTACGCTGCTTGGAACGAATATTAACGCAAGGTTAGACTTGGAGGCCAGTGTTTAGTATGGCGTTATTGATGCTTTGGCTGTAGATAATTGAGAATATTTATGTAATCTTACCCAATAAAATGCGAATGTGTGTTTGTTTGTAAGGCTTTCACACTTAGAGCCGTGATAGCCCAGTAGATATGACGTCTTCGATTCTGGAGGGTGTGTGTTCGAATCCGGTCCAGGCATGCACCTCAAACTTTTCAGTTGTGTGCAGTTTACGAAATTAAATATTACGTGTCTCAAACTATGAAGGAAAAGACTGCGTGTGTGAAGTTTGCCAATCCGCATTGGGCCAGCGTGCTGGACTATTGGCCTAACCCCTCTCATTCTGAGAGGAGACTCGACCGCAGCAGTGAGCCGAATATTGGTGATAGACCACTAAACCGATTTTAAAAATTATTTCACCAATGGAAAACTACGTCATAAGCGAGCAATACAGCTTTTATTTTATCCCTGTTATTCACTGATAGCCAACCCGCATTAAGCAGTGTGATCTTATGTCCATATCCACTCTTCTATAAAGGAAAGAGGCCTGGGCCTGTGGTCAAGTGGTACGACAATTCTCTTTCTACAAACGCTAACGAAAATTAAAAAAAATGTATGAGAATGACATTTGCTATCGACAGGTCACGTGATCAAGTTGTAGATCAGATCTGTCATTCCCATACAATTTGTTAGTTTTCGAAGCGTTAGCATTTGTAGAAAGAGAATCGATATGCCACATGGCTATAGGCCCTGTAGTGGGCCGTTAAATTAGGCTGATAAAGAAGAAGAAAGAAGTTACATGATAGAACTTGACATGAATCTAATATTTTAAAGCTGAAGAGTTTGTTTGTTTGATTGAACGCACTAATCTCAGGAACTACAGGTCCTAAAAAAATTCTTTCAGTGTTAGATAGCCCATTTTTCGAGGAAGGCTATATATTATCCCCGTATTCTTTCGGGAACGGGAACCACGTGGATGAAACCGCGCAGCATCAGCTAGTTTAAAATAAAAATGCGCCACTATTTAAGGCTGGAACTAGATTAGATGACATCATTCCATAAGCTTGAATTACTGGCTCACGGAGTAAATAGGTAAACATACCAAGATCGCTAAAATTATAAGTTCAAGATTAGCGACTTATCTTACTCACATAGACATAATTTAATGGTAGTAGGTATGCAAGATAAGTGTGTTACATTTAAGCCTAGTTTACTATAAAATCGAGGATTTTCCTATTAACATAAAGCCTTAATCTTCATCATGTAAGACATGGCTATGGGTCACACAAGGAAGCTCAAAGTCTCTGAGTACTTTTGCTTAAGCACTTGGATTATTTTTACGTGATCAAATCATAAATGTGGAGATTCATAAAGTAACCTACAGCGAGACAAGTCACTTAGGGGGCAATAGAGGAAACTATCAGTAAGTATTGGTATCATTACGTGATCGAATCAGAAATAAGAAGATCAATAAAATAACCTATACCGACACAGCTTAACGAGTCGTAAAGCTAAAGTGATAACGGGCGGGGAGTTCGATGGCGTTGGGCTCCTAAACTATCGGAATAGCATCTCCGCATTAGAAAGCGCAGTTTGAACAACACCTACTAGATGAACTGAAGATGTCGATGAAGATGTATCAGATCGCAGTCAACTTGTCATTGAAAAAATTTTAATAAAAAAAATTCAACCGACTTCCAACACAAAAAATTTCTTTAACTAAAAAGCAAAAAATAACATCCTACCTATGTGCTACCTTCTGATCAGTTTGAAGGCGGTGCCAAGCCAGTGATGTTTTAATTAAATACGTTTAAACTACAAAATTTCTGTGGTTATTCCAGAAACAGCTTTAATTAAAACACGACACTGGCTTGGCACCGCCTTCAAACTGATCAGAAGGTAGCACATAGGTAGGATGTTATTTTTTGCTTTTTAGTTAAAGAAATTTTTTGTGTTGGAAGTCGGTTGAATTTTTTTTATTAAAATTTTTATTTTTTTATTTTTAGTGTTAGCATACCCACTGCGTGTGTACAGTCACAACCTATCTAAGTGGAAAGTTCTTATCAATTCTTCATCACCAGACCCTTAATACAGTCGCAATCCATCTAGGTGGAAAGTTCTCATCAGTACAAATTTATCAAGTCCAAACACAAGGTAGCTACTGTGAACCGTCGAGGAGTTCTCTTCACTGTCCCTCGTCTTCATCATCAGACCCTTAATACAGTCACAATCCATCTAGGCGGAAAGTTCTCATCAATACAAATTTATCAAGTCCAAACACAAGGTAGCTACTGTGAACCGTCGAGGAGTTCTCTTCACTGTCCCTCGTCTTCATCACCAGACCCTTAATACAGTCACAATCCTTCTAGGTGGAAAGTTCTCATCAATACAAATTTATCAAGTCCAAACACAAGGTAGCTACTGTGAACCGTCAAGGAGTACTCTTCACTGTCCCTCGTCTTCATCATCAGACCCTTAATATAGTCACAATCCATCTAGGTGGTAAGTTCTCATCAATACAAATTTATCAAGTCCAAACACAAGGTAGCTACTGTGAACCGTCGAGGAGTTCTCTTCACTGTCCCTCGTCTTCATCACCAGACCCTTAATACAGTCACAACCCATATAGGTGGAAAGTACTCATCAATACAAATTAATCAAGCCCAAACAAAAGGTGACTGCTGTAAATCCTTGACGAGTTCCATCGTCTGTGTTTCGGCTCCATCATCAGACCAACTCCAAACCTTCATAAAGTTGTAGTGGTTTAAAATACCTTATGGAAACACTAACAAACGTACTAGCCGTCTCTACAACTTTCGAAAGTTCCTCTCAATTTCTCCAGGATGCCATCATCAGATCCTGACATGAAAAAAATTGGACCACCCTGGAAGTAAACCCTACAAAACAAAAAAAGAATTTTCAAAATCGGTCCATAATTGACGGAATTATCGCTGGACATACATAAAAAAAAAAAAAAAAAAAAAACATACATACAGCCGTACGTAGAACCTCCTCCTTTTTGGAAGTCGGTTAATAAAAGAAAAATAAACTTTTGGAAGTAATGAGCTAATAGGTACTACCAATGACACTAATATTTGATCCTATATAAAACTATTCGACGCCCCGCGGTTTCACGCGTGTAGTTCTTGTTTCCCTGAAACTACGGGGATAAAATATAGCCTATAATACCGACAAATAACGTAGCTTTGAAGTGATATAAGAATTTTCAAAATCGGTTTAGTAGTTCCAGAGATTACCCTACAATACAACGATAGCTTTATACTATAGATCGGTTACGTCCCTACAAAATCTCCGTAAAAATTGATCCGAATAATTAGCTACTGAGCGCACACATGCACAATTTTTCTCATTAACTCCATTATTTATTTATGTATATATAGTTTTAACACTTCCTGGACACACAACTCGACATTATAGACGACATTTAGGTATTATTTGTTTAAATAACGTTCATTGTTGACCACAACTAACATTGAGATGTGGAAGATTCATTCATGATTCATTCATTCAAAATCAAACGTAGTAACACATCTAATAGTATTTAACATCATAACAAACTTTACCTATCTTTTTATGTTATTAGTATAGATGACAATTTCTTAATACGAGTATGAGTCATAATATTGTTATTTTACAAAGCATGCCAACTAGTAATGTCACTTTATAAATCTTTGATCATCTGTGCAAATATTTGGTGTCCACATAACAGAGATGTTGCGTATTTTTATCGCTTACTTCAGAAATTAGATCACTTTTATTTATTTTGATATCTCATGGTGATAAGAGTCAAGATGACCCACTTCTTACTCAATCCCACTGCCCGATAGAGATTAATTTTTTAGCTGCAATTTTAGTTGTTATTTACTAGTGATTCGCCCCGGCCTTGCACGGCTAGATAGAAGTCTAGTAGTAGTAGAGTCTGCGAATTTTCCTCTAGGAATTTTGAAGAACTTTAAGTTTTTACTGCATGTGGTTACTGCATGAAATCAAATGGTTAGCCGTTCTAAATCATACTCGATTTTTAATACTAGCAGAAGTTCCGCGATTTCACCCTCTTAGTCTCCGTTTCTGAGGGAATACAAGGACAAAATATAGCCTGTTACTCGGTAAAGATGTAGTTTTCTATTGGTTAAAGGATTTTTAAAAATGGTTTAATTGATTACACCTTCAACCTCACAAGCTTGAAATATTGAAAAAGATCTTGGCTTTGGTAGCCATGTAATACGTCGATCCTCTTTCCACAAACACTATCGCTTCTAATACTAGAAAAGTGTATGGGAATGACAGATGCGATCGAAAACTTGATGTTGAAGTGGGAGTTTTCAATATTTTCATACTGTTACTATCGCGTTAACGTAAATGCGAATTTATAAGGAATTTAAACAGTTGTGCAGTAGTGCCACTAGGTGGCGCCGTTTCTAATTCTTAGAAATTCGCGTTTACTTTGACGCGATAGTAACAGTATCAACTGCCACTAGGCCCTCAGATATGTCGATAACAAATGTCACTGCCTTACACTTTTTAAATTTCGAAGCGTTTACGATTGTAGAATGAGAATCGACGTGCCATATGGCTACCAAGCCCTAAGTATCGTCGTAAGTACTATTATTGTGTATTCTGTTGTCATGTTAAAACGCATGAGAATGTTTATTTTTAGTGATAATTTAGTATGTTTTAGTAAGTACAGTAGGTATGTATCACACAAATTGCAATAATATCATGGTGGAAAAGTCAAATAACCTCACAATTGCCTTCCGTTTTAATTCAAGAAAGTCCCCCGTGTTTATATAAACCTCGAACGTGTTGGAGCGACATCAAATATTCCTCCAAATCGATAGAATTCTATCCAGGGTGAAAGTAAAGTAGCCAGCCCACCTGAATACAAATTTTATAACGTTGATTCACGACACCCGTCCCAGTCCAATCGAAACTTTTCTACGCCGACCCTCGGTTTTAATCCATTGGTAATACGAAAATTGATGTAAAAGTCTACGCCGCAACGCACCCTACGAAGGTACTGGCGACATCGCGCCTTCCATACCAAGCTAAATAAAGCCACGGTCACACTAATCATTTCCCAATCGGACGAAATTCGTTAATAAAAGAGATTTTCATCACGCGACGTTAACAAAATTAAAATAATTTTCTTCAACAAGTAAAGATTGTTATCGCTGCGTTGCAACGACTTGCGGTACGGAGGACTTCAGTGTGCTCGTGGCGTTCGAGTCGTCCACATCTCTTGTTGTGTAATTCTTTATGGGTTACTTGGGATAGGCGGGGAGAGTGACTTGAGTGGAAAACAGTCAAAGGATCCTTTAAACCTACACACAAAGTTCACAAGTGCGTGACTTCACTCAAGGTCTCTGCCATTCTAGGGTCTTATTTTGGTTACAGTTTGATTTGTTAATTAAGTTGTCCTGACAATTGTTGTGAATCATAACCTTTGTTTGACATCAGTTTTCTTATTTTTGTTATCACTTCTGTGTCTGCTAAAAAGACTAACTGCAATATCTTCCGTATAGAAAACTCTTCTAATATCCGCTATACAAGGTTCCCCCAATTTCCGAAAATCCTTTATTAGTATGCTAAAACTAATGGCCGAATTGATAGTTTCAGTACTTTTGGCATGACTTTGATGGGTATAGATTAACTAATTATCTTGCTGAGATGTCGTACCATATCAGAATCACAGCGGTATAAAGCTTGGGCCAAATTGTGACGTATATCGTTGAAAAAAGGTTTAAATTCAATTCGTAGAAGCGATTACTGGAAGCAATTCTGTTCAGAAAGAACTATGGAACGTGTTTGGAGTGCGAAATAAAGAGACGAAAATGGCGGGTCCTTACCGTCAATTTTTACGGTTTTTGTAGTACCTTTTTGTAAGATCAAGGTTTTTCATAAAATCTTAATATTTTAAATTAAAAAAATCATTAAAAATTAAAAGTATGAATTATATTTTATTTTGTAATATCCTTTCCTTAAAATTCTTCCTTTCTTCCTTTAGTTAACTAAGTATAGTATTTAGCATAAACATGTAAACCCGATGGTTTAAAACGTAGGTTCTAGAAGAGAATCTATATCTATACTTACTAATAATAAAACTGCAGCAGGTCCAGTTCTGTACATTAAAGATATTTTGAAAATTTTTGTTAGGGGCATTATATAATCGATACTGAAGCTAAAAAAAATATTTTTGTTTTTTTTTCTGTCTGTCCGTATTTTTTTTTGTTATTCGGGCATCACACTGAAAGTACTGAATAAATTCAAATGAAACTTGGCACGGTTTAAGACCACAATACGGAGAAGGTTATAAGATACTTTTTATTGCGAAAATAAAATAAGAAAGTTTGTATGGAAAGTTCTTTTTTAAATTTTTAGAGTTACAGTTTTAAAAATTTGTTCATAAATTATAAGAAAAATACCAAATATAATGGGATTCAAATTTTTTTTAAATTCAAGCTCTGAAGTGGGGAAATAGGGCTTGAAAGTTTACATTGATACATTGATTTTCTAACGGACGAAGTCGCGGGCGTCCGCCAGTCTAGAATATATGTATGTAAATATAATACACTATATACTATACAGATATCAGAGGACCAACGAAGGAGTTACATTATACCCACACTCCTCAGTACAGCCAAACGTATCGGTTTGTACACACATATTGTACTCCAACCGTCTTAGCACAAAGCCCATCATCACGGCTTAGCATAAGCTCAGATCAACGTGGATATCGCCAGCTCGCAACACGTGTCTATTAAGTTGACCTACACTATAATCGATTCGTCTTTAGGCGAAGATATCAATAGGGACTCACGTTTACAGTTTAATGTCTATGATCCTATTATTCTCTGCTGAAGCTACTGGCATTTAAATTGGAATAGATTTATCTGGGTAAAGCGATTTGTTTTAATAATTATGCATGCTTGTCCTATTATAAGAAGTTGCAATTGCAAGTGGAACAAGAGGACAGTAAGGCCAAAGAAGATATTGTTGCAGTATATAAAAGAGGACATGTATGAAAAGGGAATGGATGATCAGTGACGTAACTAGGTAACCAAGGGCCCTGGTGCAAAAAAAACGGGCCCCACTACTATCTTAACTGGTTAGGTCTAATAAAAAACTACTATAATATTATTTGCTCTTTTTCGTATACTGCAGGACATGTAGTAAAATATTGGAAAGTAACGACATAAAAAAACAAAATAAATACTTGATTTAGCTACCAGAAAACAAAATAGAAAATATTGAAGGGTTTATTTTAGCTGCCATGAGTATAGTCGGGTTACAAGGCAGTGCCTTGTACCCGTGCCTTGGAGAGCACGTAAAGCAGTCAGTCTTGATTATTATCATTGGCATCTGTTGATAATCTAGGGGTTAAAATTCAAGCTAACCCGCATATGAAGAGCGTGAGATATTATTATTATGCTATCTGAGTGCCTAGTGGGAGTTTTCAATGTTTTGATACTGTGACGATCGCGTAAACGTAAACGTGAATTTCTAAGGAATTGAAACAGTTATGCAATAGTGCTGCACTAGATGGCGCAGTTTCAATTCCTTAGAAATTCGCGTTTACGTTTACGCGATCGGCACAGTATAAAAACTCCCACTAGGCTCAGTATTATTTGATGATGAATGATGAAAAAAAATTAGGAAAACGAAATATTTTATAGTTACAGGACTAAAAACCAGGATCTTATGGTCTGTAAGCCTCACAGGGCTATTTCTACACCAACAAGGCAGTTAAATTTCAAGTAGGCACGAAGAATTCGTTTCACAAGTTCACCTTGGAATAGCGGTATGCTTGAACTCCGTCAAGTGTGAAGTTCAGGTTTACAAAGGCGTAGGTACCTGAGTGCCTATGCTGTGTGAAACAAAATATAAACATAGCATGGTTTTTTTTTTGCTAATACTAGCGGACGCTCGCAACTTCGTACGCGTGGAATTCAGTATTCCACAAATCCTGCAGGAACCAAAAGTAACCTATATGCTAATTCAGAGTAAAATCTATTTCCATTTCAAATTTCAGCCAAATCGCTTCAGTAGCCGCAACGCAAAAGAGGAACAAAATACACACTTACACACACACGCACACAAATACACACGAACTTTCGCCCTTTACAATATTAGTGTGATAGATCGTAGACAGAGAAGTCAATAGACAAGTAAGTGTATCGTTGTAATTCAAAATTTTAAAAAAATATTTAAAAAATCTCGAAAAGCAAAGATTTCGCAATTGACACATATAATGATATAAGATTTTATGTAAGTAGCCTTCAGTCGTGGATAGTTAATGAGGAAAAACAATCTGCAAATGTGATTTAGAGTTCCGGTACAAAGATGTGTAGAAACCAGTAAGTTGGCTCAACTATACCCTTCCAAGTAAATTATACATTCATTAGCAACCCATATTTGTCTCACTGTTGAGTATGAGTCTCCTCTCAGTAAGAGGGGAACTTAGGCTAATAGTCCACTATACTGTCCCAATGCGGTTTACTTCACACACGTAATTAATTATAAAAAGAAAATTTTCAGGTATGCAGGTTTCCTCACGACGTTTTTCCTTCACTGTTTGAGACACGTGATATTTAATTTCTTAAAATGCACATACTGAAATGTTAAGAGGTGTATGCAGACCGTCCACTGATCTGTCACGGCACTAAGTAAATTATATAATTTAACTAATTATTATTATTCAAATACAATAACACTATCATATCCTAACTTCAACACTCCAGAAACACTCCCAAGGCAATTCCTATTTGATTTATTATTGTTCTTTAGCCGATAAATCAGACTACAATATGGGCCGGCCGTTTGCTGGAGTTCTATTAATTCTCGTAGAACTATCTTCGGCCAGCGAACAAAGGGATTAAAGACAATACGCTTAAACGAGATAGGTATGTTATCGATATTTATTCGATTAACGGTAAATCGATTAGTCTATAGAATTATGATAGGCACATCGTAGGTCTTCTACATTCTGAACACGTATTGGATATAATATGTTACAGATACTGCCTTTATTTAATAAACTCATGTAAAGTCATGTTTTGACGGAGGTCCTGAGTTCCATGCTCGGCTGGGCTCATTGAGATTTTCTTATTTGATCCAGTTCTGGTTAGTGGGAGGCTTCGAGCGTGACTAGCCCTACCAAAAACGACGTACCGTCAAGAGATTTAGCTTTCCGGTACGATGTCGTGTAGAAACCCAAATGGGTGTGGATTTTCATCCTCCTCCTAAGAAGTTAGCTCGATTCTATTGCATCATCACTTACCAACAGGTGAAATTGTAGTCAAGTAATGTGTAAAGAATTAAAAAAAATATATTTTATTTAGGTATTATTAGGAATGGAATGGAATGGAATGAATGGAAGACGAAGCAAAGGTCGAAAACGACACTTTGCAATTGCACGTTGTAGAGTCAACATCTCCTGAGGATGCTCCGGTTTCGGGGTGAAACGTACGTAGAGAGTATTTTGTCGGACCTGGGTGACGTTGTCGCATGGGTTCGTCGACTTTTCGCGGATGATAGCAAAATAAATAAATCATTATATAATCATGATGAACTTCCGCAAAGTAACGCCTGCTTCTATCCAATATTCTAGGCGCCTTTTCAAAAACAGGCGATTTTAATACGGCGTGTTGAAGTACCAATTATCGTGACCAGAGGTCCAAAGTCTCAATTAATAACCAACTTAATAGTTTCAAAAGTTTTACATAAAGTCATTCTCGTTCAATATTTTGGACAGTACAATAGCATTAGCCACGTGTCGATAAATCAGCGCGGAGTGATTGATGAGGCTCAATCCGCTAATGACAGACCTCAGTCGAAAGTGCGCGACGCTCTCTCTTACAATTGCAAGATTAATGGAGTTTTACACTTGCTTATATATTTAACATGCCTTTAAAAAAAATATATTAAAATTTCGAAGGCCTCGATTCCGTACGTGTGAAATTATGTTTTTGAACAATCCCGTGGAAACCATGTATTTTTTTGGGATTAAAAGTAGTCTTTATGTTGCTTTATAACCTCCTCTATCTTACAGTAAAAATGCGGCAAACTTTCAAGAGTGAAACGAACTGTCATCAGCACCATGCTACATATATATCACGTTAACGAAGCGATGGAGCGAGCTATGCTTGGGGTTTCTCTGCGTGATCGAATCAGAAATGAGGAGATCCGCAGACGAACTAAAGCCACTGATATAGCTCAGCGAGTCGCGAAGCTAAAGTGCCAATGGGCGTTGGGATCCCAAGGTGCTGGAATGGCGACCCCGCACCGGAAAGCGCAGTGTTGGTCGACCCCCACTAGATGGACCGAAGACATCAAGCGGGTAGCAGGGAGTCGCTGGATGCTGGCGGCTCGAGACCGTTTTGTTTGGAAGTCCATACAAGAGGCCTATGTCCAGCAGTGGACGTCTATCGGCTGATAATGATGATGATGATGATCACGTTGACTGTCTCGTTAGTATATGTGCTTTTTTTATTTTTATTTGTTAAAAGTTAGCCCTTAACAATCAGACAATCGTAACTGATGGTACCTAAGTAATAATGCAACTCAAGATGGAAGCGGGCTAACTAAAGGATACTTGGGATGACAATACACACCCCATTCCTTTCGGTACACTGTAACTCTATTTCTTACAAGATGGTGTTTACAGAAGTCAGTATGATATACTGATTGCGTTTAGTATTCTATTGTACATTAGATTCACTGATACACATTAGTGGTACCTACGTAAGTCAATAAATCAGTACGGACGCTGTGATTGATGGAGCCCGGGCCGCTATTAGCAGACCTCTGTCATGGCTCGTATATTAACCTCTAATGGATGAATTAATAGTACATATCCTTCATCAAATAGTGTGTTTTGATTTATATTTAGTTTTGGCTGGTGGAATGCTTCGGCCGTGGCTAGTTACCATCCTACTGATAAAGATGTACCGCCAAGCGATTTAGCTTTCTGGTACGATGTCGTGTAGAAACCGAAAGGGATGTGGATTTTCATCCTACTCTGAATAAGTTAGCCAGTTTTCATCTTAGATGCATCATCACTTACAATCAGAGATTGTAGTCAAGGTACTTAGATTTTTTTTTTATTCTGTGACAAGTTAGTCCTTTATCGCGATCTCCCCTGATGTTAAGTGACGAGCAGTTGAAGGTAGGAGCGGGCTTACTAGAATTTATTCTACACATACATCTGACAGTTTCTCCTTACTCAGGTTTCAGCATCGTACGCTAAATCGGTTGGTGGTACGTCTTTGCCGGCGGAGTTACAAAAAACGGCCTATAGTCTATACCTACCGCCAGACCGGAACATAAAATCCTATACTAAATCCCGGAACTCTTGATTCGGAGTTACATACGCTTATCACTGAACTAACAAGGCGTTATCAATAACTACATAGTATAAATCAAATATCAGACGCTACACGAAGACAATTAATATGAAATTAATATAAATTCCTGTGATACACCAAACTGGTGCGGTTAGATAATTACGCCGGTGACAATTGACATCCGAACACGTATATTATATTGAACACTTACTAATAAAGCGAGTGTTGAATAGTTGTGGCTTATATAACATGTAATTAACACCTGGAGTACATTGTTAAATATCAAATATGAATTTCAGTATGGAATAGGTACAGAATTATATATTGTACTAGCGGACACCTGCGACTTCGTCCGCGTGGAAATCAATGTAAACTTTCCAATCCTATTTCACTTTCAAAATTTTTGAATCCCATTATATTTCGTATTTTTTTTGATATATGAACAAATTTTTAAAACTGTAACTCTGAAAATGAAGGACTTTCCATACAAACTTTCAACCCCTATTTCACCCCCTTCTTATTTTATTTTCACAGTTAAATCCTATAACCTTCTCCGTATTATGATCTTAAACCGTGCCAAGTTTCATTTGAATTCATTCAGTAGTTTCAGCGTGATGCCCGAATAACAAAAAAGTGTTTTTTTGTAAATAAATAATCATAATCTTGCTTATCATAAAAATATTTTCCCGTTGTGGGATTTGAACCCACGCCTACCAACACCACCCATAAAATATAGCCTATAATATTCACAAATAACGTGGTTATCTAGTGATAGAAAAATTTTCAAAATCGGTTCTGAAGATTCAAATATCCCTACAATACTTACCCCACAAACTTTACCTCTTTATAATATTAGAATAGGTGGACAGCATTCCATATTTAAAAGGCATATAAAAACATATCACACAATTCCGGTAGAGAAAAGGCTTAAAAGCTGTACCTCGTCAGTAATAACTCCCGAGAGGGGTAGCAAAAAAATTTAAAGGCTTACCCCTCACACGAGGGTGAATGTTCGGCTAAGATAAGCGTTGACTGCTTTTTGTCTCATAATACGAGGATCTTAATGTGGGGGTCTTTGTTAAACCCTTAGCGGCTGGCTTAAGAGATGATATGTGTTTGCTTGTGATAGCCTAATGCTTAAGTGACGTAATATTTCCTTACATACTTATTAATTTAATAGTTTAGAAGAAATTTATTTTTATGGTTGGCCTTTTTAATGAATATTAAAAAATAAAATATTATGACCAATATTTTCCCTTCTCCTCCAAAATCGTAAAGAATGTGTTAGAAGTAAGTACGTTCGACTATAATATAGTCGGGAATCGAATCGACAGTACAATCACATTAATAATAATCACAAACGCTTATTGTATTTTTTAACGTATTTCTTTTTTGCTCACAGCTATAGTAACACTAAAATAATCAACAAAATGTTAAAATAAATAATAAAAGAATAATAATAAGTATTATAGGTATATCACACAAAAAACATAAAATATATTTATATAATTAAAAAAATATTACAAAATAATCCCTGCATGGTTTTCAGCGATGCATGAAATAACTATGCTAAACTACGAGGTCTCAACTTTGTCCCTGATATCACTAGCGACATGTCGCTTGACAAAAAGTTGCATTAGTTAAATCACGATTTTTGAAATAGAACGATATCCATACATACCTAATTTTATGAAGGCTAAAATTTCATCAGCCCAATTTTCTGCCCTAAGTAAATATGGTAGCTAAAGTTCTGTTTAGACCTTTGGTTTGGTTTGGGTTTTCCAGGTCCAGATCCTCAATTATCCAAATTTAAAACATAATTTTTTGTTATTTTCTAAAGGGTAATCATGAGCAATCATCTCTTCAGTCGCAAGAACTTTGTAACAACTCTTCGTTTAAAAGTTGAAAAAAAAAACTTTTACAAAGTTATCAAATTATTTAAACAGATAGACGACAGTTGATCATGCCCTTTTTCTCCGAAACTACTGTATCGAAAATATTTAAAAATTTACAGAAAACAGATTTTTACTTGAAGATTTCTGGAAAATTATGAAACTCTGAAATTTTTAAATATGAAGGTCACTTTTGGGGGGAAGAAGAAAAAATCATTTTAATCATTCATGTGACACATCAAATGAAAGGTCTTGATTAGAGGATTATAAAATCATTTTTTTTTGTAATTTCGAAGTAGTTTCGAAATAGTTTCCAAGTTATTCAAGAAATTATACCATAATTATGCCAAGTTTTGTTAAATCCATACTAGACTACTGGATTTAGATAAATATTTAACGAAACAAATAAGCCTGAAAATTATATAATTAGGTACAATTTCAGGTCAGTTTTCAAAACTCTATCATAGATTAACATAGTTCGGAACCCTCTACTCGCACTTGTCCGGTTTTTTAAACGACTTCCAAAAAGTAGGAGGTTCTACGTTAGGTTGTATGTTTGTTTTTTTTAATGTTTAGAATGATGTGCAACAAAAAGTCGATAGTGCACACAAATGGTTGTGTATAGTGGCTCACGGTCTTCTAGTCGTGCATTATCCGGTGACGTAAGAGGTCAAAGACGAATCGAAATTATTACGAAATATTACATGTAATTAAAATTTTATTGCACTAACTCGTAAGACCTGTTTTGGTAAAACAAAATTTCAATTACGGCCTTTACAAGCTGTGAAGCTAAAATCTTAATCATTTGCCTATTCGTTTTGATAGCCCAGTGGATATGACCTCTGCCTCCGATTCCGGAGGGTGTGGGTTCTAATTCGGTTCGGGGCATGCACCTAAAACTTTTCAGTTGTGTGCATTTTAAGAAATTAAATATCATGTGTCTCAAACGGTCTTGTCTTAATTGTCTGCGTGTGTAAAGTCTGCCAATCCGCATTGGGCCAGCGTAGTGGACTATTGGCCTAACCCCTCTCATTCTGAAAGGAGACTTGAGCTCAGCAGTGAGCCGAATATGTGTTGATAACGACGACATATTTGCATCGATATGTGCTTTTTGGCGAACGGCTTACGCCACTACGCAGTAAGACAATAGTAAGACGTAGAAGGAATTAACATAAATGATTCATAACGAAGGTTTAGTTAACCTATTCAACATTATTTAGGTACGTACAAACTAAATGATTAACTACTAAATGTTGTTCAAATAAAAATAATTATGAAAAATATGTTGCATAAATCATACATAAAATCACTGATAAACCAACAAAAATTAATAGGCTAACTATAAATAAATATTTCAGACTCTTTGTTCTATGTACTAATCGTAGAACATAGAAAGTCAGGCATAACTAATATGAATACATACTTGTGGCATGCACTGCAAATATTCCTATCCTGGGAACCCATTACGAACCTATATCAGGTAATTAATTTTCCATTTTGAACAATTTCTACGTACATTAAAAAAGTATCTAGTTAAAAACCCTAGAAGTAGGTAATGTGTGCGTGTTAATATTCTAAGGTTCTAGTTGTTAAATTATAGTCCCAAGAGCACTCATTACGGGAAACAAGACCACCAATGTTTTCATAATAATCCTTTGCAAGATATTATCCAACAATTAATAATAAAGTGTACATAGTATAAAATTATGCATTTTGTATGAGTCATATAACACAAGCATATTATTATTCATCACTAGCAACCCATATTCGGCTAACTGTTGAACACGTGTCTCCTCTCAGAATGAGAGGTTAGGCCAATGGTCACGCTGGCCAAATGCGGATTGGCAGACTTCACACACCTAGAGAATTAAGAAAGTTCTCAGATGTTTTGCTTCACCGTTTGAGACACGTGATATTTAATTTCTTAAAAATCATATTATAAATGTATTAAATGTATAATACATAATTATCATTATAAGCCGATGAACGTCTACTGCTAAACATAGATCTCTTGGTCTTCTAAACCTTGATCTCGAGCCACCAGCATCCAGCGGTTGCCTGCAGCCTGGTCGACGTCGTCGGTCTATTTAATGCCGGTTGGTCCTAACAATGCACTAGGTTGCCATTCCAGTACCTTGGGACCCTAACTTCCATCGGCTCTTCGAACTATATGCCCTGCCCAGTGGCGTGCACACCATAGATACAAGAAGAATCCAGCCTACCCTGAGAATGCATTACGAACCCTGCATTGGATTGGAGAAAGATTTCCTATTTTGTACATCGTGTTCACATAGTACATACCCTAGTTAAAAACCCTATGCACGCCACTGGCCCTGCGCATTGCGACTTCAGCGTAATAGATATTATATTTGAGAGCCTCTTCGACTAGCGAAGGTTGGCAGTCTATCTTTCGCGAGCCGAAGTAGTTGTGCGGCACTAGCGATCCTGGTCTAATCTCTGATATTCCATAACCAAGAGTTCTCTACCGACAATCTTTGCCCTCAAGATGAATATAGTAGGAGAGAGAGAGAGAGATCTCTCGCGCGTTAGCACGTGCCTCAAATACGCGGTTTTTCTCACATAAATGATAACAGATTTATTTTAGCACAAATCGAATGTAAACTACTATTACATTTTTATTATTTTTCTACAGGTACTTTTTCACTGGCCGTTAGAAAACGGTTGTTTTTCTAGTATCATTGCATGCCTTTCTTGCCAAACTTTTATATATGGTGGGCATTTGAAAAATGGACCGGACCACAGCATGAACGAAAAGCTACATCAGCATCCTGTTGGCAATATGCCCGCTCGGTACGGATAACACTTCAGATAACAATGTGAACAAGTTTGGCTACAAAATTTGCCCGAGTTTTTGGCTAGGCTTTATTAGATGGATTTGTAATTTATTTCGTTTTGTTTTTTTTAACCCCTTTCGAAATAGATGCTTCTGTGTTTGAATCCTGAGCATGTACGTGTGTTACGTTATACGTAATTGTGTATAACTGAGATATATTTAATGATCACTTTCAGATGTTAATGATTACAACCGGGACTGATGATTTAAAAATGCTGTCCTAGACATATGAGTTTATACCCATATTTCGGAGCTCCAATGACATCTCAACTCCTCATATTTACAATATTTATTATATTTCTTGAAAGGAATATACGAACATCTCGATATTATTTATAGAAATAAGTACAGGAATAAGTTGTATCTCGATATCCACATGGTGTGATATCTTAGCTGAACCTGCTAAACACAACTAGGCAATATTTCATTACATACAAGAAATACATAACAATCAAATTATTGCGATAGTCCTACGCAAACGGATCTAAGCGAATGAAACTGCAGGGTATAGCTATGCGTAACATTCCCTATATCCAAGAAATCAAAAATGAGCAAATGAATATAAAACTCCGTCAAAAAAAAGAAATAAAAATCACCAAATTGATGTAAAAGAGAACTCATTACGAATCCCATTTAATTACACGGCAGACATCTTGCAATTAAATCGTCGGTGTAATCCGATGGCGTCGTTTTACATTTTGAGCGTTTTATTAAAATGCGAGACTTTCCGAACAAAACAACAGGTAGAACTCAATAAGGTATTAAGCAAAGAGTTTGAAATTACAGTTAAATACGCATTGAGTGGCGCGTAAACAGAGCCGAGAGTGCGCAACCGTTTCGCGAAATTCGCAGCCGAAGAGGATAATCGTTTCTGGGAGAGTCGGGAGTGTACTTGAGCAATGCTGAATATTCAAAGTGGATTTTGTGAATTGTATCAAACTACTCAGCGTCACTAAGTTACTTGATTGGGTGGTAACTTTCATCTTCTTGATGCGGGATTTTTTAGTTTCGATTATGTAGTGTTACATTTTTTTTATAAATAAACAGAACGAGCTGGTTGCCTGATGCTAAGTGAAAAAGTGAGCCATGATACCTAGGTGGATATGCCTCTGCCTTCAATTACCACGAGTTATGGTCCGGGGCAGGCACATGGTCTCGAGCCGCCAGCATCCAGCGGCTCTCTGCAACTCACTTGATATCCTCGGTCCACCTTGTGGGGGGTCCACCAACACTGTGCTTTCCGGTGCAGGGTCGCCATTCCTGCACCTTAGGACCCCAACGTTCATCGGCTCTTCGAACTATGTGGCCTACCCATTGCCACTTCAACTTCGCGACTCGCTGTGCTTTGTTAGTGACTATGGTTCGTCTGCGGCTCTCCTCATTCCTGATTTGATCCCGCAGAAAAACTCCAAGCATAGCTCTCTCCATCGGCCGCTGAGCGACTTTGAGCCTTCTAATAAGAACCATAGTCAGCGCCCAAGTTTCGGATCCGTAGGTCATCACTGGCAACACGCACTGTTTGAAGACTTTCGTCTTCAAGCACTGAGGAATTTTGGACGAAAAGATGTCGCGGAGTTTCCCGAACGCTGTCCAACCGAGCTGGATTCGGCGATTCTCCTCTTTCTCAAAATTGTACCTACTTAACTGGACAGTGTGTCCTTGGTATATATTCGTATAGCATACGTCATAGTGAATAATTAGCCTGCAGCTCGGCGAAGGTCGCTATTACTGAGATCCTATACTAAATGTTTTGTACTGAACTCGGTAAAGTGTCGTATCTATCGTTACACAATACAGTTGATATGTCATTGATAAAAACAGGGGTTACTTGTTCGCGAAAATTGGCTGCGGCTTCGCACCGTAAATTCATTGTAACACAGTTTCCAACGTCTTTTGAAAACGGTCTTTAACGTCCGCCGGGCTTTGTGTAAATAATGTTCTTTGAATTTATCGCCACAATAAACGCTAAGTTAGCTTTTTCTATGAAAATAAGTTTGAATTTACTTGTCCAAATGAACTTTATTCGTTTCCTTGACGCGGAAATATTATGGATTGCGGTAGCATTATGTTATAACTGTATGTTGCAACGAGCTTAAGTAGATGTAGCTTAAAGTGTTTTAGTGCATGCAAGACACTTTGTTACTACTTAAATGAAGGAAAAATACCTTTAAAGCATTTTATTTTAAAACTAGCAGACACCCGCTACTTTGTCCGCGTGTAATTTAGTTTTTCACAAATCCTCGAGATCTATGGATTTTTTCGGGATGAAAAGTAACCTATGTGGTAATCCAGAGTAAAATCTATTTTCATTCTAAATTTCAGCCAAATCGGTTCAGTAGTTACGGCGTTAAAGAGTTAGGTACAAACATACAAACATCCATACAAACTTTCGCGTTTTTAATATTAGTAGGAAATAGGATTAGGATGTAAAGTTTACTAGATAACTTATGAAATCACATAGCCTAAATGATTCTAATGGTGGAAAGCTATCATCTACAGAACAATATTTACCCTACTCTACCCTACTCTAGTCTACCCATACCCTACCCCTACCCTACTTTTATTCTACTTGGTTTAAATCTGTGTTGTAGTCTAGCAGCGAACAAAATCAAAGTCTCCGCTATCTTGAACACAAATTCAAATAGAGCACACGGCAATCAAACTGGAATATACGAGTATCAAAAGCAAATTTCCATCAACATATTATTTACATGTAAAAGACGCAACTTTTAATTACACCCGCGTTCAAAAACTTCACCCTTTGAGTTGCGGTGGAAATCACATGAGGTTGAAATTTGTTTGCACAGAAATACGAACGTGGCCCGGATCAAATTCGGATTCGGAAATCGAAGTTTGTACGGTTTAATTTCTATAGGACCATGCCTCACGGATTTAGGTACACAAAGTTTAATTGTACGGGAAACATCTCATTAGCAACTTTAGGATTTGTGTTCAATTACATGGTCCGTATTAAATTTTGCGGTTTTGTGGCGGAATAAAAACATAAACAAAGTTAAGCCTCTGTGTTGTCTCTAACCGTTTTGTGGGATGTATTAATTTTAATTACCTGTCTTCTTTTCGTTTTGTTATGTATGAAACTGTATATCAAAATTACAGGTTATTATTTTACCCTTTTCTTAAAGTGATACAACAACATATAAACAACATAAAGGTACAACAAAAAAGCCTTAGCTGATTTTGTTTTAGGTTCTTGTTGGACCTTTAGTAGGTTAAATATTTATTTTTTAAATCTGCGACCTTACTTATCAGCACTTCTATTACATTAGCATTTTTTATCAACTTATGCAATTATATTTATTTATTTATCTTACTTATGCAGTATTTTTTTTTTTAGAAAAGAGTAAAAAATAAAAATATAAATATAAATAAATAAAAAAAAATAAAAAAATGTCTGTACATTAATCTGGAATCGTACTCTGATTTAATAAAATCGCCCCTTATTTTTACATCACTTGTCGAAATGTTGTCATATCGACTTGTTGTGTGTGACTTGTTGCACGGCTTGGATGTTAGGTTTATTTTCGTTACGGAATTTCTTGATCCTGTTCAAAGCCTACAATAAGCACTCAAAGCCTACGATAAAAGCTATGGAATAGCTTAAAAGAACATACCTACTTATACAGCGGAACACCTCCTTGTTTTTGAAGTCGGTGAGTTAAAGCTAGAATTATTTTTTCCTGTGTTATATTTTTTGTAGGTATAATAACTTCAATACTATTGTACTTGTTTTAGAATGCGGTGCTAATGAAAATAGAATATGAGTATCCTTTTAATACGAGTCCCTTACTAATTCAATTAAACACGAATTAATTAGGTAAAGTAAATCAATTGCGTACCGTTTCCTCCGGTTCACTCGCAAAATAGGACTTAATAATTGGGGCGGGGACGAATTCCTATAATTTTCTCTTTACTGTTTGTTAGAAAGCTTGTTAAGAGAACGGGGGCCCGGTTAGCGGTGTAAATTCTGCCAACAGCCCCCTCACTGTGGGGCTGCGAAACCGGCGTTAAAACAATCACCTGGGTAAGTCAAGACCAAAACTCAAGTAGTAGAAACATCAAACACCACTGACCACTCTGCCATGTTTGGCACAACCTTAATAACGGTGCCAGTTCAACATTTGTGCTGCATAAACCTAGCAAATGCTAAATGATACCTTGATGTAGGTAGGATTTACATTTGTCTATTTTATTTTTATGTATGCCATATTTTTGAATTATGTTTACAATATAATTAAAAATCACCAATTTTACGCTTCCCCACTAAACTAAATTCTTGAAGCCTTCAATTTTAACTCTGTGTTATGAGTGGATAGAATAATAGTCTAACATATCAGATCTTTAGCACGTAATATGTCAATAGCAAATGTCATTCCCATACATTTTTCTAGTTTTCGAAGCGTTAGCGATCGTAGAAAGAAAATCTGTTATCGCCGCGTTGCAACAACTTGCGGTACGGTACGGACAGCTTCAGTGTGCTCGTGGCGTTCGAACTTCGAGCCGTCCACATCTCTTGTTGTGTGATTCTTTATGGGTTACTTGGGAGAGTGACTTGAGTGGAAAAGGGGAGTGTTTGTTAACAGTCAAAGGATCCTTTAACCCTACACACAACGTTCACGAGTGCGTGACTTCACTCAAGGTCATTCTCTGCCATTCTAGGGTCTTATTTTGGTTACATTTTGATTTGTTAATTAAGTTGTTCGACATTAGTTTTCTTATTTTTGTAATCACTTTTGAGTCTGCTAAAAAATCGACGTGCCACTTAGCTACAGGGGCAGTACAAAAGCCTTGGAAGTATTTTTTTGTAGGATGGCTACTAGCTTTAGCCATAAGCCACCAGTAGAACAGATACTTACGAGTTTTTCCAAAAACTACTATTGCAGAGATATAAAACCAAAAATTTACCAAGATAGGTTAAATTCTTAAAAAAGCATAACCATAAAGATAAACCACAAACGGTAATAATTTTCCGCTCACTTATTGGCCCAACAAACCTTAGCACAGTCTAATAAATTAGCCAGCTGGTATTGTGTGGGCTCACTCTTGGCAGACTTATTTACCTGCGCGGATACCTGGCCAGAATTCAGAGCGTCTAATATCTCCATACCATATCTTCTGCTTCATTTGGCCTTATCATATCTGTCTAGACCAGTTTTTGTAACACGAATTTATGTAACCAGCTTTGAGAAAATAGTGTGTCACGGGATTTTGCTTGGGATTACTTACGTAACAGAAATTTGAGTGGAAAATTTTACTAAGTGGAGATTTTTTGCCTCATTGTCCCGGGCTATTAGTAGGTATATTTAGTAGTAGGTACGAGTCGTATTGTTGAGATACAGTTTGTTCGAAGAATACATAGTCACAAGTATAGTATGAGGTTCACGTTTGCCTCAAAGTCACAGCATTTCACGATGTTTATTAGTAGTAGAACTTCGCACAAATGTTTATATTGATGACGTAGCTAGGTATCATCATCATCATCATCATATCAGCCGATGAACGTCCACTGCAGGACATAGGCCTTTTGTAGGGACTTCCAAACATCACGATATTGAGCCACCTGCATCCAGCGAATCCCTGCGACTCGATTGATGTCGTCAGTCCACCAGGTGGGGGGTCGGCCAACACTGCGCTTACTAGTGCTATTCTAGCACTTTAGTGGTACAATATACCTACAAAGGTAGGTATATCGAAATTGATAATCTGATAATCAGAAACATATTAAATGAAATTTCTACTAATATTATAAACGCGAAAGTTTGCGTGGATGTTTGTTACTCTTTAACGCCGCTACTGAACTTGAAATTTGGAATGTTAATAGATTTTACCCTGGATTAACAGTTAGGCTACATTTTTCGCTACTCGTTACAGATCACGTCATCACCAGCATTCGAGCTTTGTTACGGGAATATTTCTATTCGACCAGAAAATAGAATAGAACGAAGAATAAGGCCACATAGTTTGACGATCCGATGGACGTTGGGGTCCTAAGGTGCTGGAATGGCGACCCCGCTCCGGACCACCCCACTAGGTGGACCGACGACATCAAGCGGGTTGCAGGAAGCAGCTGGATGCTGGCGGCTCGAGACCGTTTTGTTTGGAAGTCCATGCAAGAGGTTTATGTCCAGCAGTGGACGTCCATCTGCTGTCCATTTGGTTGTTGGAACTTGGACACATCTTATCCCTGTATTTCCCCGGAAAGGTAACTTCGGGGGTGAAACCATGAGATTTTGCAGTAGGCGTACCAAAGGCTGATTTTGATTATTATTGTAACTTACGACACACTTTAAAGAGCCGATGGACGTTGAAGTTCGAAGGTGCTAGAACGGTAACCTCGCAACGGTAAGTGCACTGTTTAATCTCTCTAGATACACCGACAATAACCAGGTAACTCGAGACCGTGGGGCTTGGAAGTGAAATACAAGAGGCCTATGCTGGTAGAGGTCCATCGGTTGATAATGATGATGAAAAATTTAGGGTACAATTTAGGGTAAGAACATCGCAGGTACTTAAGCAAAAAGCAGCTAGTAATTCATTTTAGGTAGGTTTATGTATTGAACTATAAATTAGATCACAGGATAGGTTACAGAAAACTTTTATTAAAAGTATAATCCATCGCTCACATATTATATTTGCACAATACATCCCTCGATATGGGGACATCTAGACATCGCAAAGTCCTCTGCAAAATTTAATCCCGGATAAAGAGTATCGTCCCCCGGTATCCCCGCTGTATCCCGATTATGTACCCGGAGTAAAATAGACGGAGTGGCCACATGGGGATTAAGTCTTGGATAAGTTATAAAACCTCTTTTATAATGGTCATTTTCCTTTGATACAGCTCAATAATGAGTTCTGTAAGCTCTTTTTTGCAGCTTTGTTAAACATGAGCAAGCTAAGATTAAAGAGATAGATACAGTTGCATTTATTTATTTCATATAATTTTAGATTTGCATAATGGCTGAAAACTCCTTTTAGACTTTTTATGCACGGTGGATTTACAAGACGGAAGTCCTGGGTTCGATCCCCGGCTGGGCTGATTGAGATTTTCTTAATTGGTCCAGGTCTGGGTGGTGGGAGGCTTTGGCCGTGGCTAGTTACCACTACTACTACCACCCTACCGGCAAAGACGTACCGCCAAGCGATTTAGCGTTCCGGTACGATGCCGTGTAGAAACGAAAGGAGTGTGGATTTTCATCCTCCTCCTAACAAGTTAGCCCGCTTCCATCTTAGATTGCATCATCACTTACCATCAGGGTTAACTTGTAAAGAATAAAAAAAAACAAAAAACTCTGTTTGTCACTGATAGATTTCTTGCGATTGGTTGCTTGCGTAACTGTTAAAACGAAGCTTGACTGGGTCTGCTAGTATGTATCTACGTGAAGATTACGTCTATCCAATATCTTTTTATCAGCTACTAAACCATGCCTATTCACTATTTTGGACTTTATTAACAACTTTTTAAAATAAACAACAAATCAGTCGACAAAATGTCATCTACATAGCCATGATATCCATCAGTAAACACCAGATGACATTTATAGTTTGTATCATAGTATGTATGTAGAAACACCACGCGATTGATCACCTACCCGCTGGTATGACCAGGTTAAGTCATTCACTGAACTCCCTGTAACAACAGCCATTAGAAAAGCTGAGGACCGGACGGTGAGGAGGGGAATTGTTAACAACGCATCGAAGGGACTATAGTGCTACACGACCTTCAGCAATGAAAAATGCGACCAAAGAACAAGAGAAGAATCATAGTATGTAGATGACAATCTGTCAACCGACTTTGCAGTTTATTTTAATAGGCTGTTAATCTATACTAATATTATAAAGCTGAAGAGTTTGTTTGTTTGATTTAACGCGCTAATCTCAGGAACTACTGGTCCGATTTGAAAAATTCTTTCAGTGTTAGATAACCCATTTATCGGGGAAGGCTATAGGCTATATATCCTCCGTATTCCTACGGGAACTGAAACCACGCAGGTCAGCTAGTAAAAACTAAAATAGAAAATAGGCCACCAGCTCGAAAACGTTTTGGATAACCTTAGTAAACCCATGCTGAAAACCGAACTCATGTAAAGGGTTGCATGTCAACAAACAACTCCTGCACCATCTAGGTATTCTGCTATATATATACTATGCACAAAAATTAAGGGAGCAGAAAAAAAATCCAAATTTTTGGGGGATTTTCAACAGGCTGTAACTTATACAAAAATGGTCGTACAGCAAAAAAATAAAAAGCAAATTGTAACTCTAAGTGTTTAGTTTTTGGATCTGAGTTTGAAATTTTTTTTTGAAAATATTTTTCGAGTAATCATAAGAAAACCACCGAAAAAAAAATTTTCGAAATTTTTTTGGGTTTTTTTTAAATTTATGGACGTGGAAAAAATTTTTTCGACTCAACCTCCATATGGACCGGATAGCTTGTTTATTCAGATTTAATTTCGTTTTTTTTAAATCTCGATACGAGCATTTCTCGCTGAGATATCGATGTTTGAATGGAAAAAGATCATTTTGTCTTTGATTACGAAAATTAAGAATTTCGCTCTGAAAATGTCATAATTTTTATCAAAAATGAAAAAAAATTTTTTTTTTAAATTTTTCTCTCAATTCTTAGTGACTTGAAAAATTAAAGAAGAAAAAAAAAATTATGACATTTTCAGAGCGAAATTCTTGCTCCTTTAATTTTTTAAAAAATTCGATCAAGTGGGAAAAAAAAACGGTTAGCTGGATTGAATTGAAACTTTGTAGGGTTTTTGTGGGTATATTGAACAGTAAAAGGCACACTTAACGTCAGTGGTTTCCGCAATATTTTTGATTGGGCGCTTGATTTTCCAAAAAACGACAAAAAGCCCTTATTTGGATGCTTTTTCAAATTCATGTAATGATTGAAAAAAAATTTTTTTTCAAAATTCAATTGCCAATCCTTGTAGAAAATTTATTCAAGTTTTTAAAACCAACCTCAAAATTTCTGTGCGATTATTGGTTGCTGAGATATTGGTAATCAAAGACAAAATGATCTTTTTCCATTCAAACATCGATATCTCAGCGAGAAATGCTCGTATCGAGATTTAAAAAAAACGAAATTAAATCTGAATAAACAAGCTATCCGGTCCATTTGGAGGTTGAGTCGAAAAAATTTTTTCCACGTCCGTAAATTAAAAAAAAAACCCAAAAAATTTTCGAAAATTTTTTTTTCGGTGGTTTTCTTATGATTACTCGAAAAATATTTTCAAAAAAAAAATTTCAAACTCAGATCCAAAAACTAAACACTTAGAGCTACAATTTGCTTTTTATTTTTTTGCTGTACGACCATTTTTGTATAAGTTACAGCCTGTTGAAAATCCCCCAAAAATTTGGATTTTTTTTCTGCTCCCTTAATTTTTGTGCATAGTATAGCTCCTGCAAAATCGATATACGAGTAGGGTTCATATCAGTGAAAGTGGTTCCTGGCTATTATTCAAGAGTATAAACGTAATAATTATTATTTATAACCATTCAATATTTAGGACAGTGCATTGAGCATTGAACTTTTGACTCATTCAAGAGATCATTTTGGATGCACGCCAGTTTGGAGGTATAGGCCAACATGTAACATTACAAAATAATCAAAAATAATGATTACATTTTTCTACACCTTGAATTTTATTCTGTTTAAGTTGTACTTTATTGTGTTCCCGGCATGGTCTGTTTCGAAGAGAGCCGTGAAAGCCCAGTGGATATGACCTCTGCCTCCGATTCAACTTCAACCTGCAATTTCAACTTTTTAGTCATGTGCATTCTAAGAAATTAAATACCTCGTGTGAAGGTAGAGGATACCTGCATACCTGAGGTTTTTTAATTCTCTAGTTGTGTGAAGTCTGCCAATCTGCATTGGGCGAACGTGGTGGACTATTTAGCCTAAGGTTTTGTGTTTACTGGCTTACCTACATGATGCCATTAAAGAGCTAAAATATTGACGATCATGGCCGATAGCATTTAAAATTAAATTTTTTATCATTCATGTATCAAAAAGATATGATGAATTTTTACGTAAGTAAACTATTTAAGACCCTCTTAAAAATGTGTCAACTTATTTTAACAGTAGGTTGTTATTTTTTCAGTTTTTTATTGTTTTTTTTTTTTCAGAATCAAAAAAATATATATTGGGCAAACTTGTTTGCGCATTCGTGTGTAAACGATAATGTGTTCCAAACAGCAATTGAAAAGAAAATAAAGAAGTAGAAAAAACCAAAATATCCCTAAGAAAAGCCATGTTTCTTTCAGATAATAAATATTCGACGAGGCGTTTACATACATCACAGATAGGAAACATTCTTTACACTCCATAAGATGATAATGATCTTTCCGACAGACACCGTTAAATGGTTGTACACTAGCTACGCAAATTGCTGGCAATATAGCCAGGCTATTAAAAATTTTATTATTTTTTTTGTTCTCATTTGCGTTTTTAAATAGATTAGTTCCTAGGTACTCGTACTTTTTACTTCTGTATCTTTAAAAAAACAAGATATAGTATTTACAGATTCACTCTATTACATCTTATTTTTTTTATATATCGCGAAGAAAGTAAACTATTCCAGACTATACTATGTTGTCACACATAGTTGCAAATTATTTAACTCTACTTAATTTTAAGTGCATAAAGTTATTTCGATATATTTTTTTTAAATAAGTGATGGTAGATTTAAATAATAACAAGAGTATTAGCAAATTATACAGTACGCGCAATACTTGAATAAATTACTGTACATAGTCAATAGTCATAAAATGCATACAGAATACACAAGTCTCAATACATAATATTATTATATTTATCTGTGTGTTATTCGTCAATATACAGAACATATTTTTTTACATTACATAAAACAGCGATGTGGATTTAACGATAATTTGAAAACAAGCTTTGCAGTACAACTGTAGACCTTCCTAGAAAGGGGTATTTGGCTACACATGGCTGATGGGAGGCTTTGGCCGTGGTTAGTCACCATCCTACCGACAAAGACGTACCACCAAGCGATTTAGCGTTTCGGTACGATGCCGTGTAGAAACTGAAAGGGGTGTGGATTTTCATCCTCCTCTTAACAAGTTAGCCCGCTTCCATCTTAGACTGCATCATCACTTACCATCAGGTGAGATTGTAGTCAAGGGCTAACTTTTAAAGAATAAAAAAAAACAACGATGCGGGGTCATGAAGATAATTTGAAAACAAGCTCTGCAGTACAACTGTAGACCTTCGTAGAAAGAGGTCTTTGGCTATACAATTGCGTCTAGAATTTGCAACTAAACTAGCTCGTTTACGAACATCGTAAGAATAATACCCTCAATATAGTTGTCCGTGCAGTAATCTGGAATAGTGCCAGAGCACATTCAACTTTCAGGACAAATTTCCTTTAGACAGTTTTATATTCATTCCTACAAAATAAGAGTTGCGGTAGGTAAGAGATTTTGAATATTGAAAACAAGTGTCTTCTGTCTTCTAATCTAATTTTAATATAAAATATATACATTACTAGATATTACAGATTATTTGATTTTGTTACGAACTACTTTTTGTCATCAGATTAGTCGATGGTCTTCCTAGACATAGACCTTAAGAAGACTTTCAAAGACAGAAGATTTCCAAAGACAACACCTTAGGTACGTATTCTGTTTGAAAGCCGTTGGTGACAAGTGGCCACCTATGACACGTTTAATTTTCCGCCTAATTAATAATGGAGGAAGAGGTGTCGACCGATACTGTGCTTTATTGTGTGGGGTCGCCATTCGAGCTCCTTAATAAACTTTCATATAGTTGTATTTACGTACATTTTTAACACAGGTTAATAGCTCAAGGACAATTTTAAAGTCATCAATACAAAAATAACCTACGTCCACTGCTCCTACTGACTGTGGGCCAGTAAGTACTATGTCTATATCTACGGATTATGAGGTCTATGGTTTGAGCCTTGGGTTGACTTACAAAATACACACATACAGTAAGAATTTTCAGTGTATATTAAATCATTAAATTGAATCGTTCTTCCCCAAAAACCGCAAGGCATCGGCAGTGAGTAGATAAAACAATTACTTTGAAACAATAGTAGCTATTGCAAACTATAAGCCGCGCATTGTCTCTGTCACCCATAGACAAATGATAGAATAGAGCAAAGCGTGGATTAATACCGGGATTAGTGTCACTCACCGTAATCTACTTAGTCTATTAAACTCACACTATGCTGTATTAATCATAGTTTAGTTTCAATAAATACCTCATTAATTATAAAATACGATACTATTTAAAGTATTTACCAATGTTAACTTGAGCCGTAGGTGTTAACATATTATGCACTTCATAAATGTGAGGAGGAATCTCCTATAAATCTTTAATATCATGATTTGTAGACTCAGCATCATGAAAGTAGTCCCGCGGCTAAAACCTGAACTAAAATTGACAGCGTCTTACACAAATGACAATAAGACATTAACGCCGCGTCTACGGGGCTTATTTTGTGGCGCGGAGTATACAGTGTAAACGAATGAGACCAAGGTAAATAAATTATAAGTGCGACAAAGACGTATTGCACTACTTATGTACCTTAGCAAACATTGCATACCTCATTTTAAAATTATCTACGTTTTGATGGCCTCCGTGTCGGAGTGGTATGCGCGGTGGATTTACAAGACGGAGGTCCTGGGTTCGATCCCCCGGCTTGGCCGATTGAGATTTTCTTAATTAGACCAGGTCTGGCTGGTGGCTTCCGCCGTGGCTAGTTACCACCCTACCGGCAAAGACGTACCTACCGCCAAGCGATTTAGCGTTTCGGTACGATGCAGTGTAGAAACCGAAAGAGGTGTAGATTTTCATCCTCCTCCAAACAAGTTAGCCCGCTTCCATCTTAGATTGCATCATCACTTACCATCAGGTGAGATTGTAGTCAAGGGCTAACTTATAAAATAATAAAAAAAAATCTAGCTACGAGTATACACAGAAAAAATAATTTCAAACCAAAAAGGAAACTAACACTTACCTCTTCTCTTATGAATTCTGGACAAAGATCCATGTGCTTATTAATAACACAGACTGCACCAACACATACTCTGTCTACGGGTAGGTATACTCACTGAGGAGTGCAGTGTGCCACTTATTCATTGTTAGAAGCCTATAGACTGCATCGGTTACTGGAAATAGAACTATCGATCTTATAACTTCAATATACCTACTTGATATCACAGAAGTACCAACTATCAAAGTGTGATTGCAGACGTGCGATTGCTTTGAGGAATAATCTCTCTGCTAGGAATACATCCTGAAATATCGAATATTATCACACCAAATATTGATACTCGTATGAATAGGCTACTTGCCTCTTATGTAAACAGTATTTAAACTAAATTATAGAAGTATTATATGCTATATTTTATATTGTCCCGTCAAAAAACCAGTAAAAAATTTAATATAAATAAAAAAATAACTACGTAAAATTTTTGCCGCCGAAACACAACACATTAGCAAGTGACGTCATTTATAGAGATAACAGCGTGATTGGCGTTAGCAGTGATGTGATATATCACGTCACCGCAAGTGCCAATCACAAATCGATGCCTTGTAGCGAATGACGTCACAGTTTATGATTGGCGTTTGCGGTGACGTGATAAAAATACAATTTTGTTTTATAAAAATATTACAATTATGAGATTATTTTCACAAATAAAAATTTGATAAGAGTTTCTAGGCATCTAAATTGCCTATATATGCAAAAAATCTTCTTAGTTTTATACAGCAGGCGAGTAGCCTATTTCTTTCGTACTCCTCCTGTAAGCAATTTAACGACCATTTTTGCTATACTGCGACACTCAATTAGTTTATAGGCAGGGGCGTAGCTATCGCAATATCAGCCGTATAAAAGATACGGGGCCCTCGGACTAAGGGGCCCTTCACGTGTTAAAGCAAAAATTTGTAAAATATAGGTACCTAATCCAGAATCTCTTTTTCCCTGGCTAAGCGAGCGCCCAAAAGATGGAAACATGCTGCATAGGTTAAGTCACTGTCATATTTATTTTAAGCGAATAAGCAGCATTTTTGTTTCTTTTGTGAGAAATATTTACCCTTCATTTGGCACTCCAAGTAATTTTGATACACACACATAAAGGCCTTACTGTCAACAATGTTGTCAACTTACTGCTACATTCAGAACAAGACCTAACATGCGACCGAGTAAAGAGTTATAGACAAAATATCTTCCACTGGCGGCAAAGTAGTCCCAGCCCCATCACTTTCCTTCTAACGCAATGAAAGAGATAGCGGTATTTCTGGTTGCACCGCCGTTGCTTGAAGTTTGTCTATTTCTCTGCACGAGACTATCTCATTAGTCGCACGTTAGTACCATTGAGTAAAATAGTCTAGAGTATACTTCAGAATTAATATTTTAAACATCATATATACCAAATACATACTGCTTTGTATTTTTTTTTTATGTTACGTCAGATAAACATTGAATCATTATTATTTTAAATCGCAAGCCAATTTAGTGTAACAGGGATATCGTCGATTTCTAGGAAACATTGAAACTCAGTCAATGCAACTTTAAACATCACAAGAATTTACCAGGAAATTACAAGAATTATTCAGCGCAGTGACTTACAAAGAATACTCGTACACTGCTAATGTCAAGAAAATTTGATTTAATGAATACTTACCTACATGATAGTTTAATCGAGACGCACGGAAGTGCGTCAGCCAAATAGAGAGAACGGCTGATAAACGATTTACTCTAATCAATTGACACGTACCTGCTACAAACTACATCAAACGATTGATGCTACAAAATCGTAATATACTGAAATATACGAAATTTCAATTGGTTTGAAAAATATTCTTATTGAATATATACCTAGACATACAAAGCTATAGACGAACGGTGACGAACTACTTATAACAAACGAATTTATTTTACTTCATACGATGTAGATTTTAATAATAAATAATAAATAATAATAAAATCCTTTAATTTTAGTAGTTTTTATTTGACTTCAAAAAAAGGAGGAGGTTCTCAGTTCGACGAGTATGTTTTGTTTTTTTTTAAATTATTTTTTTAACCGCCGTTTAAATCATAAACTTTTAGGATTTTCAGACGGTTCTTTCCCTTGGTTCTTTCAGAAACGGCTTTAATTTATACGCTACTGGCTTAGCACCGTTTTCAAAGCGATCAGAAGGTAGCACATCGTCATTTTCATCATCATCATTTTCAACCCATAATCGGCTTACTGCTGAGCTCGAGTCTCCTCTCAGTATTAAGACTATTAAGAAAATTCTCTGGTATGCAGGTTTCCTTCACCGTTTGAGACACGTGATATTCAATTTCTTAAAATGCACACAACTGAAAAGTTGAATGTCTCGGACCTGATTCGACCCCACCTTCCGAAATCGGAGGCAGAGGTCATATCCACTGGGCTGTCACGGCTCTTAGCACATACGATGTTATATTTTGCTTTTTAATTTATTTGCAGTCGGTTGAATTTTTTTGGTTATTACAACAGACTATTTGCTCTAATCGGTTGACACGAACACTGCTACGGTCTACGACGATCGATTCTACTTATAAAGCATACAAATGTTTACTACGGCTCGGAATCGGTGCCGCCGGACATCGACGTCTGAATCAATTATTAAAACCCTTGTATCGATTTGGTCATTTACTACCAGCTGTACTTTACCATTGGTAAGGATTAAGACACACTGACTTTACTCGTGATTTTTAATATTTTTTACACATTTTATTTCATTTCACACGATGAAGATTCTAATTTTAGTAGTTTTTTGTCCAAACAAACTAAGCGAATAGTACTACTTGTAGAGCTTACTGTGCCGTGGGAGACTAACATTCCGAAGGACCACAATATAAAAGTGAATAAATATTATAACCTAACAAATGACCTAAAAATGGCTATGTAGTTAGTCTGTACGGCGTAAAAGTAGGTGCGAGAGGATTACCAGATATATTAGAACGAGTATCCAAAGCTGATCTAATAGGATCTTATCAAATTTGGCTAAGCAGGCAGAACAACACTAGCAGAGAATGGGAATCCTGTAGTCACAAGTTCAGGGCTCTGCTCGGAGATTTTCTCTCTACCACGCGATGGACCCGGCACCCACACGGTGAATCCATGGAATGCTAAGATATTCGTCTCATTTGTTTAAATTTTTAATGTTCCTACTCATGCATGCTTATTTACAGCCTTCTAGCAGTAATAGTCTCTGCGCTAAACCGCGGTCAGACGGACTGACGGACGGACATAGCGAAACTATAAGGGTTCCTTTTAGATTACGGAACCCAAAAAACTATCTAGCAACCCTTTGCCAGTATTAAAGACAATATAAACCTTTAGGGAGTCGGATGTAGGGCTGCTATAAGGATAATAATATGATGTCTTATCTACTTTTAAGTACCTGTAGTCTTTCAAAGCTACAATGATCCAAATTCCACAGCTGTCAAACGTAAATACAATTTGGTAGGTGCATAGGTCGAAAAACTTTTATAAATCACAAAGATCTGGCTCTGAAACATAATACTAAAAAGTTAAAATTATTTGCCTGTTACACTTTCATATTCTGTTCTTTTCTGTCTCTCAGTCACAAATTTTCATGTTGAATTTCATAATTGTTATTTACAATTAATGGTATTTTCTGAATATCTTTCATTATTTCACAGAACAGACAAAGTGTACACAATTCAATATTTACAATTATGAAATTTAGCAAGAAATTTTATGTACACTTTCAGAGACAAAAATGAACAGGGTATGAAAGTGTAACAAGCAAATAATTATTAGGTCCAGAGCCCGATCTTTGTGATTTTATAAAAGTTCGTATACAAAAAATACCATTGCCGAGAGATAAAAAAAGTTTCCGTTGCGATTTTTTTTTTACCTACAGCACAACTTAGAAGTCGACCCCTTTACTACATGATCTGAAGCAGCACAGACCAACCACTGATCCAATGAGCCAGAATTTATAATATTATGTTCAAATATTTAATCACTACGTGATCCTAGTTTTCCAGTTTATAAAGTTATGTCGCTTATTCAATAACCGAGGCGTAGAAATACCGACTGTGACCTACAATTTTGCAATATTTAGAACGGATATTTGATTCTATCGGAACTAGATGGAATAGGAAATAAAATGCAAATCCACTTTTTTATTTTCTAATATAAAAATTTCCTTCATACTTCCCTACGATTTAATCTAGCGAGACATTGCATCCTTTTAATATAAATATAAATGGTTAAGATTTTCTAAGCATTTGACATACATGAATGCTAAATATTTCTAAAATTTAGCATTCATGTATGTCAATCATTATTACCATCATCATAATCATCATCATCATCATCATCATCATCATCATCATCATCATCATTATCATCATTTCAGCAGATGAACGTCCACTACAGGATAGGCTTTTTGTAGGTACATCTAAACATTACGATCCTGAGCCTGCAGCGAATCCCTGCGACTTGTTTGATGTCGCCAGTCCACCTGGTGGAGGGTCGACCAACACTGCTTTTTCTAGATTAAAGCACCATGGGACCCCAACGTCCATCGCTTCTTCTAACTATGTGCCCCACCAATTGCAAAATAAAATAATAACCAATAATAACACTTACTCATATTACTGTTCCACATGACGATAATCTGGTTAATCTGGAAAAGGAAAAAGTATCAAAATACGAGTACTTGGACCTTGCTCACGAGAGTACCGCCATGTGGAATGTTAAGTCAATTATTATTGTTCCGCCAGTTGTTTCAATCAATGGTCTTACAGCGAAAAGCTTCGATCAACGTCTTATGAAGCTTTCACTTAACTGTTGAATCAAGAGTCAGATGCAGAAGGCAATGATTATTGAGATGGCGCGTATTGTGATTCCTCACTCTGGAGCCCTGACCACCGGTTGCTTGGGCACTCAGATGTCCCGCAGCGAGAAAGTTTCTTTTTTTATAAATATTTAATAGTGGTTTGTATTATATTTTTGTATTAACATTGTTTAAAATTACAATAACCAACTTAAGCTAACTTATCCTAATAACTATACAAATCATGCCCACGTGGAATGGTGGCAAGAATACTGGCTGCATTTCAGCGCTGGACAGCCTTATATCAAATTAATTGATTATACGAGTTATTATTTCACAACATGTGAATCGCTTCTCGGAAATAAATCTGTTAATTTAGTAGGTACATAAATAGAAAATGTTCTCCTGAAAAAATTCAATATTACACAGTCGTAAAATATATGCCAGAATGCCATTGCTATTTTTATTTAAATATGAATTCTATGCTATTGATTACCTGGATAATAAATATTATCTATACAAAAAAATATTATTTAAATGTCCGTTTGTAATTTTTAAATAAACATTGATTACTTGTGTGATAATATGATTAATATAAGATACCAAATACGGTAGGTAATTGTTTTAAAAAAATATGTATTTTAATGGTTTGTTTGTTTGTTCCGGCTTATCTCTAAAACAGCTAATTTATATTATTTTCCAGTTGAAAGCTATATCAGAGAATGACATATTAAATATTTTAGCTCATCAGGACTGGGTAAAACCGTAAGGCGTTCGCTAGATTTAAATTAATATCACGTACATAATATGCCAAAACGTTTTAACTCCAGGTTAATATTAACACGGAATTAAAACGCTTTAGCATAATTTCTCCAGAAAGTTTTGAGCGGGCATGCTAACAGCACCTCATTAAAGTGACGTCACTTTATGGCCTGCAGCTATCCAATCGGAACCGCGCACCACCGGATACAAAAATAGTCGTGCGAGGACAGGGGAAAAGTGGTTATTAGTACTTTTAGACGTTTTAGAAGTTTTTAACCGACTTCCAAAAAGGAGGAGGTTCTACGTTCGGCTGTATGTATGTTTTTTTTTTTTTTTTTTTTTTTTTTTTTTATGTATGTCCAGCGATAATTCCGTCATTTGTAGACCGATTTTAATAATTCTTTTTTTGTTTTGAAGGGTTTGATTCCAGGGTGGTCCCATTTTTTTCATGTCAGGACTTGATGATGGCATCCTGGAGAAATTGAGAGGAACTTTCGAAAATCGTAAAGACGGCTAGTGCGTTTGTTAGTGTTTCCATAAGGTATTTTAAACCACTACAATTTTATGAAGGTCTGGAGTTGGTCTGATGATGGAGCCGATACACAGACGATGGAACTCGTCAACGATTTACAGCAGGTACCTTTTGTTTGGGCTTGATTTATTTGTATTGATGAGAACTTTCCACCGAGATGGTTGTGACTGTATTAAGGGTCTGGTGATGAAGACGAAGGACAGTGAAGAGAACTCCTCGACGGTTCACAGTAGCTACCTTGTGTTTGGACTTGATAAATTTGTATTGATGAGAACTTTCCACCGAGATGGTTGTGACTGTATTAAGGGTCTGGTGATGAAGACGAAGGACAGTGAAGAGAACTCCTCGACGGTTCACAGTAGCTACCTTGTGTTTGGACTTGATAAATTTGTATTGATGAGAACTTTCCACCTAGATGGGTTGTGACTGTATTAAGGGTCTGATGATGAAGATGAAGGATAGTTAAGGGAACTCCTCGACGGTTCGCAGTAGCTACCTTGTGTTTTGACTTGATAATTTTGTATTGATGAGAACTTTCCACCTGGATAGGTTGTGACTGTATTAGAGGTCTGGTGATCAAGATGAAGGGGAGTTAAGGGAACTCCTCGACGGTTCACAGTAGCTACCTTGTGTTTGGACTTGATAAATTTTATATTGATGAGAACTTTTTACCCATATGGATTGTGACTGCATAAGCACGCCATAATTGTGACTGCATAGGGGGTCTGGTGATGAAGACGGAGGACAGTCACTTTTCACGTTTTTCTGAATATTCATTTTACGTGTGGATAAAGGGGGAGTGAAATTTTGTATATGAGTTAAGGTAGTATTTTTAAAATTGGGATTGTTGGACTTAGATACTTATCATAAGAAAATAACGTTTCAACTAATTGCTTATTAATTTTTGTTCACACTCAGTAGGTGTGCTAACACTAAAAATTAAAAAATGAAAATTTTAATAAAAAAAATTCAACCGACTTCCAACTCAAAAATTAACCTAAACTAAAAAGCAAAAAATAACATCTTACCTATGTGCTACCTTCTTATCAGTTTGAAGGCGGTGCCAATCCAGTGTCATGTTTTAATTAAAGCCGTTTCTGAAAGAACCACAGAAATTGTGTAATTTAAACGGCTTGAATTAAAACATCACTGGTTTGGCACCGCGTTCAAACTGATCAGAAGGTAGCACATAGGTAAGATGTTATTTTTTGCTTTTTAGTTTAGGTTAATTTTTGAGTTGGAAGTCGGTTGAATTTTTTTTATTAAAATTTTACACATTCCGAGTCCATCGTATAAAAGCTATCGATCAGTTTGATGCGTTGTGTATGAAAATAAATACTTTAGTTGTACGGCGATGTGTGTCTAACGGTCAGTTGTCATTTACTTGCGGTGTAGAGTGGTGCAGTATTGTTTTTGCTGGACACTTCCCGATTTCCTTGACCGACAAGTGTCGGTCAGTTTTCGGCGTGTCTCTCGCGCGGTTGTTTTGACTGCTGTGTTTGTGTTGTGTTGTGTTGAGTGATCTATGTGTTGAGTTGTTTGTGTTTGAAAAAGTAAGTTTGTGTTTTTTATGAACTGAAATAGATTTATACATTTTGAAATAAAATATACAGCTTATCCTTTACGGTGCATTGGAGCTTGCTTTCAATACGCGAGTGTCCGTTGAAGTAAAAGGAAACAAGTTTGTAAAAGACTATTTCAATAAATTGTCATTTTGAATTTGTAAAGTCAAAATATTTCGAAAATTTCCTTGTTCCAAAAACAATTTTTTCTGTAATTGATTTTCCCAAATATTTATCTACATTGTGTATAATTATTGTGAGGATTTTTTTTAATTCTCAGAAAAGTATTATAATCGTGAGCTATCTATATTACCTATCTACTTATAAACTTCATAATATTAAATCACGATTAGATTTATTACTATTAATCTACACACATAAATCCATGTACATATATATATTTTTTTATTCTTTACAAGTTAGCCCTTGACTACAATCTCACCTGATGGTAAGTGATGATGCAGTCTAAGATGGAAGCAGGCTAACTTGGTAGAAAGAGGATGATGAAAATCCACACCCCTTTTCGGTTTCTACACGACATCGTACCGACATCGTACGTCTTTGTCGATAGGGTAGTAACTAGCCACGGCCGAAGCCTCCCACCAGCCAGATATAAATTATTTAAATTGTTATAATAGTTTTTCATTAATCAGTTTGATTAATACGTGAACAAATTTATTTGATTATAGTATTTTATTTTCTTACTAAACTAGTATAGTAAATAGTTACTATAACTATTTACTATACTAGTTTAGTAAGAAAATAAAATACTATAATCAAGTAAACGTTACAGGCAGTACAGTTTTTGCTTGGCGCATTTCGTGATCAACACGTGGAAAAGTTTTGGCGAATTTCAGCACGCCCGCCATTATTTAGTTGTGTTTCATTGTTTTGCATGTCTTAATATTTTGCATGTTTTAGTTTTACACATGTAAATGAACGTAATGCTGTTGTATAACTTGAAGTATACGTCACAGTTGTAACTTCATTTACATTGTTTACAATTACTGTTGAGATGTTTCTATTTATCTATCACTTTATATTATTTTTAATTTGTAAATATAAAGTGATAGAAAAAAGCTGTGCAATCCTCCTGCATCTTATAAGTTAAGGTTCTGTGTTTTATTATACACTTACTAGCAGATGCGATGCGGTTTCACCCGCGTGGTTCCCATCCCGCAGGAATACGGGGTTCAAATATAGCCTAAATCACTCGGAAATAGTGTAGCTTTTTAACAGAAAAAAAAATTTACAATCGGTTCAGTATAACATATTTAATGCAAACAAACAAATAATCAAATGTTAGCATACTTGTAGATAAATAGCCTCTTTGGTCCTGTGTTTAGCCTCTGAGACCACATGGCTTTGGATCACGAGGTTCTAGGTTTGAATTCTGGGTCAGACTATAAGGACTGAGTTTTCTTTCTTCTAAAAAATTTTCAGTTAAACCTTTTAGCCCAAAGTTGGGATGTTGATAGTGTTGACCCCCCGTGCCTCAAGCTGAATTATCATTAACATCTGATAATTTTAACTGCATGTATCCAGGTATTCATTGCGCGGTTGATGTCATCGGTAATTTTTTTTATTTTTTTACAATCATGTCAACCCTTGATTACAATCCCACCTGAAATTAAATGATGATGCAATCTAAAATGGAAACGGGCTAACTTGTTAGGAGGATAACAATCCACACCCCTTTCAGTTTTACATGACATCGTATCGGAACGCTAAATCATTTGGCAGTCTTTGCCAGTAGGGTGATAATTAGCCAAAGCCAAAGCCCCCACCAGCTAGACCTGAACCAATTATTAAAACTTCAATTTTCATCAATCAAGCCCAGCCGGGGATCGAACCCAGAATATTCGTCTTGTAAATCCACCGCACATACCACTGCACCACGGAGGCCGTTGACCAACATTGCGCTATTATGCTAGTCACTCACCATCCGATAAACCCACATGCCTGTTCGTCGCGATGTGCATGACATCATGCAAATCGCGACCAACACACGATCAGTTTCATCGGATGTCAAGCCGTTAGGCAGGCATATGAGTTTATGTGGTGAGTGGCTAGCGCTGCTAGCTAAAGCTAAAGTGCTGGAATGGCGACCCCGCACTAGTAAGCGCAGTGTTGGTCGACCCCCCACCTGGTGGACTGATGACATCAAGCGAGTCGTAGGGCTCAGTATCGTGATGTTTGGAAGTCCCTACAAAAGGCCTATGTCCTGCAGTGGACGTCCACCAGCTGATATAATGATGATGATGAGTGGCTAGCATTATCTTTGCGTCCACACGAGAATAGAAATGATAGGGGTAAAACTGTGAGGCGTCTGCTAGGACATTAATAAATAGACCTATAGAGACCCTATACCTACGTAGATACTCGTACAACTATTTGACCCGTGAGTTATCAGCGAGCGATACGACCTTAGCTCCCGGTCAACGCATACCGAGCTATCTATATCTCTCCTTGATCGTATACCGTGCGATGTATTATTGATTATTGCCTTATGTAATACATAATGCAATTATATTTTTCCATTCAATGCTCAGTAGATATCGGGGAGTGTGCGTTCGACATCGTTTGTTTATCGTCTTTCATTCATATATTTTAACGACCCACTAGACAGCCAGACTCCAGATGAGAGGATATGGAGCTTAGACCCACAACACTGCTCTAATGTGGGTTGGCGGATCACAGAATAACGCCTGCTTCAATTCAATACTAACTCATTATAAAATTGCAGCCACATGTAAAATGTATGTATCTACATAATGTACCATTTTTTGACGCCCTTCGTGGCGCAGTGGTATGCGCAGTGAACTTACAAGACGGAGGTCCTGGGTTCGATTCCCGGCTGGATCTATTGAAGTTTTCTTAATAGGTCCAGGTCTGGCTTGTGGGAGGCTTTGACCGTAGCAAGTTACCACCCTACCGACAAAGACGTACCGCGATTTAACGCTTCAGTACGACGTCGTGTAGAAACCGAAAGGGGTGTGGATTTTCATCCTCCTCTTTACAAGTTAGCCCGCTTCACTTACCATCAGGTGAGATTCTAGTCAAGGGCTAACTTGTAAAGAATATTATAAAAAAAACGTTTACTTATGTTATATAAAATTTCTTGAGACATAGAAACATAACTTTTATATGGAAAAACGAATAACAAAATCCACATTAGATCACGTGGAGTCCCAGGTAAAAGCTTGTTTTGTAAAGAAACTTTTCGCGGCACAGCAACATGCAAAAATATGCTTTGCAATCGGGCCAAACCACTTTCAACAGAATGTTCATATAACAATAAAATGGTACGTATATAAAGTTCACATTCGTTTCTTTCAGCCGAGACATATTTATGATGCAATTAACTGAAACACACACTGCATTTTATAATCACAGTGCACAAACAGTCGCAGCTTGAGGTGACACAATAATTGAGGAAGTTTGAAAAAATAACTGTAAATAAGTCGCCGAGTGTAATTCAGACTAATATACGGGGTTCAAAATTCTTTGAAATTAGATTTCGATGACGAGAAATGTATTTTGAAATGAGGACAAAAGGAATGTGAATTCAAATGCACAAAATAAATTAATGTACGATGGAAAACATGTTATTAATTTTAGTAGCAATTATAGTTTACATAACTTTTGCCTTTCATTGACAAAGATGCTTGGAAGCAAAAGGATGATTCATCTAAACGCAATATTGAAAAGTAAATTAGTTATTGTAGACAACGATTATTTTAAACTAGCGGACGCCCCAGTTTTCACAAATCCCGCTAGACCTATGATTTTTTTCGGGATGAAAAGTAGCCTATGGATTAACATCCAGAATAAAATCGATTTCAGGCAAATCGCTTCAGTAGCCGCAGCACAAAGGACGAACAAACATACACATTTACACACAAACTTTCGTCTTTATAATATTGGTGTTAAGAGAAATTGTTGATTTTCTTGCCAGTTCTTCTCAGCAGAACCTGTCTTCTGTGTGCCTGTGGATGAGTCTCCATTTGTCATTTCAATAGAGTTCATTTCAATAAGCGATTCTAAATTTGAAATTGTATTTTTTTATTCTGATTTGAGTTTTACATTTAGTTTGTTTTTTACATAATGAACGTTTATACAATAAGAGGTAGCATTAAATTATTTTTATCTATAAATTAAGTGATATAAAGCAAACATAATAAGTAAGTGAACTTTTAAAGGTTAATTTATTAAAAAAAAAATATAGTCAAAATTAAACTTAATAATGTCAGCGATGGTTGTAATTTTAGGAGTATCTCAAATGCCTATTATAGTTCAAATGATGACACTTACACATCATAGTAAAATTAATATGGAATTTCTAAAATACTTTGTACAATTGAAGTCTATAAAAAACGAATGGCATTCGAATAATCCTAACAATTGTAAAGCAAAATAAACAAAGTCGTTTAATGTAGAATATATTACGAACGCGAATACATTGCACGGGAGAATATAAAATGCGAAAACGTAGGCGCGACCTCCAGATACAAATTATTTTGGTCACCTTGCAACGTCAAACGGTGCGATGCAAGAATTCGAACTCCGTCACTAGTTGCTCGAATAATGATCCCTTAACACATATACATATATCACTAACGGAGCTCGCGACTTCGTCCGCGTGGAAATCAATTTCACCAATTTAACTTTTAAAAATTCTTGAATCAAATTATATTATTAATCAATCAAATTTTTAAAACTGTAACTCTAAAAATTAAGGACTTTCCATACAAACCTTGAACCCCTATTTCACCCCCTTCTATTTTCATTTTAGGATTAAAAAGTACCCTATGTTTTGCTCCATGGTCCCATTCACCATTATACCAAAATTCATTTTGATCGGTTCAGCCATTTAGCCGTAAAAACGTAACAGGCAGACAGACAGACAGACTTACTTTCCACGTCCATGCTTAAAGATTAAGAGTCTGAAAGCCGATGTTATTTGGTTACCGTACTAACCTATGGTAGGAGACAAACTTTCAGCTTTTATAAAACGAGGTATGTCTGGCTATCGCAGGTTCATTCTACAATAAAAAAAATCATTTGTTTAAAACTATTACGCTATGGTACTAGCATGTATGCTTAAAGTAGCTAATTATAGTTTTATATCCGTACTTGTGCCAGTTTCATTTGATAATATACCTACGTAGTAAAGTTTTTTTATTATTTTTTGAATATTTTCAACCGTAAACCCGTCAGCGGTTATGTACGCGAGAAAGTGTAGTCATAAAAACATGATTAATTACCTAGTAGCAGTCTTGTTAGTATCTTGAATTTTTAGCTTTGAATATTATAGCTTTATACATATTTTAGCTTTTTTTATCTCTCATTTATTTACTTTATTTTCTTTACTGTATTTACTTACTTTACTTTATTTACTAACACTTTTAAAAAATTAAAAAAGGAACCCTCCCGCTGCGGGACATTTGAGTGCCCAATTAGCTTTGAATATCGTTATTATTATCCTATGTTAAAATGCTCATCCTTACCTATTTTTCCAAATTCTTCTCTCTTCTTATAGGGAAGAACTTAAACCCACCATGCTATTCCAATGCAGATTAGTGATCAAAGGGTTAGCGGGATAATATTAATGGGATAGGTACTGATCCAACGCATGGAGGCTTAACACAAATTCTCAAGTCTGGCTTGCTACTGAGAATTGCATATTATAAAGAAAATAATTCATAGGAGGAATCCAGAATCCTATGGTACTGAATAATATAAAATAACCACTAGACCAACGGGGCAGAGGATCTTTCTTTGAGCTTGATAGCATTATTTGAGAAAAACGCTGATTTACAAACATCCATACATACAGGTGATTTTGTACATTTGATAATTTGATAGGCTCAAAGTCACTCTGCGGGCGATGGAACGATCAATGCTTGGAGTTTCTCTGCGTGATCGAATTAGAAATGAGGAGATCCACAGGCGAACCAAAGTCACTGACATACGAGTAGCTCAGAGAGTCGCGAAGTTGAAGTAGCAATGGGTCGAAAAGCCGATGGACGTCGGGGTCCCAAGGTGCTGGAATGGCGACACCGCACCAAATTGCAGTGTTGATCGACCCCCCACTAGGTGGACCTAGGACATCAAGCGGGTTGCAGAGAGCTGCTGGATGCTGGAGGTTCAAGACCGTTGTGAAGGAGGTCCATGCAAGAGGCCTATGTTGCTGATAATAATGATGATGATGATGATGATGATGATGATGATGATGATACAAACGGGTTGTAATGGTTGTATACTTCTTTCTTAAAGTCTGTTATAAGCTATTTTAATTTACATAAACATTGTCGAATAGAAAATGTAACATATTTTGTCAGGAATTTATTACACGAGCTTAGTGGAAGGAAGTTAGTGTAATCACTTCACATCTCTTCTTTATTTATGATTTTCCTAATGCCGACTGAACATAAACTATTTCGCTAATGTCACGATGATTTAGAAGACACGCCTCAGTGAGATTGTTACGTGATTTTGTATCTGACAATCTAAATGATTGTCAGTGTACTATCCTACTAATATTATAAACGCAAAAGTTTGTATGGATGTTTGGATGTTTGTTACTCTTTAACACCGCTACTACTGAAGCGATTTGGCTGAAATTTGGAATGGAAATAGGTTTTACTCTGGATTAACACATAGACACCCGATTTTATTCCGAAAAAATCCATGGTTTCTAGAGACTTGCGAAAACTGAAGATTTTGATGATATGAATGTTTGGAACTCTTTCACGCCTCGACTATTGAACTGAATTAGCTGAATTTTGTTATTGATATATATTATAGCATTACACTTAGGCTACTTTTTATTCCGGAAAAATCCATGGTTCCCAAGGGTTTTGTAAAAAACTAAATTCCACGCGGACGAAGTCGCGGGCGTCCGCTAGTGTGTATATAAAAGTAGTGTAAACTAGTAGGTACATACTAATTTTAAATGCGAAAGTAAGACTCTGTCTTTTTGTCTGTTACATTACACGGAAACCGATTTTTATGCAATTTGGAATAGATAAATAGGACATTGAAACATAGCACAGGATACTTCTCACCCGAAAAATTTCATGAGAAACGGAGTCGTTAGTATATTACCTAATTAATGTTTAGATTAACTATGTACCTACGCAGGAGTATACAATGTACAATTAGTGTGTATTCAAACACAAGTGCACTCTCTATACCCTCACTTTTATATAGGACGGCAGACATGATAAATGAAATATCAGGCGCAGGATTGACGGTTTTACAAACAGACAATGTTTTTTTTATTGACCTGACGAAACCCCAATAACATATTTTTTTTTATTGTTCTGACGGGATCCCATTAACACATTTTATATTGGCCTGTCAAATATTCCAATAATATATTTTATTTATTGACCTGACGCGAGATTCAAACCCTGAACCTCATTGACCGTACCCGAACCAGCTAACTACCAATGAGGCAATATATTATACAGTAAAACTATAGTAGTGTAAACATAAAAAAATTGATAACTAACCTTTTAATTATAATGGCGCTGAGCCTTAACCACCGGTTGCTTGACTACCGCAGCGGGAGAGTTGAATTTATTTTTATGTATTTTTAATAGTATTTTAGTGTATTATTAACATTGTTAAAAAATTTAAAAAGAAGTGACAAATAAAAAAAGGAGAGAAAAAATAAATACACTATTTTTTAAAGTAATTCTACTAGTTCCAAAGTAAATTTGTGGGAAATTTCGTCATCCACAACATAATATTTTGAAAATTGAAATTTTTATTTTAGTTTGTCATAAATTTAGTTAAACTTAGTAGCATACCATCTTCATTATAATCCTATAAGTCCGGATTTTTGAACCTGTGAGTCGCGACCCCCAGGGAGGGGGCATAACCACAAGTTAATTTTTTTTACAATACAATGAATTTTGTCTATGGCAGTGATGACATTTTCATCCCGCCCTTGAAGATTTTTGTTCAATATATTTAAATGCTCAAATAAGTCAGAAAGAAAAGCCGAAAGGAATTCCGGGTAGTAAATGTATTTGTAAATGTATTAAAAAAGTAGATGTAGGTAGGGAGGTCGCAACATAGTTCTTCATACTAAAAGGGCCGTGGTACGAATAAGGTTGAAAAGCCCTGCTATAAGTGATTTGAACTCTGGTTTCCCATAGCACGGTGAATTAGAGGAGTCATTATATTAAACGTTCGCTAATACTGTTTAGGGTTCCTCTCAATTTTGCCGCCACCCTGGAGTACGTACACTACACTGCACTAATTGTTTTGGAGGCGATCCAAAATACATACTTAACCGAATTTCACGGGTGGCGTGGTGCATAGAAAATTGTTGCTCCGTACAAATTTAGTGAAACAATAAAATAGATGGTAAGTCTACTTGAGCTCGGATAATTATATTTATACTACTATAACATAACGTGGGATGGGACCCCCCTCTCGCTCTCCGCTCCGCTCTACTCCAAATGCACCGCTTATTTGCTTCGTTCATTATCATCTCATATTCGGCTCACTGCTGAGCTCGAGTCTCCTCTCAGAATGACAGGGATTAGGCCAATAGTTCACCATGCTCGCCCAATTGTATGACAAAAACTGTGATAACTCTGCTAATATCCGACCGCAGAATACACTATGTACCTACAGTAAAATACCCTTTTATAGTTAGCGTAGTATAATTTGTGTATGTCGAAATATCATAAACTTCTAGCTGTACCTCTTTAAGCACTAAACTATTAGAGGAATTATACAACAAACTGTTTTTAAATTAAACTCAAAATAACTTTATTATAAATCTTGTTAACTAATACTGATGACCCATATAGACATCTCAACTCCCTAAGATGAGCTGCAAAAGACAAATTAGAGTCGAATGAGTGACATTATACTTATCTTATAAACATCTAAAGATATCGTATTTTTCTCTTTGAAGATTTTAAGCCATCCACAAACGTTTCAACTTTCAAGCCCAACTCCGGTTTGTAGTAATGTAGTAATATTCTACCGCACTCGATACTTTTATCATGATGCACGAACATTTTAATCTAAGTACTAATACTTATATAATAATAAAGCTGAAAAGTTTGTTTGTTTGGTTGAACGTGCTAATATCGGTCTACTACTACAGGTCCGATTTGAAAAATTCTTTCAGTGTTAAATAGCCCATTTATTGAGGGAGGCTTTTCTCGATAAATTGGCTATATATTATCCCCGTATTTCTACGGGAACGGGAAACACGCGGGTGAAACCACGCGGCGTCAGCTAGTTATGATATAAAAGCAACACACACTTACCTAACAGTGTGGATATATAGGTATAATAAAGAGTAATAGATGATAGAATTATTATCTATGTTTGCTGATAGAATATCTTAGCTCAGCTGTTAATAAAGTTTATTTAATGTAGAAAATTCACGTGTTATTTAAATATTTATATCTACTCATCAGCAGAGGAGCTACGTAAGCATTGTCCAAATGGAAAAACGTTCTTTCAAAAGTTTTGACGAATTGGCTTGTCTGTATACAGTTTAACAGTTTATTTTCAGTTATCACGAAATATATGAGCATAATTATTTCTTCTTTTTTTGATTGGAATGCCTTGAAGTTTTAAGATTGGCACTGTTACTTTGAGATAGATGTTGACAAATGCCTGGCACTTTTCCGGGGCCTAATATGTTTGTTAAAAGATATACAGATAAACATCAAATATTGTAACACAAAAGCTATAACTAATTATATCTTCAATTCATTATCAATTTATTTTACCTGAAAATGCAATCTAATGGTAGGCGTCCACATATCGGCACCGTACGTGTAAGATGCATCGCGATCGCAACGTATATAAATTGGAATAGTTATAAGTATATATCATCCGTACCGCACCACGTTTCTAAATCCCTTGACTTTTTGGTAGGGTAGCAACGCTACGGCTAAAATCCATAACCAAGGGCCTTAGCCATATGACACTTCGATTCTCTTTCTACAAAACTAACAAAATGTATGGGAATGACAGATCTAATCAACAACATGATCACGTGACCTTTCTATAGTTTTCTAATTTGCGTTAGCGTTTGTAGAAAGAGAATTGGCGTGCCACATGGCTACAGGCCCAGATATCCTTAAGCTAATTTAGACAGTAAGTATATATTTCTTATTTGACCTAGAGTCGCTAAACTGAGGGTGTGATGTCACCAACTTTCCAACTGATTACTAACCACCGTGATGAGGCCTAGGAGACGGTCACTATTTTGAGGTATTGAGACTTAAATCAGTGTAGGGCTTGGTCTACGTAAAAACAACAGTGAATAGGCACGTATAGGCCTAATTGAAATAAATGAATATTGATTGAGAAAGAATACAATAAGGAACTTAATCTAACTTATCCTAATAACTATACAAATCATGCCCACGTGGAATGGTGGCAAGAATACTGGCTGCATTTCCGCGCTGGACAGCCAGGCTGATCCTTTGCGCAAAAAATGAGCCAGCCCTTCTGTCACCAGTCGAGGCAACTAGCCGTGGTGAAATGATTCGATAAATTTTTTTGGCACTGCGAGTCCATGGGTCTCCACGGCAAAAGGTACAAATATGTAACTCTCAGTCAGAGAGGCATACTTGAGCCACTTACCGGTTTCAGCTTTTTCTGCTGCGGCTCCTGGTCTTGATTCTGTCTCCCTGATATGACACGGTGCTAATTGATTCTGTCTCCCTGATATGACATGTAGCGTCCCACATTAGTGCCCGCCCCATTTCCCAGGGAACCAGCGTCAATCCATCAGGTCTCTTGCCATAATCGCGATTGATTGCTGACGGCTCGATCAGCGAGGGAATATTTATGGTGGCAAGAGCCCTTTTTATTATATCATTGAGAGATCCATGCAGAAATAGCCTACCACCACTCCTTTGGCATAAAAGCCCGTTGATTCCAAATTTACTCTATTCCTCATGGACATTTGTGCTCTAAGCATATTGATTTGATTTAATTGGAGACAATGACGCCTAATCTAACGTATCAAAAGTTACAACAAGCATCTTAAAGTTTATACGCGATGCCACATCCCTACAAACGAATAGTAGCATTTACCAATAACCATAGGTAATTCATAACAACATAAAACTTTGTTACCCAATTATAACAAGCCAGAAGCGTTGTTCAAATCCACCCAAGAGATTTCACATTTCATTAATTTCCAGAGTCCTACAGTTATAATATTAGGGTGACTGCCTACGAGCCGTGAAAGTACGAACTGAACATTTAAACATAAATACATCTGTACCTTCTCCTTCAACTAAAATGAAAATTTTGTGCTAGAACCAATATAGTTACCTAGAACAGCCTATAAAGTTAACTTACCTAACCTAACTTTATTCTTTTGTATCTATACTATATTTTGTTTAAGTTAAAAATTATAGGTAGGTGCTTCAGATAATCAAGTGGAAAATAAAAGTTAACTCTTTTTGTCCCTGGTTAAGTTAAGCGTCTAAAAAAGCGTCTTAGTCACTGTCATATTTATTTTTTCGCTCAAAATAAAAAAAAACCTTTCTTTGAAAAAGAAAGGAAAAATTAAAAAAAAAGCAAAAAAAAAATACCCTTTCATTTTGGCAAATAATTTTGATACAAGGCTCCTTCAAGGCACGCTACGCCACTGTAATATATATCGCTTTGAATTTATGCTATGTTTAAAAAAATATAGTATAAATTATTATAGAATAGCATAGCTCGTATTATAACGTATCGGTAGAATGCACCTTTACATACACACACAGAAGTTTCTAAACCGGAAAGTTCGCAAGTCCTCAAGACAAATAACCGTTTCAAACTCTGTTTTATCCAATATGTAGCATTGGATAGACAAAGTTCACGGTAATTCAAATAAATTTCCTTATGTGTTGCGGAACTTTTGGAAAACAGTGTCTTGTAAACAGATTTGGAATAAAAATTATGTTATTGAAGCTTCAAAGTTTCGATCTACTCAATAATACAAAGAAGGTAACTGTGTATAATTTGGTAGGCTGTATCCTTAGACCATTAATAACGGTCTAAGGATGTATCCAAATTATTTGTGTATTCGTCACCTAAAAGTGCACTCATTGTGCTTGTATTTCTGCCTATGGCTGATCTCTTAGTGTCAATTTTTCACAATTCAATCCATTTTCAGTGCGATGTCACGTCTTTGCGTTTTAAAGACATAACCACAGTGGAAACCAAAAAGAAATTATATTTGTAATTGTATAACATTATTTAGTCAAAAGTGTAAGACTTGACTTAGTTTCATGTAATTATTACAGGAAGCAAAAGCAACATAACTGACCACGTCACGGGCGTCCGTTAACTAAATCAAAGTCAAATTCATCTATTAATTTCAGTCAGGCTTAGGGACTTTTAGAACGTCAGGTATTGTTTTTAGTTATTGGTGATAAATAAAATCAGGCGAAAACTTTAAATTAATCTTGTGAGGGTTCTAAATGCGCCTTGGCGATTAGAGTCAAAAATAAACTCAGGGTTTTATTTTTTGTTTTAGTAAAAAAAAAACAATCGTACATAATTCAAAAGAATTTCACGCCATGGGAATTGGGAGGCAAAGACAAAACCTAATTTACAAAGTTTATCTTTAGTCCTTATTATTTGAGGCACGCTTCATAAAGTCCGTCTACCGCAAAATTTATAATAGTCCACCAACGTCGACACTTAACACAATAAATCTGGACTCTAATTATAATATTGGCGCTAAAATAGATTGTAATAGGACGTTGCCCTTCCCACCTACATACTGAGTGAATGAGCAAATACAATGAGTTAAATTCGTACCGTACAATTTTATATTACGTTCATTCATTAATTACTCTTATAATTTGAATGGATTATTATGCGTATTTGTAAGCCTTTACCTACACTTATACCGAAAAATATGTTTAAGATGTTTTTTTACAAGATAAGATAGATAAGCTATTTATTTTTATAGAATTTTTGTGTATTTTTAATATTTTTTTACCTCTTATAAAAAAAATAATCGCTGGGTTTTGGCACTTCCACACAGGGTAACTAACACCTATTGCTATCATGATCGTCATCATATCAGCCGATGGACGTCCACTGCAGGACAAGGGCCTTTTGTAGGGACTTCCAAACATCACGATCCTAAGCCGAGTACACCCATTGAATCCCTTGATGTCACCAGTCCACCTGATGGGGGGTCGACCAACATTGCGTTTTCTAGCGCGGGGTTGCCATTCCAGCTACTTTGGACCCCAACATCCATCGGCTCTTCGAACTATTTGCCCCGTCCATTGCCACTTCAGCTTTGCGAATCGTTGATGAGCTAAGTCGGACTGTGGTTCTTCTGCGGATCTCCTCATTGCTGATTCTATCACGCAGAGATACTCCGAGTAAAGCTAACATCATCATCATCATCATCATTATCAACCAATATTCGGCTCACTGCTGAGCCGAATATTGGTTGATAATGGTTTAATTGGTTGATAATTGGTTGATAATCGAGTCTCTTCTCAGAATGAGAGGGGTTAGGCCAATAATCCACCACGCTGGCCCAATGCGGATAGGCAGACTTAAAGCTATACCTTGTGCTTATTTTTTCTGTGGCTATACCTAAGTTTAAATGAGTTTGGGACAGAGTTTGTTCTGTAAGATGATGTTCGATTTATGAAATGGTTTAATACTAAAATCACTGCAATTACTGGAAATAAAGTCACTGCCACTGCTATACGATCTACCGTTGGGTCCCGGCTCAATCTGCACCGTGAATATACAGAGCGCTAAGATCTATAACTCTATGATCTCGTCTCAGCTCATTGCAATCAATATATTATACACAAGTGCAGCTGCAGTAAACAAAATATTCATAACAAAAGGCTATTCGCATCGAATGCTAAATCAGATTCGCTAACATAACAATTATCCATGAGTTTGTTATAACATATGACAGGTGGTGGATTCGCATATGAAAATGTAGAGCATTATTATACATGAATGAACATGAATCATTGTCTGGCAACACGCCGAAATGTAAAGGTTCACGCACATTAGACCAGGCTTTACAAAACTATAACTATAGGCAAGGTTACCTTATCAAATAAAACTACTAAGTGTAAGGATGGTTTTTTTATACTAAGTATAAGTTGACGGTCCAATCAAATAGCCAAATCAAATCATATGTTGAGTTGAAACCCACCGCCTTTAAACAGTCTTCGCAGGGTATACAAGGAACACGAACAACGTAATATTATTGTTAACCTGTATCCATCAATATGAAACGTTGATATCAAGGCCTGTAATTACACCATGTCCTTCAGATTGAAACACAGCAATGCTGTATGGTCGTAGAATAAATAATGATGGCAGTATTTCCCGGACAAGCTCTTTCAAAGAACACTTTACATAAAATACTCAAACAGTATAGTTACTCAGTAAGTCATCATTGATAGCCTTTCTTATAGAAGGGATATGGCTCAGACCCATCACGGTGCAATACGGGTTGGTGGGTACTAACTTTTAATGTTGCTCAGTAATTTTTTTTCTTAACCATTTTTACAATGAAACTGCATCGCCTGCAGCGAAAAATTCTTATCTAATTAAAACACTTATTTAGTTATTTTTAAGAAAACTTACTTTACAAGCACTATTATAATGTAAACTTTTATTGTAATGATACAGCTACAGATTCAGAGGTAAAATAACCTGAAAAAGCTGAGAAGAAAGTCGACAGTTATATAAAAATAAATATTCATTTACGATTTTACACCATTTGTTTTACCTTTTGATGAGGCTATTAAAAAACTACGTGTGTCACTTCGGTTAAACAACTAAAGATTACTTCTCAAGTAATATAATAAAATACACACATCATCATGTATCTCAAGGAAAAAGGTGTGCAAGGAAAATTTTAGTTTTGACTGAATTTATTTCACTTCTCATAAAATTTTTACACCGCTTTCCATGAAAATAGTTTTGGAGTAAACTTCAAAAGTAACATTGTCTCTAAAAAAACGCGTAAACTTTGAAGGTAACCTAAGCCTATTAATTTAAAGGGTAATAAAGAAAGGCGGTGCGTAAAATCTGCGAGGAAACTTTTAAGGCCGTAAACGGAAGAGGTTTCTAATTAAAAATGAAATAAAAAAGTTTACATAGTCACCCCGTAATGTTAAGAAGACAATAAGCATTAATCTTGTGGGGTTAATAAATTTTAAGGAGTTTGATTATGGTTGTTTTTATGGTCCCAACAGATCAGAGGGGTAACTTTATTACCTATATTGAGGATGATGCAATTGAAAAAAAACGCAAGTTAAGTGTTTATTACCCGACTGCAAGAAGGGTTATGTTTTTCGCGCGTATCTTGTATGTATGTTTGTATGTATGTAATATTCTTTATTACCTCATATCTTCCAAACCACTGGACGGATTTACGTAATTAGGATATCGTTAAATTTGTCTCAATAGAACTAAGAACACTTGGATATTCTTAGATAGGTGAAAATAAAAAAAAAAATAACAAGACGACTGTGAGACGCTATAGACTCAATGTGAAAAATATTTTTTTTTTCTAATATTGCAATATGGGTATCAAATTCAAGAGCTTTTTGTGAGAATTCTAAAATGGTAAATCATGTCCATGTTTAAAAAAATACTACAATTAAAAAAACGTTATTTATTAGTTGTCTAGACAAAATACGCAAGGCGGATGACTATAGGTGCGAGCAGGTTTGTGAAGTGAAGTTATAATATAGACTAAATTAAATATAGATTATAAAAATCGGCTAAGTGCGAGTCGGATTCGCCCACCGAGCGTTCCGTAGATTTTTTTGAATATTTGCTTAACCTCGGTTGGACGTATAAATTATCGTAGGTACTTTGTAATAAACGTAATAAATAAATCCGAAATTAACCATCTATCGTAACTAAAAAGTGTGAAATAAATAAATAAATTAAACAAAGTCCAGAAATGTAGAAAGCAATTAGAAAACAGTCGGGACCTATTAAATAATGTAGAAGAAAATCATTCTATCCAATATCTAAGGTCCCGACTGTTTTCTAATTGCTTTCTACACTTCTGGACTGAGCTTGTTTTTTTTCTTTTCAGTTTTTTTATACTTTATCCAGTCGGGTTTTTTATTTGATTAATGAATTTTTTTTATCATCATCTTTATCAACCTATTTTACCCCTACAGGATCAGGCTTTCCGCTTGATAGGACGCCGCGGTTTTACCCGCTTAGTTTTCATCCTCGTAATAATATGGAGATAAAATATAGCCCATATTACTTGGTCAAGATGTAGCTTTCCATTGGTAAATGAATTTTTAAATTCGGTTGAGTAGTTTATGAGTTAAATCTTAACAAATAAACAAACAAAAATAAAGTAATATTAGTTTACATACGTGTAGGCGCTTTCGTAGCATTAAGAGTCAACACAAACTTTGACTTTAGAAGAAGACTGTGTCCGGAAAAGACCGAGTTAAGAGTTAGTACACCAAAAGAGCCGTGATAGCCCAAAGGATATGAAGTCGGCCTCCGATTCCGGTGGTAGTTGGTTCGAATCCGTTCCGAGGCATGCAAGTCCAACTTTTCAGTTGTGTGCATTTTATGAAATTAAATATCACGTGCCTCAAGCGGTTAAGTTAAAATACATCGTGAGGAAAACTGCATACCTGAGAATTAACTTAATTCTCTACGTGTGTGAAGTCTGCCAATCTGCATTGGGCTAGCGTGGTGGACTATTGACCTGACCCCTCTCATTCCGAGAGGAGACTCGTGCTCAGCAGTGAGCTGAATATGGGTTGATAATGATGACGCAAATAGTTCAACGGACGGGGATCGAACCCATGATCTCTCGATGTTGGGTCCGGCCCCTTTACCGTCGAGCTGTCAGGGTTTATAACTTGTGGATGTACTCGCAGTTTATCGTCGGGTAAAAGTCCACCTTAAGCTGGAGATCGATATCAGACAATCAATTGTTGATGAGGTCGCGACCAGTTACTTGGTTACAGTGTGGACACAAAACGTGTATTGACCGATCGGTTGGGGCGACGTCGATTAAGGTAGTTATACACTTGCACTGTTTATAAATTACAAAGACTATTACTTCGACAATTATTTGTTAAGATTGTAGACGAATACATATACCTAGGACATATGATCCAGTTAGGTAGGTCCTATTTCGAGAACCGTCGAATCCAACTCGGCTGGGCTGCATTCGGTAAACTTCACGACAACTTTTCGTCTGAAATTCCTCAGTACCTGAAAACAAAAGTCTTCGAACGTCGCGTGTTGCCAGTGATGACCTATGGTTCCGAGAATTGTTCGCTAACTATGGGCCTCATAAGAAGGCTCAGAGTCACACAGCGGGCGATGGAACGAGCTATGTTAGGAGTATCTCTGCGTGATCGAATCAGAAATGAGGAGATCCGCAGAAGAATCAAAGTCACCGACATAGTTCAACGAGTTGCGAAGCTGAAGTGGCAATGGGCGGGGCACATAGTTCGAAGAGCCGATGGATGTTGGGGTCCCAATGTGCTGGAATGGCGACCCCGCACTAGTAAGCGCAGTGTTGGCCGACCCCCCACCAGGTGGACTGACGACATCAAGCGAGTCGCAGGGATACGCTGGATGCAGGTGGCTCGGTATCGTGATATTTGGAAGTCCCTACAAAAGGCCTATGTCCTGCAGTGGACGTCCATCGGCTGATATGATGATGATGATGATTACTTCGACTTTGTTCGTTATACTTATACGCCACAAAATAGTTGAATCTGTAAAGCTACTGTTACACAGGCTCATTTCAAGCACGAAAGCATGCTACTAATTGATTATGAAACACGGCTAAAACTCACGTGATATTACGTCGGAGTATGCCCGACTAGTTTCGAACCCATACGGGGCCCTTAGTCATGAGCTGGTTCTTGCATCGCGGCACGATCCAAACTCCAAACTGAGTTTGGATCGTGCCGCGATGCAAGAACCATCCACCACCTTCGAAACTAGTCGGGCATACTCCGACGTAATATCACGTGAGTTTTAGCTGTGTTTCATAATCAATTAATATGAATAACACTCACGATAGTTTAAATTCTAAAAAAGCATGCTACTATTGAGCAGTTGCTACTTATTAGCATGTGTATCGCAACATTGCTAATAATGAGCATGCTTATTTTGAGCTTGCTCATGAATCAACAGTCGTGCGCTTTATGAGCATGCTACTTGCTGCGCGGGTGGAAGGGGGCGTGCTTTTAGCGCGTCTTATTCAATTAAACCAAAAATTCAGACAAAGCGTTTGATAGACTATTACTACGTAAGTATATATAAAATAGACTAATCGTTTTGTTATGTTTGGCGTGCGTGTGTCTCACCCTTTATGTTATCTTATTATTTATTGATGCATCGAAGCTATTATTACTGTTACTGGAATTTAGCTGTTATTATTTGTAGGTAACAACTGTCACAGTAATTACGACTGTCGTTAGCTTCCGTGTTTTGTAATCACCATCAAGAACTTAAAAAGAAAAATGAAATAATTTCTTCACTTTACCTACAGTTATAATTTGACGTCATACCACAATATGACGTTCGTTTCCTTACTTTAACGTTCATATACTTATAAATTGGTATTTACAATTATTTAACTTTACAATTAAAAAACTTCACTGATGTTTTTAAAAGATGAATTTCACAAATAAAACTTACTATTCATTAATTATCGAGGGATTTAAAAATAACTTGTACTGAACTAAGAATTTCACAATACCCTACATTAATATATTTAAAAAGAAGATATAGACAAGTGACAATTAACATTATGACATAACAATGGATAAGAGGTTTTAATACTTACGAGTAAAAAGACTTACTCGTCTATACGTTATTACTAATATTAATTAATGTTTGTATGGATGTTTGTTACTCTTTAACGCCGCAACTACTAAGCCGATTTGGCTGAAATTTAAAATAATTATTTATAATAACACATAGGCTACTTTTCATCGCGGAAAAACTCATAGTTCCCGCGGGATTTATAAAAAACTGAATACCACGGTGACGTAGGCGTCCGCTAGTAATATTATAAAGATGTAAAGTTTATGGTTTTGTAAGGGGTCTTTTACCACTCGAAAGTCACGTTATTTGTGAAAATCAAAGGCGATATTTTATCAATTGGTCCAGGTCTGGCTGGTGGGAGGCTTCCGCCGTAGCTAGTTACCACCCTACCGGCAAAGACATACCGCCAAGCGATTTAACGTTTCGGTACGATGCCGTGTAGCTACCGAAAGGGGTGTGGATTTTCATCCTCCTCCTTACAAGTTAGCCCGCTTCCATCTAAGACTGCATCATCACTTACCATCAGGTGAGATTGTTGTCAAGGGCTAACTTTTATAGAATAAAAAAAAATATATCTCCGTTTATCACAGGAATCAGAACTACGCAGATGAAACCGCGGGGCGGCGGCTAGTTATTTATAACAATGGGAAAGCAGTTTGGTTTGACTAAATCTCCCTCAAGATAAATATATTAGTATTTATTTACTTTAAGACCGATAACAAATCTCAAATCGAAACACGGAACTCATTTCGGTGTTTTAGATTTCGGTCACGTACACGCGATATCGATGGCAAGCTAATATTTTTTCTTAGGTATCAATTTCTTTAGGAAGTGTATTAAAATCGTGGAGTGATTTAAAAAGCTCCAAATTAAGGGTCGGATAAATATTTTTTTTTATCTTATACTAGCTGACGCGGTTTCACGCGCGTGGTTTCCGTTCCCACAGAAGTACGAAGATAATATATAGCCTTTTTCGATAAATGGGCTATGTAACACTGAAAGAATTTTTCAAATCAGACCAGTAGTTCCTGAGATTAGCGCGTTCAAACAAACAAACAAACTCTTCAGCTTTATAATATTAGTAATGAAGAAATTTACCTCATAAGCCGAAGAAGAGCCGTGATAGGCCAGTGGATATGACCTCTGCCTCCGATTCCGGAGGGTGTGGGTTCGAATCCGGGCCTAAAGTCTCTCGTTCTGAGAGGAGACTCGAGCTCAGCAGTGAAGCGAATATGGATTGATAATGATAATGATGAAAAGAAACCTGGTTGAGACAATGAAGCCTGTTCCAAACCTAGCTCGGTATATCAAGAAAATAGACAAAATATTTAAATTGAAATATTATGACGTAAAGTCAAAAATGCTGCTTCGATTTGAATCTTATGCGTAATCTCCCCCTTAAGAGCTACCTCTCTCTGTATTATTTATTCATGAACAATTTATGATGCAATCAGGTCAAATATAGCTTTACAATGAAGATTTGACTTTGATAAAATGCGATTACAATTTTTCCAGAGTGGCGTTTTAGCATTTTTATGAGGGGACTTGAAAATTTTGTCATACACTTCAGATAAGACTGATAATCCGAAAAATATTTTTATTCTGTTTATTTTGAAGTTATGTTTCATCATTTTATACAATGCTCCTGCAAATGAACTGTTTTTTTTTGTTATTAAACTTCGATTACCTTTTTCAGGTCCTATCCTATCTAATCCTAACATAAAAAACTGTATTCAATGAGCAAGATCATAATATGTGAATCTTCACACATCTTGGCTACGTTATTTAGGCACATAATATGGTAGATTGACAAACTTTTAGCCTTTATAAAATGACGATTCTGTTTTTTTATAATTGATCCATCTGATGGTAAAAAAACACTTTTATAACTTTGCTGATCATGCATCCTCGCATGTTTTACAAAGTGCCGTCCCATGTAATTTAACTTGTGCGTAGGTTAAGCTTCATGTACCTGTAATTACAACGAAAATCATGCCTTTCGCATAAAAAAGCATCGCTTACAGAAACACTTTGTTGGGCATGCATCCTTGCATGTGCTATAAAGTGCCATCCTATGTCCATCAACTTATGTCGTAGGTGATAAGCTTCATCTGCCTGTTATCACAGCGACAATCATGCTTTTCACATAAAAAAGCATCGCTTACAGAAACACTTTGTTGGGCATGCATCCTTGCATGTGCTATTAAGTGGAATCCTAGAAAATCATGCCTTTCGCATAAAAAAAAAACAATAATCATGACGGTAATACTTCCCTGGGTGAACTCTGTTACAAAATTCTCTACTACTGGCTATCACAGACTTTTAGACCAGTCGAAAAGATGTTTTCAGAGGATATAATATGATTTTAGGTAAATACAAATTTTTCATGTTGAAAACTCTTTTCAACGCTTGACATCTTACGATTTTGTTAACAATTTTGACATCAGCCGTCAATTTGAAATCAGTTGTTAAATATATGGTGCAGAAATGTGACTAAAATTTTCGTTTACTTTTTGTGTTGTGTGTTTTTTTATATATTTATGTAGTCTTTTTGATTTCTATATATTTTATTTGATTTGACCGAAATTTTTAGTGTTATTTTGAATAAAGTGCAGTATTCCATTTTCATTTCAAACAGTTCCGTGACTCTTGTGTTTTTTAATTTGTGTTATACACACTATTGAAAATTTTAATATTAAGTAAGTAAGTCTCTGTTTTATAAAGGACAAAGCAGGCGTCTCGCGGTTTCACGCGCGTAGTTCTTATTTCTGTAGAAATCTATACTAATATTATAAAGCTGAAGAGTTTGTTTGTTTGTTGGTTTGTTTGATTGAACGCGCTAATCTCAGGAACTACTGGTGCAATTTGAAAAATTCTTTCAGTGTTAGATAGCCCATTTATCGAGGAAGGCTATAAGTTATATATTACCCCTGTATTCCTACGGGAACGGGAACCACGCGGGTGAAAACGCGCGACGTCAGCTAGTACAGGTATAAAATGCCTATGTGGTTCAGACAAGATTTAACTTACTACTGGTATAAGGACATTAAAAATTAGTACAGTAAATCTAGAGTTTAGCTCTAAAACCGTGCTACCTTTTTTATATTAGCATAAATAACCTTTTACTCGTGGTTTTGTTGTCAGCCACTGACGATTAGGTGTATCTAATTCCAGATTATAGTACTTTGTAACCCGATATTTCCATGAGATTAACATCCACACAGGTACAACCATGAGTCACAGCTCGTCTATACTAATATTATAAAGAGGAAAACTTTGTTTGTATGTTTGTTTGTTTGTTTGTTTGTTTGTCTGTTTGTTTGTTTGTTTGTTTGTTTGTTTTGTTTGTTTGATTGTAATGAATAGGCTCAAAAACTACTGGACCGATTTTAAAAATTCTTTCACCATTCGAAAGCTACATTATCCACAAGTAACATAGGCTACATTTTATTTTGAAAAAAAATAGGGTTCTGTAAGATATTTGGGTTTTTCGGACACAAGGTGTAAAAAATCAACCAGAAAAGTAGGGAAGGGGTAGGTAGGATAGGGGTACTTGAAAGTTTACATCGAGTTTCACGCGGACGAAGTCGCGGGCGTCGGCTAGTATATTATAATTATAGACTAGCAGAAAACACAAGTTCGTAGCGCATCCGGAAGTCTGTCCGAGCGGGTCTGTTAGCTTAGCAACTGCACATTGTCAAAGTTGTTATTACGGCACGTGCCTACCTACCTACGTACCTACTGATTGTGGAATTGCTTCTACGGCAATGTTCTACGGAGTTTATATTTGGAGTGTAGCTCAATCCATTCCTTATTATTATAAAGTTGCGGACTCCCGCGTGAAATTCAGTTTATTACAAACTCAATGGAAACGTTTCATTTAAATCGTTACTGCTGTTCCAAATATTAACCCAGACAGACAGAAAATAAAAAAAAACTCTGACGATGTTTCTATAAAAACACTACCTATCATACTTTTAAAATTGAAGTTTGATATTGATATCAACACAACTCTGTTATCTTAAATGCTAATTATTTACACAATACCTACCAACTAATAACAGTTCGAAGTTCGCACATAGTTCGAAGAGCCGATGGCCGTTGGGGTCCCAAGGTGCTGGAATGGCGGCCCCGCACCACAAAGCGCAGTCTTGGTCAACCCCCCACCAGGTGGACTGACGATATTCAAGAATGTATTAACTGGATGCAGGCGGCTCAGTATCATGATGTTTGGAAGTCCCTATAAAAAACCTATGTCCTGCAGTGGACGTCCATCGGCTGACATGATGATGATGATGATGATACCTACTAAAACACAATCGCACTTTTTATTAATTTATACCTGTTTGTCCGGGCTTTTAAACGACTGGACAGATTCAAATGGGGCTTTCACTGAATATTAAAGGAGATTATTGAGAATATAGGCTTTTTTTTTCGGAAAAATCCATGGTTCCCACTGGATTTGTGAGAAACTGAATTTCACGCGTAGCATACTGCAAAGAACCGGAATTAAGTTCCGGTTCTTTGCTGGCTCAGAAACCAATGGTTAGATTTTGTTAGTTAAGGTATTTTTTGTTAGTTTGTAGGTTCTTCTTCAGTCTACCGAATAAAAACACGTTAAATTGTAAACAGTATGTTGTGGTTCACACTCTTTCGACAGAACTCGCCTCCATCAGGACGAGAGATTTTGATTTATGTCCTTTATATAATTATTACAACCAGCTTTGATGGACATATATAAAATCCACATTCATATTCTTTGCTCTGCACAATGCATGCACGCTTCTCGCATCGGGTTATTATCCTCTTATCTTTTGCAGCATCCCTCTGGAAAGAGACTACTTGTCGTTCCTAAGTTCGCTGCTTAATTTAGGTTGTTAAGAGGGTATTATTATTACCTACTTGGTTATTTAAATGAGATTATGCTTTGTGTAACTTTGTGATAGAAGAATTGTGAGAACTCTTTTGAGACGGAATGTTGAGCCTGTGTTTTGGCTATAAAGATAAATCACTGAAATTAATCTCAACACATTTGTTAAAAAATTGTCATTACCCACTCTTAATGCGGGCTACTAATCTGCAGTTTTAACTGTGGCAAAACTGAGCGCTGTACAGCTTTTCTGATGGTTTTAGTTGAAATTTTGATTAGATAAAACTGAAGGTCTGTAGCCCGCATAACTTACTAACTACTAACTTACTTAACTAACATAACCGGTTAACGACTTATTGGAGGGGTAAGGGAAAATCTTACTTCCTACTTCCTATTAATATTATTTTTTAAGTTTGTATGGATGTAAGTTTGGATGTTTGTTACTCTTTAACACCGCAACTACTGAACCGACTTGACTGAAATTAGATTAACACATAAGCTACTTTCATCATACGAAAAAAATCTTGGTTTCCACGGGACTTGTGAAAAACCGAATTCCATGCATACTAAGGCGCGGGCGTCCGCTAGTTGATGATATTTTTAAAAAACTTGCATGATATTGGCTCTTTAAAATAAATTTGTCTATCGTGTCAAAAATTTTTTGGCCTTTCGGCTAATTTTCGTATGCTTTATTGGTATGTAAAAATTCATTTATGTACATTATTTCTTTTAAAAAAAGTTACACAAATAGCTCAATTCACTTTGTGTCTAAAAAATCTTTGTACTGCACAGTACTTTCGCAGACTATGCAAGTTTTTTCAGCCGGCAATGAATGTTGACTCACGTTTGCGAAGGGTTACCCATTATTCTCGACCGCTATCTCTTCAAAAGCCTCCGTAACAATCTCTCTTTACTTTGACGAGTGGTTGTTTCAATGCGAACAGTCGTAATTACTACCCCACTGCTGCACGATTGTTAGGCTTGGTTGCCACTGGAGCGTTGCATGTGAATTGTTAGGCAATTTGCGGTTGGAAATTTTTGTTAGCTCCTATCACAGATGCTTGCGATGCGAATGCGTTTTTTTTTTAACTCGTGTTGGTATGAAACTTTTGTACAAGGTAACTGATAAAAATATCTTTTTAAAATCTATACTAATGTTATAAAGCTGAAGAGTTTTTTTGTTTGATTGAACGCGTTAATCTCAGGAACTACTGGACCGATTCGAAAAATTCTTTCAGTGTTAGATAGCCCATAAATGGGCTAGAAGAAGGCTATAAGGTATATATTATCCTCGTATTCCTACGGGAACAGGAGTGACGCGGGTGATAAATTTATAAAAAAAAATCTAATAATAATTTTGATAACTCTACCTACTGTAAAAATATACGTAATTACTTAACTGAGGAAATTTTTAATACATAATTACGCTTATATAATAACTCTACCTTACCTATCTCAATTTAACTATATTTAAAAAAAATAAGTTGTATTGAGTAACAAATTAACAAAGAAGTAGATATGTATTTCTATTCAAAATACAAACTTGATCATGATCAGTCCAACTCATGACAATTCTTGCTGTTTCATAATGTTGTTTGAACACGCAAGCTACTCGTATGTCTGACGATAAATTGTTCCAGCAACTTGAACAAGCCTGAAAATTACCTTAGCTGTTATGTAGGCTTTATATCATGCAGATTGTTTACATTTGAGTTAAGAATTGTGTTTTTGTTGAAATAATATTTTATTAATTGAAAACAGCAGTGAATAACCAGCTTTAGTACAATCTACATTGAATAATGAGATACTATGAATAGTTATTGCTTTTGAGTATTCAAGTACAAAATTACTTATTTGTTTATTTTGATAAGAATAAGTAAATTAAATAGCAATTATTTAATTCTCAAATATACTTTCTCTTCATTTATGCTCATAGAAAGACAAGGTCTTTAACGTACAATTTTATATAATTGAAAGGTTTGTTTGATAAGTGTTTGTATGAAAGCATTATTTTGTATACTTAATTATAAAGTCAGATAAGTATGTTATAGGCTCTAGTCTGGCCTCTATTTTTTTTATTTAATAAAGACATAATTAAACTTAAACAGTAAACACAACATCTAGCCCCAAAGTAAGCGTAGCTTGTTAAATGAGTATGCGGAAAACTTGTTACAAATTCACTAAGTTTAAAAAATATAATTTTTAGAAATCACTTTTTTTTTAATAAAAACAAAATTCTATATTGTCTATTATTATTGATTTGTGATCTAGGTAGTTATTATTACTATTTGCGAGTGTTAAGTTATTAAAAAAAGTTATATTATTAAATTACACATTAGGTAGTAAGTATTACGGTTATACCAAAATTCAGACACTAACAACTGAACTAGTAAAAAAGATTTTATATAAACACTATGAAAACTTTTGAAGATAAAAGAAACTTCGTACTTAGCTACTGGACTTTTAATAAGACAAGGGTGTAGTTTGCACATTTTATACGTTCTTAATGAAACTTAAACCATTTCCAAAGCAAAATACCGTCTTTTTATTAAAACATCTTTTGCATCTTATTAATGCACCTCACTATAACAAAGCTTATTAAATTTGACCCAATTTGATTTCAAAAACAAAATGTAGGTACCTACTTTTATCGCATTGGCAAAAGAAGGGTTTTTTATGATCCTAAATAAGCTATGTAGTTATGTACGATGAAGATAAGATAAGCCAATACAGAGATATTTTGCATTATTTCTTTTGATTTAAGGAACACTCAGACAAATCATCAGTAGGTATTGACGAAATTTTTAAAATTGACATAATATTACGTAGTTTTTAAAATTTCAATTTGTTTATTTTGGTCTTATACACTTAATACTCCTTGAAAAATATGTATTTAAGTAACGAAAACCATACAAATCAGAATAATTATTTATCATTTGAGACGTCATGTTGGCTAATGGGAGGCTTCGGTCGCGGCTAGTTACCACCCTGGCGACAAAGACGTACCGCCAAGCGATGTAACGTTCAGGTACAATGTCGTGTAGAAACCGAAAAGAAGTGTGAATTTCATCCTACTTCTAACAAGTTAGCCCGCTTCCATCTTAGATTGCATTATCACTTACCATCAGGTGAGATTGTAGTCAAAGGCCAACTTGTAAAAAATAAAAAAAATTATATACAAACATGTAAAATTATTATTACATATCTATGAGCACTCACAAAACAAAAACCACCGATTGAACAGTTTGTAACATGAAACCAATATGTTTAATTCGTTTAAACGGATTGCGGAGACAAAACCGTATTCCGGATTTCAATGAATTCCGCTTATCCGACGAAATCGTTATCTAACACGTCAAAATGTCACAAATCATTTCGCCGTGGACCCCGCAGACCCCGCAGCGGTGGAGGGGATTTTAATTTCGAGTCCACGATTGCTCTAACGAGAGCCGAATCGCTGACACTAGCGCGCGGCAATCGTTCTGCTGAGACCAATTTATACTGACGCTCAGTCACAAGCGGAGCGGATTTTGAAAACTTCATAAATAATATTTAGTGTGAAAAAATCATACTAAACATTTTAAATTCTTTCGACTTCATCTTCGTGGAGTTATTTCTTGTTTATTGCGATCAACTAAATTAAGGAATTTAAAAAATTATTTCACCAATGGGAAATTATCCGCTACATTATCAGTATTACTTTCAAGGCAAGAGTGCATAGGCATCTTCTTAGCAAGCGCGCTTCAACTTAGACCTTCCATCAGACTTGATTGTGGTCAAACGTAAGCCTATACTACATAAAAAAAAGTATCCGTTATATAGGCTGAATTTTATCCCCATATTCACCATATCCAAGAGAACGGAAACTACGCGGGGTGTTCGCTAGTAAGGCTAATAGTAAAAATAATTATTCTATTTGCATCTTTACTATTTGCGGGTAAAATTAATTACGACAAAAAATCAGCACCGAAACTTTGCACTAACCGAATTCGCAGTTAAAAAATTCCTTATTTGTAGATCAGTAAAAGCCACCATTCATGTCGATTTTTGTATTCACGACATATTTACGGAACGATTCTCTGCGATTAAAAAGATTTTAAAACAAAATACAATAATAATTATTATGAAGTTGGCTTCACACACTAAAGCGCTCAAAGGTAAACAATATCAAAACGCATACGTCATAATAATAGCCGCATTGCAAATGACACGGCACCGCTTCAGGACGTTCAGCGCGTAGACTTATCTTTGACTTTATTCCGCTCCACTAAAACGCCATTGGTCGTCTAATGATGAATGACCAGCGCTGGCTCCGTGCCAGGCGTGTGTTACGAATGCGTTCACGCGTCACTTCTTAGCATATTGTTCGGAATGCATCGATATAGAGTTGTAGTAGCTTTTATAGTTTTCTGCCTTTTGATTATTTTATTCAGTCGTGTTTCTGGACATCTGATAGCCTTTTTCCTGGACTTAATATAAATATCACACAGACAGCCGCGTGGCAAAGTGGGCAGTGACCCTATCCTATCCTAGATTCTGTATCCATGGTCGTGGGTTTGATTCCCACAACTGGATCCAATACAATCTTAATATACAAATGCGAAAGGTCCTTCATCACGAAATCTCAAAATCCAGTTGACGTACAAAAACGAAATTTGGCAGGGAGGTAGTCTATAGTTAGTAGGTAAGCTAAGAATGGATTTTGCGATAGGGCCAGATTAAAGAGGTCTAAGGGCGGAAGAAGTCGCGGACGTACGCTAGTTTTTGTGTACATATGGGATGATAAACTAGGTTTGAATATATAAATTTTTATGTGAAATTCGTGTAAATAAGGTCAATATTAACTAATTAATATGCAAAATAAATAAAATAATGAAATTTCAAAATGTACTAAAAAATTTTTATCGTAATTAGTTGAAAATTCATAAGTTTTTAGCTTCCTTACATTAAACTTAACATTTTTAATATTATGTGAACTATAAATAGATATAATAAATAATTTTGTTATAACGCCCGTACAAACCTAATGCTAGCTACTCACCATCCGATAAGCCCACAATATACCTGTAGCGCTAACGGCTTGACGCCCGATAAAACTGATCGTGTGTTGGTCGCGATCGGCATTATGTCATGCACATCGCGAACAACACACGATCAGTTCTAAGGGCCGTCACGCCGTTAGCGCTGCAGGCCTGTGAGCTTACTTGATCGTCAATGGCTGACTTAACGATCAATAAGTTCAATGACGTAATTAATTCGTACCATTTGGTATGGGGCGTTTTACAGGGATCTGTGAAAGTGCCGCAAAATCAACCTTTAAATCCCTGTAGCTGCAAAAGTAGATTGCATATAACCTGTTACTTTTAGAAAATTGCTTTACTATTAGCATACTCCTAATATAAATACAATATAAAAAACTGTCATCATCCCTATTATCGCTTAGGCATTGTGATGTATGGTACTAAAAATTATAAAATAAACAATTTTTGTTCTTTCTTTCGTTTACTAAAATTAAATCCGCCCATCTCAGTGCACACCCTAAAATGATGAGAACATTGAATAAAGCTGAACTTTTCCCGTTAACAGGGTGAGAACGGTTTGGTCTCGCGGTTCACTCATTATTTGATTTACGGAGCATCTGTCATCACTTTCTCTAATCGCGATTAAGGGTTCATCTCGTCAGTGATGAACGCTTCGTTAGAACTCTGCAAATAGGCATGTAATACGTTAAATCATTGAATTTACTTTAAGCTTCCATAGGGTGTTAACGGCTTATCTAAACTAATATTATAAAGTTGTAAGATTTGATTTATTTTTGTTTGTAATAGACTCAGAAACCTGCAGGACTGATTGTGAAAAATCTTTTATCAATTGAAAGCCACATTATTAGCGAGTAACAAAGACTATATTTTATTCTCAGGAATGGAATCTACGCAGGTAAAACAGCAGTGAATCTTCTGTTTATTTAATAACTTACTTCATGTTTTAATTTAAATGTTCAGAGGAGAGCCGTGGTGGTATGTATGTCAACTACAAACGAAACAATACATTTTAAGAGTAGGTACGTAATCTCAATCAGCCCGGCCGGGGATCGAACCCAGGACCTCCGTTTTGTAAATCCACCGCGCATACCACTGCGCTACGGAGGCCGTCAAGCTCCGTTTCGGCCGTTTTATTAAAATGTGCTTAGTTATATCATTCTTTATAACTGGAATAAAATAATTAACTGATATTGACAATAGTTTATATTTTATCTAATATTTTAAAGACTCTACTTACTATTACAGGCGTTGCAGCCATTACTAAGGTTTAGCCATTAAAGATCTCTAATAGCATTTAAACTCCCACTGTTACATAATATTATTACTTCCCATCGTAGACAAAGAAGTCAATAGACAACTAATTCTATTACGTGCCATTGTGAGTTAAAATATTTGAGATTTTGACATGCCGACATACTTCACTGATCCATTTTTTAATAAATAAATTAAGAATAAAAAATTTAAGCTAATTTGCAACAAGTTAGGGCCATATTTTAGCCATATTTCATGCTCATACGTAATTTGGAACATCATTGTGTCTGAAAATTACAAACGTCTAGACACAAAGCTATCAAATTGCCTTGTTTTGAGTTGTTCCCCACCGTTTTTATAATCTTATTTAGTCATCATCATCATCATTATCATCATCATCATTATCATCATCACCATCATCATCATCATCATCATCATCATCATCATCATCATCATCATCATCATCATCATCATCATCATCATCATCATCATTAACAGCCAATGGACGTCTTTTGCAGAACATAGGCCTCTTGCATGAACTTCTTAAACAAAACGCTCTATTTTGAGTAATTGCGATGAATACTTTCCATATGTCTATTTACTTCTCTGTCTACGATTCCCAGTATCCACTATTATTGTCTAGGTGTAAGAGAAAAGCTGCATTCACTCCATAGGTGCTATAAAGGTTACATAAAGTACCAAAGACCTTTGTGTAAGAGAACCGAACGCCCCGCACGATTGGCACAATTAAAGATTAAACCGTATTCATTTCAGGTGCTCAACGGACGGCAAGCTGGCGCACATAAGTGAGTATTACAATGAGTTTTATCGCTTTCGGGCCAGGGTATAGAGGCGTGCCGGGCGCTTATCGCGAGCCAGTTTGAACCCGTTAATTGTTATTTCGCTAACGTACGCCTTAAGGAACGAGTTTCGGGGAGTCCTTTTGTTTTGCAGTTGCTTTATAAAGTTGGAGTGGATTAGACGTTGGTAGTTACAGTTAGGTTTCTTCCTTAACTGATGTTGTGATCCAATTACGAAGAGAATATGTTTTTACTCGCATGTGGGTTTAGTTTATAATTTACTTCATAACTTCTATCATATCGTTATAATTTAACAAAACGCATCCTGATTGTTTGCTTACTAAGTGATCTGACATTAGATTAGAGATTGCTAATATTATATTGTTCGAGAGTAATTTAAAAAAGTCTGGTATATTAAAAATAAATCACGATGTAAGTAAGAGGCATGAAGCTAACCAAACTCTCAGCTGGCGTAGTTGGTTCAGCTTTGTAAGATTAGAATTTTATATTTTGTGAATTGGCTCAGGTCTGATATGATATGCAGGCGGCTCGCTCACGACCGCCATTTGCCTCCTTGACGAGGAACTCCGGATGACAAATACGGGGAATTTGTCGACCTTTGGACATAAATGCTCGTATTGTTGACGTTTTTAGTGCTCCCGAAGCGATTTCAACAACACAACAGGAGAGCTTGATTACGAGTGCCGCTGGCTGAGTTGCGGTAGTTTAATAAACGTTCCCAGGACTCAGTCAACAGGCGGCGAGTCGGTACACCGTGGGGTTATAGTCGGTTGAAATCTGACATGACCTTCTTGCCCCCCCGTGGCAAAAAGGTATCCATGAGGATTTCTCCACGTTAAAAAAAATAAAAATGTCGGATATGATAGAATACTCGTAGATATCGGCCGTAGCTAGTTACCACCTCATTGCCCTTCATATCAGATCAAAGTGCAATGTGTAGAGGTTTGAAATAAAAATGAAATTATTTACGTATAGAAATAGTTTTAATTAGACATTTTACTTTTTTTAAACAAAAAGCAAATATGGAACAGAATTTCAGACTCGTATGTGGACGAAAAAACTCAACCACATCTGGCTTAGCGTAAGCGGCTTAAAAACTGAATCGAATATTCGCCGAAAGATTTCGGGAAATTTCTTTTCTTTGTAGGTACATTGATATAATAATGCGTAGATATACAAGTGGTACGCAGTTTAGTTTTTAGTTGACTACAAAAAAAAATAACTACATCCTTTTGTTTGTTTAAAACTTTAATCTTAATAAATAAATAATTAATCAAAACAAGGTCTGCCAAAAGAATGCTTGTAAAACTTAATACTCTAAAATCACTTTGATTCCTTGCTTTATATTTGTAATTTAATAAAAAAAAAATAATAAAAATATGTAATTTCTTGTAAAATATGAAAATTAATAATTGAAAATATTTCTAAGTTTATCTTCTAATAAATGTTTAACAAGTATAAAATTTTGGTGAAAACGGACAAAGTTATTTATTTTTAATTTAGTTTAATAATATAACCATAAATATTTCAAAAACTTATTTTCCTATTTTTTGCAAAAATATTACACAAATAGGTATAGGACAAAACTTTGACTTTAACGTTGCCGCTTCAACATGAAGATGTCCCGGTATAAAAAAACAAATCGTACCGGCGCTTAGAATATTTTGTAAGTTTAGTCAGAATTTCACGAAAAATCTTTACTAATTATACAGATGCAAAGTTTGTTTGTTTACTTTGTGAGGTTTTTGGGAGTGGTACCTGGACATGCTGTACTGATTTTTTTTACTAATAGAAGGCTACGTTATTTGTGATTCTAATGGGCTATATTTTATCATCGTACTAGCACGGGAACGGGAACCACGCGAATGAAACCACGGAGCGTCTGCTATAAATATTCTTAAATTCCCTATGAAATGATTTCCTATATCAACGGCTGTCGCTATAAAAAAAATATGCAAAAGGGTTCCCTACGTTCGCAGATGTACGTTTTTAAACCTTTATTCAAATAGTATTTGCGTTAAGCCCTCGCTAATATCATAAGAAGAGAAGAGAAACTTTCCCACGTTTGTTGGAGTTAAAAAGAAATACGGGGAAAGTTTTCCCCCGACCGGCGTGAGTTTATTGACTTTACAGGATTATTGAACGTAGTTGGTGGCCATTTTATGGTGTATTTGTAGTAAAACTTACATTTATGTTCTTTTGATAAAATCATCATCATAAATATAAAAAAAAAAACCTATGAAAAAAATCAAGGCAAGCTTGCTCTATCCTATATGTAATCTTTGCTTTCTATCAGGCAATGTTATAATTCATTGCAAACCTATCTAGTTATAAAATATATCAAGCAAAAACAAACTGCTTTAAAATTACTTGACCACTGAAATGAAATAAAATATTAAGTAATCTTATAGAAGATGGTCCATTTCAGGTCCACTCTTATACCCCGTAACATTGAAATTTTAAAAATACAAGGATTTTATAATTAATAAAGAAATAAATTAAATTAAAACCCAAGTTTTTGAGTTATATCAAGATGGCGCCCTTAAAGCAACATGACAATTATTGACAGCAAACGTCAAATCGACTACTGCATTGAAAACGTCATCAATCCGCCATTGTTACCCATAATAATTTTGCATTTCTTGGGAGATAATGAATATTATTTCGAAAGAATTAGATTAGATAGATTCGAAAAAAAAAGAGTAAATTCGTAGATTTGTATCAAAAATAGTTAAAAAATATATAACCCTCACGATAGTTTAAATTCTAAAAAAGAAGAGAAATATTTTCTTTTATTTCCACCAGGGTACAATGACTGATCCTGGGCTCCATACAACTTTGGACTATCTCCTTTAACTTTAATTGTATTATTCGAACATTATATTTTAGAAATCACATTCGTTGACGCTCGTCTTAGTATTTGCTATTACTTTGTGCCACTTTGTTTACGTGACTTGAAGCATAAGTACAATGCAAAAGTTTTATATGTAGTCGGAAATAGTATTGCCATGTACTATAAAACTACAGTCGGATTTGCGTAAAGTTAAATAAACGATCCGTTAGTTTGACAGCAAATCGGGTCCCGCGTCGCAACTGTGGCGTGGTGTGACAATCAATATTTAAAAGTAAACTCGGGGGATCGACAAAGTTGAATGGATTGCTTTGTGAGTGAAATCTTTGGAAGTAGAAAATAATTTTCACGTTTACGTTTTGTGAAAAAAAGTTGCGACTCAATAATAGAACGGTTTTTGCGGCAACTGCGGTGTTTGTTGACTTTTTTTTTTTTTGTTGAAAAGCAAGTTGTGTATTGACTGAATCTCAGTCAGTGATAAGTGATTGTGTAGATAAAAATGGAATTGCTGAAGTACTGGTATTTGGCTTAGTCGGTGCTCCGCACTTTTAACCCCGTATCCTATCTCTTAGCATCAAATTAGGTTAGTGAAAGGATATGAAAGGGTTTGCTGTCAGAAATACGAATAAAATAGTCATGTGACCAATCCAATATGGCGGACAAGCTATTTGCATATGCACCCCCATGATATGGGTATCAAATGAAAGGGTTTGCTATCAGGAATACAAAAAAAAAATAGTCACGCGACTTAAAGCCAATATGGCAGACGTCCAAAATGGCAGATAGGCTATTTAAATTGCACCCCCATGATATATATTCACGTTGTGTTTTACCAAGATATATCGCAGCGCGCATCTTAGCTCCACTGAAAGGTAAAAAAGCTTTCGCGTATTGACCGCCGAACTTCGATCCGAGGATACCACATACAGCGACGATACCTTGCTATATTGCTAATTCAATACAAAACTAAACTGTACTGTATTCCCCAAATCTGTTGGAGTGGTTCCAAATAAAACGCTGCAGGCCGCACGTGGCGCTAAATCCTTTCCTCTCCGCGATGAATCTTGACACGGTCGTGCGGCGCCCGGCGCTGGGACGAGGCAGTTTCATTTAACTTTGTTGGGACATCTCCCTTGAAGAAACGTTTTGGCGAAGTAACTGAGTTGCTTGTTTCTGTACCTCGTGTTCATCTTGATTTTTCTACAGGTAGATATTTTAAATCAAAGTCCTCCGCTACGCCTGTCTGTCTGTCTGATCACGATAAACTCGAAAACTGCTTAACGAGTTTTCACGCGGTTTTCATCATCATCATCACCAACATATCAGCCAATGGACGTCCACTGCAGGACATAGGCCTTTTGTAAAGACTTCCAAACATCACTATACTGAGCCACCTGCATCCAGCGAATCCCTGCGATTCGCTTGATGTCGTCAGTCCACCTGGTGGGGGGTCGACCAACACTGCGCATACTAGTGCGGGGTCACCATTCCAGCACTTTGGGACCCCAATTCCCCCCCCCCCCCCCACATAGTTCGAAGAGCCGATGGACCCCAACGTCCATCGGCTCTTCGAACTATGTGCCCCGCCCGCCTATGTCGGCGACTTTGGTTCTTCTGCGGATCTCATTTCTGATTCGATCACGCAGAGATACTCCTAACATAGCTCGTTCCATCGCCCGTTGTGTGACTCTGTGCCTTCTTATGAGGCCCATAGTTAGCGACCAAGTCTCGGACCATAGGTCATCACTAGGAGACTAGGAAATTTTGCGTGTTTGGACACTTTCTCATGTCTGCTCTCACGCCGTGAATTTGCACTAAGAGAAACTTAATATTTCTTTAATAACTCTAAGAACTAGCTACGGCCGAAACCTCCCACCAGCCAGAAAGTTACAGTATGATAAACAAAATATGCATACACACACGCCATGTAACAAACAATTGTTAAATTTCAAAATACTTGTAGGGACAAACTTTTGCAATTCTACACAATTCGCGTACAATTGGAACAACACTCAAATAGCAATCAACACAGAAACACTACTCCAAGATTCAGTTCCTCATTTCGACGTTCAAAGACTTGACTCATTCTAGTCGCCTCGGGCTCTTTGAGATCGATCCTTATTTGCCAGCGCAAAGCAAACTATTGATCGTTGCAACTGCTGTATATCTATAGCTTTATTATGAAATTAAAACGTGTGAACAGAATATATAGTACATAGGTATAGTAAGCGCCTTATATTCAGTAACACATTTTCAGGTGTTAGCGACGTACGGTAAGAGGTGCCACGAATCCACGAGTAACCATAGCAACACGCCCAATGCTATACGAGGCATTTTATCCACACGCGCGTTGACAGTCGCGCGCAGCTTAGCTCCTGGATTTCTGCGCGACGCTTAGGCGCCGCCGCTTACGCAAACTGTGGTAATTGAGTGGCTAGAGCCGAAGATGCTACTACAAAAATGTTCCATCCAGCAGGCCTATTCTGTAATGATGTTTCGTAAACTCGCACGTGATACGAATTCATCTATTTAACTCTCTGTCGAACACGATACTATAGAAAGAGAAAGATATAGGTGAATTCGAAACTCGCACTTACGAGTTATACAAAACATTGTTACAGAATAGACTTCCAGATTCGCGTTTTACGCGCGAGTAAGGAAACGCGCGTAGGCATCTGCGACCTTATTATATATCTCAGTGTACCATTCAAACAATGAGTCCCTACATCGATTTTCGTCGTATTTTCGTTTTTGTGATCATCTAATATAGTTATTTCTACGAAATTACCTTGGCTACGTCATTTTACATCAGGTGGCAATGATGCTTTGTTTTGACAATCGTCTAAAATTAATATTTCAACAAAATAACATTAATATCAGTTTTTCGTTGAAATAACGTTACTAACTGCTACTACTAGAGTAATGTTACTTTACGTAAAATGACGATAATTGTGTAATTTCGTTGAAAACACAATGTTAGATGATTGTAAAAAGGAAAATACGATGAAAAACGATGTAGTGACTAATCACTTAAATGGTACACCGAGTTACATATATAGGTAATAAACCTGCTGGATGGGAAATAGAACACTTCATCTGCACAGGCTCTAAACAGAAAACCAGCGGATAGATATCATTACAAAAATAAAATAATAATATAAAAAATAATAAGTGAATACGAACGAACAGAGCAATAGAAAATATTGAGATCCAAAGTTAATTCCATTTTATTTCGCATCCATCATAGAGCGCAAGCGATACACACAGCCACGTTATTAGCTATATTTTATACATATTATTCAATTTCATTTTACGTCTCGACAAGACGAGAGACATATCAGAAATATATGAAAAAAAGTTATTACAATTCGTCGAAGTCTTTATTATTGCAGACAGACTAAATTATAATATTTTACTGGCATCTCTACAAATTCAAACATGATGCTTGTTATTTTTGTCTACTAGCACGCGCCGGCGACTTTGTTTGCGTGATATTGAATTTTTCACCATTTCACATTACCATGGAGTTTTACGAGACGTTAAAAGTAGCGTAGATGTTGCTCAATAACCTTCTCTATATTCGAGTAAAAGTCCCATTGAAAACGTTCCAAATATCAGCCCAGACTAATCAACGAAATGTAAAATAAATAAAACTAAAAAAAGCATGCATGCGTTTATTACGCTTTATTGTAATTCAAATAAGTAATATTTTCATACGTGATAGAGAATATGCTCGCCAAACTATATTAGCGAGCATATTAGTTCTCTAGTTCTGTACTGCAAGCGTGGGTGCAAGCTCTATGTTCCTTCTCTTATATGGAAACACATGGACCTCTATAAGCTGATAAATTAGGTTTAATCTTAGATGCATAACAATAACATAATCTTATTCTGTAAAGCCAAAAAATTGCTTTGAGCCGCCATTGTTCTGATATCACCGCGCGAGCTGCCCAGACTCAGGTAAAATAGAAAAGAAAAAATATAAGTTTGAAAAGTGCTCATCATAATCTATAGAAACATCAATTTTTAAAACTTGCGAAGGTTTTAGGTAAAACTACCAAATGACCGAAGTGATGGTAAAACAGTCATTATACCACAGAATATATTTAGAACCTCAGAGTATAGGTATCAGAATAAACAATCCTCATCAACTATATAAATCTAGCCTATTTTCATGGCACACTGTGTCAGGACACTGTGTCACACAATGGGTTAGGACTCCCTCCGTATAGAAGAGAAAAACAATATTAAACTTTTTAACCGACTTCCAAAAAGGAGGAGGTTCTACGTTCAGTTGTATGTATGTTTTATAGTCGTACAAAAGCTGATATAGGATTACATTTTACTATCGTCAGGGTCATTCATATTATTTATTATTATAAAACATGCTTAAAATCACGTAACACAATTTCGGAGTATGCTCGACTAGTTTCGAACTCATACGGGGCCCTTAATCATGATCTGGTTCTTGCAACGCAGCGAAAGACAAACAGAACTGGTCCGTAACTAGTCGGGCGTATTTCGACATAGGGTCACGTGAGTATTAATTAGCCTTTAAGTATTATGTACCTACATATTATTAATGATTTACCTATCGATGTTTCATCTTATTTACGAATTCGCTCCAATTACGCTAGGTCGTGGAGCTAGTCGACGCAGCAGAGAGGCTTCACCCTTTCAGCACAGCTAAGGCTTCGACGCTAGCAACCTCCGTTCTCTACAAATTGTTGCAAATTAATAAACCCACGCGATATCGAGTGACGAGGTATCGAGACACGTGACTCATGAAACTCGATTATCATTATTTACCATCTATATTAAAGGGTATGAATTTTCTCGATAAATAATAATGGATATCGTTTAGCTTCCACGTTTTTAATTTAGGGAGAGTATTTGATAATTTGTTGAAAAATATTCGGTTTCATATTTTAACGAGCCTTTATTTATTTGGCTTCGTTTTTGTGTATTTAAATAATAGCATCTTGGCTCTGAATTAATTAGTTATTTGCGTTGATTGCTCTATTTGAGGTAGGTATATTTATTGTTCTAACAAAATAATATATTCCCATTTTTGTAAGTGGGAGGAGTATTATGTAGCTTAGGAACTTAGCATATTATGTAGCTTAGGAACACTTAGCTTAGGTACTGGGTTGGGGTAGTTTTTCTTCGCCGTAGCCGCTGGATGCTGGCGGCTCGAGACCGTTGTGCTTGGAGGTCCATGCAAGAGGCCTATGTCCAGCAGTGGACGTCTATCAGCTGATTAGGTAAGGTAAAATAAACCGCGGTACAAAATAAGGCGCGCATTCTCACCAGATAAAATCTAAACTGAACGTTTGATGGGTAAATTAAAATACTCGTAGTTAGCCAGATGCAATAGCTTACACAACATTGCCTAGATCACTGAGAATCAGCTGAGCATCGTAGTCATGCATTTATTTGCATTTAAAACCGGCAAAGATGGTATAACCGTGATTTCACATAAAATACAAAAAAGTATTGTATTGTTTCCACCAGAAAGTTGGAAACTACTAGTTCCGTAATGCGTGATTCCGTGTTTCGGGAGTACGGCGATTCTAATCTCGCAAAGTGCCGTCTAACTCGATTACTTGCTCAACTGTCAATTATGCCAGCCCTTGTGATGTTTCATAATCAAAGTTGGCCATTGTTCGTTGGAGAATACACGTTTTATATTACACTAAGTCAAGCTGATACCCTCGGGTTTTGCATGCGGTGTCGCTGATTCCTCCGGATATCGTTATGTATTTTATAGAAGCTGAACCAAACTGTAGAACCAGTCACTGACGTAGCTAAAGGCGTCATATAGTTAGAAACAGCTGATAGAAGGGGTTCCAAGGTGCTGGAGTGACGACCTAGCTACGGAAAGTGTTGGTCGACCCCCATTAGTTGGACCGATAATGTCAAGGGGGTTGTGGGGAGCCGTTGGATTCAAGCGACTCAAGACCGTGTTGAAAGTTCTTACAAGAGCCAGGAATCCAGGGGTAAATCCAGGAATTTATTTTATTCTTATTAGACTTGCGCTTGACTACAATAATGAGGTCTTGGTTGGAGCGCGCTTGTCTAGAAAATGCCTATTCACTCTTGTCTTGAAGGTGCACAAATCATAAGTGTTGGGAAACAAAGAAGACGGAAGGGCATTCCACATCTTCGCTGTTCTTATTAGAAACATAGATGCGTAACGTTTTGTGCGAGTCGACTGGACATCGACAACAAAAGGATGATAATTATGAGATTTTTATGTCAGAGCTCGTCCGGGAACGCTGACATTTTTATTTCTGTTTCCAAGCAGCATTGCTGTCTCCTATTAAAAGGGTATTGTTGCCGATGTTGTTACAAGCACATTTTTGAGGCTCAAAACTTAGGAATAAGGTTAATGGACACATGGTAGCGACTTGTAGGATTACTTCTATATAGGGTTCCATTTTCAAACAGTAAAAATTAACCTTTCTAGGATTACTTATTTGTTTCATCAGCCATTAGAAGCTGATTACCTTTTCCAGGAACACGCGGTCTATTTCTATACTATTTGAGTTAAGAACAATGACAACATCGCAAGAAATGGTTACTTCACGATTGTTCGTAGTCGTGACTATCCAGTATCCATACATATATTAGTATATAGTATACATACACATATATTTGACATATTTGCATCAAACCGTGGCTTCTGTGACCAATACACAAGATATACAAAACATCAGCGCAAGAAATATCTGCTTCTCCATCGGTGTCCGTGACCGCTATCTTGGCCGCAAACTACCCAGCCAGCGCAACCCAACAGTGACCAAGTCAACGCATTTTTCAACAAAATTGTGGTATAATCTATACAAAAAGAAATTATTATGCAAACAATAAAAGTCAATATTGTTCGGACTTGAATGCCGCCCGCCCTAAGTCGGGGGGGTATTTTTTAATAACGCCTTCCAAATATTCGTGGCGCGCAAAGTGTGGTCACCCCGGAGCGCTGTCAAAATGACAAGGGTGATGGATGGCGGGTTTTTTTTGTCCTCAATCATCATTTTATTGAAATTGATGGCTTGTTTGGGCCGCTTTCATTCGATAATCGCGCCTACGAGTGGTATTAATGCGGTCGTACAGAACAAACGTTTGCCATTCAATTTGCGTGTTATAATATTTTGTGTGTATATAGAATAAATATATTGTGTTGATTGTCTTTGAAAAATACCCATGTCTTTAATCCATTACCTTATCAGCCGATAGACGTCCACAGCTGGACATAGGCCTCCTCCAAGCACAAAAGTCTCAGTCACAGTCTTCAGTCCTTGCAACCCACTTGATATCCTCGGTGGGGGTTCGACCAACACTGCGCTTTTCGGTGCGAGGTAGTCATTCCAGCACCTTGGAACCCCAACGTCCATCGGCTCTTCGAACTATGTGGCCTGCCATTGCCACTTCAGCTTCGCGACTCGCTGAGCTATGTCAGTTAAACCATTATTCTTCTTACTAAGTGACAAACCTGTGATAGGTACTAGTGGATACGACAACGGGAACCGAACCCGTGGCCGCTTGACGTAACCACGGTTAGTGTTTGTAGGCACTATTTTTTTTGTATGTTGAAGTATGTATTAAATCACGTTGTTTAAATTAAAATAATATTAAACTAGCTTTTGCCCGCGGATTGCCCATAAAATTAATGTAATTTTCATTGTACTTATTTATTACTAGCTGACGCCGCGCGGTCTTACCCACGTGGTTACCGTTCCCGTAGAAAAACGGCGATAATATATAACCTATAGCTTTTCTCGATAAATGGGTTATATAAAACTGAAAGAATTTTTCAAATCGGACCAGTAGTTCTTGATATTAGCGCGTTCAAACAAACAAATAAACAAACAAACTCTTCAGCTTTATATATTAGTATAGATTTTATATTTACCCTCGGACACAAATTCTTTTTTATAAAAAGGTAAGTTTACCCTTTATTTTTTTCTATCTTTTGGAAATGTTTAATTACCTAAACTTTCATGACGACCTATTGAGTTTCTTAGTAAAAATAAAACACAAGCAAACCTACAGCCACATTTCACAAAACCAGGCACCATCAATTAGCTTCGTTATCTTAACGGTAAACGGTAACGTCGTTCGTGAACAGTAAGAAAAGTAATATTCATTTCCAAGAAAATATTATGGCATACTAAAAAAAGGTTTTTGTAACATACATCGCTGAAAGAAATCAAAACATACTGTACGTCTATGGAATATCTCTCACAAAGAATTCACAACAATGTGAAACAAAAAGCCGTCCCGCCCCGGGCAGCCCGGGCCGTGTCAAGATTCATAGCAAAAGTGGGAAGGATTTAAAGGCGCAAGGGTCATGTCGTACTGAACAATTTATGTCAACATGGCTACTTGTACCTACGAGTATAATCGCTACTAGCGTTTGTCAGCGTCTCTGTCGTTTTCTTTTCTATTTTTTACTCAAAACTTACAACAATTATGTTTTTCACAAATTCAGCAGGAAACTGTTTTTTTTTTTCAGGAATAAAAAGTAGCCTATAAGTTGCTTAATAACTACCTCAATCTACCAGTGAAAGTCCGATTAAAAATTGGTGAAGCCGTGCTAAAGATTAGTCCGGAAAACAAACAGGCAGACAGGCGAGAATTTAAAAATCGTTTGATTCTGTTTTAGTTTCGTACAAATAACTATAAGCACTGGAGAAAACACAGTTATTTTGTAATCATAGAAAGACACAATTTTATTATGTATTAGCGGACGGCTGCGACTTCGTCCACGTGGATTTCAAATTTTCACAAATCCCGTGGGAACTGTCACGGACTTTTTTTAGAACTTTAAAAGGGGAACAATTCTGTCAATCATGGTTTTTGCGAAACTTTAACCGTTTTCGCAGCGCACGCAGCGAAGCTCTCAATAGGAAAATTTCCCCGATTTTGAAACATTCTTCATTGGTGCTCCGCTCCTATTAGTCTTAGCGTGATAATATATAGCCTATAGCCTTCCTCGGTAAATGGGCTATCTAAAACTGAAATAATTTATCAAATCGGACCAGTAGTTCCTGAGATTAGCGCGTTCAACCAAACAAACCAACAACTCTTCAGCTTTATAATATTAGTAGGTTTAGATAAGTAGTTGCGCTTATTAGATACAACGTGATGTTAGGAAAGTTCATTTTGATGCGATGCGTCCGGTATGTACGACGAGGATATGTGGACGCCCTCCCTAAGCCTGCCAATGCCAACCTGTATTGGACCATGCTTAATGGGACTACGCTTCATATTCCCTCTCCTTTAGGAAGGGATGATATACATTAATATTGGTAATTCCATTAATTCAATTAGCTTTCAACAAATTTTCGAACACGACAACTATCATTGACGAGAGTATGTGACGATTTGTATGTGACACAAGGACCCGTCCTCGAAAGCCTCTATATCGCATCGATAGGTCGCCAGCCCGCCAGCTATCGGAATGGCACGCCAGCTATGCACCCGCTACAGCCGGACAAAGCGAACCCCATGTATAAAAGCCTCGGAAATAGGGCAAAGGCTTTATATCTAAAGGATTTTGATGTGATCATTAATTACTCATTGTCCCTTGTTTCACCTCGCAAAATTGGAAATTCTTCCCATTTTTGTATATCTCGTCCGTTTAATAAAAACAATGCTATAATTTTTATAAAAAATTGGCTTTGGTATTGTTGTGGTTTTCGACAGAGAGGTCCTAAATTATATTCCTAGCTCGGGTTTTTCAATTTAGTATTTTATCCATACTAATATCAAAATTTAGAGGAAAGATTCGTTGGTTTGTTTTGTTTGCATTGAACAGAATTTTTCAAATCGGTTTAATAGTTTGAACCGATTTGAAAAATTTGTTTTTTGATGGAAAGCTACACTATCCTGGAGTGTTATAGGCTATATTTTATCCCCGTATTCCTACGGGAACGGGGAAAACACGCGTTTAAATCTCTATATTAGGTCAGGTATGATTTGGTGGTAGGCAGGTATGTATCTACAACGAAAAAGTAAAAATATAACAGACAATGAAGTTGAAAAATCGAATCGGAAGCTTCATTGTTTTTATTAGCGCGCTTAGATTCAAACTTAGCGGCATCATTAAAGCTATCTTGGAAGCAGATAATCGTCCGAACCCTTGCTTTTGCATAATCGCATGTTAATACAAGGGTCGGCGTTTCATTGCTGAACGAAGGAATCTGCATAAAACATTACACTTGTGACTTCGTGATTTGATATCTTAACCCTAGAGTGGGCGCGACTTTCTGCGAACCGTCAGAAGGAACATGGGTAACATTTTGCCGTAACATTCTCCTTTTCCGCCAAGTTAACCGCTTAACACTAAATTATGGTACATGGTTAGTTAATATCAGTTAAGATAGTAATTTAATTTATAAACTATAAGTTAAAGTAAGCTTGGTGGCCATTGAAATACTCGTAGCCTGCTGCTTATGTCTCTCCTAGCTCATTCGTGGAGCGAACCATGGAGAGCGGTTTTTACTTGGTAAGTCTAGCGCATTGGTGACCTGCCACGTGCTCTTGTGCCCTCCACCTTTCCTTGCACCACAAGTCTCTCTATAGACGTGTCATCTCTTCGTGTAATATGACCAAAGAAAGTCAGTATGCGACATTGGACTATGGAAGAAAGACGCTGTTTGATGCTCAGTTCTTGGAGGATTGAAATGTTGGATCGGAACTGTGTCCAGGATATGCCAAGCATTCTTCTCCAGAACCAATGTGGTTCAATTGGCAATTGCACTTATGATACTTTGTCGACTTTGCAATTGCACGTTGTAGAGTCAACATTTCCTGAGGATGCTCCGGTTTCGGGGTGAAACGTACGTAGAGAGTATTTTGTCGGACTTGGGTGACGTTGTCGCATGGGTTCGTCGACTTTTCGCGGATGATAGCAAAATAAATAAATCATTATATAATCATGATGAACTTCCGCAAAGTAACGCCTGCTTCTATCCAATACATAATATTCAATAATTTATAAGGCGGGAGCCTAGCCCTGTAATGGCAGACGTCCACATTGTATCAAACGGATCATTGCATCAAACGGATTTCAGTATTCTTTGTATAGAAAGTGCGTCCACTGATCCGCATCGAACGGATTTTATCTACCTTAAAATTAAAAATCCGTATGACGCGATACGTATGATGCAGATCAGTGGATGCCTTACATAGTTGACTCTTTAAATGATGATGACTACTGAGTTACACAGTTTGTTGAAACAAAAAATCTTTGTCAATAAAGGAAAATGGTTCAAGGGGCCATTATGTAAATGGGTTCACAATAAAGCAATAGATCTTATGCGAGTGGCACATCCGTGACCCGAAGTGCGAGGACCACTGTCTGCCGAACCTTGAAGCCATAAATCATGGCGTGGAGAGAATTTCCTGAGAGGGACAATGGGCCACGTCGAACACAAAAGTTGGGGTAGCTCTGAGTAGGAGGAAATACTTTATGCGTAATGCAGACATGTGTCTTTGTTACTAATGCTTTTAATAATTTCTTATCAACCTGAGTTGTGCATAAATAAATAAAAATTGCCAAATAAATCAAACAAAATCATAATCAAAAATCATTTATTTCAAGTAGGCTCAGTTTACAAGCACTTTTGACACGTCAGTTGACTATTTGTAAAGATTCTACCACCGGTTCGGAAGGCAGGTTCTGCTGAAAAGAAACCGGCAAGAAACTCAACAGTCGCTTTTTTTAAAAAAAAGTCATACAGTATTATAATTTACAATTGATGACAATATTACAATTTCTTATAGTTTACTTCCTGTGTGAAGGTGGAAGCTGATCCAACGGCCTCCAAGCGCCTTTATATTTAAGGAACTCACCAATGGTGTAGTAACCTCGACTAAGTAAATGTTTTTATCACAACAAATAAAAATATGGTGGTAACTTGGTAGCTAATTATGGGCATCAGCAGGCTCAGAGTCATTCAGAGATGATGACGTCATGCGGATTGTATGCAGCTGGATGCTCGGCTAAAGACCGTTGTAGTCGTTACAAGATGATTTATGAGACCAGCATTGGACGTCCATCGGCTGACAATGATAACAATGATGAATAAAATTACAAGGCTAGCGATGATCTCTGACAGAGCTAGTGATTTATAAACCAGAGTGCCCTGTGCTACAAGAAATACCTGGACTATAGTGTATCCACTTGTTACAACAGCTTTTCGTGTAGTTGTACAGGTAAAGGGAAAATTGGTTGTTTTTTAAAATGTTTGCCTATTATTTCCTTAAAGAAAAAAAACGTTTTTATAAATTCCCATCATAAGGTTGTAAGTGGATGCTCACGCAATATAACATGCTGATACATAGTCTGTTAAATACATTACCCCATCCTATAGTCTAGCGATAGCGAGAAGTTATGTAAAATCAATTTCACACTCGATTCTCAGCCGATTCGCTCCATTTTGCCGACGCCTCTCAGCATTTTCCTGATGCGAAATTAATATTTTCGCCCGTATTCGCCTGTATTCGCCTTAGCGGACGCGTCGCGGTGTCATGGAACTACACGCACGAACACGCGCGAACCAAATGCGACAAGTCGACCGGGAAATTGATTCAAAAATACACCCGCCCCGAAATTGAATAGTCGTAAGTGAGTTACGCAAAATACGCTCGACTCGGCAAGAGGGTTGTTCCTTGTTTTGTTGCTGCGTCGTTACTTTGACGGGTGATTTTCCATATTTTTTTTTCGACCTCGTTTATGAAGATTGATTTCTGTCATAGCTTTGCGGTCATTTTTGTAATTGCTTTTTTTATTCTACTGTCAAAGGTCGAATCTGCAGCAACTTTGTTTTTTTTGTAAACAATCACAAGACTCAATGAAAGACGCATACATAAAAAGCTACATAGGCACAGCATTTGTTTTCTAAAACGATACGATGTTTTTTATTATTTTTGACTATGCTTACCTATCTTACCTACAGCAAAACAAAAAATGGCGCACCTGACCTAAGTGCTTCTTTTATTCTACGGTCAAAGGTCGAATCTGCAGCAATTTTGCTTTTTTGCAAACAATCACAAGACTCAATGAAAGGCTCATACTTAAAAATCTACATACAGCCTTTTTTTTCTAAAACGGTTCGATGGTTTTTTTATTATTTTTGACGATACGAGCAAAACAAAACATTGGGGAAAAATGGCGCACCTGACCTTAAGTGGAAAGCAAACGTCCATAATCTTGCTATATCTACACTTGCTAGTAATAAATATGTTTAAGTTCCTTCAAGGCAAGGGTGAAGAAACATTTTAAGGCATTATACAATAACGGGTTAAATATTTCAGCAATGTTTTTCATCTGGCATGATTGTAGTCAAGTGCAATAAGCATAATTGCTAAAAATAAATAATAACTTACAAATTGATAACGCTGCTTAAATTAATCATAGTATAATATATATAATACTTAGTATAGTACCTACTTTCGGATTATCGGATTTTGTTGCTACACCATAAAATATTTTTTTAAATAATAATAAAAAATAATTTTTTCGTTATATTTTTTTTTTTTTTTTTAAGTTTTAATAAAAAAAATAAAAAATATAACGAAAAAATTAGGAATCGATATTGTGAGTGAAATTTTTATTATGACTATCACACCAAATACACAACAATTTCTGCGATTTCATATAACTGCTAGCTCTAGTTCAATGCAGTTTCACGTTCCATTTAAATGTTCAGTGGGTGACTGGAATCGTTGACATTTTACAAAACATTTAAAAATACTTTTACAAATGGTTCCATAATACTTTCGCTGTAATTTTGTTAAAACGAGATATTCATACAGACGATACAAAGGCTTTTTATATCTTTCAAAAGTAAATACTAATCATTTAAAGCAAGTAAAGTTTATGCAAATATTCTGAAAATAGATGATGATTTTTCTTTTAAAATCAGGTAGGTATTTGCTCATTCTGTAAACTATAAAAAACTAGGTTAAAGCGTTGTCGTTCATGTTTTAATTATTCTATCGAAAAATATTTTCATGTTGGTTGTAGTAAGCACTACAACCCACGTAGGCCTTTTAGTTTTCACTGTGTCACGGGTCATATTATTATATACGGTAGAATTCTCGGCAAAAGGTACGCTCGGGTACAAAATTGATATTGCATTTTAATAAAATTACAAAATATATTAACTAGTATGCTGATTTTACCAATGTGTAAAGACGACAATCAAGCGATAGGTATCTTCGTATCATCCCTTATTATTATTAATTAATAAGCGTTACACACAAACAGTAATTTATATAAAGTAACGCTCAAAGCGCTTGCCTTAAAAAAATTTATTCACTTTGACTCGAAGATAAAGGGTACATACGTAGGTAGGCAGTTCAAAAACAGGAAACTATTACTAAAAATTAGAACAATTCTAAGCCTACATCTGGTATATGTCGAGTCTCGCCTTGTCTTGTCGTTTCTTGTCCTGTGTCGTCATTTTTTAATGTTGAACCCAAATAATATTGTACAGATGTACAGAATAGAGTAAAAAGTCATAAATATGTTTTAGAATCAGAATTTTTAACTAACCAATGTAGTGGATTGATGATGTCACTACGTACTGATTGATAGTGACATGCTCGTGCATTTTATCAATTCCTATGCAAATTTTCCAGCTTCAAAGTGGATTTGTCCATTCATATCGAAATATGCACATAAAACAAATTGAACATCCGTTTTGGTTTTTACTTGCTTCACTACTGATACGACGTGTGTAATAAAGCTTACCCTAACCACGATTTTAGTCCATAAAAGCAATAATTAGCAATTGCTAAAACTCGTAAATTTATTCATTTATAAAAAACTCAATTATCGCTACTTACTCGTAATTCAAACATTGTGTCGAGTACAACAACTTAATTTCAATATGCTTTTATCTAATACTAGAGGACGCCCGCGACTTCGTCCGCGTGGAAATCAATGGCAACTTTCAAGCCCTATTTCACCACTTTAATGGTTGAATTTAAAAAAGAATTACATTATATTTTGTATTTTTTTTATGACTTATGAACAAATTTTTAAAACTGTTACTCTAAAAATGAAGGATTTTCCATACAAACTTTCAACCCCTATTTCACACCCTTCTCATTTTATTTTCGCAATAGGAAGTATCTTATAATCTGTTCCGTATTATGATCTTAAGCCGTGCCAAGTTTCATTTAAATTTATTCAGTAGTTTCAGCGTGATGCCCGAATAACAAAAAAACACAAACAGACGAACAAAAATCGAAAAAAAATATTTTTAAGTTTCAGTATCGTTTACATAATGCCCCCCAACAAAAAACTTCAAAATATCTTCAATTTACAGAATTCGTATGATAAGTAGAGATTCTAGATGGCGCTAGTAGTACTCTATGCCACGCTAACGTTTGTTATTACAAATGGTATAAGTAAAATCTCAAAACATTTTCCAATTTAACATTAATTTACCTCATTTAATCTGTATTATGAAACGATTGTTTAAATTGTAAAATAATGCATATGCCTTTGTTATCCCCCTAGCATTAAAAATCCTCAAAATAAACAAACCACATCAAAGCAACCTACGTAGTAATTCAATCTAAGGCATGAGATAGCCGAAGGGATATGATGTACTAAAACACAAACAATAATGCTCAACCCCAGACGGGAAACATATTGACAGCGTTCCCTAGCCTGAAACGCCTAGGGCTAGTAAATCAATACGTCTTTGATAATTTACTAACCCATGTTAAGGCAAACCTATGTTTACTTACTCAAATACCAATAAAATACTAAATTATCTCAATCCAGCGAGGAAAATGCTAAGTATAAGAAATCTCAATCTGGTATTACGTAAAATGTACGTCATACCCTTTGTAGAAACTCTGTAGATAATAATTCATAATATATCCACCACACATGGTTTCTCGTCGTTTGGTATCATGTCATAAAATTGTTAATTTATCACAAAAATGTACAAAACAATATTTTTTTTAATTTCGATTATTTTTACAAAACAAATAGGCACTTAATGTGATAGAAGAAAAAATGTTTTAATTTTTTTACATTTACCATGAAATATGCTCATATCGGCGACTTATTCGATTAACTCTTTTTGTAATTTTTTAAATCGAGAATGCTTTAATATTTATCTATTTATCTTTTATCATTTACAAAATAAATAAAATAATAACTAACATTTCTAAACTTCCCAAAGGTAAAATTATTATTTAAAAGTTACTTGTAACGCCTTAGCGTTAAAAATTACTTTTAACGCCCGATATTGCCAACCAAAAGTAGCTTTGAGATGAAAACTCTTTGAATTTGTAACGTAATATTACAAAATTATGCCCAAATTGCTTACTTAAAGTTTCAAAAACTAAAAAAAATACAATAGTCTGTGCGCCTGTACCCACAATGGCATGAATAGGCTCGCTACATACAGGAGCGGTTTCTATACGTTCGATATTGGAATTCGCCGATAAAGGATTGGTCAACCTTTTTACTTGAATTCGCCATGTCCTTGTATGTGTACATTATATAATATTACTTGGAGCCGATGATATACAAACACTAGATATACATACGACAAAAATACTAAGATTAAGTTTATTTTTTCTTTTAAATTTTTGCTCTTAAGCAAAAAATCTTTGATTACAAGCAGCAATGCCACCCAATCCTTACAAGGGTACGTAAATAAGCTTTGCTCTCAAAATGTGCAGAGGAAATTTTCACTTTACAATGTTTGGTTGTTGTTGTATTCGAGAGGTTTTGTTCAATGAGATCAATCTTATCTGCACCATTATTTAATGATATTATTCTTGACGTTTCGAAAGCGCTTGTAAACTAAGACTAATTGAATCATATTCATTTTGACTTTGACTTTGACATTGGTGTACCGCACCAGCCATCAAAACCACACCTTAAGCACCGTATATATTGCTGAAACGACTACAGTTCGTTTCAAGTAAGATCATTCAGGATTCATGTTAGTCTAATAAACTGTGTATCTTTAATTTTACAGTATATCAATGTCCCGTGGCTTTGTAGTTTCAGATATATTAATTATTCAGGATTCATGTAGGTCAAATAAACTGTATATCTTTAATTTTACAGTATATCAATGTCCCGTGGCTTTGTAGTTTCAGATATATTAAAGGGATATAAATAAGTAGGTAGCATGAATCGGGATTATTTGACCCTTAAGACTCGAACCGGCGCTACGGATAATATTTTTTTTATTAAACTGATAAAATATGACTATAATACGAGAGTATATTTTGATTTCCTAAGCGAATGTGTTGTTTGGTTTGGATTAATGGTATTGCTTTTGTATTTTATTTTTGTTATTGTTGCTACGTAATTTATTATATTTAAACACCTAGTAAATAAAAATGATGTTATACGTGATTTTTCGAAAAAGTATTTTTTTTTTAACTTTACAGGCAATTATGTAAAATGTTTACTTAAAACAGTTTTACCTGAGAGAAACCTGAAAACCATAAACTAAGAGTGAGAGAATAAACCAAATTTTGCCATTCTAAAGTGTGAACCAAAGTCCCAATCAAACCGTGGATGTTGAGAAAATCCTATAATATACCTACTTCTCGATTTTTATGGCCCTAACGAAGTTAACCTCCGTTTAAATCCACCACGTTTCTTCCAATACTAAGATGGCAGATTAGGTAGACGAGTTTTATTTCTGCAATGATCATCATCATTATTAAACCATATTTGGCTCACTGCTGAGTACGAGTTTCCTCTCAGAATGCTGAATGCACGCTGGCATGCGGATTGGCAGACTTCACACACGTAGAAAATTAAGAAATTCTCAGGTATGCAGGTTTACTCACGATGTTTTTCCTTCACCGTTCGATACACGTGATATTCAATTTCTTAAAAGCCGTGATACCTCTGCCTCCAATTCCGGAGGGTATAGGTTCGAATCCGGTCCGGGGCATGGACCTCCAACTTTTTAGTTATGTGCATTTTAAGCAATTAAATATCTGTAATGATCACTATATGGATTTAATCGTAACAAAGACCTCTAAAATATGAGGCTGTAAGCTCCACTAACTGCGCTCTTGTCTACTTAGAATTTTCGGAAAAGAAGCGTAATATTTTCAAAGACATTCCTGGAACTTGAACTCGGGAGTTTATCATTCGAAGCCACACAGGCTAACAAATGGCACAATGAGGAGCCGATTCGAGTTCGTACTAAAACTTGGCAAGTTCGTTGATGACACTGTCCTGATATGCGGGCGACGGGGGGAAAGGCTGTGCGGGTGTGAAGTCGTGCGCGCGGGGCATCCCCCCCCCCCCGCCCCCGCGGACCATCGGGAGTGTTACGAATAAATCTGCCAAGCTGTAGATACTATTAAGTATTTCCATAAAGGACAAAGTTATATCTTTGTACAGACACATCTCAAAGAGCTGTAGTAGGTACGACGAGTATTAATAAGATACTTCAGTCGCCGATATCTCGTAAGCTTCTCAAAGCAGGAGTTCATATTTATCGATGCAGGAAAAAAGACGACTATTTTGATTTGAAAAATGGATACGGGACAGATTTGCTTGAGGAAATATCCTAATCCGAAAATCCTTTGATGGAATATTTTGTGGTGTTTGTATTATGTATATATGAGTACAAGTAAATTTTGTTTGTTTTGTGTTATAAACAACTTGTCCTTTTCCTGTTCCAGACTATAATCTATCTCATCATCATCATCATCATCATCATATCAGCTGATGGACGTCCACTGCAAGACATAGGCCTTTTGTAGGGACTTCCAAACATCACGATACTGAGCATTCAGCGAATCCCTCCGACTCGCTTGATGTCGTCAGTCCACTTGGTGGGGGGTCGGCCTACACTGCGCTTACTAGTGCGGGGTCGTCATTCCAGCACTTTGGGACGTCCATCGGCTCTTCGAACTATGTGCTTATATAATCTATCTATCTCTGCAAAATTATTTACAATATTAGCTGTCATAGAGTTCAATTAAAAAATATATATCTTATCGTATACTGTACAAATACAAACTCTTAATCCTCTCAAGTGTATACTGTGAAGGTTGCTTCGATATTTACACTAAAAGCAAAGTCCAAACCGAGTTTCCGCGGAAGTTTTGCGAAAAAGGTTTAGGTCACATTTTACGATTATGTTTATTTTTGTCGATTTAACTTTCCCCGTCTCTCGCACGTGCGAAGGTGCTAAGAAAAGGAGAATTGGGAGGAATGGGTGAACTTTTCAAATTTCCCCCGAAAACTTTGGTCCCCTAAAATATCCACTCGTGCTTTCACACGCCCTAAAAATTTATAATGAAATTCGCCTTTTAATAAATTGTATATAGATGGCAAACGTCGCGATAACGTCTTTTGGTGTGGCGGCAGCTGAATACCAAGTTTCGCTCGGGGAAGAAATTGCTGAGTGAAGAATTAACACTACAGTTCACTAAGTTGTTGAAATTCAACAGTAATTCATCAATTTGCAAGCGAAGTTTTATATACACGAGTAAGTTATTGAAGTTATAGATTAGTAACAGACGTCCCGCGTAGTTTCCGTTCCCTTGGGAATACGGGGTTTACCTACATTAAAAAAATACTAATTGCGTAAAATAAGCACGCTTCCTTTAATTTCTTTTCTTTGTAGACCGTCTCCGTGACGCAGTGGTTTTACAAGAGGTCATGCGTTCGATACCTAGCTGGGCCAATTGAGGTTTTGGTCGAGGTCTGGCTGGTGGGAGGCTTTGGCCGTGGCTAGTCACCACTCTACCGACAAAGACGTGTCGCCAAGCGATTTAGCGTTCCGGTACAAAACCATGAAGAAACCGAAAAGGGTGTGGATTTTCCTAACAAGTTAGCCCTTCCGTCATAGATTGCATCACCACTTACCATCAGGTGTCATTGTAGTCGAGAGCTAAGTGATGTTAAGTGGTATACTATTGCATATAAGAGAGCATTATTTCACAGGACATAAGGTGTCCTGCGAATGCTCTCTTTGAATAGGTCCTACAATGTACTGTCCTTACATCTGTAGTGTTAAACCTCAGACCAAAGCACAGCAATGCTGATATAACCATGACAGTATTACTTCGCCGGACAAATTACTAGTAACAAAAAAGACACTTCAACTAGCGTGCTTACAAATTCTAACCCTCGCACGAATTAAACTGTTAATAGCGAAATGTTTTCCCGAGCGGTCTGATATACCCCTTGGCGGTATTCGTCGCGATTTGCTATTCGTATCACGACCCCTTCGGCGGGCAGTGAGCGGCAAATCACGCGCCACTGTGCCCGCTCGCTAAATGAATATTGACATCTAACTAGCAGCGAACGGGTTGAATTGATAATCGCGCGAACTATCATTTTAGAAATCGAATCAACTATTTCAAAATGAATCAACTCTCGACAGGCAGTCTACACTACCTTTTAATAATAATATATTTATGGCTTATCCGACAGATGTTGCAGTTACCAAATGTTGTAGAGGTAGAATCTGAGATGACCTCAAAGTCATTTTATAAAAGTTGAAAGTTTTTACCTGACAAATTTTCAACTTTAACAAATTGATTGGTCATACCATAAAGTCAATTAAATAAGAGCTTGTGAACATCGCTTACTATTAAGCGTGATTGTATTTATCTATACGCCTATAATAAAAAAATAATAATAAACCTTGGCTGAGTTTGTTGTGGGCTCTTCTCGGACCAAGGCGTGTTTGGAACCCTCGTAACTTTAATTTTAAGTTTTCGACTATTATTACCATCATTAGATTAAATTATATTATGACATAATCCTGACTTTTCAAAAGTGTTTATAAAGTATGCCCAATTGAAATAAATGAATTTTGAATTTTGAATTATATACTTGTTTTTAAAAAAGTAGTACAATGTTCCATTTTGTTGATAGTTTTATGAACAAATTTATCTATAACTTGTACGTAATAATACCACGAAACTTAATTTTTCCATTTAAAGTTAAAAATTACAACTTTTATTTAATGTCTAACATTTCTTTATATTAAATGTAAACGCAAAGCTTTTAAAAAGGCAATAAATAGTCCGTTTCCCGTTTCATAATTCTTTTTGAACGTGGCCATCTTTTCAAATTTCAAATTAAAATAAATACAATGACAAGACTGAGATCCAGTGGTGCGCAACCATTAGTCATCGAAATAAATAATCTGGAGCACCCCTTTTTAATTATGCAAAATCTGTCCCATTCATTAACGCCTCCCCCCTACTCTACCCCCCTTAATATAAATGAAAGAGATAAATACTGTTTACCTGAAAATTATGAAACACCAAAGACAGATGACGCCATCTTTTTCAATTACGCTCGAAGCGATTGCCTTCCTTTTTCTTTTCGTTGTACTCGTAAATGCTGTTCATATTTTTGATCCTACTTAAATCAAATATATACCTCATGATGAGCGAATTTTATATTTTGAAATCTCCTATCGAAAATTCTATTTTGATACTTTACCTTTAAATTTTATTTGCATTTTAAGTTAATTTAGAACAAGTAACGTATGAACTCACTGACTATTTCTGCAATTAGCACCATAGAGTTAAGAATCCCTCGATTCCCTCGGCTACATTGGCCTCTATAGTTTAGAGTGGAATTTGAGCGTCGTTTCTATTCAATATTTGTTTATTTCTATGTCTATGCTAAGTTGCTAAAATCTAGAAGCAACACTATACGTATATCATAAAGCCAGGTGTCGCAAAACTACAAGGATCGGTTTGTGTAGTCGTATACGGGCCTGGAAAAGTAGGGAACTTTTCCAGGCCGTATAAATTTTTATCATCGCAATATTTTCAGTTATGAAAAAAATATTTCTGATGGCCTTTTCACCGTTTTCAAGTTCGGTATAAGAATTTTTATAGCTGGTGCCCAATGTCGTTCTGAAATGTATCAACGTTCTCGTCAGATTATTAATTTTAAGACATTTTTACATCTGCTCTAATGGTTAAGTGTCACCGCACACGGGCCACACGCGACAGCCACAAACGCTGCCACAAGGGACCACAAAAGAAGCTAAATCGTGCGACAGCCACTTGTGGTTGACACTTGCGGTCGGTGGCTGCTACTTTTCGACTCTAACAGGTTTATTGAAATAAGAGAGAGAGGGGTACGGATCGCGCGAGTGGCGTGTGGCGGCGTTTAGTGGCAGCGTTTAGTGGCCGGTGCGGGCCACAAGAAGCGAGCAGCGACGATAGCAGCGTATGGCGTCAACCGTGTCCGGCGAGTCCATATAAAATGTATGAAAACTACAGGAAATATACCGGTAGCGGCGTTTTGTGGTTGTGGCCAGTGGCCCGTGTGAGGGAGCCCTTAGAATTATTCAAACCCATTACGTGAGATAATGTTCTTCCATGACATTCTAAGCTGATTGACTGAAACATGAAAATTATTTTTGTTCGTCAAAAAAATATTACTTTCACTTTTATGTTTGCGAGACATGCTTTTAACGCAAAGTGAATCAATCAACTAACGTTTAGTTTGTTGACAATGAATTAGTTAAATCAAAAAATATTTGCAATTGGCCCAATTATGATATTATTTCTATTTCAACTTTATAATAAAAAATACAAAGAAATATTTTTTTTAATTCACAACAAATTCATTTTCCCGAAATTAAATTAATTGGTAACTGAATACCCTACAAAAAAAAGGAAATCGGTATCTTTTAAACATTTATTTTATTAACCGACTTCCAAAAAGGAGGAGGTTCTACGTTCGGCTGTATGTATGTTTTTTTTTTTTTTATGTATGTCCAGCGATAATTTCGTCAATTATGGACCGATTTTGAAAATTCTTTTTTTGTTTTGAAGGGTTTACTTCTAGGGTGGTCCCATTTTTTTCATGTTAGGATTTGATGATGGCATCCTGGAGAAATTGAGGGGAACTTTCGAAAGTTGTAGAGACGGCTAGTGCGTTTGTTAGTGTTTCCATAAGATATTTTAAACCACTACAATTTTATGAAGGTTTGGAATTGGTCTGATGATGGAGCCGAAACACAGACGATGGAACTCGTCAACGATTTACAGCAGTCACCTTTTGTTTGGGCTTGATTAATTTGTATTGATGAGTACTTTCCACCTATATGGGTTGTGACTGTATTAAGGCTCTGGTGATGAAGACGAGGGACAGTGAAGAGAACTCCTCGACGGTTCACAGTAGCTACCTCGTGTTTGGACTTGATAAATTTGTATTGATGAGAACTTTCCACCTAGATGGATTGTGACTGTATTAAGGGTCTGATGATGAAGACGAGGGACAGTGAAGAGAACTCCTCGACGGTTCACAGTAGCTACCTCGTGTTTGGACTTGATAAATTTGTATTGATGAGAACTTTCCACCTAGATGGATTGTGACTGTATTAAGGGTCTGATGATGAAGACGAGGGACAGTGAATAGAACTCCTCGACGGCTCACAGTAGCTACCTTGTGTTTGGACTTGATAATTTTGTATTGATAAGAACTTTTCACTTAGATAGGTTGTGACTGTACAGTGTACACACGCAGTAGGTGTGCTAACACTAAAAATAAAAAAATAAAAATTTTAATAAAAAAAATTCAACCGACTTCCAAGTCAAAAAATGCAGAAGGTAGCACATAGGTAGGATGTTATTTTTTGCTTTTTAGTTAAAGTTATTTTTTGACTTGGAAGTCGGTTGAATTTTTTTTATTAAAATTTTTTATTGTTGTGTATTTTAATAGCAAAACCTTTTTACTCAATGTATTTATAGAAACGATTTCTACTCTCTTAACTTATTCGCTTCTGCACTTATGTAAGTATCTACCTAGGTACATTAATAAAACGAATCCAAAGAATCGACCAGAAAAAAAGGTCGCCTTTATCCTAAATTCTCCGAATATAAAACCACGCCGTAAAAATCTACATATCAATCAACCGCAGGCCAAGAAACAATCTACGCAAAATGCACATCACGAATCCCACTTACTCGTAAACCCTAAGCGAGAATTCCCTTGCAAAGAGCGTACAAAATAAAAATGGAACCACCCCTGGAGCCCTAAAATCTTTGCTGTCCTCCCAAGATCTGTCATTTAGAGTCGACGTGACAGGGGAAATAGAAAGGAAGCGTAAATCATTGCACACGAATTCTTTTGCCTTTTGAAGTGTGCCGGAGGGGATTTAAAATAGGAAATAAATCGATTACAGACGAAGATTGGTAACTCGATGTTGTGTTGGTTACATTGTTCTGCTGCAAAAAAAAAGGTTCTAGGTTCAAGTTTTGCCTCAACAACGGAGAAAGGATATGGATCTATCTGCTTCAATGCGGGTTGGCGGACTTAAGATAATGTTTGACTATTTAGCGATCACTACGTTAAAGATAATGAAAAAATATGACCCTTAATTTGCAAGCCGTGCAATCACGCTTCGAGTGTTAGTGGGTTAGTTACTAGCCATGGCCAAAGCCTAGCAATAGTCAATAGAATATAATGTATCAATAATGTCCAGGTTAGAAATATTACTGTATATGAATTATATTATAAGTAGGTATTTAATTAACTTTGATTTGTAATAACACCTCTCTTTTCTCTATAATATCAATGAAAGAAACATTAAATTTTGTTGTTATTCTGCATATACATACGTGAGTACAAATTTTCATTTGGTTTTCCAGATTTTTCGCAGTACCTGGGCGACATGGAGATGCAGGAGTATAAAATGTTGACAGGAGACACTGACAGGTAAGTAGAGACACAAATATATTTATTGATATAATACTTGTCCAACATAGTATTTTGTGTAACTAGAAATTTTGTGTGTTTACTCGTTTCGTTTATTTTTTAAATATAACAAGTATGTTTTACAATGTTTTAGATTTTTTCACTTTTCTAATAAAACGTGACAATAACCAAAAAAAAATATTTATTTTACATCCAAGCCGATCAGCTAAATTTCAATAAGCTTTGGCCATCTATGACCAGACTTGAGTGAACTTTGAATAGAAAATATAGTTCCCATGATAGTGACTTAACAGTGGTTGGCAATTTAACCAATAAACTTCCCGTCATACACAAAAACTCCCAAGTTGATAAATTGGATATATACTTAGTTTTTATAATTAATACAAATTGAACTTTATGATTTAGTCAATTTGATATTTATAACTATTTAAATTTTCTAGAAATAAAGTAATCTAAAACTAACTAAATTAATTACCTAAACAAACAAACAATAATATATTTAAAGAAAAGGAAGTTTTTATTCTTTTTGATTTTTCGATACAAATACGAATAAGAAAATTGTACCCTACTAGTACTTTTTAACGTTCAATCAGCCTTTATCCTTTACATGGTAGTATAATATTTTAATCAGCTTGAAAGCGCTTTCGTGATATAAAGTGATTCATGTCGCGAGTTTGATGTACATACATTAAGTTCTTAGGTATGCTCCATTCACTCTAAAAGATTACACAAAATATGATAGTCTTGTGAAATAAAACAGTTTACCTCTATGTTTAGAAATACAAGTATTGAAGCTTTGGAAATACATAAATAGTATAAGTCAAGTTTATCTATATTAGTAATTAGTAACTAGTAGATGCCATGCGGTTTCACCCATTCGTTTCGTCCCGTAGGAATACGGGGATAAAATATAGCCTATAACCTTCCTTGATAAATGGATAACACTGAAATAATTTTTCAAAGTGGATCAGTAGTTCTGGAGATTAGCGCGTTCAAATAAACAAACTTATAACATTAGTATAGAATAATAGACCAAGCCGTGGAATGGCGACTCCGCACCGAACATCGCAGTGTTGGTCAACCCCCTACTAGATGAACCCCTCGGTTCACCTAGTAGGGGGTCGACCAACACGGCAACCTGCTTGTTATCCTCATAACAAGCAGGTTGTCGTGGTTGTGTTTGGCAGCCTATGCAAGAGGTCTATCTCGGACGTCCATCGGTCTGTTAATTATGATGATGATGATGATGAGGCCAAGCAGATGGTTCATCTTATTGTTAGTAGAAAACGACCGACTTTATACAGAGTGACACCTCACACACTAGGCATGAAAGGAACGCGTGCAATAAAATGCTGGTAGGTTGGTGTGTCGGCAATTACACCGGTAACCATACTTTTCAGACAGCAATAAAACCTGGCGGCAGAAATAAGTATTACAGTAACACTTATCCAGATGAGCGAGATGAGAGAGATGATGTCACAAAAAGTTCATTATCTAAACTTTCCCTTCTAAACTTTCGTAAGGCAATTTGGCTTAGGAGTCCGAAAGCTAATCACACACACAAACAAATTGATAAATATTGTTACTACTTTACTAACTACTTTTTCTCAAAGTATATGAAATAGATAGGCACTTGTTTTACTGAGTGTGCAAAATCACTCACATAAGGAGATCCAAGGAGGTCTCGTTCGACCTCAACGGTTGAGGGGACGACGTCATCCATCTTGTTTTTATTTTTCCCCCCTTCGTCCAATTCCTGTATTCGTCAAAGTGCAATATCATCAAATCACTGTAAAAGAAGTACCGTGATTTAGATGGGGTGGGGATAAAATATTACAACGGGAAAGTTTAGCTCGCACGGGGACGAGTTTTCATAGGGCGGTATTGTAACGCAAGCTAGCGATTTACCTGTATAGCTAGTGTATCATATGACTTGACTATGTAGTTTTTAGGTCAGCTCTAAGGTTGGATCGCATAGGTACCTGAGTTATTATCATCAGCTTGATTTAACAGAACAATAAAGGAGGTGGGGTGACATTAGGTTACAGCAAGCTGTTCCAATGCAATGCGAATTTAGGTGGTCGTCGTCATCAACCCATATTCGGCTCACTGCTGAGCTTGAGTCTCTTCTTATAATGAGAGGGGTTAGGCCAATAGTCCACCACGCTGGCCCAATGCGGATTGGCAGACTTCACACACGCAGAGAATTAAGATAATTTTCTGGTATGCAGGTTACCTCACGATGTTTTCCTTCACCGATTGAGACACGTGATATTTAATTTCTTAAAATGCACACAACTGAAAAGTTTGAGGTGCATGCCCCGGACCGGATTCGAACCCACACCCTCCGGAATCGGAGGCAGAGGTCATATCCACTAGGCTATCACGGCTTAGGTGGTCATCAGGCGATAATGATCTAATAACCATGAATCTTCTAGACACTAGGGTATAACATCAGAATCTTGCTAACTTCTTGCTGACATTTTTTTAGAGGAAAGAAAAGCTCAGTCTTCATAGGTAGATCTCTTGATCCGAAGCCATATAAGCTAACCACTGGAGCAACAAGGCAAGCTACTTGAGTTACCGAACCTGAGTCTTTGGTATTAATTATTAAACTTGTTACCTCCACGCGTTCCTGAATAAAAATATCTTGACAGAGAGATAAGCAAACACCCAAGCAGGATATTCAAGTGATTCAACAAGTTTTTTCTTCTTTTTAGCAAGGAACCCTAAAATAAATGTGATTTGTGACCCACAGGTCTAATAAAGAATAAGGTAGCTAACGCACTTATTTAACTCACACTAGCGGACGCCCTCGACTTTGTCCGCGTGTAATTCAGTTTTTCACAAATCCCACGGGAACCATGGATTTTTTAGTGTGATTATTCGTACTTCTAAATGTAGATATGCCATTAATTATTACTTTCTACGTTTTTTGAAATAATAACCCAGCGCCACACTGGATTGGGTTATCATCATTCAGAAAAATTATTATTAATCAATTTATTGCAATTAGGCTTTATTTACAAGCATTCACGTAAAGTAAGTGAATGCTTGAATGTGCCTTTTGCATTTCAATATTTATTTATTTATTTATTTAAGCCTTTACAATCTAAATTACATAATATTTATTACATGCTTTACAGTTAAATTTCATCCCACTGCTGGGCAAAGGCCTCCCCCTTCCTCTTCCATTGTGTCCTTTCCATTGCTGATCGGGTCCAGTATGTCCCTTCAAAGGCAAATAACTATTCAAATATTATAGCTTTCAGTGTAGCGATAGCCCGGTATCCTTAGTGGCGGCATCTTGTGCAGAGTCACTCAAGACGTATTTCATGGTACGTCGACTCACGAAATGATATTGTCGGGGATATGATTTGAGAGAGTAACAAATGTATCATGTGCTGCAGTCTGCGGGACACGTGGCCCATCCCGCGGATATCGACGGATTTGCCGTAATAGAATTGTCACGTGTACGATGTTCTATCGGCTTTACTATATTGCTCTTGTGTGGTTCATGGTAAAGTTTGATAAGATAAGTCGATAAGGGCTCGTTTTTAAGGTGTAGGTAAGCTTATAAGGAAAAAGGCAATAATATAAACTTTAGTATCAGTCTTTGGTAATCTTCTATTATTTTGAAATGCGTTATTAAGTATATTGACTTCAGACCTTGGATTTTGCTGAAATAATACATTTGAGGCCGTAACCTGGTTTACAGAATTACCCAGACTTGGGATTTAATATCTATCACACTACTATTATAAAGGCGAAAGTTTGTGTGTCTGTAAGTATGTTTGTTCCTCTTTTACGCTGCGGCTACTGAAGCGATTTGGCTGAAATTTGGAAAAGAAATAGACTTTAGGTACTCTGGATTAACACATAGGCTACTTTTTATCTCGGCAAAATCCATAGGTTCCGCGGGATTTGTGTAAAACTGAATTCCACGCGGACGAAGTCGCTGGCGTCCGCTAGTATTGTATAATCGGGTTTGCGGTTTTTTAGATCTATAAAAATGTCAGACTTCCAAGTCAATCAATTCAAAACATACGCCCGTATGTGTAGAAAGTTTTATGACACTACGCAAGCTCAATATTAGGTATGTAAATAAATGTAGGTACTGTGAATTACATTAGTCCATATATAGCAAAAACTTTTCTTGACAACTGTTGAGTTGATCCTGTCTTCCGAACCGTTGGTCGAGTTTTTACAAATGGTCAAACTTGAAGTGATTGTAAACGAAGCCTACTTGAAATAAACTTTTTCTTTTACTTGCTATGGAGACATGTAGGTACTATGCGGCGATACTGATGCTTTAGCCATAGCGATGAAGCAAATATTCGAGCATATGCGACGCGTGTGGCCAAACAAACGTGTATACTTTCGGCGCTCTAAGCGAAAAAACAAGCACTTCGCACTGACTTCTTGACGCGAATAAATTATCGCGGACATATCGCTATGTGTACGACCGTCGCATTCTAAATGAATGCATCAATGACCAATAAGCCACGTTGTGCTAGTTAACTGACACTATTTCAGCATCCCTTCAGTACAAGAATAGCAGTAGCCACCCAGTTTCGCCTGAACGACGCAGCGGCCATGCGTGAAGCTGTGTGCAGCCTCACGCCTGATTAGCCTAAGGACGTTCGCGCATGCGTTAACGCATCAGGCTATTGTACTACGTGGATACGCGTTACGAGTCATTTGCTAACGAGCTCTTTGTGTTTCTGATAGCCTGGTATTTGGTCTATCGTAATAAAATATTTTAAATGTATGCTCTAGTTACATCGTCTTATTGGACTTTTTGGATATATTTTGCGTTACGAGTCATTTGCTAATGGGGTCTTTCTATTTCTGGATACATGGCCTTTTGTACTATGTGGATACGCGTTATGAGTAATTTGCCAACGAGCTCTTCGTGTTTCTGATAGCCTGGTATTTGGTCTATCGTAATAAAATATTTTTAATCTATGCTCTAGGATACATCGTCTTATTGGACTTTTTGGATATATTATGCGTTAAGAGTCATTTGCTAATGGGGTCTTTGTATTTCTGATAGCCCAGTACGTCATGGTCTTTTGTCACACTTATATATAAAGTTTGTGTGTAAGTGTGTAAGTATGTTTGTTTCTCTCTTACGCTACGACTACTGAAGCGACTTGTCTGAAATTTGGAATGGAAATAGATTTTACTCTGGATTAACACATAGGCTACTTATATCCCGGAAAAATCCATGGTTACCGCGGGATTTGTGAAAAGCTGAATACCACGCGGACGAAGTTGCGGGCGTCCGCTAGTACTTAATAAAATATTTTAAGGCTTTAAGATCAATAGAACATGCCGAATCAGAATTGTGTTCTTAGATAGAATTAGACTTTGAAAAATATTTTTATGCTGGCAGAAGTCCGTTCTTTGAAAATTATTATTAGATAATATTACAAAGAAAAATGATTATAGATTTTACATCCCTTTGTCTATAGTCAAAGAGCTTTGCACTTTTTTCTCGACGCCGTCATTACAGCGAGACAGTCCATAAAGTTCGTTAAGGAACACCCCGGGAGCCATTCGCCAGGTGCCAGCAGTGGGATCGATAACCAATCAGCCATCCGGTAGAATTACCTCCCTCGATTAGCTGGCGTCTAAGCATTACGAGGACTAGCAGTAAAACCTTGCCACCCACCGTCCAATATTTTTCCAATCATCGTTGCTTACAGTTTTACAACCTTTGAAGATGGCTTTCTTTAATTTGGTAATGATTTTCATATTTAGTTCGCTGTTATTATTTTCCATAATTCTGAAGAGAAAAACGAGTAAAAATTAGCCTGGCGTTAGCCAGGTTTGCAAGAATCTCGTATGAAAGTAGTCGGACATATTCCGATAAAAAAATACAGATTTTTAACTGATTTTAACCGACTTCAATAAAAGGAGGACACAGCACTGCCTTGGTACCGCCCTCAACCTGATCGCACTGATCAAACTGAGAAGGTAGCACATACGATGTTATTTTTCACTTTTTAGTTTAGTAAAAACGCTTTTATAATTTTGAAGTCGGTTGTATTTTTTATTAATTTTTTTTACTATTTTAGTATTTGTAGGTTTTGACTATTGAATATTTAGGTGATTATAATTGTTATGAGAAGAAAGAGGAGGCCTTCACCCAAACGGGATCCACATCACAAGAAGATAACTAACCATACTAACATTAGAATTAATATATAGATATAATTATAATTTAAACTAACACACCTAACAAACGTTTGAAGTGTAAATTGATGTGGAAATAAAAGGCTTTATTATTATTATTATTATTATTGTTATGGTTTTTGTTTAAGAATTATCATTTTAAGCCTTGGCAGATGTACACAAAACTCAGTATAATCAAAATAAAATAGATGAAAAACTACTTTCTCTTACATGTATTTAAACAGCTAATCTTTAGTGATGACTTAAATTATCTTTTTATATTAAAGTCGTCAATTTTTAATCAAACTGAAAGCTTAACTTATTCTGACTGCGATTTCAAAAGGAGTTAATCGATACAATGTATGTGTATATGTACAATGTATGTGTGTATGTATGTATGTGTGTATGTATGTATGTATGTATGTATGTATATATGTATGATGTAGTTAAGTATAGTCTATGTATTATTATTATGTATTATTGCTTAATATTTATGTATTTAAATAACTTAACTTTTCTTATTTTTGTGCGCGTATACCCGAATCGGTGCTTACGTTTTTTTTTTTTTCTCTTCCACAGTGGTTGTCTGGAAGAGATCGCTCTTTAGCGATAAGACCGCCATTTGTACATTAGTTTCTAAGTGTTATTATAAGTTATTGTTTATTTTTGTTTTTATGTACAATAATGTATATTTCTTCTTCTTCTTCTTCTTCTACAATGTATTCCGTATAAGAACAGAGTAGTTATAAACTTCGTTAAAAATCATATCAATTTTACATTTACATCCGCTAGCGATGTTGCCAGCGCAACGTGGGTATTACCATAAAACTCCCCAGTACAAGTTGAATAAAAGATAACAAGCGCTAAACTCAATTTACGTAAAGTCAGTGTTGCCATGGTTTGCTGCATCCCCTATAAATTTCCCGAAGAATAACAATGAAACAAATCGCGAGTGAACGTCCCGTTTGTCAAAATGTACTTGTCGAAGATGTTGCATTCATTACTGTACACAGGCACAATACAATATTACAATAATATTCAATTGTTAGCAATACATTGCTGGCGATGTTCGCATAAAATAAAATTTTATTCGAACTTTATACGTAATGGATGTGGTATTTCTAAATGTTTTCATGACTCGGGGTGTATGGGCATGAACGGGTGGCGTCTTGTCGTATCTGGGTATAGACGAGTACTCTCGACAACTTTATTTATGAGAGAACTTGTCGAGTTGACTGGGGTTAAGGTTCCGGTACTAGGCATACAGAATCGCTAGTCGTAAAATATTAGGAAAATTTTATATTTATTCCTCTTTCAGAATAAGAAAAACTACTTTCAGTGAACTTAGATTATACACTTGACTTGATAAATGTAACCTACACAGGGATTAACTACGAGACACTTAGAAAAGACTCATCATCGTAAAATATACCAAACATAGATTTATAACATATAGATTTATAACAAGTAGGATTCGTAAGCCGTTTTATGTGCCCCGAAATGGGAGCACTTGACGCTACGAAAGTACGCTTGTGTGTATGTCGGCGAGTGTAATTAGTTTAGATTTTACGCTCACATAGTCCCAGAAGTAGCTTATTTTTGGAGTGAAAAATAAGCTGCGGTGTTGCGGGTCTATAGGTTTATGAACCCAAAGTTTGTTTTTGTAGTAAATATATTATGTTTTCAACGAGAACGAAACCGCGGGCATCTGTTAGTAATATAATTGGTACTCTACCAAAGTGGTGTTAAAACATCCATTTTTGTTTATCTGCGCAAATTACAATCACATCCGTCGTATTAACGTTTTCCTCGTAATCCTTTTATGAGTGACGTAGTAATTCTATACCAACATAGTCTCAGAGCTAGTGATAAATTATAAAACTATAAATTACTATATACATTTATTTATACATTTGGAAAATGGATTAGGCAACTGTGTCTCTAAGTATAAATAAATTCAACTCTATTTTTAATACAGAATAAAAAACCCCGTTTGAATAAATAAATGAAGCTTTCCAATATAGATATAATTGGAATGCTGCTAATTTAAAATTACTCTGCGAGCTAAACAAGGTGCTCAACTTTAGCTCTCGATGAGATTTAACTGCAGTATTTTATTTAATAATTCAAATTAAAATATATAGTATTCGAGTGCTACAGTGAACATAGTACAGTGATCATAGAACTCGATAGTTTGTGAGCTACAGTGAATGGTACATTAAAGTCAGCCATTGACGGTCAATTATTCTCACGTTTCTGCAGCGGAAACGGCAGCGAAGACGTTTCATAAGTCGAGCCGTCATGCACGCAGTGACCAATACACGATCAGTTATAGTCGTGGGCGATGCAGAAATGTGAGAATATTATTCATCGCCAATAGCGTGCAAAACACGGTATTGTATTGGTAGTGATTACTGAATAGTATATGTATACAGGAAGAAAATTTTTTTAGTGCGGATATTTTTATATTTTGTACATAAACAAAATTTAATGATCACGTATTTTTTCTTTTTTTTTTTAACTCAAAAATAACAAAATTATCGTTAGCTAAAGTTATTTACTTTTGAACAGAATTTTAGGGTCACCCTATTGTGCGTTTATTTTATTTTGGTTTGATACCTAAAGGACGTCACCAGATCACTTTTAAGCTGAATATATCTTGTTTAGTAATAATATGTACATTATTTTGTTATTTTAGAGACATAAATTAAAAAAAAAAATTACATAAAATGTATCGAACTGTTTGTAGATTTATATTCTATTAATGATACAGAACCACGAAAAAAAATATCCGCACTAAAGACCGAATCACCCTGTATAGGTTAGATTTAAAAATATTACTATAATATACATATAATATATGTATATTATAGTAATATTTTTCAAATCTATTCACTATATCAATTAATATACATAATATAGTGAAGGATCCAGCCAGGCAGCTTGTCCTATTTTTGCCGTACCAGCTAGATAAGTAATTACAAGCTTTTTAGCTTAGTTGGTGGAAAAATAAGTCTATAATGCTTTAAAAATATGTTGATAACATACATATTTATAAACACACAAAATTCATGATTTCTGAGAAAAGACTTTTTAAAGCTACAAACATTTTTTTTATTGCGTGTGCCTTGTGTGCGAGGTATGCATGTTTAATTGGTCACTTGTAGGTATTATAATTAGGTACAAATAGGAAGACACACTCATCAAAGTTTTCAGTTACGAGTATATATTATATACATTTTTAGAAATGAAATAATATCACGTGACTCAAAAAACTCTGAAGGAAAAACATAATGAGGAAACCTTGATACCTGAGAATTTTCTCAATTCTCTACGTGTGTGAAGTCTGCCAATCCGCATTGGGCCAGCGTGATGGATATTGGCCTAACCCTTTCATTCTGAGAGGAGACAAGTGACCCGAATGTGGGTTGATAATGATGACGATGATGACAAATAGGTAGTTAGCTCTTGGTCTATCACGGCTGACGTTAAGTCTTGACGTTTCGTTTTAAGCTCCTGCCGCTGCATCTTCGTTAATGCATATAGCCTTTGTTTATTTTGTATAGTAATGAAGTTAGCTTGCTTTATCACATAGTTTATGTTAATTATTATGGAATTGAGCAGGTTTTATGCGTTTGGCTTTTGTGCATTATGCAATCTTAAACACTCTGTTAAAAGCAAACCATTATTATTTATGTAAGCAGTAGCAATACGAAAATATGCGTTTATTCATAATTATTATATAAGGTTGGGTTATATTTATCCATAGCAGTGAATATAGGTAATTAAAGAGTACTACACGGGTAAAACATCGGGGTATCGGCTACTGTCTTTTAAAATACTAGCCAACGCCCGCGGTTTCACTCGCGTAGTTTCCGTTCCCGTGAGAATACGGGGATAAAATATCGTGGCTTTCTAGTAGTAAAAGAATTTGAACACATTTGCTTGTAAAGTGTCTCTTATTTCACCAATTTCAATATCGTAATGTATCTCATTACGGTCTTGTGGCGTAATGTATTGTTATACGCACGATCCGTCTAAAAACGAACGGCACTTTTTTAAATCTTAGCAAAGAGTTTTTATGTCAGAAAAGTGCTCAAAATTTTATGAATAAAATTAACTTTGTGGGGTAAAATATAATAAATAAACATTAAATTCTTTAATTTTAATAATTTTGACAATAAAATGACAATCATCTGTAATAAAACACAAAAATAGTAATCTACTTTATTAATACTGGTTGTTTTTTGGTGCTTTTTACTGTATTGTGTTAATTGTAAAATATCAATTAATGGTGAATTTATTAATTTGACACCGCTAGAAGTCGCAGAGGTAATGTAAAAAAGCTACTCTCCGCATCGTGTCGGAAACTTTACACCGATAGTTATAGTATGCGCGTTATCATCTGAGTCGTCCGGTCATAAAAGTCAAAAAAGATAGGAATGTGCAGCGCGCCTACCTGCGCACCCTAATTATCGATAAACGGCTACCTGCGCACGTGCTAATGATGAGTCAATAATGATTTGGACGATTCTGATTGGTCGGTTTCTAATGTAATTGCATTGCGTATTTTTTTTGCTATAAATGTGTTTACTGCAATTAAATAAATACATTCATGTGTTACTCGTTGCGCACTATGGATACTTTATTTTCTAACGTTGATCTGAAGAAATTACATGGCGATATTAGCCCTCAAGCTCGAACACTGATTCACAACGTATTCCTGTTTCTCAATGAATTGAAAAGTGATCCGAATAAAGTGGCTTCTCTAAATTTCAACAAACCACGTGAAATGGCCGCATTTGTTTGTGGTGTGAGCAGAGCGACAGTGGACCGAATCAAGACGGAAGTATCACAATCAGGCAGTACCTGTATACCAAGAACAAATTTTAAGAAACCACAAACCGTCACTAATATTGACGATTTTGATAAAAGTGTGTTGAAGCGAACTGTAGCTTCATTTTATGAGAATGGAGAGTATCCATCCGTGGCGAAAATTTTAGAAAAATTCCGTGAACAATTACCCGATTTTAAATGCGGCAACACTTCAATGAGAATACTACTGAAGGAGGTTGGGTTCCAGTATAAGAAAAATAGCGAAGGACGTAAATATTTAATGGAAAGAACTGATATTGTTTGTGCTAGAATGGACTTTTTAAGGAAATTGGATTTACTTAGAAGAACTAACGATCAGCGACCACGTTTCTATCTATCAAAGGATGCTGATTACCACACAGAAATGGATGGCGAAACATATATGGCATGGTTTTCCGAATTCCTGAATCTACTTGAAGAGCCCTCAGTTATAATTGTCGATAACGCAAGCTATCATTCGATACAGTTGGAAAAGATACCCACAAGAAACACGAGGAAAGCTGAAATTCAAGAATGGTTGACAAAGAAAAAGATTCCATATTCCAGCAACGAAATTATTGAAGAATTAATAAGAAAAGTAAAAGCCAGTAACCCGCAGAAGGTCTACGCTTTAGACCATCTGGCAAATGAACGAGGTCATGAAGTAATAAGGCTCCCTCCATATCACTGTCAATATAACCCAATAGAATTAATTTGGGCACAAGTAAAGGGAGAAGTTGCGAAGAATAATAATACCTTCAAGATAGCAGATGTCGAAAATCACCTCCACCGAGCCATAGAAAATGTCACACGAGAAGACTGGGCCAAATGTGTTAGGCATGCCGAAGAACTTCAAAACAAAGATTTACAAAAAGCTCTAATTAGAGATCACGCGCCGCTTATAATAAATTTGGCAGAAGACGAAGATTCTGATGATGAAGACTCAGATGAAGATTAATTTTATTTAGTTAATAATTATATAATATGAAATATGTATTATATTAAATCAAATATTGTTAATTTTTTTAATTTTGTGAACAAGATACGATAATAAACTTTACTTATCGATAATATGTCTTTCATTGTTACACCCTTCACTAGACGGCTCCATAAGACCCATAAGTGCAAGCGAGATAGATATAGAGAAATGATTTATGGCCCTAAGACTCAGTTGTTAACGCGCGTACTATACAAGCTTATAATAACGTCGTGTATTAATTAGCAGACACGTGCGACTAAAAACGACGTAAAATTCTGTGTTTTACTTACCCCCAAGAACCATAGAGTTACCAATTTATATAGGTACTTTTATAAACAAATCTTCAATATTAGTTAACTAAGGCAAGTAACTCGAATAAAATTCAAGAAACGCAAAACTATCTCAAATGCAGATTGATCGAATAACCATCTCAGCGTGCCATCTATCGGAGAACCATAATGCGGCGTACTCTAGTCACATCAGCGGGCTTCTGTTTACCCTTATCTATTATTAAATCCTGGCCCCCGGGGCAGGTCAATTTTCAATTACACAGACCCATTAACGTGTACGGTTTGACACGATGCCGCCGCGCCCCGTCAATATGGAAGTGCCTTTGAAATTTGAACGATCAAAGTTTGTAATGTACCAGCGATGCGCCCCAGCTTCTCATGGGTCCTATATTATTACCTATATGATTAGTCTATATTACCTACAGCAGTGAGGAAACCTGTATACCAGAGAATTTTCCTGATTCTCTGCGTGTGTGAATTCTGCCAATCCGCATTGGGCCAGCGTGGTGGACTATTGGCCTAACCCCTCTCATTCTAAGAGGAAACTCGAGCTCAGCAGTGAGCCGAATGTGGGTTGATAACGAACGAACCTACAGCACAGGCGGGGATGCTCACCACTATGCTACCAAAGAAATTAAATATCATGTGTCTCAAAACGGTGAAGGAAAATCATCGTGTGTAAACCTGCATACCTGAGTATTTTCTTAATTATTCAACATGTGTGAAGTCTGCCAATTCAGCGTGGTGGGCTATTGGCCTAACCCCTCTCATTCTGAAAGGAAACTCGAGCTTAGCAGTGAACCGAATAAGGGTTGATAATGATTATGATGATTTTCTGTACTATCATATATATGTACTACGATATATTTTGTCATCTTTACTATACTTCATATCATAGCATTTTAAGTCTGGGATTGGAGGTCGAATTTTTCGGCATATGTTCTGTTTCAAGGTCATATTTTTCTCTTTATTACTTACTTTCACATTTATAATATAAGTATGAAAAAAAAAAGACTAAGTCAATTTCACAAAATTAGAGCTCTTTTAAGTCTGACAAAATTAAATCCAGTTTCGCCCAGAAAAAAAGCAAGAAACCCCTTTCAGCGAACAAAAAACCGAATGAGGTTCGAAAACGAGGAACAGTAATCACGGGTCGATGAATGGCATGAAAACATGAGGGGATCCGGATTAAAAATCCAAAGGCCCAATGTCGCTGGACAACTTCCAAAAGTTTTCTGATTAAAACCCAACAAACCACGGCGAATAAAAAGGAGTTTGGTAAAAAAAATATGAAAAAATAAACCCCACGTTGCAGTTTCACGATCTTTTTGTGATGAAGAACGCAGACATTACCAAAAGGAGTTCTCATTTGAAGGATTTTATGTATATGAATTGCAGAAATATTTTCAAGTTTTCATTTGAAAATAAAATGAAAATACACTAATATTATAAAGGCGAAAGTTTGTGTAAGTGTGAAAGTGTGTAAGTCTGAAAGAGTGTAAATGTGAAAGAGTGTAAGTGTGTAAGTATGTTTGATCCTCTTTTACGCTGCGGCTACTGAAGCGATTTGGCTGAAATTTGGAATAGAAATAGATTTTACTCTGCATTAACACACAGGCTACTTTTCATCCCGGAAAAATCGATGGTTCCCGAGGGATTTGTGAAAAACTGAATTCCACGCGGACGAAGTTGCGGTGAGATGTTCCTCTTTTTAGATTTACAAAAAGTCCGCAATTACATGTATAAAACTTATATACGCAATATATTTTGAAAACAGCTATACCTACGCTTTATCTTTTAAAATAGAGGTACACGTATAATGTGTTAGTAAGATTTGTTGACGTATGAAGAAGCGGGCTTAGGTTTGATTTTATTTGAGTCATACTTATTACTTTAATATGTTGTTTGAGATTATACTACCTTGCCGCCGCTAGCAATAAAAAGAAATTTAGTTTTATTTTTTTAGAAACAATATGTTTCTGAACAAGTGGGACTTTTTTCTTTATTTTGGCCTTAACTTTGGTAGAACAAAGGCCCTTGAAGGAACTTGAGTTGGCAGAAAAAACATTCGTATGTCCGAAACAAGAGTAAGTGGTTAAGTGGGTAGAGGCATTACAGCGACCTCTGTAGGCGTAAACCAAGACTAACGCTCGCCACAGCTTAATGGAATAAAAACATAAAAGATATTTAGGGACCTTCGAAATACGTAGGATACGATGACAAGCAACCGAAAGCTTGCGTAGTTTTTCTTTTTGTTTAAGAAAAGTTTATCTGTTTTGTTAACTTTCAAAGGTTAAAAGCTTTTTTACAGCAAAGTTTAACGCCTCGTTGGTGTACTAATTAGGTGATTCGAAAAGGTACTCGGTTCTAGTCGCGCGAAGAAATTTAATAAATTTCACCACTTTAAACTTTGCTAATTTTTTTTTTTATAATGACAAGTTAGTCCTTGACTGCGAGATTCCACCATAAGTTAGGTGTCGAACGATGAAAATCCACACCCCTTTCGGTTTTTACACGACATCGTACTGGAACACTAAATCGTTTGGCGGTACGTCTTTGCCGGTAGGGTGGAAACTAGCCATGGCCGAAGCCTCCCACCAGACCAGACCTGAGTCAATTTAGACTATTTACCAACAGTGCCGAGGTCGTCAAATTGTTTGACATGTCTTGAATTATTGCAGTGTATGCACTCCTGATTACAGGGTACCAGGGTACTTATTTCTCTAGATTTCTGTCTGTTCGCTATACTGTTAGTATATTATCCGTGTAAAGCATTTCGTTCCAAAAACGTCAATTTATTTGTGTACTCGTGTATTCCCACAACCTTACTTTAACAACATTATTATAATCGCATTAGAAAGTTAGAATAACTAATGAGATCCCTTACACGCGATATCGCATATTGCTAAGCTAAAAGGCAATTACTCTCCGCTAAGTAACTGAATCAATCTCGTCCGTGAGTGTTAATTAAACAAATTAGTTAGGATCCCGTGTAAAATCTCGTGACAAATCCCGAGTTTTGAGAAGTTTGGGCGGCGCGTACGTGAGTAATTTACTAATGCACCGGAGTCGTGCCGTTCGCGCGGGAAAAGTTAAACGTAAGTCGTAACGTGAGCGCACAGTGGGAGGAGTAGCGACAATATGGGATTTTTAAATTAAAAAAAAAAACTGAGCCGTGATAGTTAAGTGGATATGTACTCCGGGGCATGCACCTCCAACTTTTCAGTTGTGTGCATTTTAAGAAATTAAATATCACGTGTCTCAAACGGTGAAGGAAAACATCGTGAAGAAATCTGCATACCAGAGAATTTTCTTAATTCTCTGCGTGTGTGAAGTCTGCCAATCCGCATTGGGCCAGCGTGGTGGACTAAGGCCTAACCCCTCTCATTCTGAGAGGAGACTCGAGCTCAGCAGTGAGCCAAATATGGGTTGTTAACGACGAAATGAAAACTTCTTTAATAGTTGGCATTTTTGGATGGGGAAAAATTTGCTAGGCTGTGGCCTGTGATTGTCACTACAAGGAATGATAAAATGTCTATAACAACATGTACCTATATGGTCTAACAATCACCGGCTCTCAATATACGAGTACCTACTCGAAAAGTTAATAGTAATAGTTTCGTGACAGATCTTTTTACAAGAGTAGATATGCCATTGAATCCAGAAGTAGAGTAGGTATAAACAGACAGACTAAACTTTAAAATATATGTTTTAGTAAAATAACTTGAAATAAAACTCACGTGTTCTTTGTCGGCGTGGCTCGCACCGTGATGCATGAACAAGCTCATGACCTGGTACCCCGAATGGATTAAGCACTAGTTTGGTGTCAATAGATAATCACGTGAGTTTTAGCTGTCTTTTATATGTAGTTTATTTTCATGAATACGATTTTATCTTCTAGAAATCACTATTATGTGGGTACAAACCTGCAATTTTAAAACTGTAGCACTGTACGTTACCAATAAAAACACTCGTACCAAATTATAGCTTTCTTGTCTCACTAAACTGGGAACAGACAGACAGGTGGAAAGACATTGTGAAACTATAACGGTTCTTTGTTGAATGCGGAACCCCAAATATATACAACCCATAGAGAATTAAGAAAATTCTCAGGTATGCAGGTTTCCTCATGATGTTTTCCTTCACCGTTGAGACACGTGATATTTAATTTTTTATAATGCACATAACATATCACATAAGGGGTAGGGTAGGATAGAGGTAGAGTAGGGGTTTGGTAGTGGTAGGGTAGGTGTAGGTTTAGGGGTGGGGTAGGGGTAGGGTTGAGTTCCTACTCATCTCCTGTATAGTAGGGTAGCTGTAGAGTGGGAGTAGGGTAGGGTAGTAGTAGGGTTTCACGCGGACGAAGTCGTGGGTGTCCGCTAGTTTAGTAATATGATTGTATATATAAATCGCTAATCTTACTACTAAGACCTCTACTCCGTAAGCTCTCCATACGTTACATATGCGCTCTCGCATCATATTTGCCGCTTTCATTACTGATATTAAAAACCCAGATGCACATCCATTAATTAATATCAGAGGGCGCCACCAGCCGCGCTCACACCTTTGGAAAATTAAAATTGATGTCGTATCGTAACGGGAAAAATATGGTCGCCACTTTTAATCATACCGAAGACTTTTCTTGCACAAAACTAGTTTTTAAACGTGACTTTTCCAGTGCTGAATTTGGGTCATAGTTTGAGTGTATTGCGGAATGACATTTTACTAATAGACGCGTCTACTCTACGCTAACATCATTGCACTAAAAATTGCGAGGATATTGCTATGCCTACATAGCATCGGTATACTAAGCAGCAAAAAGAAAAATAAAGCCTCATTTTTTATTAGAAAGCGATGAATGTAGATTTGCTAGAAAGAGTAAGCGAAAGGCAATTAACCGTCACGAAACTTTCCTTGAGTAAATTACTATTTACTGGTAGCCCTAAGCCCTCATTCGCACGAGAGTTTTTTTAACTGACGTTAAAAAAGCGTTCAAATACAACAAATGCCTTCCCAAGTATATTATGTTCATATGACAGCGTTTTTAAAATACGATGTGTTTTTTCGAGCAGTGTTGCATTTTCGATTTTGTCCGGAAATAGACCTACCGCCCAAAGTTCAAAATACAACACGGCTCGTAAAAAAACGTCGTATTTTAAAAACGCTGTCGAGTGAATATATGCTTGGGAATGCATTTGCTTAACAATAGATTTATATTGAATACGAAATCATATGAATAAAGAATCACTAACAATAGCTACTTGTACATGGTAATTTTCGTGTACTATAGTCACTCAAAGTTAGTAAATAGGCCAGCTGGTGAGGTGCTGATCAGGCGCTAGGTTGATCCAATGAGCTATGATCTTTAATTAGTCAAATAATTAAATTATTTACTACATAAATTAAACGCTAAGCTGATTATAAGCTGCTTTATTTACTTAGAGAAAGCCGCAAAACTAAAATAGGACCTTCAATACTAACTAACTAAATAACTGAACGGAGTATCCGAGTTATTATCTTCGCGGTTCAGTAGGAAATGGATGTTTCGTGTTTCTGTACTCGAAGCCGAGGGGAAAGTCTAATATTAATAATAAACTCGTCTGACCGATTGGAAACTTGTGTATTTGGAACTACGAGTAGGCACTCCTGCTGTATTGGAATACTTCGGTAAATTTTATTGGAATTTAATTTTATTGAGAGATTTTACAAGAGACTTTTGTAGTGGTTATCATTATTATAGGCGTATTTTAAAGGCCTTTGGGTCTCATCTAAGAAAAGAGAGATATGGAGCTTAGACCCACCACGAACTTAAACGTAGGCGTCCACTGATCGGCATCGTACGTATCGGACGCATCGCATCGAACGGATCAGTGAACGTCTACCTTAAGGGGATAATGCATTCAATCACTATCTGCTTTTAATGATAATGAATGGGAGATTATGATGATCTCCGAGGCGAGAGTGTGTAACATCACCAACTTCCCTACTCCAGGCTGGGAAATTTTACTAAAAATTTCTTATAATAAAGTAAAGCTAGGTATCCAACTATCCCTATGCCTGACCCAAGAATCGACCCCAGGACCGGATCCGAAGGCACTGGAGTAATAAGGCATTAGTTTTAATAGTAGTGTAACCTTTTGTGGAGAACTCGCCCAGAGAAATACTCGTACTACTTGCTTATTTTTGCCATCAAGCAACTTTTGCCATCAAGCAACATCTGGTTTGAAGGGTTGTCTATGTAAATGACAGGCACATGAGGCTATACACCCCATGACACACACAACACATGAGGCTAAACATGAGGCCTCAAGTTAATGGACACAGAACAACAACTTTGTAGTGTTACTCTTATTTAGTAGGCAATGGTTACCACTTACCATCATGTTGAAATCCAACTAAAAGGGTCTCAAAATATATAAAAGGTAGGGTTCAAAAACAGAATTACGTAAGTAAAAAAAAAAGTGTGCATAAATTTAATGTTTCGTAATTTACACAAATTACAAAAACAAAGACAGATCTTTTGTAATTCGTTATGAAAAAGGTTTTATTTACTTAAAGGCTATAAGCTTGACAGCAAAATAATTGCCTTTATGTTGTTTTATAAAGAGAAAATATAAAATACAAAGTTCCTCTGGCCTGGCTGATAAATAGATAGGCCGACTTATGGAACTTAGGTTTAAGTATTTTAATGTAGAAAATATTAATGTTGTGTTACTAAATAATTATACCTATTGTTGGGTTATTATCTAATAGTGAAGAAACATCGCATCACACATCGTTACAACCACAACCACTCTATCAAGCGTGCCTGTGCACACCATGAAGAAATAACGCGCCGTTGACGCACGTTTTAGAAACGTGCGTCAACGGCGCGTTATTTCTTGTAAAACAAGTTTGCAACCCTAGAGCGAGGAGACGACGCATGACGTCATCTTTTTTCGAATCGGCGGCTTCATCGAATTATAAGTAAATATATAAAATTAATAGGCAATGAAGACCATTGACAAATTTACGCTGACGACGCCAGGTCATAAGCTAGTACGCTGTATTTTCACTGAAAACAGTGTATAATTTTTCTCGCTGCACATAATTTCCAATGACACAAATGGATGTCCGCTCAACATCGTCGTCTATACCTGCACCTGAGCCACTAATAGACCCCAAGCGATTGCTATCCATTGTTCACAGTACATTCCTTGTTTCTGGCCTTATCAATTCATTTACAGGTATGACTTTAAGTACCAGAATTGAGACTAGATATTATTAGAGATAGTATTGAGACGTTTACATAATCGATAATAGACCTTGGTTCCATTAATAAAATATTTGATCATGACAGTTCAAATTTTGTCTAGTCAAGTGGTGGTGAGTCTACATAAACTAAACGAGAAAATAAATGAGGCGAATCATGGTGGTAAGGTATTTCTTATTCAAGTCATTATAGTGCGTTTATAAAGTCAGTTGTTAGTTTGTTTATAAAATGATAAATGTAACAACCTGCCGATTGACGTTAGATAAGAAAAAGATTAAAGAAGTTTAGTAAAATTAAGTAGTCCTCTAGTTTAAAAAAAAGTCAGTTTTGATAAAGTCAGTGGATAGTGTGGGTATCAATCAAGAGATTTGTTGAGAAGACTACACTTAAATGATAAACTGCTTGTTTTACAGTGTAAACCATGATAGCCCAGTGGATATGGCCTCTGTCTCCGATTCCGGAAGACGTAGGTTCGAATCTGGTACGGAAAATGCACCTCCAGCCTTTCAGTGAATTTTAAGAAATTAAATATCACGTGTCTCAAACGGTGAAGGAAAAACATCATGAGGAAACCTGCATACCTGAAAATTTTCTTAATTCTCTACGTGTGTAAAGTCTGCAAATCTACATTGGCATGGTGGACTATTGGCCTAAGACCTATGATTCTGAGAGGAGGCTTATGTGGGTCGAATATGGTTTGATAATGATGAATATTTTTTTGATTTGATTACGCAATGTACAGCAAATCAAGTTATATCACCATCACGTCTGGACCTCCCCTATTTTGAAATATGACGGGGACGCAGATGTAAGTCACCTTGTATTAATTTCGGCGGTCGCCGTGGTTACTCGCAGTAATTACGTGGGAGAATACAATAACGGAAAGTATTATACGCACAAAAGGGCTTACGGTGAACCGTTTTTAAATGGATAATTTTTCGCATTTTTTTTTTGGGTTTAATATTGAGGCAAGCATAAAGCTTGTGAGATTTTGATGCTTGATTTATTTTTTTATACAAAATGATATTAATTACAGTAATTCTATAACAATTTTGAGAGTATTTTGTTACGTTAGGGTGGCAGGATTTTAGGATTAGAGTAGATAATGTGAGATTTTTGACGAGTTTTTAAAAATAAAATACTTAAACCTACCTGCTTATAGATATTGACGGATACACAAATAATATAAGGAATAACTCGTTTTCAAAGGTCCGATCTATTCATGTATTGAAATTAATCAGAAATGTTACAAAATGTAGAAAAACGTATGTACGGACAAAGAGTTTATTTTATTATTGGTTAGTTTCGCATTTATAGGTCGTGATATTTAAAGCCGAGTCTCAGGGCGTAGGTTTGAATAAGAGCCGAGGCGTGTACCTCCAATTTTTTTTCAGATGAGTCGTTTTAAACACTTAAAGAAATTTAATATCCCGTGTCTCAAACATACCTGTTATACACCTACCAACTTACTTATATATTATTACATTACGCTTATCATATTATTTCGATTTAGCCCTTCCTTCCGTAAGCAATTCACGTTGAGAGCTAATCAAACCTTGTGTTTGATCTTTTCATCCTAAGAAATTTAATATGGAAAGGAGGCATACTTAATATAAAAGTCAAATCAAAACATCATTTATTTTGGGGAATCAGAAATAATAAATAAGTGTGCTTGTAATCAAAATAAATTCAAATTTTATTTATTCTGTTATAAACTTTGAATCGTGGAATTTTACCATTATTATTTATTGTTGTTATCAACCCATATTCGGCTCACTGTTGAGCTCGAGTCTCCTCTCAGAATGAGAGGGGTTAGGCCAACAGTCCACCACGCTGGCCCAATGCCATGATCGGCAGACTTCACACACGCATATAATTAAGAAAATTCTCAGGTATGCAGGTTTCCTCACGACACTGTTTGAGACACGTGATATTTAATTTCTTAAAATGCACACAACTGAAAAGTTGGAGGTGCATGCCTCGGACCGGATTCGAACCCACATATATTATATCCACTTGACAATCACGGCTATTCATATCAGTAGTAACCAATTAGATAATTGGTTAAAACTTCATAAAGGTGTGAATAACAACCTATAAAATATTAATATCAATGAAACAAAATCAATACAATAATCCCAGTTAAGCTGAATTTATTTATGAAAATATCGTGTTAATCCGCTTCGTGATTTTGAAATTTTCAGATATTTGTTAGCGTAAAAATATAAATTGAAAGGTCTGACCAGAAGGCTAATTCATTAACTTTGACGTTTATGTAACAAATGTTCTCCGGTGCCTACTGGCAACCCTTCGTGGATATCATACAGTAGGTAGATGCATCTCTCAGCTTATTTGATGTTTATTTTAATAGGTTGTTGTTAAAGACCAAATTAGTAAATAGGCCAGCTGGTCTGGTCTGGATTGAAACATTTTATGTGATATTTGATATAGGCTAGTACGCGTACCAAATTTCATTGAAATCAAAACCATTTCTCGTTTACATAATATACTCTTATATTGGGTAGGTTTATGTATTATACCAAAGAGGAAGCGAGAGCGTAAAAATTCAATCTATTCATTTTAACAACCCGATGCGAAGTCTCGGTAGACTATGCGTCTTCGCCGCGAAATTTCCATAAATCAATTTCAATACAAACACCTCTTAGTGAACTCTGTCCGTAGTTGAATATGGGGTGCGGTGCTACTGTTAGCGACAAATATTGCAATTACGCAAACTTTAAAAGTCATCAATTCGGTAAATGCTTTCGGAGGATTCACAAATCGATTGAATCTCATTACAATAATTAAAACAGACCTTGGATGCCAGGCTTGAAATTATTAATATTGACTGTAAGCAATATTTTTGGTATTCGATGCTTAAAACTTTTCGTCCAATATGTCATAATCTAATTATGACCAAAGAAACGCAGTTTTTCAATCAATTTAAAAATAGTTCTATCTATTGTTTTTGGTGTTCCCGTTGTGACCTTTCACCCATTTTATAAGGCGAGAGCTGCTATAACATACTCCCGCGCGTCGCTCCACTCAGCTGCGGATGGAGATAATAGTGCCACAAGCTTTTCTGACCTGATGGTCAAAACTGGAACCAACGTCGCGGCGATCACCGTTTCGCCATTTATTATTTTCTTTTATTCTCTTTAAGTTAGCCCTTGTCCACAATCTTACCCGATGGTAAGTGAAAATGCAATCTCAGATGGAAGCGGGCTAACTTGTTAGTAGTAAGAAAAAAGCTAAAAACCATATACTAAAAGCGCGACAACTACATACTCACCCGGCCAGATAAGTTTGATACTATACAATGATGTTAGAAGAAAAAGAGGTAGATAGGTTACATAAACCACATTCGATGCTTACAACTAGCACACAAAAAAAAAATCAGCGGCGTTGTCAACAGCAACTGACGTTGTCGATGACAGTGCGGCGACTGAGCTCAGCTGGCCTATTTCCTATTTTGGTTTTTATTATCAACCCATCAAAATAAAAAACAAATCAATTGGCAAAATGTCATCCACATACTATGATACAAATAACAAATGTCATCCGGTACAATCGGTGTATATCGTATATTATGTAGATGATACTTTGTTGTCCACTTCAGTTGATAATAAAAACCAAAATAGTGAATTAGGCCACTGGTTTGCTAATTAGTATAGTTTTAACGTGTCGCTTGCGGTCCGAGTATAACCTATCTACCTATTTTTTCTTCTAAAATCATTGATACTATACACATAACCCAGATTACGACCCGCTACAAGAGGGGCCCTACGCCGGTCCGTGACTTGGTTGGCGAGCGGGCCGCGGTCGACGGCGACAGTTGGAACGCAGTTATAGTGATCAAATTGAATCAGCCGCAAGCACCGGTGAATTCGCGATGCGGAATCTGCTCTGCGTAATGAAAAGTTATTTAATATTTTCTTATACCTACGAGTATCTACATTGTTCTTATTTTGTTGACCCTATTGGTATAACTGTGAGTATGTTGGCGCGGTCTTCTTTCCGGGGTACCCCTTGTCTGTAGGTAGCTGCAGGTCTGGCTCTTCAAATATTGGCTGGCAACTTGATACGATTGATTGTATGGAATGTTTGATTCACTGCTCGTATGAGAATATGAAGAACTTCGACTTGTCGTTTACAGCGTTTGAAGAAGAATAGAAAGATCTCGATCCTACTTGTGTTGACTGACAAGCGACAGTTGACAGCTGACAGCTGATGATGTGAGGAGACGTCTGAACAAATTTCCTGATTTATGTCATACAATCTACTATATAAAAATAAGTCGGGTTTTCCTTCCTGACGCTATAACTCCAGAAAGCACGAACCGATTTCCACGGTTTTGCATTCGTTGGAAAGGTGTCGGGCTCCGTGAGGTTTATAGCAAAGAAAATTTAGGAAAAGGTAGGGGTAGGGTAGGGGTAGGGGTAGGGTAGGGTAGGGGTAGGGTAGGGGTAGGGGTAGGGTAGGGTAGGGGTAGAGTTGGGTAGGAGTAGTTGAAAGTTTACATCGAGTTCCACGCGGACGGAGTCGCGGGCGTCCGCTAGTACTCTATACATTTTGTCTATACTTGTGATGACACTATAAAATTAGAAAGACTACGGAACATATTGTAATGCAGTGATGTATATTCACTCCACTCGGCCTCTACATGCTTGCTTTAGTCACGAACTTCTTCGCGAGCTTCTGGCTGTTACGTACATTAATATTTATAGTCTGTGTAATTGTCAATGTCAATGTATGTTACTTGTCTGTCTAATTGTCTTGTCTATTGTCTACTGTCATGTCCTAAAGTCTGCACACGTATCTATCCTATTAAATAATATAATCGTCAAGCATCCGTGGTCTTATTTACCATTACAAACCTCAGAATACAGAAAACCACCAGAAGCCACGTTTAGATGTCATTCTATAGTGCGCAGTGTGTCCAAAAATTGTACACAACAGCCTGCACTCGTCGCAATTCTCACCCGCGTAATGTTGCTAGTACATGAGGCTGTTAAATTTTTCCCTATTTTGTGGTAAAAATTTATAATGTTAAAAGGAAAACAATAAGTGTACAGTTCATCACATTAAATGTTAACTTGTATGGTAAACAATAAAAACAGTGGGACCGGTTTTCTAGTGATTGCTAAGAGTCAGCAAGAAAATGAACTCTAAAAAATTTAAGACAAGGACAAATAAATAATAGATATAATAAGACGGTTATTATAAAACTTATCAACTAACAAACTAAAGAAATACATATTTACAATAATAATTTTATATATTCCATATAATTATATTATATTATTATTATAAATATGTATTTCAATCGTGTGCACAGTTATTATTATCTCGTCTTATTTCTCTAATTTTTATGTCTCTTAAAATTCAAGTATAAATAAAGCCATTGAATTGGTTTAATATCTTTTAAAAATGTGTTTTGAAGATAAAAATATTTTATTTAATCCTCTTGCTCAAACAAACAAGCAAACAAGTAGGTACACAAACAAACAAAACACCAAACAAGCACACGAAAACAAACAAATGTGCAAACAAACACACAGACAGACAAGAACGAACGAACTTATTATAATATAGCACGCCATTGTTATTTGTAAAATTTTAAAGCTTTAAGATTATTTTACACTTTCTTTATCTGCGCTGATTACCACAATTTTATTTCAACTTAATTGCCGGAACCTATGCCTACCTATTTAGTTGATTAATATTTTACATTAATAATAAATCCTTGAATTGAAATTAAAAGTAGGGAAAATCAAAACAATTACATTGGCAACACTTACAAAATGAAGTCATCGGTTTCTATGACAACTAAATTCACGTAAAAATTATTCATTATTTTAACATAAGAATATTTATTTGTGCTACTTACACGTGAAATGTGATCCTATTCAGTTTCTTTTTTCTACCAACGGCATTTTTACACGAAGGAATAGCACAAGACGGCTTAATTTAATTAAAGGAGATCATTCATTTTGGGCCCTTTTTGAAAGTGCCGGCCAACGAAAAAAAATAGCACGAATCGTTAGAACTAGTAATTTGGAGTAATAGTTAATATGGCATGAAAGTTGTAGGAGGGCTCTGAACCAAGTTATACAGGTTCGACGATTCGTTATTTCCATACATTTTGTCAATTTTCAAAAGTGCCCGCCAAGAAAAAAAACTGGTACGTATCGTTAGAACTGTCCATTTGGAGCAATAGTAACTACGGCTCAAATGTTGTAGGACTGCACTGAACCAAGTTATACAGGTTCGATGACTCGTCACTTCTATACATACATTTTACTGAGTTTTGTAAGTGCCCGCAAAAAAAAAAAATATACGTATCGTTATAACTAGCCATTTGCAGCAATCTTTACTTTGGCATAAACATTGTAGTATAGCTTTGTGTCGAGTTATACAGTTTCGATGATTCGTCCAATCCACTTATTTTATTGATTTTTTAAAGTACCGTTTACAAAAATTTGGTACTTATGGTTAAAACTGCCCATTTGGAGTAATAGTTAGTATGGCACAAATGTTGCAAACAAGTTATATAACTTTCATTCATTGATTTCCAAAAAAGTTGGAAAACATAAAAGCAATAATATAAAATATAGAAATAATGATTCTAAGCATTTGCACAAATTCAACATTATGGTGCAAATGTAACTAAAAATTGTGTTATTGTGCATTGAGAGAAATAAAAACGTTTTATTAAGTTCTTCAAGTAATGGTAATTTCGATTTACAAGCTTGAATAACATAACAAATACACGCACAACGGCGAATCACATGTCCAAGTGCAGAAACGGTCCAGAAGGAAGAACATAACAAATAATGATGACACAGCTCTTACACCATGATGACATTTATTTCATATTATTAGTTAAGTATTCATCATTATTACCTATTTATTGTTCCCCATTACATTCAGATATCAACAAAAACATAAGTGACGAATCATCGAACGCAAAAAACTTGGATCTCAGAGCAATCATACAATGTTTCTGTCATACCTACCAACTAACTGTATTGCTTAAATCGATAAAATGCATAGAAATTAAGAATCATTGAACTTGTATAACATGGCTCAGAGCAGGCCTACAACGGTTGTTGTACTATACTAACTATTACTTCCCGTTTCTATTACAGCCAGTTCTAATGATACGTACCATTTTAATGGTTGGCACTTAAAAATCAAGAAAATGTATAGATATTACAAATAGTCACACCTGTATAACTTAGATCAGAGCATTTATACAACGTGTCTGCCATAGTAACTGACAAAGTATGTCTAAATGATCAGTTAAAATGATACCTGTAAGAATCTTATTGGCAGGCACATTTAACCTGTATAGGTAACTTGGTTTAGAGCAACCCTACAACATTCGTGTTATACTAACTATTGCCACAAATGACCAGTTAAAACGATACGTATCATTAATATAGTCGGTGGGCACTTACAAAACTCAATAAAATGCTTATAAGTGACGAGATATCGAACCTTTATAACTTGGTTCAGACCAAACCTACAGCATTCGTGACATACTAAATATTACTCCAAATGGGCAGTTCTAACGATAAGTGCAGTGATAAGTGCATATTTTTGTAAAACGGCACTTTGAAAACCAATAAAACATATGGATTTGACGAATCATCGAAACTGCATAACTGGACACAGAGCTATACTAAAATGTTTATGCCATAATAAATATTGCTGCAAATGCTAGTTACAACGATACGTATTATTTATATTGTAGGTGGTCACTTACAAAACTCAAAAAATATGTATAGAAGTGACGAGTCATTGAACCTGTTTAACTTGATTCAGAGCAATCTTACAACATTTGTGCCATACTAACTATTGTTCCAAATGGGCAGTTCTAACGATACGTATCAGTTTTTTTCCTTAGCGGGCACTTTTGAATATTGACAAAATGTATGGAAATAACGAATCGTCGAACCTGTATAACTTGGTTCAGAGCCACCTGACAACTTTTATGCCATATTAACTATTGCTCCAAATAGCTAATTCTAACGAGTCGTGCCATTTTTTTTTGTTGGCCGGCACTTTCAAAAAGAGCCCAAAAATGTATGGAGCGTGAATGATCTCCTTTGTCACCTGTATAGCACGTCAAACAACACGACAAACACAGAGTGAGTAATCGTAAAATGTGTAGTTTAAATGGCTTCACTTCTTTGCGCTATCACTCCTTCTGGTGGTTTTCTGTATTCTGAGTTACAAACGTTACATTGGCTTTGCGCTTTCTAAAAGTTGAGTAGGGCACAAAAAGACTGCGTAAGTGCGTCGGCGCGAACAGATTTTGTTTTTCTTTGGTTTGCCTCCCTGCTGCGGAGAGAATTCCTTGCTGTAGATATTAGTTATATTACCCTTTATATTTGTCTGAAAAATAATAGATATACATGCATAACTAACTGCTTTCTTGATTTGCGATATTTTTATTGGAACTGCAAAATATAAATAAACTAGCGGACGCCCGTGACTTCGCCCGCCTTTAGACTTACTTAATCTGACCCTGTCACAAAATCCGTTTTCAGCGGACGTTTACTATTTTCTAAAAGCTTTAGCGTTTTCTGTTCTGTGTTTAGTATCCATAAATTACGTCCCTGCCAAATTTTATCTTTGTACGTAAATAGGTTTTCGTGATGAACAACTACTTCCAAGAAACAGCAAAAAGTCTAAGCACTGATTCATTTTCTTTTTTAGGTGTCATGCTATGCGAAAATGGCGTCTTGTTTTAAAAAAATAGTATAACATTGAGTCATCACTTGTAAGCGATGAAATCTCGACGTGGAATCTGACTAGACTCTGTAATGAAATATTGCATACTTTTAGTTTTTTCGTTGGGCTACGAATTTAATTTATAAGCGGTTTTAAGAAATACTGATTAAGTTACGATTAAACTCTACAAGCGACTCGCGTGTCTCTTGTCAAATAAAGTACCTACTTAGTCTAATTCAAATAATATATATAATTTATTGTGTTATGTTAAAAGTTAAATTATATATTGTTTTCTATTACAATAGCTGACGTCCCGCAATTTCATCTGCGTAGTTCCCGTTCCCGTGAGTATACGGGGATAAAATATACCCTAAGTCACTCACAAATAACGTGGCTTTCTAAAATTATGCAAAAGTTCAGTAGATCCAAAGATTATCCTCTATAACACCATAAACTTTACCTCTTTATAATATTAGTATAGCTGAGTAAGCTACAACATGACGATGTGACAGAAGTCTCTTATGAAATCGTCTAAAAGCCGTGGCCCGCCGTTGGGTTTGTTATGAAATATAAATGCAAGGTTGTTAAATGGATCCTCCCTGCATTTTTACCGTGAAGTTTTCGAGTTGACACTATTTTACAGAAATGAGCAATGCTTTATACCAGTTACATTAATGTTATGAAAATCCGTTTGCATTTGAAATGTTTATGATATTCGTTCATGCGAGCGTGTTTGATGACTGAGAAAGGCATAGAAGTCTTAACTTTTATGGTATATTTACTTGGAAGTTGTGCGGCGGGCTTCCTACTAGAGTTGTTGTCAGCTGCATTATGCAGTGGCAAATACGTAAGTGTAAGCCGTGGCCATGTTCTTTACCCTAATCCGATGACCAGACTATTAGTTATGGGGTTTTTAGATTGATCTATTAAAAAAACCACTACAGTCTCTACATCTACTTTCTAGACAAACTAGGACAGCTAGAATTTTGCTCCTTTTACTCTCTTCGCATTTATTATTTATATTTTAACTATTCCTATAATATATATAATAATATAATATAATGTTATTATTTAAAAAAAAACAATAATCATCATTATCAACCCATATTCGGCTCACTGCTGAGCTCGAGTCTCCTCCTATAATCTTATATGCTAGATAAAGTAATCAATAGTAAGTATATCAGTATAATTATGATACCTTAAATTTTCCGTAAATATTTTGATTCTCCATTAAATAAAATGGCAAACAGAAACCTTTCTGTGTAGGTACTCACATAATCTAAGCCCAAAGGGGTTTGAGCTTCCCTGAAGGCTAAAGGAAAAAGGTTTTGTTGTTTTATTTGTTAGTATACAGGTGCGTAATCTTATGGAAGAACGTTTTTATTGTGCCTCGATAACTCCGATAAACTCATAGTTGTAGACAAGGTAGAGGGGGAAAACCACTCAGCCTAACCTAACCATTTTAAATTTTTTTTTTAACGGGGGAAATCCTCAAGGATACCTTCTCGCCATGGGGAGGCAAGATGTCAGACTTCAACGAGTTGGAACACCGTGGGTCTTAGTGACCCACGGTGTTCCAACTCGTCGCCTGGTGACTGAGTCACGGGAACATTTCGTAAACAACCAAAACCTAATCTAATCTAGCCGCTAGTTAGATCAGATAAAGTCGCCAACGAGTCGCAGTTTACAACGGGCATAATAAAACAGATTTCTGAGAAACGTTTGCTTTTAAACAGTTTTCTGTAGGAAAACACTCGTAAGCATTTACGTTCTTTTTTACCTTTAGGCCGTAAGATGATAGGATTTCCTCTAGATTTACATGAAAACACATGTGTACTGAAATTTCTCTAACCCTTTGGGAATGTGCCTAAAGGGCCAGTTACGGAAGGCTCTTGTATGTTTTCTTAGTAGTACACAACACATTTAATATTCGAATACTCTCAATCAATTATGTGCCTTATAGTGTTTTGGTGTAGATATGAAAGTTGTATGCAGGTATTTTCTTTTGGAGTGGTTGTTTACTCCCAAGTTTTAGACAGTACCGCACCGCCATAAATATTTACCAGTAATGCGGTTTCAAGCGATGGATATTCAGAGATTTGATGGTGTTGTTTATTCCGGTATCGATGGTTTTCTTGTTCTTGTATTATGCCGGATAATACATTTGTGCCATCCCACCTTGACTAGGATCTTGTTTTTGTAATACTAGAAAACACGTGGAATATATTCTTTGAGATAAAATGCAACTTGGGACGTCGTGTTGTGATTATAACAAAATTACTTTCAGTAATTTTTAGGACTACTTAATTTGACCTTTGTCTATTTGTTTTGTAAAGTCGGGATTTCAAGCCAACAAAAGTTTTATTGTGTTTATCTTTGGAGAAATTCTCAGTAACAGCCTGGAGTAATAATATAATTATTAGTACACCCACATACATTGGAAGGTAGGCTCATATTTTGTCGATTTATGGTAGGTGTCCACTGATCCACGTATTACAGATCGCATCAAACGGATTTTATCTATAGTAAAATAATAATAGAATAGACGCGTTCGAGATGTGTTGCTGGAGGCGCATGTTAAGAATACCTTGGACAGCCATGCACACAAACGTGTCTATTCTATCACAGCTCGGAATCAAGGTTAGGCTTTCCTCCTTATGTTAACAACGCCTATTTCATATTTCGTGCACATTATTCGGCGCGGTATTTAAATATATATATATATTATATAAAATACATATATATATATATATATATATATATATATATATATATTTAAAAATTAATTATCGAGTGTCTCAAACGGTGAAGGAAAACATCGTGAGGAAACCTGCATACCAGAGAATTTTCTTAATTATCTGCGTGTGTGAAGTCTGCCAATCCGCATTGGGCCAGCGTGGTGGACTATTGGCCTAACTCTTCTCATTCTGAGAGGAGACTCGAGCTCAGCAGTGAGCCGAAATGGGTTGATAACGTAATTCGGCGCGGTGATTGCAGCTTAGAGAAATTAATACAGCAACACTGACGGGAAAAGACTGAGGGGCCGCTCACCAACACGATGGGCTGACCAGCTGGAGGAGGATAAAGAACGAAGACGAAGCTACACGATAGCAGCGATGGCCGCCAACAGAAGCCGCTGGAAGGCGTGGACCCGCAGGAGGTTGGGATCTTACCAGGACCATGATCTTCAGTAATGAAGGAACGACTGTAGAGAGAGAGAGAGAAAATTAAAAATTCGTTTGATGCGATGCGTCCGATACGTACGATGCGGATTAGTGGACGCCTACGTTTAAATAGCCCACACAGAGTAACACCGAGGCATATTGTTACAAGAGTACGTAAATGAAGCAACAGACAACACACGCATTTAATATTTGAAGACATAACAGAAAATGAAAAAAATAATGCATATCTATACAATTTGATTTTAATTTGTGTTTTGGACACTGCTATCAATACGGCTTTAATAACAAGCCGATTTGAATAAACACAATCGATGTTGAAAAAAAATGATCACACTTTTTTAAACAAACGCTTTCAAAAGCGAGGGATAAAAGTGCTCAGCTGTATCCACTTCGGCTCCCTACCTGTTGCGGATCTAATCAATCAGTGGTAATCTTTTTCTAGGTACTCCCTACCTCTTCTATAAATATTTGCATTGGGGATAGTTCACGCTTGATCGCATCGCTCCTGACTGAATATTTCCTGGAAATTCTAATAACTTTCTGCTCTCCGATATTACCTGAGCTCCTATGACTTTTCAAAGAGATTCTACGAATCTATGAGTGGAGCTGCGTTATTGATTAATGAAAAACTATTTTTATATTTATTTGTGGGACGTTTTTATTAGTTTTTTGTGTATGAATATATATAATGTTTACACATTTTACTAATATAATTTATATGCATTATTATTGGTGTTTAAGTTAATAAATAATACTGATAAAATGTTGTATTTTTTATGGGCACAACATTTCAAGTGACAATTACATGATAGAATGCAAAATTCTTTACACCCATGTAATGTTTTTTTATTTTTTTAATCATAAACTTTTATTTACAACGAATAATTGATTTACTTGTACGAAGCAACGACCACTGTGAGAAAAAGGGTAGAGTTATTATAAAGTAACGTTGAGAAGGAACGCTTACGATCGTAATAAAGTCATCCGCAGGGAAGTGTGAATCGTCCCCATGGCTACGGATCCAATCGGGGCTTGTGATCAATCAGCCTGAACAAACTGACAATTTAATTTATTTTTGTTTGGAAATTTTTAATAAATAATTTTTATTTTTGTACCAGCTTCAAGGGAATCTGTAAAGTTATTAAGGAGTAAAGTAAAATTTATATCCCCTTTGAAATTAGAATTTTATAACTAGTATACGCCCGCGGCTTTGTGTTTTTTAAAATTGCTTTTTCAGATGGCTTTCAGAAAGATAGCCAGAAAGCAAAATATTCTAAACTCTACAAGAAAGTATCTTTTTATGAATTCATGCATAAAATATGTTAAACATAGGTTTTATCTGTCACCATGACTACAAATTTTAGCTAAATAGGTTCAACAATTGTAGCTTTTAAGACAGACAATAAACAAACACATGCAATTACGCACTTACACAGAAACTTTCGCCTACTATTAGTGTGAAGCATACCTGACCTAACTTATATTATGAAAAATAGTATGCTGGAAATGTATACTTTCATGTCGTCGTCGTCGTTGTCAACCCACATTCGGCTCACTGCTGAGCTCGAGTCTCCTCTCAGAATGAGCGGGATTAGGCCATTAGTCCAACACGCTGGCCCAATGCGGATTGGCAGACTTCACACACGCAGAGAATTAAGAAAATTCTCTGGTATGCAGGTTTCCTCACGATGTTTTCCTTCACCTATTGAGACACGTGATATTTAATTTCTTAAAATGCACACAATCTAAAAGTTGGAGGTGCATGCCCCGGAGCGGATTCGAACCCACACCCTCCGGAATTGGAGGCAGAGGTCATATTCACTGGGCAATTACACTTTCATGTCACTCTTGTGGAAAGATGGTAGAATGAAAAAGCCAGTGAACCTCTGGCTTGGATATTTTAACAATTCACTATCTTCGCCACGCGTCAACGGTTTGGGGTCTTATCATTCCGGACCAACGTCCACGCACAATGGTACTCGTTGGTACCTATGTGCAACATAAAGCCACCCGCCAAAATTTTGAAATTATATGCTCAACTCTAAGAGCTCTGGTACACAAAAACAGTTCTGCAGGCTAATTCACTATTTTTGACATGTGCTAGTTGACATATACGAAATTGAGATTCTATTTAACACTTCTTTTCCCCGCTTGATATCTTGAGTCTTTCGGATATAGTGCAAAATTTTCTAGATTGTCTATACCTATTCGTTTTTTTAAGAGACTGTACTAGAAAGTTCTCTGTTCTAAATTTCACTTGACTGATATTTTGTTATATCCTTTAAAAACTACTATATTATACATAAATAACTATTGTCTTTGACTCTCTATGAGACTCATATCGAGTTGTAAAAACATCATTACAGAATAGCGTTACAACGCCACTTTGAAGAACCGCATAGATACGAATAGTAAGTTGTTGATGTTGAGGAGAGCTGAGGTTTTGTAATATGCTTCCGGCGTATTTAGTCGTTACCCTGGTAAAGAAGCACCGATAGACAATTTGGCGTTCCGGTATGTCAAAGTTACAATTCTAAACCCTTTCTTAGTCAACCAATGGACACTGAACATGAAGTGAGATCGCAGTAAATACTTTGCTGAAATAAATGAAAGAATGTCATAAAAACAGTGTGTGTTCAAGTGTAATTTTTTCCGTCCACGCTATTACAACGGGCTCTTCATTACAAATGGCCCGTCCGGTATAATTTACGGGCCGGACCGGGCGGTAATTCGAACAAATTATAACACTGCCGGGGAAATTACTCGACGGGCATCAACCGGCCGAAAAATTAGCACCGACGTCGCATCGCACGCTTTTAATCACGAGCCTTTGATTTCTTTCGGCGTGAGTTAATTGCGTTCCGGGCGATTGGGCGGCGATTGGGCGGCGATTGTCGCACGGCGATTGGGCGGCGATTGTCGCACGTTTCGACGGTACGGGCAAATATTGATTGGAGATGGAGTTGTATTGCGTAGTTGATCTTTATCGTATTTTTTTATAATCCTACTAATATTATAAACGCGAAAGTTTGTATGGATGTTTGTTACTCTTTAACGCCGTAACTTCTGAACCGATTTGAAATGTAATACGAAAATAGACAAAGCCCTGGATTAACACATAGGCTACTTTTTATCCCGAAAAAATCCGTGGTTTTTGCAAGCTTTGCGTAAAATTGAATTAAACGCGGAAGAAGTCGTGGGCGTCCGCTAGTATCTAATATTTGATTGAATAAATAGATGGCCCAAGTGATGTTAAATTGCCGAAAGCCGATTGCTTCCATGAATCTTTGTAATAATAATTACACCAATAGATGATGTAATGAGCAAAGAAGTGCTGGTACTTCCCCGGATGAGCTCTTGAACAAAGGGCTCTACTACTACTTAAGCTGCTATTGAAACAAGTGGCGCATTTATATAAGATTGTTTAAATTTAGTTAATTGAGCTATTTCAACTAATTGTAATTAATAATTCCAGACTGCATTATACAGTAAAACTAAATCACTTGGTGATATGTTTTACTGGTAACTAGCCACGACTGAAACCACTTATTGGAACTGGTAGGACTTCCAGGACTTCGATCGATGATTCGATCATCGTCATCATCGTTTACAGCCGATGGACGTCCACTGCTGGACATAGGCCTCTTGCCTGGACTTCCATTCACCACGGTCTCGAGTCGCCAGCATTCAGCGGCTTCCTGCAACCTGCCATTTTATACATCGCACGAACAGCTCTCTTCTGTAGAACAAATATGATATGATATGTCTTGAGTTGTTGAGTTGGTCAATCAACACTGCATTGACTCTTTCGGATATAGTACAAAATTTTCTAGATTGAATTTCCTATTCGTTTTTCTAAAAGACTTGTATAAGAAAGTTCTCTGTTCTGAATTTCACTTGGCCGACATTTTGTTATATCCTTTGGAAACACACCCAAAAAGCAGTGTATCAGTAAAATTTAATCTCATCATACACGCTAGACCTATTTTGCTGCTTATTAGAAAATCTCGCGTGACTACACGCCTTTATCTAAAACAATTTACGTACCATTACAAAAGGTCAGCAATTTTGATTAACCTTTTGACACCATTTTCATTTTGTATTAAATCAACATCACACTGTTATTACAAATTATTATTTAGATTCTTTAGAGTAGATTATAGTTGAGGAAATGCCTCGTTGATCCAGTAGTTAGCCTATGTGGCTTTGGATCGCAAAGTCCTGGGTTCGAGTCCAGGGAGACCAGCTATAAGAGCTTTTCTTATTTGTGAGAAATTTTCAAATTGTCCGTGCCTCGGAGAACATTATCATTAACATAGTGGTCGATAATGAATTCAACATTACTCCTAGCCCGCCAATCCGCATTGTAGAAGCGTGGTGGTCTACACTCCATATCCCATACTCTATAAAAAGAAAGCCCTGGTTATGTAGTGGACTGTTAAAATAGGCTGATGATAAAGATGATGATGATGATGATAATAGTTGATAAAACAAGCATATTTATTGTCTACGTGTTGATTTTAGAATGTAAACTATCGTGAGTGTTATTCATATTAATTGATTATGAAACACGGCTAAAACTCACGTGATATTAGGTCGGAGTATGCCCGACTAGTTTCGAACCCATACGGGGCCCTTAGTCATGAGCTGGTTCTTGCATCGCGGCACGATCCAAACTGCGAAGCGGCTGCGCGACGCGCTGCTGTACGCTTTGCGCGCGCGGAGAGGGGTTGAGTGGTGGGGAGTGAATGTTCCGTTACACTCTCCGACGGTTCATTATTGTCATCTTCATTAGACTCGACTTCTTGTAAGCAGACCGAACTAACGCTATCTTGTTCCAAGTTTGTTGTATGTGACAATCAAAGAAATAGCGGTTTCCACGCTGTGGGCAGCAACCATCCATGATCCCGATTAAAATTCGGGTGACGACTAATTTCTATCGCTTCACGTATCTTACGAGGTACTAGAAAGTGTTTCCCTTGACAATACAGAAGCCTTATCAAAACGGATATAATGAGTCGTACCCGAAGCTTGAACATGCTCGGCTATTGCTGAACCGTCCGTGTCCACATTCTTCATGCTACGTATGTGTTCTCTTACTCTTTTGGTAATGTTACGGCGAGTCACGTGAGTTTTAGCCGTGTTTCATAATCAATTAATACGTGTTAATTGTAGGCAGATCAAAGCGTGGGTGACCCTACGAACTCTTGTACGGCCACGTGTTCTAAGGAGTCTAATAAAAACTTCGATTGTTATTTTCGACGGGCCCCCGAGGCGCGAGAACCCTCGGACCTCGAAATTAAACAATTTCGCAAAAGCAGCACTTCAATGTGCTTTTTTAATTCCAATCAAAAGTTCGTCATTTTTATTTGTAACTTGCCTGGGCGAATATTAACACAAAGATTAATTGTATTCTGGAATAGCACATCGGCTAACTGTCCCCATAAGATAGATATATTATAAAGATAAGTAAAACCGCGGAGCCTACCTATCTTTACTAATATTATAACGAGGTAAAGTCTGTAGTGTTGTAGGGGGTACTCTCTGGAATTACTAAGTTTTAGGATTCCGAACGTACGTACAAAAACGAAACCCTTATTAAAATTCTTTTACCACTAGAAAACCCTTATCTATATGCGAGTATCATAGACTATGTATTATAGCCGTATTCACATGGAAACGGGAATTACGCGGGTGATACCGCGGGGCATTGGCTAGTACAATAAAGCTATTCTCGGGTTTGGAATCCTCGTAACTTTAATTTTAAGTTTTCGACTTTAATTACCATAATTAAATAATGACACAACTTGACGTTTCAAAAGTGCTCGTCTTCCTGAACAAAAATATCAATCTGTAGTTTAAAAAAAAATTCATCTTGCATTATTTTCTCATCAAATCCACGAGGGGGAATGGATTTAATAAATTTAATCTTAAAAATTAATTATTGCGCCTCGCACCGCTAATTCAGTTTCAATTAGAAGCGCGTCGGGAACACACAGCGCGGACTAGCTTTGTGGTAGGGCTTCGCGCGTAATTGCTTTAACCCTCTAATGAAACCGTTCAAAAACTTTGCTATTTCATTTTTATTTTACACTGTTTCTTATTATTATTACTAGTAGACGCCGCGCGGTTTCACCCAAGTGGCTTAAAAATATAGTAAATATATAAAATATACTATATTTTAATTGTTCACATCATCAACATTATCGAAATCGTCGATAATGTTGATTTGCAGTTATATGAATGAATGATCAACGTAAACTTATAATTGCCGCAGGCATTTTAGGGCCTGTGTACATTTTCTTGTGCCACAAAGATTTAACATAAACCAATAAAATGATGAACATAATTATGAATTTTGTAAGGAACTTCGTGATCAGCAAATCTTCGCGACTCGTTTGATATGATCACTCCACCCAGTGCGGGTTCCTCCAACAGTAGCTTAGTTTAGGATAGTTTAGATAGTTTTCCGTAGCAGACGCGTTTCTAAAACATGCGACACGTCATACCATGCCCTGTCCTCTGCCACTCAAAATTTACGCCTCGTTAATTTTATTTTTATTCTTTACAAGTTAGCCTTTGACTACAATCTCACTTGATGGTAAGTGATGATGCAGTCTAAGATGGAAGTGGACTAACTTGTTAGGAGGAGGATGAAAAAACACACTCCTTTCGGTTTCTACACGACATCGTACCGGAACTGTAAATCGCTTGGCGGTACGCCTTTGTCGGTAGGGTGGTAACTAACCACGGCTGAAGCCTCCCACCAGCCAGACCTGGACCTATTAAGAAAACCTCGATCGGCCCAGCCGGGGATCGAAACCAGGACATCCGTCTTGTAATCCACCGCGCATACCACTGCGCGACGTGTTTAAATCATATAGTTGGCAAGTTAATGTACCTTCTCTGATTTCTGAATAAATTGAATATTGAAACTCATAATTTGATCTACCTGAAACAAGTGGACATAATTGACACTGTTTCCAAATTCACTTCACAAGCGGGTATAGTCTAAAACAATAGCAACCACAGATGCCCCATAAAAATGTTTCCACCAAATCTCGGATGCAAATGAATCATTAGGTGGAATGCCCCAATTCCCTCCGTTCACCCCCCTCTACCGTCCCCTTGATTCGTCGTTTCTTTGAATTTGAATAATTTCAGAAGCCATCAGTGCCACGTAACAAAGGGCCGGAAATGAAGCAGGCCTCTTTGTTAAGTTTTGGCTGAACCGATGCGGTTGTGTCGGCAGCTTGTACAAGGTTCTACCTAACGTTGGAGTACAGGCATTGCGCTCTAAGAATATTCGCTATGCACAGCAAACTACTCTTGAAATATGAACGTTTTCACTGATTAGTGCCTTGTAGAGCACGTTAAGTCGTCATTTCTGAGCATTATCATGAACATCGGATAGTGATTGTTAAAAAAAAAACATTACTCGTATTAGAGAAGCATGGGCGGTCTAAGGTCTTTAAAGTCCATATACCCTCTCCTATGAGGAGGGAGACCTGGCCCTGCAATGGGCCCTTAAAATAGGCTGATAATGATAAAAGAGCCGTGATAGCCCAATGAATGACCTCCGCCTCCGAGTCCGGAGGGTGTGGGATCGAATCCGATCCGGGGCATGCACCTCCAACTTTTCTGTTGTGTGCATTATAAGAAAAATATCACGTGTCTCAAACGGTGAAGGAAAAACATCGTGAGGAAATCTGCACATCTGAGAATTTTCTTAATTCTCTGCGTGTGTGAAGTCCGCCAATCCGCATTGGGCCAGCGTGGTGGTGGACTATTGGCGTAACCTCTCATTCTGAGAGAAGACTCGAGCTCAGCAGTGAGCCGAATATGGGTTGATAATGATGATGATGATGATGATGATGATGATGATGAATGATAATGACGGTGTTGAGTGATTTAATTGAAGTTTGGAAATTGAACCCATATGAGCTCTCGGAGTAGAGTCCCTTTACCGCGGTGCTATTGGTTTATATTAATTGCTATTGAAATAATCAAAGTCAAGTAATAAACGTTAAGCTGGAAACCAGTTAAATATAAACCAAGTAATCCAAGCCGTACTAGTTCAAGTTTATCTTAACAATATCAGCTACAAAGGACAGTGGCGGAATATGCAAATGTCCGCTACGCTTCAAAGTTAAAATGATGTAAAGCAAAAATTTGAACTTTTTATTTACAAATTTTTTACGTACAAAGGAGCATATTAATGGTCATGCTCTGAACATGATTTTACTACAAAAACGAATTGAAATTCGTTATAATATTAGGCTTATTAATAGACAAAAAATATTTATTGGTTTGTTAATAACAATTTATATTCATTGTAATATAGCGTAGTTTTTCAGAAATCCGGTTTTCGAACTATCTTTCCATTTTATTCCATATAAAAGAAGACATAGCTGATATCAGGCAATAAATATTAGGCTGCATTCCAGTTCGATTAAAACAAAGTGGTCAAAGTTGTACTAGTTCGAATTTATCTTAACAATGTAAATAATAAAGCTCAGTGACCAAATATGTCAATGTGAAATGCTTTAAAGTGAAAGTGACGTAAAGCAAAATTATGTGGTGTCGTAAAGCAATAACAATATCTATGTAATAAAAAAAAATCAAGTGAAAATGTAAGAGATTTATATTAAGAAAATTTGGACTTAAGCCACTATACTACTGAAAGTGTTATTTAAGTTAATGGTGTCCGTGTATGGTTTCGCGCGAAGCAGCCATCGGAAGCGGGAATGGCGACGGGAAATGCAAGTCTGCGACAACGTCACCCTGCGCGCCAAGTGTGTCAGCCAGTGGTGGGAAATGGTGCTAACACATGGAAACAGTGCTAACACAATAATATGAAAATAAATATAAAAATGTAATCAAACGCAAAAGAACATTATATTGGATTTGGCTACGTTTTTTTATGCTCTAGTGGGGCTTGCCTCTCCTTGCAACCTTTTGGTGACGCCCTAGATTGCAGGACCATGCATAACTGACTACTGCTGTCTCCATACAAGATAAGCGCTCTATATATATTCGCGATATTTTCAGCCGATAACCGGAATCAATGACTTCGTAGCCCGACCTACCTACTACTCGAACCTCAAGATCCGAGGGAGAGGACGTCAAGTCATCATTATCAACCCATATTCGGCTCATTGCGGAGCACGAGTCCACCACGCTGGCCCAATGCGGTTTGACAGACTACACACACGTAGAGAATTGAGAAAATTCTCAGGTATGCAGATTTCTTTACGTTTTTTCCTTCACCGTTTGACACACGTGATAATTAATTTCTTAAAATGCATGGTGCATTAACTGAAAAGTTGGAGGTGCATGCCTCGGACCGGATTTGAACCTACACCCTCTGGAATCATAAATGGAGGTAGGTACTAAACTGAATTGTACGCTTTGACTTATGTCCAATTCTTCTCTATCCCTACCCTACGCTACTACCGAGCTACCCTTCTCCTACCCTACCCATACCCTACCCTACCCCTAGATATAGGTATAATATGAGTAAAATACGAGTAGTTAGTTAGTACATAGAAAACCTCAGTACCGACGAAGGGCATGCCAAAGCGTCCTCGGTTATATTAAAATAGTAATTTATGAAGCGAGGTCCCGGTAACACATTATTAGGTACACGGGAAATAATGTGCCATCGCCGTGTTTTCTTTATTAAATAAAACGGATATTAAATTCCTGATGTCCCCGCTGGGATGGTATGGAAATATTTAAAATCTTATTTAAGCGCGAAACGCGAAAAAATAAACGTTGTATATTTTATTTAATGAGGCGTCCGCCCTCTACGGTGGAAAATGAAGATTTTTTTATATTAGAGTATTGCTATTTGACATTTTTCTAAAGTTGTCCGCACTCAGTCTTTACTTTTTAGTAATGGCTTTTTTTTAAATGACAAGATACTGGCCAAATTAACGAAAAAGTAAATTCAATCTTTTTTTTAAGTGCCATAGCTCAGCGAGTCGCGAAGCTGAAGTGGGCAGGCCACGTAGTTCGCAGAGCCGATGGACGTTAGGGTTCCAAGGTGCTGGAATGGCGACCCCGCACCGAAAAGCGCTGTGTTGATCGACCCCCCAATAGGTGACCGGTGGACCGTGGACATTAAGCGGGTTGCAGGGAGCCGCTGGGTGCTGGCAGGTCGAGACCATTGTGATTGGAAATCCATGCAAGAGGCCTATGTCCAGCAGTGGAAGTTCATCGGCTGATAATGATGATGACGATGATGTTATAAACCGCGTCCCAGTATTCGAATACAGGACTTCGTAATCTGAAGCCACATAATCTATTGGAAAAAGGAGGATTTATGAGTGATAAATAATAATTATTTCTTAAGTAGTGATAAAAAGGAGGCCGAAAGCTTCAGGTGCTTTGAAATGCTGAGTAAAGGTTAAAGACCCAATTTGAACATTCAAATTAATTTGCTCAGTCATTCAACTGAGGGATTGAAATTCAATTTGGGTATCGCAACTTTGCCAAACTACCCCCCAACTCAAATTCAAAATGTTCTATATTCAAATTGGCCAATGCGGGCCACCTTTGATATGCATATGTTTACATCGCTGCGAAGTGATGATGGAATACCTTGGAATATATAGTCTTTGCGATCAAAGTTGCCACGAGAACCAATCACACCTTGAGACTAGCTATGCAGAAGATATTTTATTAATACACAAGTGGGGCCCAACATAGTTGCTCTCTCAATTCCCTCAATCTCATAGTCTGATGAGTCTATTCAACGACATTAGCAGAGTGCAACTCAGGTGCAGGATCGGCGTTTTAATTCACAAAAACACTCTTGGTATGTTCTTACCGAAGAATGTGGTATCTAAAACCAAACGAAGTAGATTGCAATAACAATTAGCCGAGGGTGGTGGATCGATCCCCGCCCCGTTGGTCTATTGTCGTACCCACTCGTAATACGGTAAATAAATCAAAATTCAAAATTCATTTATTTCAAGTAGGCTCATTTTACAAGCACCAACTATAAGATTCTACTAACGGTTCTACCAGTACCAGTCTTTCCCGACTAGTTGGAGGGGAATGGGAATATTTGCCGTATTTAAAAGATATAGCAAACATAAATGGATGCGGACTAAATTACACCTTTTTCGGTTTTTACACGACATCGTACAGGAACCTTAAATCGCTTGGCAGTACGTCTATGCCGATAGGGTGGTAACTAGGACGAAGCTTCCCACCAGAAAAAGCTCGCGTTATGTCGAAGTCTATTATGAGACGTACCGATAGTTTGTGTAACACGCATAGTACAGGGCCGCGTGAATCGCTGGCAGATGCTACAAATCTCAAGCTTCACACCACTCCGTACCGAAGCAATGAATAATGCAGGCTAGAGACGATCGAGCCAAGCTCGCTGCTATCACAAACGGCTAAACATATTCCACGTAGTATTTATATGCGTCATTGATTCAGTAGTAACGGAAAATAAGGTCCTGAATTCGCCTTTTGACTCGGACTTTGAAACGTAACTAGTACTGAAAAGTAAAGTAACTTACAAGGTAACAGGAAAAGTAAGGTAACTTACTTTTTCTTAAATTCTCGAGTTACTAAATTTATGATGTTACACCCCGGTTCCTCAGAGTTATGCTGTCCCATTATCGTTTACATTACAACGCATAGTAGCTAATTGTGAAGTTATACAATTATTAAGAAATCTAGGCACCACACAAGCATTGAAACAACGTAGTGGATCAAAGATTGAAATCCAATGGCCTGTGATTTATAGACAGTTAATAATAATGATCAATAGGATTTTTTTTTATTCTTTTCAAGTCAGCACTTGACTACAATCTCACGTAATGGTAAGTGATGATGCAATCTAAGATGGAAGCGGGCTAACTTGTCAGGAAGAGGATGAAAATCCACACCCCTTTCGGTTTGTACACGATCGTACCGGAACGGTAAATCGCTTGGCGGTACGTCTTTGTCGGTAGGGTGGTAAGTAGCCACGGCCGAAGACTCTCAACAGCCGGACCTGGACCAATTAAGAAAACCTCAATCGGCCCAGCCGGGAATCAAATTTAGGACCTCCGTTTTGTAAATCCATCGCGCATACAGTGGAGGCCGTCTAATGATGAGGGATGATGATGTTCTAAGAATATCACATACCTAGTGTGGTAGCAGCGGCGTGCATAAAGTTTTTAACTAGGGTATGCACTATAAGTAAAAATTGGAAAATTCCTTGTCCAACTATGACCTCTTCTTGGTATAAATGTTGCAGTTTCTCCACTCGAATCACGTATACGTATCCATGTAACTAACTACCTGTTCACTTGATTCATAGACTTCGTTCGTATGTAGGTAACAGATGGTTCCTACACTTATCTTTACGTTAAGTGCAACGTATTTTATTGTCCATTGCTTGTAACAGATACTACAAATATCAACCGTTGTGCAACCGAAGCGTCAATGAATAATGCAAGCTTGGGACAAACGCATTGTTATGGTTGCTTCTCACGGTCCGCGATTGACTGGGCGACTTCTCTTAGTATCCGGAGGATAGTTGGTAATGATTATAAAGTAATCTAGGTAGGGTAAACTTCACATATAATTAACCCAACGACGTAGTGTACTCTCATTAATCTATATCTATATCTTCTATACTAATATATAAAGTTTGTTTGTTTGAACGCGCTAATCTCAGGAACTACTGGTCCGATTTGAAAAATTCTTTCAGTGTTAGATAGCCCATTTATCGAGGAAGGCTACAGGCCCATATATTATCCCAGTACTTTTACGGGAACGGGAACCACGCGGGTGAAACCGCGCGGCGTCAGCTAGTGTCTTTTATAAAGTAACTCGTGTAATAAGTAATACAGTAAGTTGTGGGTCGTATACAAAATATTAGATAAAGTTACTGATGCCATGTTTATTCCAGAACAGGAGAGTTGGGAGAAAGACTATCTCTATTGAAATATCGACTAATCGTTGTATTCGGTCAACCCATATTCGGGTCACTGCAGAGCTCCAGTCTCCTCTCAGAGTGAGAAGGTTAGGTCAAAAGTCCACCACGCTGGCCCAAAGCGGATTGGCAGACTTCGCACACGCAGAGTAAAGAAAATTCTCTGGTATGCAGGTTTCCCCGCGATGATTTCCTTCACCGTTTGAGATACGTGATATTTTAATTTCTTAAAATGCACACAATTGAAAAGTTGGAGGTGCATGCCCCGGACAGGGTTCGAAACCAAACCCTCCGGAGGAAGAGGTCATATCCACTGGGATATCACGGCTATCGTTGTATTAATAAAAATTAAATCCCGAAATGACCCAGTTCGCGATACCGAGTAGCATGGAATGGCAGCATAACAGCAAACGGTGCCCGTGAACATAAATTGTAACAATGTACAATATGACTATTTCGCTATTCATTGCTACCAACAGACGCTACAAATCTAGATAAACGTGGTACTGACGCGTCTATGAATTAAACAGAGACTCGGTTGTTTCTACGAACGTTTAGCAATGTAAGTAGATACATTCTAAATGTTCCGTTTACTAGTAGTTAACACTGTGTATTAAATATTTGTGTGATATTTTGCCCCTCAAAATTTATTTTCTAAGTGCTGCTCGTAGCTTCATTCCCTAGTAAAAATTATATACATTCATCTATAGTATTTGTGTTTATTTATCTATAGGATGAATGGTACCATTTAATTGTGTTCTTTGTGTAACTTTATCTTATAATTTTTGAAAACACAGAAACAATCAAACCAACTCTTCAGGTTTATTATATTAGTACAAAAACAAAATATATCAGGATTACATATCGGCGTGCGTACAATGCTTAAATAGGTTATTATATACAAATAATATACATACAATATGCAAATAATAAACTTTATTACTTTAGTTAAAAAAGTTACAATAAAAGATTTGCTTAGTTTTACAACCTAAGAGGCGTTTTTGCTAAATACTTGTAGATCATCATTACTAATCCATATTTTGCTTACTGTTGAGCACGAGCCTCCTCTTAGAATAAAAGGGGTTAGGCTAATAATCTACTACGCTGGCCCAATGCGGATTGGCCGACTGCACACACGAAGAGAATTAAGAAAATTCATGCAGGTATGCAGGTTTCCTCACAATGTTTTCCTTTACCGTTAGAGTCACTTGATATTTAAATTCTTAAAATGCACATAACAGAAAAGTTGGAGGTCCATCTCTCAGGTCGGATTATACACCCTCCGAATCGAAGGCAGTGGTAACCTTGTCGTATAATTTCAGAGGGCATATTCGTTATCGGACGCACCAAAGGAAGGAAATCAACCCACCTCTATGTGACTACATTCCTAATTTTGTCCGATTCACCAAGAATATCACACAAAAAGTTCAAGCAGTAGGTATGATCATGAATTTTGTTCCTTGTAGCAACGCAAGTTAACGTTTAAAAATGAAAAATACCTTTTTTGTTAAATCCGGCTACTAACCATTACGCTATTGAGCACTTTAGCTACCTATTGTGACAACAGGATAGAGTGTAGCGTCACTCAATACGCCCCTGTGATCGTATTAGCTCGTAGGCGCTAGGTCTTCGGCGCTTAATTACCTCGGCGTTGCAGCGCTGGGGATCCCGCGCGTTGCCTAGCAACGGATCGCTTTGATGTCGCGCCGCGGTGCCACTCGATAGCCTATACCGGGTGCAGACGCGTTTGAAAATGTCCTCGTTTTAGGGTTACGTGTGATTTAGTTTCGTATGGGAAACAGTTTAATGCAATTTTTATTATCTTTAGATAGATAGGTAAATTTTCTATTGCACACACAATATACATACAGCAAGAAATAGTACGAGTTACGAAGTACAAATGCACAAAAGCGGTCATATCGCTAATAGTGTCAATGCGAAAAAATACGAATAGATATTAAATATTTTAACTGGCAGTGAAAATAATTTATAAAACTGTAATATTTTAGTAATTGTTAATAAAAACCAGATTTTATCTTGATATTCTAAATCTTAATAAAAGAAAGATCTTAACAAAATATTGCTCAAGGCTCCGTTTAATTTACTTGAGAAACCGCACGAAAAATACGTTGATTAATTTTGTACTCGTAAAATTCAACATTCAGGGCTTATTATTTTTCTATTACCAAAATAGTCTAGTAGAATAATTAAAAATATATATAGAAGACGCCCGTGACTTCGTCCGCGTGGAAATCAATGTAAACTTTCTAGCCTTATTTAACCACTTTAGGTATTGAATTTTAAAAATTCTTGAATCACAGTAAATTACTTATTTTTTTCATGATGTATGGACAATTTTTTAGATTTGTTACTCTAAAAATAGAGGACTTTCCATACAAACTTTTAACCCTTATTTCACCCCCTTCTGATTTTATTTTCCCTATAAAAAGTATCCTATATCTGAAAAAAATAACTGGAAAAGTATCGCCATAACACTTCGCAGTGCACGCAACTGAAAATACTATTAAGGAGTCTACGGCACATGCACAATCAAAAAAAAAAGTGTTGTCAGCTCCGATGCACGAATGGAGCACGAATTTACTCTTTCAGATCGACTGTCTAAATAGGTAGGTATATGTTGCCCCGCAGCATACACTAAGTACATCTCAACGCCTGAAAAATGAAAGGTTGAGGAAGAGAATGAAATGAGGAGCAGCAGGCCGCGGCGTGAGCGCCCGCACTTATGTGCACGCTATTGGCGCACGGTGAAAGGTGCGCAGAATAGGTTGCGCACTAAAACGTAACGCTGTCATTCGTTCATCGAATTTTACTGCCCCTATTTTTTTCACACCGGGGGCTATATTATGAAAAATCGATTCTTAAGGAGTAAACTCCAAAAAGTAGTGCATTGTCACATTTTTTATTTTTTTACTTTTTACAAGTTAGCCCTTGACTACAATCTCACCTGATGATAAGTGATGATGCAGTCTAAGATGGAAGCGGGCTAACTTGTTAGGTCAAGAATGAAAATCCACACCCCTTTTCGGTTTCTACACGACATCGTACCGCAACGCTAAATCGCTTAACGGTACGTCTTTGCCAGTGGGGTGGTAACTAGCTACGGCCGAAGCCTCCCACCAGTCAGACCTGGAACAACTAAGAAAATATCAATCGGCCCAGCCGGGGATCGAACCCAGGACCTCCGTTTTGTTAATCCACCGCGCATAGCTCTGCACCACGGAGGCTGTCAAAAAAGAAAAAAAAATAGTGTCATGAAAAAAGAAAAGTATGTGTAATGTATAAAAAAATTGATATTTTGTACGGAACCGTGCGAAAATTTCTACCTAAGTCGTCCGTCCCCTCGAAACCTTTTTTCTAGTGGTGCTGATACGATGCTACCGAATCGGGGAGTACATATTTGCTTTTGGTACACTGAGCGGCTTGAAAGTAGAAAACTTGTGTTCTTTCTATTAGCCAGTGAATTAGGACGCCTTTTATATAAACTCCGCGATGTTTGTATGTAATTCCTCTTTATTTTGGTACCCTCGCGCTTCGATAGTCAACACACGGGTAACGTTTATTAACTGTTTGAAGAGTGAGGAAGGTGTTCTTTTTAAGTTTGAAAAAGGTATTAGATAATTTATTTGTCTCTTCTTAAGTTTCTTAGAATGACACTTAATTAGATAAAAATAAAACTCACGTGATATAACCTTGGAGTATGCTTGACTAGTTTCGAACTATACAGGGCCCTTAGTCATAGGGTGGTTCTTGCAACGCGGCATAATCCAAACTGAGATCGATTTGTATCACGTACATACTCCGACGTTGTATCATGTGAGTTTTAACCGTGTTTCATAATAAATTAATATGAATAATACTCACGAATTCTAAAATATATACCTGCATTTTACCTTTGTATACCTATGGTGGATTTACAAGACGAAGGTCCTGGATTCGATCCCCAGCTGGGCCGATTGAGGTTTCCTTAATTGGCTAATAAAATTGGGCTAACTTGTAAAGATTAAAAAAAAAATTGTCTCTTAAGTTTATTAGAATGACACTTAATTAGATAAAAATAAAACTCACGTGATATAACCTTGGAGTATGCTTGACTAGTTTCGAACCCATACGGGGTCCTTAGTCATGAGGTGGTTCTTGCAACGCAGCACAATCTAAACTGAGCCGCGTTTCATAATAAATTAATATGAATAATACTCACGGTAGTTAAAATTTAAATTTACATACTACTTACATTTATACCTACCTAATATATACCTACATTTTATTTGCTTGCCTTAATATGCCTACTTGTCTGACGGCCTCCGTGGCGCAGCGGTTTGCGCGGTGGATTTACAAGACGGAGGTCCTGGGTTCGATCCCCGGCTGGGCTGATTGAGGTTTTATTAATTGGTTCAGGTCTGGCTGGTGGGAGGCTTCGGCCGGGGCTAGTTAGTTTGCTTTGCTACTAAAGGCATAGAAGTACCGACAATCGTTTTAGCGTTCCGATGTCGGTTAGAAACTGAAATGGATGTGGATATTCATCCTACGCCTAACAAATATTAGCCCGCTTCCATCTTAGATTGCACTAGCTGACGCCGCGCGGTTTCACCCGCGTGGTTCCCGTTCCCGTAGGAATCCGGGGATTATATAATATATAGCCTATAGCCTTCCTCGATAAATAGGCTATCTAACACTGCAAGAAACTTTCAAATCGGACCAGTAGTTCCTGAGATTAGCGCGTTCAATCAATCAAACAAACAAACAAACAAACAAACAAACTCTTCAACTTTATTATATTAGTATAGATAATCACTTACTATCAGGTGACATTGCAGTCAAGGGCTTACTTGTAGAAAATAAAAGTATCCCATATTTACAGTTTGTTCCAAACTAAGTGATCCAAAGGTCACACCACAGTACAGTCAAGGGCTTGCTTAAAAAAAGGTATTTACACAAACACAAACATTCGCCTTTATAATATGAGTGTGATAATGTTATGAGTTTGATACAGTGAATCGCGTTGAATTGCACCCATTCACCGACACCGCGGTATGATCGTAAATAATCGTTGACATTTACATATTTCGATTGTTATCGTCGGTGTAGACACGCCCTATCGTTTGTTGCCAAAATTGCTGCGAAGATAAGAGCTATTTATAACGGCTGTTTATTAGTTTATTTCGCTGCTGGACATATTTTCAATGTTAAATTATGTAATAATCATATTAACATCATATTAACACCTTCCTGAGGGTGATTAGCGAAAAGTATGACTGTCCCATACTGAGGCACTGGATACACACACATACCTGTGTGCCCGGTGTGTCAGTATGTAGGGGCAGATATCTTAAGTAAGTATTATACCTAAATATGTAGTGTTATTATTTCTCTTTTTTTATTTTTTATTTTTTTTGGTCTGTATTTATTTTACTAACATATATTTTTAAGCTATTGTCTTTTTTTTTGTACACTAACAACTATGGGTCAAGGCCTGAAATAAACATATTTTATTTTTATTTTTATTTTTATTTTTTTTTATTTATTAAATTTCATGTAAGCTTTTGTTGAAATTCCTCAGTGCCTAAAGACAAAAGTCTTCGAACAGTGCGTGTTGCCAGTGATGACCTATGGTTCCGAGACTTGGTCGCTAACTATGGGCCTTATAAGAAAGCTCAGAGTCACACAGCGGGCGATTAAACAAGCTATGTTAGGAGTATCTCTGCGATAAAGATTATGGTTCCCGTGAGATTTCTATTAAACAGAATTTCAAGCGAACTGAGTCACGGGTGTCCGCTACTAGCCTACAACTTTTTTTTTTGCAGTTTGTTCCCAACTAAATTCAAAGGTCATATCACGATCTAAAACTTCTTATTTGCCTGTCATACTATTATAGTAGGAGCGCCAAATGTCAAAGTTTCAACCTTTATAAAATGTGGGAGGTTTGACCACTACAGGCTTTTGTTAGGTACTATAACGAAAAACATTTCTTTCCAGAATAAACTATCAAACTGCGAAGTAATAGATACAACTAAATTTCCCAGTTTGTAACGTAAGTAGGTTAATCATTTTCCAAACTAATACAATATTCCCATTTAAATTGATAACTAACTTCATTATGTACCCTTAGGACTAAAGTAAATATTTGTAAGTAAAGTTCGACATACCGAAACCTTTCAATATTTAGTTCACAAATATTATATAGATGGTACATATTTAACGTTACTAATCCTAAATACAAGGAATCAACAACGTATCTCTATTTTTATTCTTTAGAAGTTGATTTGACTACAATCTCACCTGATGGTAAGTGATGATGCAATCTAAGATGGTATTTTTAGATTGGTAGAAGTAGCATGAAAATCCACACCCCATCCGGTTTCTACACGGCATCGTACTGGAAAGCTAAATCGCTTGGCAATACGTCTTTGCCGGTAGGATGATAACTAGCCCCGGCCGAAGCCTTCCACCAGCCAGACCTGGACTAATTAAGAAAATCTCAATCGGTCCAGCCGAATTGAACCCAGTCTTGAAGATACACCTCTAAATCAAATCAAATCTCTACTGTGGAATAACTAAGATAACCTCTTTCGCGCAGTTGGACCCAGAAGAAAGCCAGTCTTCTGGTTTTTTGTCAGTTGTATCTGCGTTCTGAATCATTACTCACTGACTTGACTTTTCAAAAGTGCGTGTATAGAAAACTACATGAAATGAATGATTTTAATTTGCTATCGTATAAAATAAATATTGAATATAAAGTTTTCAAGTTGGGATTCCAATTAAAAAGCTTCTTTTAAATAAAATGTAAATTCTAAAATGCATTCGTTACAAAGGAATACCTACGTTTCGTAATGCGGAAAATTCCATTGCAGGCCAGGGAGCCGTCCGGTGACGTCATGCTAACGTGTTTGCGTCCGTCCGGGAAATGAATTTGCAAAATTTTTCTACGTAATGTAAACGAACTTAGTGCGATAACATACAACTGCGCTTGTTGTTGAATTCTTCATAGGAATTCAGTTAGTACAATAATAAAACATAATAGAAATTGAAAATTTTGAAAAACTGGTCATGAAATTATTAAATACACTCTCGATAAAGACATCAAGAGCCGTGATAGCCCTCTGCCTCCAATTGCGGAGGATGTGAGTTCGAATCCGGTCCGGGGCATGCACCTCCAACTTTGCAGTTGTGCGCATTTTAAGAAATTAATTATCACGTCTCAAACGGTGAAAGAAAACATTGTGAGGAAACCTGCACACTAGAGAATTTTCTTAATTTTCTGCGTGTGTGAAGTCTGCCAATCTGCATTGGGCCAGCGTGGTGGACTATTGGCCTAACCCCTCTCATTCTGAGAGGAGACTCGAGCTCAGCAGTGAGCCGAATATGAGTTGATAATAATAAAAAAGACATCAATATTCGCTTTCAGTGAGCTTCATTTGGGACCTCGCTCGAGTACATTTGCAGACTATAAACGTAGTTGGTATATAAACGTAATTAGATTTTATTAAACACCCTTTCGAAAGCCATAATTACATTGCTATGGACCGGTTTTACAAGTGTCGGACTGTTCTTTTCATTTGATTACTGTGTCAAAGTGGCATAATTTACGTTTAAATTATCCGACATTTATCAGAAGGTAGTGAAACGTACGCAAAACTAAACTTTCTCAAACCTAACAACTTCAAATAAACACAACTCTTGTTTCTGTTTACATCAAACGATTTTTTTTCCACCCCCATTAATAAAATTTCCAACAATAGCGCCATGAATACAATTACACGCTCAGATGTGCATACAAAACATCGCCATCATCGCGGCGGGGGCCCAATCGTCGCGCCGAGGGCCCAAACGTCGCTGGGAGGGCCCGATCGTCGGAGGGAACCCTTAGCAACATTCAATTATATCGAGATGCTTTACTAGTCGCGATGGAGACCACCACCCCTCAATTATCACTCATTCGAGAACATCATTATCGACGCAACGCTGCGTAGTAAAGTTCCGGGTTCGATTTTTTTTATTTACTTTTAAAAATGCGTAGTGAGTTCCGTGATCTATTGCTTATTATTTTCCTTTAAAAATATTACTCCGTGTAAAACTTTATTCATAATAATTGGTTTAGTTTTCGATTTTACTTATCACCATTGTAAAGTATCATCACCTGACGTTTTAAAAGTGCTAGTAAGATAAGCCTACTTAAATGAATTTTGACTTTGACTTAGCCCTTCAAACTATGTCAAAAGTTTGTGCTTTGGTTGGTTTAACAAATATTTTAACGGTAGTAGTAGGCAACTAGAACTCTATACTGAGAAAAATAAGCTACTTAAATGAGCTACTTACGTAAGGAGCTTGCACATTACTACTTACAGGTGCAGCATACGAACAATAGATGCCTTATACTTAGTAATGATGCTGGGTCATAATGTATAAGATCATTTTATAAAAATATAAAGTTTTCTTTTTTCCAAGTAATCCTGGACATTAGTGTTACACATTGGTGGACACATACGTGTAAAGCCACCGGTCCCGATCTCTAATAGAGTAACAGGTGAGGATTGAACCTTTGACCTCTCGGTATTTAGTCCCCATTAATTTTTTTCTACTCATGTTATATGAATACAAAAAACAAAACCTGAAAAATTAAAGAATGTATTGAGTGTTGTATGTATTAAGTGAAAAATTATTAACAAAAAGTTCAAATAACTTAAAAAATATTTAAAAACCTACATGGAATGTATCACTCCTTATAATTTTAAATGGCATCTATAATGTGTTTAATTAACTTCATCTGAAGTGTCTCATTAGGGGTAAATTAGAAGAGATTATTTCCGGGACAGAAAAAAATACGGAAATGAATTTCATACCTATAAATATAGCTACGCAATCTTTGCTCTACGAAAGTCAAGCTTACAAGCTTTCTAAAGTCTAAGATTTTAGATTTTAAATTTTAAGTTCTGTATTAGAAACGATCTTCACCTATCTGTTTATTGGATGAAAAGTGATTTATATCTTTAGTACGTTAAAAAATATACTGCAAGTAGGTTGCCTCAAACTCCTGGCCAAACTATCACTAATGAATTTAGAAACGTTACAAGCTGGGTAATCATCTGATGGTTAGTAGTTAACGATCCTACTTCCTACTAATATTATAAACGTGAACGTTTGTATGGATGTATGTTTGTACGTTTGGATGTTTGTTACTCTTTAACGCCTATTACTAAAGCGATTTGGCTAAAGTTTGGAATGGAAATAGATTTTACTCTGTTTTAACACATAGGCTACTTTTTATCCCGAAAAAATCCATGGATTCCCGAGATTTGCAAAAACCTGATGATTTTGGTGATATGAATGTTTGTTACTCTTTCACGCCTCGGCTACTGAACCGAATCACCTGAAATTTTAAGTTGAGATAGATTAGAGTCTGGATTAACACATAGGCTACTTTTTATCCCGGAAAAATAAATGGTGCCCCAGGGATTTGTAAAAAGCTAAATTCCACGCGGACGAAGTCGCGGGCGTCCACTAGTAGCCTATAAATAACAGAGTAACACTTTCAAGGCATAGACGTACGTATGCTTACTATCTGCTTGTTCCTCCAACTATCACTATAAAAAGCTTTCAAGTCAATCACAGTACGCAAGAATAAGATTAAAATTTGTTGAACACGCGCGGCGGGGATGCGAAACAAAGAAAGGTTCGTAGGGCGGGCGGGGGCACGTGACGGCGTGACGGCGGGCGGCCAGGCTCGGGCAGTGACGCCGGCGTGCTTGCCGGCGTGAGACGTGTCACCGGCTCGGTCCCGGACCGGCGTAGCGTGCTCTCGTAACCGCGTATGTGTTGTGTGTTTGCAATCCTTCAAAATGCTGGAGACGTAGCGTCAGTGTACGGTAATGGCAGTTGCGATATTTTATACGATAACCTCATCCATCGCGGTGATTTGTCGGCGATATGTAACGCTTTATCTCACCGTGGCCGGCGATGGACTACGAACCGAATGGTGAGTGCTCTCTCCTCCCCTGTAACATTGAATTGTGCACAAATTGCAAATTATAAAACGGCCGATACGGTCATTTCATTCAATCGGAACGGTATTGCTACTATGGTATGCTCTCGTAAAAAACAATTTATTTTCTCGATGCTCTCCGGTGATACCGAACCGGTGTGTAAATAAATGGCTTATATGTAAATAAATATGGAGCCGTTTCCGTTGATATTATTTTTTTTACATTTCCTATAACAGTTCGTATTTAAATTTTCGTAAAAATATTGTACACCGTATCGCATGGTAGCGTCAATATGAATCTATGAATTTTTAACACTTGTTTTTAACTCCTAATGTGTAGTATTTGGTAATGTAAATAAAGTTTTATGAACAGATATTTACGTTTCTTAGTATTTCATTCACTTTCTATTTATTTGCTTTTTCGACTATATATTGAAAAAAATGTATATTAAAAACTAAAATGAACGTGAACCGGCTGATAAAATAAAAATAATAAAACAAGTAATACTACTTCATTAAATATACAAAAATCGAATTAGAATTACATTATTCACAGGCTGAGGAACCAAAAATATGTCCTTGAATAAAAATACAAACTTTTCACTAGTATTGTCATTTCCGTTGTAATGGATTTGAACTGTAAGATATATTGGTGTTCAACTAGAAATATAAGACATGCTTATCTTTGCGTCCAGTTAAAATTAACTATTATAGTTAGTGGGTCTAATTACATATTATATACTTAGACGATATACTATGTAAGTAAGTAATATAATTTTAAATAAAGTTTTGCTTGTCTGATTGTTCAGCTGTTGTTGATTGTTGATGAACTTAGGAGTTAGTGTGCCTCAGATAGCAGTAAAGCCTCAAGTATTCACACAAGTCACAATGTCACGGTTATTCTTAAAATCCATGATCTTTGCCATCAACAGGTCAAAGTTTTGAACCCTCTTGTACTACAAAGAGAGAACTAAACATGTAGTAACCCATTTAGGTACTTATACATGCTAATGGAATAATTATTATGATTATAATAAAACCAGTAACCAGTAGGTATAAATAGGTAGTAACAAATAATCCAACTAAAAATTATTCATATTTCGCAGATAATAACAAATAAATCACTTATTAATTTATTATCCTACTAATATTATTAACACGAAAGTTTGTTTAAATGTTTGTTTAGATGTTTGTTACTCTTTAATGCCGCAACTACTGAAGCGATTTGGCTGAAATTTGGAATGGAAATATATTTTAGTCTAGATTAACACATAGGCATATACTTTTCATCCCGAAATAATCCAAGGTTCCTGAGGGATTTGTGGAAAACTAAATTTCGCGCGGACGAAGTCGTGGGTGTCCGCTAGTTTAATAATAAATTTACGCAAAATAACTTATAAAATTATTATTTAATTACATTTTTTTCTTAATTTCTGGACCTAATTAGATAGTCCACGTGGACGAAGTCGCGGGTGTCCACTAGTTATTTATCACAATTCCATAAAATTGCAAAAAAACCTAAATACGTGGCAACTATGTAGTATGTACCAGTATATCCTGGTAAACCTGAAAAGGCTGCCTAAAATAGGATAATTTCAATTTTGGCGGCTCAATTACCCCGTTTTACATAATGTGGTCATCCGGCGATTATGTACGGCAAACAGTTTCGGTAATCTATTGATTTAACGTCAATACGCTAATACATTATTCGGGGCACGTAGCCACCTGTGCCCCGCTAGGTACATACCTGTACGGCGACGATTCGGAGCTTTGCTTATGTGAATCAGTTGAGAATTTACTTTACAAGTTCATAAGCTCTTTATACACTACTAGCAGACGCCCCGTGGTTTCGCCCGCACGGTTCCCGTTCCTGTGAGTAACTTAACTTACTATTGGTAAAAGAATTTTCAAAAACGGTTCAGTAGTTCTTGGTTGGTTGGTTTTTGGTTTCTTCAAACAGTGCGTGTTGCCAGTAATGGCCTACGGTTTCGAGATTTGGTCGCTTGCTTCATATGATGACTCAGAGTCACACAGCAGGCGATAGAACGATGTATGCTCAGAGTATCTTTGCGTGATTGAATCAGAAATGAGGAGATCCGCAGAAGAACCAAAGTCACCGACATAGCTCAACGAGTCGTGAAGCTGAAGTGTCAATGGACGGGGCACATATTTATCATACGACATAATGATATATTTATATATTAGTTTATTTTATGATATTTATAATTATTATATAATTTGTGTATTATGGTTTATGTATTAGTGTGTAGTTATTTGTATGTATGTATATGTACAATATTATTACGTACACACCACCTACAGTTGTCCTAATAAGTTCCTAAGCCTAAGGTTGCCTGGAAGAGATCGCTACTAAGCGATAAGGCCGCCTTTTGTATTCTACTTTTTCTTGTGTTTCTGTCTTGCTTGTTTTCTTTTATTTTTGTGGTGTACAAATAAAGTGTATTAAATAAAATAGTTCGATGAGCTGATGACGTTAGGGTACCGAGGTGCTGGAACAGCAACCCCACTCTAGAAAGCGCAGTGTTGGTAGACCCTCCACCAGGTAGACTGACGACATCAAGCGAGTCGCAGGGATTCGCTGGATGCAGGCGGCTCAGGATCGTGATGTTTTGAAGTTCCTCCAAAAGGCATATGCCCTGGAGTGGATGTCCATCGATGATTTGACGATGATGATGATGATGATGACGACGATGAACCCCTGGTTGGTTGGTCAACCTCACAAACTTTGCCTCTTTATAATATTAGTATTGATTGGCGGGTTATTTTTGTAGTAGGTAATAGTTGATGGAATAAATAGGTGATCAATTTGTTAGCCTCAACGAGATATCTCGTGACGAGAAAACATATATTGTCAACCAATAGCAGTAAAATATCATTAGGCTTACAAGACACGGGAAGACTTGCGCCCCTTCAACCTCTTTTTTACCGTATTAATATATATTGGTACGGAACCCTTCCAGCGCAAGTCCGACTCGCCCCTGGGCGCTTAAATTTTTAAATATTTTCCGATCAATTTTGTAATATGTCGCACATTTATAGCGACGGTCGGTTATTAAACTCGAAAACAGACCTCATTAACGAAAAATTTTTTACATTGCTTATTTTAATAAATCAGTGATAATGGCCGAGCGGAAAATTTGGAAAATTATCATAACATCATAATTAACCGCTGACTCTTTCAACGTGGCCATACAATTTAATCATATTAATACGACATCCACCATACAAGGGCCGCATTCCACCGAAGCTACGAACTCGTAGCGAAGCTCCATTGTTGTAGCAGACGTCCTGCGGATTCATTCATCCGTGTAGATAAAATAAAGCCTGTGACACCTGCCCACTGCCACTTCAACTTCGCTTGAAGTTGAAGTGGCAATGGGCCTCTTGATGAACAACTTGCTGAGCTCCATACTAGCTGTCCGATAGAAGGCATTCACATTCTCATCACACACATCAAGATCATTTGAGGTCGTTATTGGTGGTGGATATTGGACGGCTCGAGTTAATACGATTATCAACTCAAACTCAAATGAATGACTTTTTAAGATAAATCATCAATACATACTACATATTATATCAAATGCATAAATTAATGTTCACCTGAGCCCACCCTGGGGTCATGCCTGAAAATCAGCGCTACAGTTACTTAGCTGTAGCATAGAGCTGAGGCTTCGGCATTCAGCCGAAGCCTTAGTATTAAGTTGGTATTCATTCTCATGTTTTTTTTTTCTTATTTATGTTATGTTTTTTTAGCTGAATAAATGTTTTTACTATTATTATTATTATTAAATCTATTAACACAATACTTACTAAAAAAATCTAACTGTTTGTCTGTTTGTCCGGGCTTATCTTTGGAATGGCTTAACCGATGTTAATGGTACATTTAGTAGAAAGTAGAGGAGGCCATTAAGCAATTATAGGCTACTTTTTATCCCGAAAAATTACATGATTCCCGCGGAATTTACTAAAAAACTGAAATGATTTGTGAAGGCCGTTCCCTAGTAATAACAAGAATTATCAATTTGACATGATATATTTGTCATTTAAAAAGCGCTAGATATAAAAGCTTCACATCATAAGTATATTTTGTATCATTACGAAAATAAAGCTTATGGTAAAGTTTAATTATCACGTTTATTGGCTTCCTCCCTCGCTCAGCTACGAGTACATCACACTAGTGGAAAGTTAGCATTATGTTTTGATCCGCAAACATTTTCGTGTGGTAAATATTTCAATGGGCATAAATGACCCTCGTATCCGGTTTAAAAGCTCGGGTTTTATGTGTAAATATGATGCACTCCAACTATTGTGATATTATACATTACTAGCTGACGCCGCTCGGTTTCACCCGCGTGGTACCCGTTCCCGTATGAATACGGGAATAATATATAGCTTATAGCCTTCCTCAATATATGGGCTATCTAACACTGAATTAATTTTTCAAATCGGACCAGTAGTTCCTGAGATTAGCGCGTTCAATCAAACAAACAAACTCTTCAGCTTTATAATATTAGTATAGATTAATACGATAAAGAAAACATGAACTGATTCATTGGTGTAGTGGTTAGCTAATTCGGCTGCGGTCCAAGGTTCAAATCTCTTCTTTCTCGTGTCTCGGAGAGCACGTGAGGCCACTAAAACAACAATTTAGCTTAGACTAAAGACGGCATTGGGAGGTAGCCGGTTACAAGGATACAGATGCAGTGGTGTGCATACGATTGTTGATCAGGGTATGCACTAATAAGAAAGTTAACCAAACTGGGAAAATTTTCATTTAATTAGCATTAAGAAAACAACTCTTAGGGTATGCAGTACTTTAATGCATGTATGAAGTGCACGCCACTGCAGATGGTCAAATTTCGAAGTACCAAAGGTATTTTTTATTTTTTTCTATGGGTTAACATGAAAAAATATGTCTCCAATCACCAGACACTTTGAAGTACCTAACCCTGGGTTAGAGGACATTAAAGTATAAGGGATTTGAACCCATTTATAGGGGAAAACTAAGCAAGTGCGTCAAAGATATTTTTAAATGTATCATTTGCTATTATTAATAATTTGTGTCTATTATTTAATTTCGTTAGTCAAATTTATTTTTCTGACGAATATTTACCATTTAACAAATAGAACAATAAAAGAGAATAGTGTTGAATTAAAATTGTCAAAATTTATATTTTTAAACAATTTTGATTCAATAATTTTCTCTTGTTTGATACCATTATTTTTATTCAGTAGAATGATTAAAACTTTAATATTGTTGCCCATAGACGTTCTATTTTGAGCACAGTTTGAAGAGACAACTCGTTAAGTTCTGTGGAAACTGTTTTTTTTTAATATCAACTCGATACCTCGATATTTCGAGTACAATAGAAAATCGATATAACAAGATATTGTTATGAACCGTTCGCATTGTTGGGCCAGAACAATACGCGGGGACAATTCAAAGGATCCAAGATTTCGATCAGCCGATATAACTCCGCGGAAGTGAAATTTCTGCTATTATTATGGATTTCTCGGCGGCGTTCGGGCTTATATAGCTACTCGCATAACTATAGAAACTAAATATAAGTAGGTATATGTCTATCCATCTCTTAAGTTATCCGCATTAGCCTATTTATTTTTATTTTTTACAAGTTAGCCCTTGACTACAATCTCAACGTCTACAATCTAGCCACTCCAGTGGATATAACCTCTGCCTCCAATTCCGGAGGGTGTGGGTTCAAATCCGGTCCGGGGCATGCACCTCCTACTTTTCAGATGTGTGCTTTTTCAGAAATTAAATATCACGTGTCTCAAACGGTGAAGGAAAACATTGTGAGGAAACCTGCATACCTGATAATTTTCTGCGTGTGTAAAGTCTATCAATCCACATTGGGCCAGCGTGATGGACTATTGGCCTAACCCCTCTCATTCTGAGAGGAGACTTGAGCTCAGCAGTGAGCCGAATATGGGTTGATAACGACGACAATCTCACCTGATGGTAACTGATGATGCAGTCTAAGATGGAAACGGGCTAACTTGTTAGGAGGAGGATGAAAATCCACACCCTTTTCAGTTTCTACGCGGCATTGAACCGGAACGCTAAATCGCTTGGCGGTACGTCTTTGCCGGTAGGGTGGTAACTAGCCTCGACTAACTAACTAGCCGAAGCCTCCCACCATCCAGACCTGGACCAATTAAGAAAATCTCAATCTGCCCAGCGGGATCGAACCCAGGACCACCGTTTTTGTAAATCCACCGCGCATACCACTGCGCCACGGATACTTGAAAATATAAATATAAATATTACTTGAAAATCATCGTCTCATTAAAATTATTTACATATCTTACAAACATACCCGTACTGTCGTCGTATTCGTTTGTTCAGAAACTCCGTAGCAGCGTAGACATCTCGAGAATTCTTGTTTACGTTATATCTTTCCGTTCACAAATAACACAAAAGATTCCCCAAATGCACAAACCCACTCCGAACATAATAAATGTGCAAACGTTCGCCGTCCCATCAATTTTCATCCTTAGACACGATGTTATAACGTTGTTGTTATTAAAATTACGCTTTTAGTCTAGGAGGTGGTTGTAAAATCTTCTGAGTCATCACATGAGCTGTTTGACGCTGTTTTTCGAACTAGGGATTCTCTCTACGCTTCAATGTTTTTTATACTAATATTAAAATAAGGTAAAGTTTGTGGTATTGTAGGGGGTAAACTCTCTAGGGATCTACTGAACTCTGATTATAAAAACAAATATGTTATATATTTTTATTCTCGCATATCACGCGGCACTGGCTAATCAAATAAATGCTTCGTTTCAAAGTTTGTTGCACAAATTAACAGGTAAAGGGGTATGTTCTAAAATAATTTATATCGCATAAATCTCTTTGTATTTGAAAACATTACAATACATAATTCTGAGATAGGTACAGCTACTGTTGAGTTACTTAATATTTATTTTTCACTTTTCAATATAAGGTATGTACCCGAATTAAACTTTGTGTTTATTGGTGGAGAATGAGTTACAGATACCTACATAATTATGTCACCGAGATCAAAAAATTAAATGTGTCTAAAGTTTAACAAGCTATCTCTGGGTCTATTTTAATAAAACGCATGACTACATTCATTAGAACGTGGACTGCGCGGGGCGGTGCGGTTTTTTGTTTCTACCCTCATTAATTGTTCTTTAATGAGAGTCCACGTGCCGGAGCGTTGTTTTTATTACACGGTGGCATAATCCACGTATAATGTAGTCTGGGGACAAATTGACCGAGATCAAGGTATACTCGATAGGTTATTGAGAACACTTCTGATGCAATTCAATCCACATATTATATTTTTTGTGCTTGCTTGTTGCGTCCAATTTCTTATCTACACTAATAATATAAAAGCTTGTGTCTCTTGTGAGTGTGTAGGCTATATTTTATTTACTTTATTTCTACGGAAACCTTGTGAAAACGCAACTTAATATAATTAACATCTAATTAATAACAACCGCGTATTTCGTATTCCGTAGAGTCCATTGATGTCATATACCTACTCTAAGATAATTCACGATTTTTTCATCAATAATATAATTTTTATTAGTTGGCATTAAATAAATAGTGCATACGAAATAACATGACTTGAGAATTACTAACAATCAGTGGCGTGCACTTCATAGATGCGAAAATGCTGTACCTACCCTCCTGAGAACCCATTAAGAAACTGCATTAGAGAAGGAATTTTCCATTTTGTAAATATAGTGCATGCCCTAGTAAAACTCATTGTGCACGCCACTGCTAACAATAGCTAGTTGGTAAATTTCGAATAGGTATGTCGTTGAACATGAGTTAAAGTTAGTGAATTGCCTGCAGGCATAACTACATTGCAAATCTTTGGTGGAAGACCATCGTAAAAATGATATACTGCTCGAATTCTGGAGTACAGACTAATCTACATAAGGGATAATCTTGTTTAATGGCGACAGGGGTGCAGAGTGGCGCGCCGATAGGATGTTATAAATCTAACAAAGAGTCACTGAAGGCCAAACCACGCAGTGAAGGGACCACGCAGTATGGCATTGCATACAAATCTTTCTGTGATACAATATTAAAAAAATCGTCTTTAAAACTTACAACTCTCAGCAAAATACTCCAGAAATAGACCAAGTTCTTCTTTTTCTTTCATAGGCCTTTTCCGCACTTGGGCACCTAATGGTTGGCCGTTGTATGTAGGTCCATTTGAAGCTGGTCCCCGCTGGGGTCACTCCAGCCAACCGAACTTGCTCCAAAAACTTAACAGACTTATCTAATATAATAAAAGATTATCTGCATTACACGATTGTGTGCTTAGTTTTTAATACATAGGTTGTAAAATGGTCGTAAACAAAAAAAAAACAAACCTTAGCTGAGTTTGTTGTGGGCTCTTCTCGGACCAAGGCGTATTTGGAACCCTCGTAAGTTTGATTTTAAGTTTTCGACTATTATTGCCACTATTAGATTAGATTAAATTAAATTATGAAACAACTTGACTTTTCAAAAGTGCTTGTAAAGTGAGCCTAATTGAAATAAATGAATTTAGTTTTTTTTTTATAAAAATCTTTTAAGGACTTAGATTCACCATCACCACGCTTAGCGGATAGGTTGATAATGTTACAATCATTTACGTTCAATGTTGGTGTTAATTACCGAAACTGGCCAGTTAACGTGCTTTCCGACAAAAGTTGGGGGTAACACCACCACCTTGCCTACTGGGCTGAGAAATTATACTGACAATTTCTTAGAATAAGAAAAATTCAGTATCTCGCATCTCGACCCAGGATTCGGAGCCAGGACTTTGTAATCCGAAACCACATGAGCTTACCATTGGACCAATGAGGCAGTTCTATTGCATCGGCAATATTATATTTAAGGTTTAGGGTTTAAGATGATATTTATTCTCAAAAAATGGCTTAACCGCTAACATGAGAACATAACTTTTAACTTAAATTAACTTATATTACTTCGCCGTCATATTTTTTGCTATTATTCACTCAATTAGTTCAGTCATAATTATTTAAACTGCTGTGGATTACTTAACATATTGTAATCTGCTAGTTTAGTTTTAAATGCATTGAGTGAGTTTACATTTTTAATTGGTGTCGGTATTATAATGAAAAATTTGGCTCCTTCATAGGTAGGGGTCTTTTTATCATAAGTTGTTCTCGTTACAGGTAAAGTAAGGAAACTGGCTCGACGGCTTTTATTTTTTCTTTTGGTAAAAAATATATTAGTGAGGATCGTCTTGTTTAAAGATTTTTTAATAAACATGCACGTGATATATGTATAAAGTTGATATATTTCAGATGAAATACAGGAATGCGTCAGATAAGCTAGGTGGATCATTTTTTCAATTTCTGTGTGTGTTTTTTTTCATTAATATGACAGGTAAGTATGGTTTCTGAATAAACACAATTTTACAGAGTTTTTTTCCCTCAGATATTACTTTTAATTTGTCAACCTCTTACATAAAGAGCTCCATTTATTTTCGTATTCGATACAATATTGATTTAAAGCAGGCAGCAAAGGGCCGTTTCAATAAAACGCATCGCTACTTCCGTTGCGCCGCGGCCGGTGCGGCTTTTTGTTTCACCCCCTCATTGATTGTTCTTTAATGAGTGTCTGTACGTATCGGAGTGGTTGCAGTTCATTTCGTTGCCATATACTCGTAATGTGCTCGTTATACTAATTAAACAGTAATGTAATTAATACATCAATACTCAATGCTCCAATAAGTACATAGTGTAACATGAAGTAGCTTCATCTAGTCACCAGTAGGTACATAATAAATAAAATTTAAGTGTTTGTCTGTGATTTTAAAACAACTGTGTTTTCTCAAGTCAATCTACATGAAACTGAAACAAAAACAACTTTTTTTAAAATTCATACTTTTTTTGTTATTTTTTATTTTTTTTTTAAGTAAGATTTTCTGTAAGATGGAGAAGGTATTTGAGGAATATAGGCTACTTTTATCCCGAAAAATCCACGGTTCCCGCAGAATTTGTGAAAAGCTGAATTTTATGCGTACTGACGTCCGCTACTTTTACAATTGTACTTATTACGCCATATTAAATCCAAACAAACAAACAAAACAAGAGAGAAAATGATAGTGTTTTTTCCAAAGCCGATTAAGGTGTCATTTATAAGGATTAAGCTCATAAAGGGTTCGACGGCCACACTGGAATCCCTTTATTGATCCAAAGGCTTGCCGCTAATCCCGCCCGTAAACTGGATTTTGTATGAGACCGCGATATTAGCTGGATTATTATTTAACGGTCAACTTATTAACTGGAGTAAGTAGCTGCTTGCTAACCGTAAACTTGCTTTGATCACCTGATATAAACGTGTAGATTAAGCCAAGTTACTTATATAAAGAGATTAAAGGTCATTTTGCTCATTAGAACTCTGCTTGTGTTATTAACAATCTTTATTATGTAGACTTCTAAATGGTCATATCACGTTAATTACACCAATTCCGTGACATCAGCGGATTGCCATATTCGCAAACAGTCAAACGTATAGATGAAGTTGCAGACTTATTCATTATATTTTACTTAAGCTGGTTGATATACACGAAATTGAGATTCTAAAAATATGAGAGATGTAAAAATATCATCCGGTTACTTATGGATATTAGATAGTAGGTAAAGGATATTATGTTAATTGATTTGATGTTTATTTTAATAGGTTGATATTAAATACCAAAATAGTGAATTGGTCAGCTGATCATCATCAGTCGATGGACATCCACTACACGGACTAATTAATAACTTAAATAAGTGTACGAAATTGTCCATACTGTGGAGTTTAGAATCACTATGCTAGGACCCACTAAAAACAGAAAATTTAAATATTTGTAACAAAAAAAATTAGCTGACATTAAAGATAGATTACTAAAAAAGCGAAACATAATATCTTATCTATGTCCTTTCTATTGATCGATTTGAAGGCGGTGTCAAAAAAAACAAAATGAACTTTAAGAGCCTGTTTGACATAGCACCGCTTTCAAACCGATCAATAGAAAGATCTGTACGATGTTATTTTTCGCTTTTTAGAGTAATAACACTTACACGAAATGTCGTGTAAGTGTCGTGTAAATTAGTTTAGTTATGCAAATTATTATATTTTTTATTAAGACGTTACACTAACACGAGCAGCAAGAGCAGTGATAGCCCAGTGGATATGACCTCTGCCTCCGATTCTGAAGGGTGTGGGTTCGAATCCGGTTCGGGGCATGCACCTCCAACTTTTCAGTTGTGTGCATTTTAAGAAATTAAATATCACGTGTGTCAATCGGTGAAGGAAATCATCGTGAGGAAACCTGCATACCAGAGAATTATCCTCATTCTCTGCGTGTGTGAAGTCTGCCAATCCGCATTGGGCCAGCGTGGTGGACTATTGGCCTAACCCCTCTCATTCTGAGAGGAGACTCGAGCTCAGCAGTGAGCCGAATATGGGTTGATGACGTGAGTAACACGATAAAATAGTTCAAAACGCAGAGCTGACAGCTTTACGTGCTCTCCAAAGCAAGGGAACACGATAATAAAATAGTGGGTAAGCTCGTAGTAAACCTGACTCTGTACCTACCCTTGATATTGCACCGTTTATTTTACATTTTACGGTCAGTTTAATAACTGATAGCAATTTAATAAGCACAGGCATCCCATAACTTTACTTTATAACACGGTGTATTGTATGCATAAAGGGTTATCTGGCGACGTAAATAAAATGTTATGTGTGCTTTTTAAATAATAATTATTACGTTTTAAAGTCTTAGCGACTTTTGTACTAGGGGCTGTGTTTAGTTACTAACTATGGGCCTCATAAGAAGGCTCAGAGTCATACAGCGGGCGATGGAACGAGCTATGTTAGGAGTATCTCTGCGTGATCGAATCAAAAATGAAGAGATCCGCAGAAGAACCAAAGTCACCGACATAGCTCAACGAGTTGCGAAGCTGAAGTGGCAATGGGTGGGGCACATAGTTCGAAGAGCCGATGGACGTTGGGGTCCCAAGGTGCGGGAATCGCGACCCCGCACTACAAAGCGCAGTGTTGGCCGACCCCCCACCAGGTGGACTGACGTCATCAAGCGAGTCGCAGGGATTCGCTGGATGCAGGTGGCTCAGTATCGTGATGTTTGGAAGTCCCTACAAAAGGCCTATGGTCCTGCAGTGGACGTCCATCGGCTGATTTGATGATGATGATGAAAGTCTTAAAATCTTTAGACCTGCGTAGTTTTAAGATTATCGCCAAGTTAAATAAATGACTGCCCCTAGTGACCTGTCAATAGCAAATGTCATACCCATACATCTTTCTAGTTTTAGAAACGTTAGCGATCGTAGAATCGATGTGTCACTTGGCTAGGGGGGCTGAATAGTCAACCGTTGATCAAATAGACTTACAGCGAAAAGAAGCTTTAAGAGCATCGCAGCAATCATAGCTTGACTTTAGGATCAAAGAACGGAGAAAGAGGGTTCCTCACTCTAGAAAACTAACTATAGTTTGCTTGGGCCTTCGAGCATCACACCTAGAGGACAACGATTACGTATTTTCAAAATGTTGCTTTGGATGTATCTTAAATATAAACATTTTTAATTGAAATTATTTTTAAAGTAGATAAGTTAAGTATTATTTACGTAGTATAGATTATTTTTTCTTTTTATAGAAGTATAATTGCAATTCACTTTTCAAACCGTGTTTGCCTAAATCAAGACTTGCAACCTAATGGCGATAACATAGTCTTTGAAGCCTCCGTGGCGCAGTGGTATGTACGGTGGATGTACAAAATGGACAATTGGTCCAAATCTGGCTGGTGGGAGGCTTCTACCGTGGCTTGTTACAACCTTACCGGCAAAGGTGCACCGCCAAGCGATTTAGCATTCCGTTACGATGTCGTAGAGAAACTGAAAGGGGTGTGGATTTTCACCCTTCTCCTAACAAGTTAGCCCGCTTCCATCTTAGATTACATCAATTCTTGTCATTAGGTGAAATTGTAGTCAAGGGCTAATTTGTAAAGATTAAAAAAAAAACTACGCTAGATTAAATCTTTCTTTTGATTCAGATTACTATATAAAGGCATAATTTTCAAACTAATTTAATTTCGTGTAAAACAACAGTAAAACGTGAAAGGTTTACCCACTAACGGTGTTCGCATGATTGGTTATAACTCCGACCGCAGATTTAGTGCGTTACATTATTTCGGAACACTGCTTCCGTGGCATTATTGTAGACCATTATATTCTCTTTTTAAAACATATGTTACGCGATTTGTAACCATAACGCGTGCTGGATAGGGTTTAAAATGGTATGGCTGGCGGTAATAGGCTGCCCACGGATTAAGCGCCTTAAAGTATAACATTATTTTGCAATGGGTTGTGTCCACCGCGAATGCGGGTACGTTATCCCTTTATAACGGTATGACGTTTCAAACAGAAGACATATTTTTAAGGACTATCATATCACATTAAACATAATATCTTAGGGTGATGACTCATTAGTGCGTTGCTACGATGCTACGACGGACAGTTTTACACTTGTTTTGATCCATTGTTGAGACTCAGTAAATGCGTGCGTTGCAACGGATCAATGCATTTATGCCACACCTTCGTTGCGGTGACGCACAAAGTCGCAATGCAAGATGACGACACACATCCACTCAGTCTCAACAATGGATCTTAACAAGTGTAACACTGTCCGTCGTAGCAACGTAGCTTCGTTGAAACGTCGCTACGACGACGCAACGACTTAATGTAGCGTGTCATCTATAGTAATATTATAAAGAGATAAAGTTTGCAATATTATAGGGCTAATCTCTATATACTACACCGATATTGAAAATTCTTGTACTACTAGAAAACCATGTTATTTGTGAGTATCATAGGCTTTATTTCTTCGCCGTATTCTAACAGGAACATGACTACGTGGGCGAAACTAGGCTACTTTAAAATATATTGAAAACGACGTAGTGTCTACGCTGCAACGGAAAGCAACGCACTAATGGGGAATCGCTCTTATACTTGTGTCAATATTGTAAGCAAGTTAAACTAATTGAAATAAATGAAACAGTAGCATGAAAAACGCAATGTTTCATCAAAACTGTACGAGTATCATTTAGATTAATTAGTGAGTATTTTCAGATTTTAGTGATGAAAATATGGTAGGTCAAACGAAATTTATGTGCTGAACAAGGTATTAATATACATTATTCTTGTAAAAATAAATTATTGATTGATCGTTTGGAGTATCGATAGTGGAACATTGGCTAGGAAGCAGAGGTTACATAGATAATACAATGAGTAGACAATTAGGCAAGTGTAAAATTAAAAAAAAATGCCTTATTATTACCTATACCTATTATTATTCTCAACATTATTTAAATATTAGGAACATAATGACATGCACTTAAAAATTTAGTTCCTTTTCCCCATGTTAAAAATGTTAGATATTTACCTCCTAACTCAAAATTCAGTTCCATTTCAAAGATACCGTAGCACGGAACGTTCGCAAAACCACTCACCCACGTGACTATATTGCGAAATAACGTAACTCACCCTAATGGGGGCCCCGTGAGGAATACTAAGATTTTTACTATTCTAAGTGTTTGAGTTAAATTCACCCACTCTCTACTCTTGTTGTGGTAACATTAAATGTTTGAAACATTTTAATATTCGGTTTACATTTATTTTGAATCATCATCATCATTATCAACCCATATTGGGCTCACTGCTGAGCTCGAGTATCCTCTCATAATGATAGGGGTTGGGCCAAATAGTCCACCACGCTGACGACTTCACACACGCAGAGAATTAAGAAACTCTCAGGTATTCAGGTTTCCTCACGATGTTTTTCCTTCATCGTTTGAGACACGTGATAATTTATTTCTTAAAATGCTGATTCGTACCTACACCCTCCGGAGTCGGAGGCAGAGGTCTTATCCACTGGTCTATCACGGCTCTATCTGTGTAATATTTTGAATGCCTTTGTCTGTCTGTGACCTCAAACCAAAACTATATTTTATAATAAAATTATATTTTGGAGATGTTTTATCGAGTGCGTGTAGTTAGATGTACAGTACCTACATGTACAACCAAACTTTTTAAAATTTATGTCTGTTTGCCTGTTTGCTTAGACTAACCGTCTTGAAAAGCTGAACCGATTTTACGAATTACTAGATAAAATCAATAAATAATAGGACGTTATTGAGCAACATACAGGCTACTTTTTATTCCGGAAAATACGTGATATGTAAAAAGCTAAAAAATCCCGGAAAACACGCGAATATAACTGTAAGTGTTCTTTTGATGTCTCCATATTAGTAAATAGTTTTTTTTTAGTTTTAGTACCATTGATATTGAGTTGTGTATGCCTAACAAAAAGTATGTTAATAAAGTTCTTTTTATTATTATCTGTATATTATTAAATCCGTATGTTTCATTTCATTTAATTGTATATTTACAGCGTGATTAGTCATGTGCTAGCTCATTTTAATGAAAGAAAAATTGTAATTTTTGTGAGAATTCAGTGTCGTTTTTCAATTGTTCAAAACCTGCCGTGTCTATTATTGCTCGCTGCAGTGGTCAGAAAGAACAACAATACGCATTAGTATCGATCAGCCGTTGAATTTAGGGGTTACGTATCACGCGCGCATGCATAATTCACCAGGTTAAAACACATTTAGCCCTCCCTTCCCCGTTCACGTATCGGCGTATCCTCTAGCTAGCGACCCACGGTTCCATATACCCACATGCATGCAGCGCTGTCGGCTTGACGTCCGGTAAATCTCATCGCGATGTGCATGATGGCTCGACTTGAAGCAAAAATTGCTATAAATTTTTATTCTTTTCAAGTTTGCCTTTGCCTACAATCTCACCTGATGATAAGTGATGATGCAATCTAAGAAGAAAGCGGGCTAACTTGTTATGAGGAGCATCGATATACATCGTTAGATGGGCCCCTCCATAATATAGAACGCACAATGTCATTACTTAAAGACGTGCACACCTTGACTTAGTATGCAACAAGCGCATGCTGTGACTTACAATATATTTTACTGTTTTTTTCTTGTCTAATCCCTTAATTATGCCTTCGTGATCATTTAAAAAACACACATGTAAAACACACGCCGCAACATGAATAAAATGAGAAAGTTGTAACTTTCATTCGTAAGTATTTGTGAAACCAATGACAATTCCGCGACGCTTCGGGGCCCATCTAACGATCTACGATCGATGATAAGGAGGATTAAAATCCACACCCCTTTCGGTTTCTACACAACATCGTACCGAAACGGAAAATCGCTAGGCGGTACGTCTTTGCTGGTAGGGTGGTAAGTACGAGTAGCCACGGCCGAAGCAAAACGATTTTAATTTAATTTAATTTAATACACTTTATTTGTACACCACAAAAATAAAAGAAAACAAGCAAAACAGAAACACAAGAAAAAGTAGAATACAAAAGGCGGCCTTATCGCTTAGTAGCGATCTCTTCCAGGCAACCTTAGGCTTAGGAACGATGAGTTTTACCGGACCTCATGCCGGCAGCGCTGTAGGCATGTTGGTATTTTAGACCGTCAGTGGCTAGCTAATTCCATCAACGGATTTACATTCAACCGCGTTCTGCTGCCTACCGGCAATTTAGTGGCATTAAACTTTTATTCGATTACACTTTTGCGGCTTTGTTTAGGCGTCTGTTATGGTAACTATGACGGCGCCAGTATTGGTAGCAGCGATTTGATTCGATTCAGTTTGTATTGGTAAACTTTTCCAGGAAGACTTTTTTTGAGTTCTGGCTTTGGGTGATAGGACAGATCATGCGAAATTGAGTGTATAAACTGAAGAAGCTACTTCACTGCTGAAGAATTAAGCTGAATCACTGAAGACACATACATAATTATAGTCAACTTTACACACCAAAGCTTAGACTGAACAGACAAACAAAAGTAAAACAATGAAAATTCTGCTAATCTTATCTTACGATCCCAATACGATTCATGGCTTTTATAATCTGAGATTGTTCTGTTGGTCCGCTTTCACGCCTAAACAACTAAACTGATTTTAAAAATTATTTCATAAATGGAAAGCTATATTATAAGCGAGTGACATTAGCTATATTTCATCCGTATATCTACAGTTTTACGAACTATTGTACGAATTAGTAAACAAAATCGTCTTAGATAGGTACTCCTTTTTTTTATTCCAAAAGTGCTTTCTATATTTCGAAAAAGGAGATTCACGGATACACACGTCATACTCCTTTGTTATATAGTCTAGAGTAAATCTAGAGCAAATAGCACTTATGTTATTTGTTGACCCCGGTATTGTGCTACGCAGGTGATCCATGACACAACTAGTGTAAGATTTTATTACAACTCGATTGGTGTAGTTTTTCTATGCTACTTAGGCGTGAAACAACCAAAAACTCATTTCATTGCTGTATACTTACGTGTGAAACAGCCATAAGCTCACCATTGCTGTGTACTTTGGTGTGAGACAGCTTTAAGCACACCATTGCTGTACACTTTGGTGTGGAACAGCCATAAGCTCACCATTGCTATGTACTTTGGTGTGAAACAGCCATAAGCATACTATTGCTGTAAACTTGGGTGTGAAACAGCCATAAGATCATCATTGCTGTATACTTTGGTGTGAAACAGCCTTAAGCGCGCAATTACTGCACATGTCCTTTCCCATATTGTTAAGTATGCAATGAATTCTTCATGCCGCGAGTGATCGCCGCCGAGGGTCAACTTTATGTGAACGAACGAGCTTTTATCACCTGTTACAATAATAATTGCACTTTGAAAAATGGCTCTCGTTAGTGCTTTTTTTTTTAATTTATTTTTACTTAGTGCCAGTAACGTTTAAATTAAATTGTATTGAAAGTTCTCATCTCTATGCCAAAGTTCATCCATAGTTAAACAAGTAGTACGTAAGCTGTTCTGACGTCATTGAGCAACAAACATTAGGTACGTTTGTCAAAACTTTAACGTGTAATAATATACTAATTCAGCCTCGCAGTTCTACGCGCGTAGATCTTATTTTTATAGGAATATAGGGTTTGTGTGTTCTCTGTACTTAATTTCACCGAGATTCGTTTAGATGTTGTAATGTCAAAAATTATCACAATAGGTCCACTAACCACTAATGCATGGTGGATCTACGCCACTAAATTCCTTTATATTGAATGATTCTGTAGTAAGAAAGTCGTTATAAATGACTAGCAGACGCCGCGCGGTTTCACCCGCTTGAATCCCGTTCCCGTAGGAATAAGGGGATAATATATAGCTTTCCTCGATAAATGGGCTATCTTACACTGAAAGAATTTTTCAAATCGGACCAGTAGTTCCTGAGATTAGCGCGTTCAATCAAACAAACAAAGAAACAAACTCTTCAGCTTTATAATATTAGTATAGATGTTAATTCTCAATGAAGTTGCAATGTAAAACGTACTTAGGGTTCATTTACACGAGCGGCAACGCTACCGACGACCGCAGTCGACTGCAGTCGGCGACGTCTCGGCGGCAGGCGAAGGTGTCGCCAATTGCAGTTAGTGACGTCTCGGCGGCAGCCAACGGCACTCGACTCGACAGTCGTCGGTAGCAGCTGCCGCTCGTGTAAATGAACACTTATTTAGAACAGGCTTTGCTGGTTCCTGACTCTGAAAGACATCCAGTTAGTGAATAAAAATATAATGTTCATCTCTAAAACTTGAAAGACATCGGAATAACGACCCATGGGGCTAAATAATGCAGCTGATAAAGAAACACTCATCATCATCATCATTTCAACCCATATTCGGCTCACTGCTGAGCTCGAGTCTCCTCTCAGAATGAAAGGGGTTAGGCCAATAGACCACCACGCTGGCCTAATGCAGATTGGCAGACTTCACACACGCAGAGAATTACGGAAATTCTCTGGTATACATGTTATATGATAGACACGTGATATTTAATTTCTGAAAATGTACACATCTGAAACGTTGGAGGTGCATGCCCCGGACCGGATTCGAACCCACACCCTCCGGAATCGGAGGCAGAGGTCGTATCCACTGGGCTATCACGGCTATAAAGAAATACTATTAACGCAATTTTAATCACTAGGCCAAAGTGTCAAATGTACACATACAATATCCACATGAGAGGAAACTAGCAGGTAGTACAAATGGAATCATTGCCTGAATAAATAAACGCACTTGAACATTGAATTATTCATGCGGCAGTCTGATCAGAAACCTCTAAACTTAACTAGTAAATGTATATTGGAAGACCTTAGAACAAGCTTGAGGCCTAATTTGAAATATAAATCACGTTTCATCTCAATAACTTTTAGAAGGGGTAAAGATAAATAGTGCGTAGTTTTTGTTAAGAAATTAAATATCACGTATCTCTAACGGAGAAGGAAAACATCGTGAGGAAACCTGCATACCAGAAAATTTCTTAATTCTCTGCGTGTGTGAAGTCTGCCCATCCGCATTGGGCCAGAGCGTGATGGACAATTATCCTAACACCTGTCATTCTGAGAGGAGACTCGAGCTCAGCAGTGAGCTGTATATCTCAGGGTATGCAGTACTTTAATGCATGCATGAAATGCACGCCACTTCGGACAAGTAGCATGTAACATACTGTACAACAATATAATGATGAAGTATATATAATCTATACTAATCTATACTAATATTATAAAGAGGTAAAGTTTGTAAGTTTGTAATATTCTTTAAATGGGGTAATCTTCGGAACTACTGGTCCGATTTCAAAAATTCTTTCACCAGTAGAATGCCACATTATCGGGGAGTACTATATATTATCCCCGTATTTCTACGGAAACAGGAACCTCGCGGGTGAAACCGCGCGGCATCAGCTAGTATTCTTTAAAATAGCTTTATGTGTAAAACTACACAATATTTTTTTCTTGATTCCGCTTAAAGCTTGCATTAACTTGCTTTAAAACAATGTAGGCTCGTTCAAAGTATTTTAATAACGAGTTCTGTTCACAAATTCTGTTCCGATATTTGAAATTTCCACCGTTGGGTCACTTTGCGTGTCATTAGCTTTTTTTTTTCACTTTATCGGCCGACCCGACAGTAAAGGCTGATGCATATTGGAGAAATAATATTAATTGTTTTTTTTTTTTAAAGTTCGCTGCGGTACTGATTTTTCTGTACTTTACCTATGTAACGAGTACGAGGTACGAGGTTTTTTGACTTCATACTAGAACTTTATGTGGTCCGTTCATCCAGGTCCATCGACCTCCTAACTCTTGAAGACGCTAGACGCATGAGGTCAATTGACCTCGTGCCGCAGCAAATTTACATTAAAAAAGACCAATGCATGACCTACTTACTTAATGTCTCCATGGACTACATTATTATTAATGAAAATGTAAGTCGTGTTATTGACTGTTTCACGATCTTTTGCAGAACAGATTCTGGGTTCATATAAGGGTATCCGTAGAGGATGATGTGGAGAAACGAGAAGAAAAAAAAGAAACAAGTTTATTATTGTAACTGGATAACTTATTCTGTTCAAGTTAACCCGCTACATTCTTGAATTGTGACACTTGACATCATATTATGACATCAAATTAATACGTAATGGATGGATGGTGGATAGAGGTTGATCAGATTTTCCATGTTTTATAAAATCGGTCCACAATGGAGCTTAAACCAGGAAGTCATTGGGAGGTAGTTAGTTTTAACGGTCCACCATCAAATCATCCAAGTGTTAAAACTAATTTTTGGATATAATCTGCGGAAAGATTATGAAAAATGACGTCTCTGCATCCCCAACACGACCTTGGGACCCCAATGTTGGACATTGGAGGTTCCAAGGTGATAGAATGGAGATAGGGAGAACGCAGAGTTGGCCGACCCCCTACCATTTGGACAACGAGACGCTGGATGCTAGCAGCTTAATGACATTATGTGTGGACGTACTTACAAAAGGCCTACGTCCATCAGTGGACGTCCATTGACTATTAATGATAACGATGATGCTTATGATCTATATTTTTATTAAAAGGGCTAACGATAATGTAAGAGGTATATTAAAGGCTATAGCGACACATTTTATAGTCGCGTGGCGCGCTTGTTGTACAATTATCCTAAATATGGAAAGTCGGGGGCGCCGGTGAAATTAAAAAAGTTTGAACTCCATGCAAGCGGCGCGCGGCGGGCATATATTTAGTTCGCAAACTATTTGTTTTGTACGGCCGCCCCATGTAATCGATAGCCGGAAATTGTATTAATGCATTCTGGACGATGTGAACGTGGATGTAGAGGTGCTGAAATATTTTGCAAACTGATAGGCAGACAACGATATTTTACACTAGAGACAGGTCACTAGCGCATCAAAACTGAGGCGGACAATGTGCATAATTGTCTTGTGCAGTCGCTTATTAAACGACGAAAGTTATATAAACAAATAGTGTCTTCAATGCCGAGTTGTGTGTTCAGGAAGTGTAAAAACTATAATTATGTCATCATCATTATCAACCCATATTCGTCTCACTGCTGAGCTCGAATCTCCTCTCAGAATGAGAGGGGTTAGGCCAAGGATTGGTAGACTTTACACACGCAGAGAATTAAGAAAATTCTGTGGTATGCAGGTTTCCTCACGATGTTTTTCCTTCACCGTTTGAGACACGTGATATTTAATTTCTTAAAATGCACACAACTGAAAAGTTGGAAGTGCATGCCCCAGAATGGATTCGAACCCACACCCTTCGGAATCGGATATATAATTTAAGTAAACACAAAATTGTGCATGCGTGCACTCAGTGAAGTATTTCGGATCACTTTTTGCGCTGATTTTGTAGGCGCGTAGCATATCTATAGAATAAAATATCGTTGTAGGTAGCTGCATAGTCATCAAGCAATATCCGGCTATTTGGAAGGCACAGGCCTTTTTTGTTAAAGAGTTGGGGAATGGAGCTGTGACCTACCATACTGCACTAGCGGTTCACTTGCTAATTTGCTAGAGATGAGCTGGCTTAGATGAAGTTTTCATCTTATTCATAATCATAGTGATAATGCATTTTCATTGGCCTGCTGCAGCTCTCAGTCCTTGAGATCTAATGCGGCTTACGTTGATAACATTCTATTCTTTACCGCTAACTGGATGTCTAGCACTGACTAATTAACATCCTTTCTGATGCACGTAGATATTACGCAAACGAAATTCTAACTCCAGATACTATTGATTAGTTTTTTGGAGCAAAAGCCCAATTTGTCTTAAGCTGACTACAGTCCAAGACCAAGTTATACGTTGCTTGACTAGACTTTTACCACAGCACATTGCACAAAGATTATATTTTTATGACCTCTACGCTATGATCTTAGACGGTGTTACGAGTAGAAACCTGCAATCTTTCAAAACCACTACGGTTCAAATTCTTTATCTACTCTACCTACTTGCTGTCACCTGACAAACTTTTTTAAAATACTAGCTCACTTCGCGCGGTTTCACCTGCGTAGTTCCCGTTACCTTAGGAATACGGGAACAATATATAGCCTATAGCCTTCCTAGATAAATAGGTTACTAAACACTGAAAGAATATCAAATCCTACCAGTAGTTCCTGAGGCTAGCGCGTTCAACCAAACAAATTCTTCAGCTTTATAATATTAGTATAGATTTATATAATAGTAGCCTCAACAGCTCAACGGTAAGAGCGATCGAACTCTTCACCGAGGAGTGGTGGTTCGATCCCCGTCCAGTTGGTTTATTATCGTACCCACTTCTAATGCAGTCTTTCCCAAGTTGTTGGAGGGGAATGGGAATATTGGTCACATTTATAAAGATGTTATAAAAAGTTAAAATGGTCTCGCTGACACAGGCTCTATAGGTTTTACCGATTCGCCGTGTTGGTCGTTATAATTTGTTTAATAGACACAATTCGCCATGACAGTGGTGGCGACTGTTCCATTTCATAAATTGTTATCCAATAATACGCGTTTGCGTTTTTGTCAATCAATTTTATTGTTTGTCGTTTTATTTGAAATCCATTGTAAATCTATTTAACCGTCGTATATTTTTATTTATCAACTTTTATATGTAAAACTTGAATTAAAATATGTTTTAAATAGTAAAATTTGTGTGTATCATAATGTATTAAATGTATTATTCTTCTTTATACCTGGCAGTGTATACTTTAATGGGCAAAAAACATTTTTTTTTTCAAGCACAACTGTTCACAAGACTAGCCTTGAGCTTGATCGGGGACCAACCTTCATCTCCGTTTCAATGGACCGCTTCTATGTTGCTTTTGGCCTACAACGTCTTCTAATGCTCCCACAAGGATAACACTGAAGGAACTCCTGTGTAATACCAGATAGATGTTCCAAATAGTACATATTCTATGCAATATATCACTGCCTGCATTATTTTATTTGGTCTACAATAAGGGGATCCTACGTAAGTGATGGTCCAGAGCTCATAATTATAATAGGAGTTTGTAATTTGAATAATTTGTCTACTTTATTGTAATATTTTTTTTTAAATTGAAGATTGAGATTAAAGGTCGTTGAAATCATTTTTCCCTATTAGTATTTTAGTAGGTGTTAGCAATTATTGTTACGGATACAAACAGTATCTCACAATATAATATTGTCGCTTCACCGCACTTCTCCAGATTGTGTCCTATTTAAGTGTTTAATAAAATAAAACAGTTGTAAAATAAATTTACTTGCAATTGCTCTGTAGAAGCTTTTATCATGCCACTAGCTACTAGCTAGTCAAAGGCATTGAACAAAAAATACTGATTGTATTTACAGCCACTCGAGCGCTGGCTTTTTGTTTCATTAGTGGTGCGAGGGGAGTTCGATTAAACGTTTATACTGTTCTAAATCAGAAAAGGAAAGTGATTTTAGCGGAAGTCTAATTATTTTCCATTTGAAATTCCTTTTCATCAGCTACTGACATCTTTGTTGAATCGCAAGCGAGAATAATGTTTGTGTTAATATGTATATGTATAAATTAGGTATCATCAAGCCGAAACCGAAAGGGGTGTGGATTTTCATCCTCCTCCTAACAAGTTAGCCCGCTTCCATCTTAAATTTAGCTGATGGCTTAAGACTGTTTTGTTTGAAAGTCCATGAAAGAGGCCTGTGTCCAGCAATGGGAGTCTATCGCCTGTTAATGATGATGATGATGATGATGATGATGATGATGGTCTATATTTAAAAATATTACTTGATAATGTATCTAATCCCGCCAACCTGTATTGGAGCGGCGTGGTGGATCCTAAGCTCCACATCCCCTCTCCTATAAGGAGGGAGGCATTGCTCTGTAGAAAGCCTTTAAAAAGGCTGTCAATAATGATGATGATGATGTTGTATCTAATTACTAAGTGCATAATCTCATCTATACTTTAATTTAAAAAAATATTTTTGTTAAAATTAAATTAAATCTGAATTTTATATTAGTAATTAGTATATAAAACTCAGCTGGGAAAGTATTACCACTACACTTATTTCTGGTGCCTAATTCATGAAAAAACCTTTGGGAAAGTATGGAAAATGTTTGTAGAAAATATTAGCGACAAAGGACAATTATATTCCTTTTGTGTAGTCATTATTGTCGTGTTGGTCTATTTGTCAAATATCGACCAAAGCCATGGCAATAAAGCATTCTTATTTAGCATAAACGGGCGCCATGGGGTGGCTCTAAAAGTGCATCGCCCCCTCCCTTACGGCCCATTAGACGCGTCCGCGGGAAATCGTCATTTGCATAAGCGGCTTGGCTCTCTACACATAGTAATTGGGATCACATGGAACTGGCCAATCTTGTTTGACACCCGCCTCCCTCAGTAGCCGTCTATTGACTGAAACGATCGCCCCGTCCGGACGGACCGTTTGGGGTCAGTGTATACTGGTCCGAACCGGTACGGTCCGGTCCGGATCCAAGTTGGCCGGTACCGCTGTTTGCTTTGCACTTAGGCACGCGTACCTCTTGGGCTTTTAATCGAAGTGCAAAATTTGAATGTGATTTAAATTCGTATTGTTTTAATGGCTGCTGAATGCTGCTCACTCAACTCTGTAAGAAATTTGCATTTAATTCGAAATGCACTTGGGTCTTAGTTTGTTGTAATAATTAATATGGCGTCCTTTCACGCTGTTTCACGAGTTCTGCTTGCTCGGAATTTAAGATTATTATTTCCTTGGGAAGGAGCTAATAAGGAAAATTCTTGTGTTTAATGAAGTTTTCTGCAAAAATTGTTGAAAATTCTAGGCTTCATTCAGGAATTTTGTCGAATAGAACATTAATAAAAATATTTTTTAGTTGTGATGTTGCAATTTTATCTAGATACCAACCACATAACATCACCACTGAACCTCGGCAAAGCTAGGTTATGCCTCATATGCCTGTCATTACAACGGCAACCATGTCTGGCAACCGGAATGTAACAATGCTTCTTGGAAGCAAAATAAAGCACGGTGGTACTTTCCCGGTTAAACGTTGTCATAAAAAGCTCTACTACTAAGCGCGAAAGTCTGTATCAATGTAGAGACCTATGGGTTGTTACTTTTTCACGCATTAAAATCAGATTCTTCACATGATTCGATGGTATTCCTTTGTATTGAATGAATATTGTCCAATTCAATTTATTTGAAATCGAATAAACGAAACAGAGCCACCGTTGCGTGCGGCGTGAAATGGAATAGTTAACGCTAATAAAGCGAAAAGCAATAATATTATAATTGGTGCGATATGTTTTAAACATTTGGTGTAATATCGGCAAGCAGGGAAACGCCTAATTAATGTTAGCGTAGGTTATAGTGGCGGTTTCCCCCGCAACGTAGACCACAGCTGTGTGGTCGCGGAAAATTTGTGTTTTTGTTGGATATTTTATGGACTGCACGATGTTAAACTTATTTTTCTGTTGAATATTTTATGGACGCACGATGCACGATGTTTTTGATGGACTTACACGCAAATATGTACAGGCGTATGTTAATGCACATACAATTCATCAGCAACCTAATCAGACAAATTATAAGACTGAAAACTCAAGGCCCATATTTTCTTAATATACTTGTGCCTTATCCGTCTTCCTTTTTTGAATTCTATTATTTTAATACTTATATAAAAATCTCGTGGCACGCTGTTTGTGGTCGTTCTCCTCTAAAAGCCTCGACCGATTGATGGTAGAGTCCCTACAAATAGTCATACTTGATGATTCGATTGTGTTTGTAAACTAAGCATCATCATCATTATCAACCCTCTCAGAATGAGAGGAGTTAGGCCAATAGTCACCTCGCTGGCCCAATGCGGATTGGCAGACTTCACACACGCAGATAATTAAGAAAGTTTTTTGGTATACAGGTTTCCTCACGATGCTTTCCTTCACCGTTTGGGACACGTGATATTTAATTTCTTTAAAAGCACACAACTGAAAAGTTGGAGCTGAATGCCCCGGACCGGATTCGAACCCACACCCTCCGGAATCGGAGGCAGAGGTCATATCTATTGAGCTATCACGGCTCTATCAAACTAAGCTAAGTTGAAGAATTAGAAGAGAAGAAATAGGGAGAAACTTGTTTATTTCTCTAGTAATTTCGTTGTATATCAAATTTAGATTCAAAATATACATTATAAAGTTAGTACAGTGTTTGAGATAATATTTGAATGTTTATAAAACATCCAAAATTGGATCCACTCGAATACAATTCCACTTAAATTGATAGTACCAACGTAAGTAAACAGATCATGCCCTATCTCACCGGTACGAGTAAAGCATCTGAGATCGATTACTATAACTCATACAATATTGCTGCGTTTGGACGCAAATAGCTCCAGAATTAGATGCATCGAGCAATATATCTTGCATAGTGATTAACTGAAGTATGCCTCAAAATATTGCCATCTCACTTGCAGACTAAGTAGCCCAGTGTTCCACTGATATCATACACGCGAAAGTTTGTATGGATGTATGATTCTTCCACGCTAAAACTATTGAACAGATTTGGCTGAAGTTGGAAATAGAAATAGATTGTACCGTGAATTAACACCGGCTTTTTTAATCCCGCAAAAGACCTTGTTGCTCGCGGGATTTGTGAAAAATTTAATTTTACGCGAACGACGTCGTGGGCTTCCGCTAGTATATTTTAAAATAGTACAGTACATGTAAGTTACTGTGTATAATGTGTTAAAAAAAGATGATATCTGTGTAAACGCGTCTATTTATTTGCTTCAGTCGGACAAGCAGACATTATTTTGTAAGCCAGCAAAGCCACTGATCGGTACCGGAATAAAAGTATGCAACAGCCAGACATACCAACTTCATTTTATGAAGGCTAAAAATTTGTCACTTTGCCTTCATATATAGGTACTGCAGTCAACTTTTTGATAGATCTGTTTGCTATCTGTTAGGTATAGTTCAATTTGCTTGGTACATGCAGCACAATGCTGAGCTGGATCCTTTTCCAAGGTTGTGCCAAATATGACGTAGTGGTATTTTGATGCTATTTACTACTTTTGGTTTTTGACTTGCGTAAATGGTCTGGGCATCACACTCTACAATAGTGTTAAAGTGTTAAATGTGGCAACATTTTAGAAATAAATGTTTTTTCTTCCTTTATTTGTATCAATTCAAATCAAGAGGTTGTGGGTAACCGCGAGCAAATAGGCTATAATAAAATATATGAAATTGCATAATGGGTGATAACTCATAAGCCCCGTTTCTTATAAAAAATGAAAAGCATAAAAGATTTTAAATTAATATGAGATTGGCTCATAAAAGGAAAAGAGACATATATGTTTATCTGTTCAGACTAACCTCTAGAAATACTAAATTAAAAATTAAATATTGACTAGGAGTAATATAAATCTTTTAATTATTACCGTAACTAGCGTTCGTCTGGTTAAGTGTTATGTTTAATACACAGACGGTTTAAAAAGCGATTATCCAAAAAAAAAAAACCAACGCAACGCACGAAAGAACCATAATAAATTGCAATTTTCAATTTAATTTGAAGCACCTATACTTAACGAGACGTACGATCAGATTGGACGCGTGGTCGGGATTAAAAATCGCCGTTTTATTTCTAATTTATAATAGCAATAGGTCGGTACTGAGCGTGCTGGGTGCGTTTTACGACCGCCAGAGGGCGCTAATGACGTCAAATAATTGGTGCTTTAAATGTAAATGATGACACACGCGGCCCCCTCGGGCTTTATTAAATTTTCGTCGCCCGGGCGCGGGCGTCTGCGATTGTATTAACTGTGGTAGCTACAAGATTAGCCGGTTTTGCGTGGAAAAAAGACCGTTCTGGTTGTGTGAGTCTGGGTTTTTATTATTATAAAACTCGTTGATGCAAGTGATTTTGTCTGGGAAAATTTTACATAAACCTAAATATTGATTTTTTTTTATAAAGAATATTTGCTGTATCTTTTTAAATATGACCAATATTCCCATTTCCCTCCAACTAGTCGGTAAAGAATGTATTAGTGGGTACGACAATAGACCAACGGGGAGGCGATCGAACTACCACACCTCGGTGGTGAGTCCGACCGCTCTTACCGTTGAGCTATTGAGGCTTTTGAAAGTTGAATTCGAAAGTTCTTTCGCATAGCGCAGATTATTTACTAGCTGACGCCGCTCGGTTTTACCCGCATGCTTCCCGTTCACATAGGAATACGGAAATAATATGTAGCCTTCCTCGATAAATGGGCTATCTAACACTGAAATGATTTTTCAAACCGGACCAGTAGTTCCTGAAATTAGCGCATTTAACCAAACAAACAAACTCTTCAGCTTTATTAGTATAGATGATCTTTTTTTGGCATTAAAACTTACAGGGTTGGCCGGAATCATAAAATTTGGCCATAAGTTCTGTTTGCGTATTTGCTTCTTCCCGCGAGATCCTGGGTTTGAATCCTGGGTCAGGCTATGTAACAAGCTTTCATTCTTTTCAACAAATGTAAAATTGTCAAGAGTTGAGAACTTGATTATGTGCCCCCTAACAGTTGGTATTAAACAATATAACCTTAAGCCGGTTAACCCACTAATCAACTTTAGGTAGGTCAATGGTAGTTATATTAAGCTCTATATCCACCTCCTATAAGAATTGAGGACTGGCCGTATAGGGGACCGTTAAGTGATGATGAATGATGATTTCCATAATGAGTCTGCAGCATCATGTCCCTAGCTCAACCGAAGTGCAATGTAGTACTACTAGATACATACAGTGTAAATATGCCAGCTAAAAATAATCAACCTAATTATAGTTACACCTTAATTTAATCGACCGTGTCACCTAATTACACATCAGCATATTGGGGAATTACTACAGCGTAATAGATTCCGTATGCCTCAATTGTAAATACACGACTGTATAATAGTTATATAATAGCTATGTATTGATATAATAGCTGTATAATAGCTATACGTCCGTATAATACACCCGTAGACGGCTTATTATTCAATGACAATTTCGATAATAATCAGGCGTGTATTATACGGTCTGTAGACACTCTGTGGTGCTCGTGTATCAATAGATGCTAGATCTGTAATATGCATGCTTGGAAATTGCCTTGGTCTTACAGCTATGATAGATATTAATATTATATTATACGTATCTTCCTCATCATATGAAAACCTCTGCCTCCGATATCGGAAGGCGTAGGTTTGAAACCGGTCCGGGGCATGCATCTCCAACTTTTCAGTTATGTGCATTAAAAAAAAAAAATAACAAGTGTCTCAATCGGTAAAGGAAAAACACCGTGTGGAAACTTGCATACCTGAGAATTTCCTCCACATTGAGTAAGCGTAGTGGACTATTGGCATTCTCATTCTGAGAGGAGTCTCTTGCTCAGCAGTGAGGGGTATAGGGTTGATAATGATTGCCCACTATGAGGTCAAACCTTGCTTCTTACAAACGAGATATGGAACTTAAACCCACCATTTCTCCAACGCGGGTTTAGGGTGATAATGATTGTTTGGGTGATAATTAATCTGTAAGTCTTATAGGCCACACTTAAGTGTCCCACGGTATTCTGAAATATGATCATATTATTATTTCCTGAGACTAAAATATGTATCTTATTGCCAAGTTTTGCAATCGTTCGAGTTTATTAAGGAGGTCCTCAGTCAAATCCAGATAACAAACATCGGCGTAATATATGATAGTATCATCATGTCCTTACCCTTATCCCACATAAGTGGGATCGGAAGAATATGTCAATCTTTTCCATTCGTTCCTGTTACTCGTCAACTCTTCATCCATTCCTTTTACACACATTGAGAGATGGTTCGATTGTGTGAAAGAGGTCACACAATCGAACCATCTCTTCCTTGGCCTTCCTCTCCTCTTATGTCCTTGCACTTGCACATTCAACATTTTTTTAGTAATATGATTTTCCTCCCTACGCATTACATGTCCATACCAAGCTAACCTTCTACTCGTCAATTTTTCTGTCACTGGCGCCACCTCAGACTTTCTCTAATATAGTAATTCCTTATTTTATCTATTCTTGTCACACCATCCATCTCAACATACGCATTTCGTTCACATGCATTTGTTTACTATCCGTCCCATTCACCGCCCAACATTCTGATCCATACATATTTTTTATTTTATTTTATTTAGGGCTTACAAACAACATCATAGTACATAATCATATTATCATATTAGTAATATAAATAAAAAATATAGCTATGACACCAGCTTCGGAAACCACAGATACTATAAAGTAGACTACTACGTACCTAAATACTTTATATAAAATTATTACAAACAAATTAAAAAAAAAAAATTAAAATAAACAGTGAATAAAAGAAATATAGATGAAAGAAAAGACTAAAACTAAATTATTAATTAACTAATAGCTATAAACTCTGTAAGCGTTTTATAACCAACCTCTTGAAGGTACCTACATAGTATATCACATAGTATATCACATAGTATATCACATAGTATATCATATCATATAGTATATCATTACCATGTTCTTGAGAAAGTATTCCACGTGCGACCAACCTCACACACGGAAGCGCCGTGCTAGTAAGGAAATTACCTTGCAGTGTTCAGAGGGAAATGTATTACACGGCACACTATGTAGAGCTAGACGTTACGCTCGCTGTTATAAAATATAGTTTCATCCTCGCTAACTCGGTTTGTTTTATGGTTTAGAACGCAAGTTTCTGCTGGATGGGCGCATCTGGTTGGTGTGAGGGTAATAAGAATTGATTTTATGACCGTCGGAAATATGATATGGAAGGTGTTCAATGAATAATTCAAGAATTTATGCATAGCGTGTTTTGTGAAGTGTTGTTTTTTTTTTGTTATTTATGTACTTACGAGTAATGTTTATGTTTAATAGCATGAGATTGAGGTGCGAGACTTTGCAAGTATTTGTTTTATTTACATAAAACTGAATAGCAATATACTAGTAGACAGCCTGTCATGTATGATAGTTGATAATAATTAACTTAATTATAAAAAATGAGAAGACTTTATTTTGCGGTAGCTTATAATGAATATCAGAACCCTTAGTCACACCCGCGTAGCTTCCGTTTCCGTGGGAATACGGGGATATAATATAGCCTATGTTACTTCCTGTTAATGAAACTTTTCATTGGTCCAGTAGTATCAGAGTATTCAATGCAAACAAACAAATAACAACTTATCAAAAAATTTCCTCTTTATAAAATTACTGTAGATACAATTTTAATACTTTATTATTACGTGTAATTAGATCGGTACTCTGAAACCGAAGCTTCCTTAGATGGTGATTTCACAACGATTACAAAAGGTTACAGGTCGTGTAGAAAATGTTAAAATTTGCTTTCAACAAAGTAATTTTTACATTATTTTATTAATGAGCAACGCGCAAAACTGGAAACCAGCATAATGACTTTGTTCCACTGAGATTTGTAGAAGGAAAAATTACTTTTCTGAGAAAAAATTAATTTTGAGCCAACGAAATGGCGTCCACAAATTATGCAACATAATTAAAGTTGCCAACCCTAGTACAGCTAAATCGAAACATCCAAGCGAATCCTCTAACATTATTCCCTACTTTTATAATCGTAAGCTCGATAGCCTGTATTGGGTGTATACAGGATGTACTTCGCTAACAAATTCCAATCTTACAGCATTCTCGGGGCCCCTTGCAAATGTTTGCAAGGGATTTTTGAAGTGCCAGAAAGGGAACTCTCGGCTCATAAAGTGTATCCTTGATGTGAATAACGCAACGGTCCTTTCAGGCGCACTTAGGGTTGTCACTTTATCCTAGATTTTATTTTTTATCGGACGACAGTACAGTTTTTACCTAAATTGATTCAATACAGTCAAAGACAAAAATATTTTATTCAATAACTCAGACAGTTAGTTTGGAATTGTCAATATGTATTTTTTACATTGTTGTAATGTGAAATTGTACATGAAGTTGGTGAAGTAAGTTATATGTTCGTGCTATTATGCGCTTTTTTAAAAGATTTTTCAATCTATACTATTATTATAAAGCTGAAGAGCTTGTTTGTTTGTTTGTTTGATTGAACGCGCTAATCTTAGGAATACTGGTTCGATTTGAAAAATGTTTTCAGTGTTAGATAGCCCATTTATCGAGGAAGGCTGTAGGCTATATATTATCCCTATATTCCTACGGAAACGGGAACCACGCGGGTGAAACCGCGTGGCGTCATATAGTTTAATATATTTTAACTATGACTCAATGTTTTCTTATCATCTTGCCATTATGATATTTTGCACTTTTATAGAACACCAACAACGTACAAGCATAGTTTTCATTGAGATAAGAGTTCTATTTCCGAAAGATGAAAATAACTTTTAGACAGTCGTTTCAAATAGAAAATTGTTTAGCAATCTAGAAATACGAAAATAGAGCAAAAGCTAGTATATTTCTTTAAAAGACTTACTTCTTAGTTATGTTAAATCTGTAATTTCCAAAAAAAAGAAGACAAGCCAAAGAAAATAAATCAATTTTATAATTTATTTTCTGTTTTTCTGTATCTCGGATTTTTATTTTCAACTTTAATTTTATTTCATTTTCAGCTTTCATTTTACTAAAATCGCTTGTTAGGGAAAGCATCGAAACAACAGAACTTCACGCGGACAGAGTCTCGGGCGACCGCTAGTCTACAATACATAAACATTGTGATACACGATATTTTACATTGCTTAACATTAACATATCTCCCATACAAAATGTACATTCAGGCTTTTGCGGAACGTATTCCGGTCGACCGGCGATGCCCTTTGAAAGGAGTACAATGCGCCCCTCTACCCTCCACCCCGCGTCCCTTTCAAATCGTCGGCTAATTAGCGAAACAGCTCCGATACTGTGGGGGAATACGTAGATACATGGGCCACTTTGATTTACTGCGAGTATCTACGCTGTGATTGCAATATTGATTGAGAAAACATAACTTTCAATACATATACATTTAATTGAAGTGTTTGTCTGTGATTACAAAATAACTGTGGTTTCTTAAGTTATTTATACGATAATGATAAAAAACATACTGTTTAAAATTCTTATCGGTCTTATCGGGACTATTGTTTTTTGGAATCAAATTAGCATAGGTATAATGGTTACTCAAAAGATGGACAAAAACCGTGACATCATGGAAAGGTCCAGCGGGCAAACGCTACAGAGGTAGACCATACTCTAGATGGGACGATGATATTAAAAAAATTGCAGGCCCACAATGGCTACAAATCACTATAGACCGGGAAAAATGGAAATCTTTGGAGGAGGCCTTTACCATAGGGGGGTTCCAGCAAAATGTAGTTTTTTTTTTTTTTATAAATACCTTAGAATAGTTACATACTAATTTTTAAAAGTAGGTAATTGTCACAAATTTTATATAAGTACTTAATAATATAAATATATTTATAATATAAAATATATAAAAGGCATTTTAATTTTTTTAAATTTTATATTATTTATTTTAATGGTTACTCAATAACCGCTATCTATACTAATATTACAAAGCTGAAGAGTTTGTTTGTTTATTTGATTGAACGCGCTAATCTCGGGATCTACTTGAAAAAATCTTTTAGTATTAGATAGCCCATTTATCGAGGAAGGCTATAGGCTATATATTATCGTATTTCTACGGGAACGGGAACCACGCGGGTAAAGCCGCGCGGTGTCAGCTAGTCTTATATATAATCTATACTAATATTATAAAGAGGTAAAGTTTGTAAGTTTGTAAGTTTGTCACATTTTTTAAATGGGGTAATCTTCGGAACTACTGGTCCGATTTGAAAAATTCTTTCACCAGTAGAATGCTACATTATCGGGGAGTGCTATAGGCTATATTTTATATAGGTATCATATACATTAGTCGAGTTATCACAGTTTTTGTCATACAGGTCGGACCGAAAATCCTCTTAAGCAGACTTATTCGCATGCGCTGCCTTAAACGTTGTGTAAAATTGAAATTAATGTATGGAGGCTTTATGTATCTTTAAAAGTTCTACAAAAAAGTCCGCGACACCATATATCTATCTTCTATATATTAGCAGATATAGTACCTTTTGTGTTTTAAAAAAATAATAATTTTATATACTTAAGTTTACGTCATTATTTATACAACTAAACTTTAATCCTTATTAAAATAAATTATTTAATAATCACAAGGATATTATGGAGATAAGATTTGCCCTTTACAGTATGTTAATTACTTATATAGTTTCGGAGATAATACAAAATTTCTAAAAGACGCAGAAATTCCGCTATATGACGCCCCGCGCTTTCATTTACGTAGTTCCCGTTCCCGTGTGAATATGGGGATCAAACATAGCCTATGACACTCGCAAATAACGTAGCTTTCTATTGGTAAAACAATTTTCCAAATCGGTTCAGTAGATCCAGAGATTACCTCCTACAACCACACAAACTTTACCTATTCGCACCACTCTCGAAGGGCTGGACCTATTTTGCTTAGGGTAGGAGTAAGATAGAGAATTTATAGAGTAGGGTAGGGTAGGACGAAGTCGCGGGCGTCCGCTAGTAATATATAATAAAAGACCCAACATACCACTTAAATTGGTTCAACGGTTTTTAAAGAGATTACTCCGACAGACAATTTATTTTTTTTAATCTTTGTGTTTTATTAACGTGTAATTAATTTAAGTGCATGGTTTTTTTTAGACAGACACAATTGATTTTATTTATATGTATTAATATACGATGCTGAAATAAAAAATTGTGGTTTTCATAATAATTAAGTTATTGATTAGGTATTATTTATTGTAAGCCAATTAATAAGCGCCGGGTGTTAAAAGACGCCGCCGCGGAAAACATTTACAAAATTGAAAACATTTAGGATCAGATAAAATGTTTTTGGAGCTCAGATTGAATTTTGAAACGAAATGCCCGCGTTATCTGAACCGTGGCGCAATAAAGGTATTATTAAATTTAAATACTCCAAACAAAATTCTGGGGAAAATTGACGGGCAAAAACGATAATTGAGTTTTCGAAACTACGACATCAAAGTGGATTTCTACGCAATTAGAATCGCTGTTGTGCCTGTTTAATTTTCCCCATTTTTGTGTATTGCGATACGGATTTTTATCTCGTCTTGTTAAAATAATGATTTATCGTCAGACTATTTTTATTATTAACAAGCGGATGTCAGCGACTTTGTCCGCGTCCCCTACCCTACCCTTACCTATTTTATGACCTTATCTTGTGATTTATAAATAGTGTAACTAACACAACTTTATTAAAATTTACATATAGATATAGATGGGTTTATTAAGGAATTGTTACGGTTACGTTAAAAAATCTTTCATCAGTGGAAATCTACATTATTAGCAAGTAACACAAGCTATATTATAACCTTGTATTGCCACAAGAACGAGAACTACGCGGGTAAAAACGCGTAGCGTGTGCTAGGTATTGTGTAAACTGCCAATCTCAATCTTGGCATTGTTACGCTCTGTTAGTGTCTTGTCCACTGAGTAACGAATTCTCTGTCTTCCAGTAAAATTCCTACTAAAATCAGTTCAGTGGTTCTAGAGATTACAGCAGGATAAACAGACAGAAAGGTAGATGAAAGTCACCTGATGGTAAGTGATGACGCAATCTAAGATGCTAGTGTGCTAACTTGGTAGAAGGAGGATTTTACTTTTGTTTTCTATACGACATCGTACCGAAACGCTAAGTCGCTTGGCGAAACGTCTTTGCCGGTAGGGTGGTAACTAACCACGGCCGAAGCATCCCACCAGCCAGACCAGTATCAATTAAGAAAATCTCAATCGGCCCAGCCGGGGATCGAACCCAGGAGCTGCGTCTTGTAAATCCACCGCGCAAACCACTGCGCCACGAAGGCCGCGTTTGTTTGTGTTTTAGTAGCGTGTAAACAACTATAGGCGTTATTTTGTTATCACATACTACTACCACTAGCGTACGCCGGCGACTTCGTTCGCGTGGAATTCAGCTTTCACAAATCCCGCGGGAACCGTCGATTTTTTCCGGGATGAAAAGTAGCCTATGTGTAAAATCTATTTCCATTTCAAATTTCAGCCAAATCGCTTCAGTAGCCGCAGCGTAAAAGAGATAAACATACTTACACACTTACACACTTTCACACAAACTTTCGTCTTTATAATATTAGTAGGAAGTAAAATTAGTAGGATAGAAGGATACGGTACTTGCACAGTAAGTTACCATTGGATTACGGAGTGAAAAAAAATTACGATCGTATTTCGTAAATCGGATCTTTTTGTTTATTTACTAGAGTTCATTTAGCTGGAGGTTACGGCTGGCTATATGGGGGATGGGGGGAGACACAACCTGTTGCTGCGAGCTTCAACGCGAAAGCCTAATCCTACCGGAGATGAAATGTACAGCAAAATCGTTACGTCATAGAAACTCTAGTCTCCTCTACGTAAAATAGTAGGTACTTGATAGTTTAACGGACGCATTAGTACAGTGGTTAGCCTGTTCGACTACGCATTGGTGCTTTGTTCGACTACTGATTCTGGCAATTATTGAAATATTGAGCCTAACTTTTTCAAGCGATAACTTCATAAGGGAGAGTAAACCGCTCCTTACTGTAACACGTTACGGCGCTTCTCTGTCTGGGTTCTTTTTTTCCTTAAGCTTTCAAGATGAAATGGACAGCAAATTCGTTACGTCATAGGAACTCTAGTCTCATCTACGTAAAATAGTAGGTACTTGGTAGTTTAACGGAGTCCTTAGTACAGTGGTTAGCCGATTCGCCTACGTAAGGTGCATTGTTCGACTACTTTTCTATTGTAAGGAGCATTCTGGGAATTAATGAGATATTGATTGATACTTTTTTAAGGTAAAAAAAAACCTACCACTTATTAGGTAGGTATTTGGATATCTATCTAGAGTTCTGAGTTGGTCAAAAACTAAGGGTTGGGTATATACGGGGCTGTGAAATGTGCTTTTTACGTACTCGTACGTAGCAATCTCACATTTGCTCGGATGAATTTCAGCGGTATTTTTGAGTCTGAATTCCGAAACAGGGCAATGCAGCTAAACAAATAACAAGGCAAAAAAGTTTTTTCTGAACACCCGTTTTGTGTACGTTGTTTTTAGAAATATTTTTGATGTGATTTTTTGCACGAAAATAAAAATTTTAATTCTGGTTTTGCCTGCCTCGGCGTTGTTTTTATGAAAGGATAAAACTATTTTTAGTTTAATTTTTATGTTTTTCAATAGTTTATTACAACAATTTGTTTATAAAGACAATTTTACTAAAATATTTATTTATTTTTAAAGTGGAAGTTCACGATAGAATATTGTGTCGAACGTAGTCAAAATGACTACGTACTACATTAACGCTTGATAGTGAACTGTAAAGAGTCAAGATCCATCCATCCATCCATCGAAGGCCGCCAATCGATAATGGAACAGCGTTGTGGGTCTAAGCCCATAGCGAGGACTAGACTAACAGTGAATCTTTACAAAGAGACATGGTGCTCATCATCTTCTCTCCCTTATCCCACTTAAGTGGGGTCGGCGGATACTTTTGACATACGCTGCTAATGACTATGCTTTATTTAATAGATGTATTCTGATATTAATGATATTGTTTTACTTGTTACAGGTAATCACTATTGTGCATCAAATCTTACTTACATTTTAATATATCGTGGTAAGAATCCCGTATATTTAATATTTTCTAGTATAAATTGAAAGTACACTGTGATATAATAAAAATATAAATCCGCAAGTCTCTGGCAATTGGATTTTGTGAATATTTTTCTATTGGCTTGAACTGAAATGATAGTAAAATATTGAAATTTGAACATTGAAAGCAATAAAGTTCTATTTTAACGGCTTAATTATATTTTCACCGCCCGAATCGAAGTGTCTTTTCAGTAGATTTTATATGTAGTAAAATTTACTACATTTGAATAGTATTATTACTATTTCAAACGTCGATAAAAATATCGTGATAATTAAATAATATTTATTTCAATTAATTGTCTCATGCATTTTTGTAGTGCGCGTTGAGTTATACGTGTAAAAATTATATTTTTATTTAAAGTGTATCAAGTTAATATTGAGTAGATATTGTTTAAATTATTTACAGTTAACAGTTTTGGCGCTAAGATTTATGAGTTAAGATAATATGCTATTAAAATTGTCATTATTTTAATCTATACTGATATTTTAAAGAGTATATTGTATGGGGTAATCTTTGGATCTACTGAACCGATTTTGAAAACTCTTTTACCACTAAAAAGTTTATTGCGAGCACTATTTGCGAGTGTCATAGGTTATACTTTATCCCCGTATTCTCACGGGAACGGGAACTAAGAGGGCGAAACCGCAGGGCGTCGGCTGCTATTTTTTAAAGTTTACCATTGTAGGATATAAATACTCGTAGCATGTGAAATATGCATAAAAATTGGAAGTCATGCTTTTTTAAGCTATGTTAAAGAAAATTAATTCTGCTGCAACTGTTACAAGTCAATTTACAGCGTAACGACCGGTGGTATCCTTAGCTGCTTTTGTGCGTTATTACTGCGTTCCAGGCATGACGTCCGGACGTATGCTCTCTCTCAATCGATTTACAATTCACGGAGGAAGCCTGGAACTGGTGCCAATGACTAAATAGTTACGGGGTAAAATGTTACCTTGGTCTGAACCTATAATGCTGCTGTCAAGGTGTTAATTTATTTCATAAATCAATGTGTTTTTCGCTGTTATTCAAACTAGTGTTACCATATAATTACAATCTATCTAAATTCTAACCTATAAAGTCAAAAAGTCAGTACGCTAATAAAATAACATTTAAATTGAGCATGAATTGCAATAAACCTCTATTTTTAGTGCATCTATTTTGACCGTGCGCCTGCAGTGCGGTCTATTTCCGTTTGAAGACATTGACATGAATTCGTTTTGAATTCTTACGTCAGTTCCAGCTTCATCCCAATAAATAATATTTATTATGGACCTGCCGTTGCCCGCAACTCTATTTACGTGGAATTTATGTTTTCCCCGCAACATTAAGATATCTTTTGGTTATAAAGGTCACCCCAGATCCTTTACATAAAATATTCTTACATTGGTCTATGTGAATGGTGCTCTGATAAGATGCAAGATTTGGAGCTTAGATCTGCCACAATGCGCCGATTACTATTATTCGTATTAGAGTATTTACATATTAGAGTTTGTATACATTTTTACTCTTTTAAAATTGAGTCCAATTTTACTTAACCAAACACAGTGGAATACTCCATACATACTCCATACATATACATATCGCAACAAAGCGATCAGGAAGTTAATACTCGCATTGAACTATTCGTGCATATACAGAAAAAAACAGGTGTTAGCTGTTGTTCTGTTTCAGTTTTTAAGGCCTAGGCTAGGCTCCATGCAGCTGAAATTCTAACGAAAAAGTATTGAAAAAGAAATAGATGCGCCTGGCATACTTTTCCAGGCTTTTCAGAGTGAAGTTTTGACCCTGGGCAAAAATATCAGGAATCTGCGTAAAATTCACAACAGGCGTGCCTCAGAACGAATTGACTGGTGACTGTTACCGTGTGTAGGGTGACAATGATTTTAGATAGTGTCATGGCAGATTTTCCCCAAATTTTAGTTTAACATATTTAAACTTCATGTTGGTAGGTACTATACTCGATGTGTACTGGTCTTCTTCTAATTTGTTTGTTGGTGAGTACACATCGATTAGGTCTGTTAGGTATAAAAAATTTTAATAAAAAAAATTCAACCGACTTCCAACTCAAATATTAACCTAAACTAAAAAGCAAAAAATAACATCTTACCTACGTGCTACTTTCTGATCAGTTTGAAGGCGGTGCCAATCCAGTGATGTTTTAATTCAAGCCGTATAAATTACACAATTTCTGTGGTTCTTTCAGAAACAGCTTTAATTAAAACATGTCACTGGATTGGCACCGCCTTCAAACTGATCAGAAAGTAGCACGTAGGTAAGATGTTATTTTTTGCTTTTTAGTTTAGGTTAATATTTGAGTTGGAAGTCGGTTGAATTTTTTTTATTAAAATTTTTATTTTTTCATTTTTAGTGTTAGCACACCTACTGAGTGTGAACAAAAATTAATGAGCAATTAGTTGAAACGTTATTTTCTTATGATAAGTATCTAAGTCCTACAATTCCAATTTTAAAAATACTACCTTAACTCATATACAAAATTTCACTCCCCCTTCACGTAATATGAATATTCAGAAAAACGTGAAAGGTGACTGTCCTCCGTCTTCATCGGCAGACCCCCTGTGCAGTCACAATCCATATGGGTGAAAAGTTCTCATCAATATAAAATTTATCAAGTCCAAACACAAGGTAGCTACTGTGAACCGTCGAGGAGTTCCCTTAACTCTCCTTCATCTCCATCACCCCTAATACAGTCACAATCTATCCAGGTGGAAAGTTCTCATCAATACAAAATTATCAAGTCAAAACACAAGGTAGCTACTGTGAACCGTGGAGGAGTTCCCTTAACTCTCCTTCATCTCCATCATCAGACCCCTAATACAGTCACAACCCATCTAGGTGGAAAGTTCTCATAAATACAAATTTATCAAGTCCAAACACAAGGTAGCTACTGTGAACCGTTGAGTAGTTCTCTTAACTCTCCTTCGCCTTCATCATCAGACCCTTAATACAGTAACAACCCATCTAGGTGGAAAGTTCTCATCAATACAAATAAATCAAGCCTAAACAAAAGGTACCTGCTGCAAATCGTTAACGAGTTCCATCGTCTGTGTATCGGCTCCATCATCAGACCAACTCCAGACCTTCATAAAATTGTAGTGGTTTAAAATACCTTATGGAAACACTAACAAACGCACTACCCGTCTTTACGATTTTCGAAAGTTCCCCTCGATTTCTCCAGGATGCCATCATCAGATCCTGACATGAAAAAAATGGGACCACCCTGGAATCAAACCCTTCAAAACAAAAAAAGAATTTTCAAAATCGGTCCACAAATGACGGAATTATCGCTGGACATACATAAAAAAAAAAAAAAAAAAAAAAAAAACATACATACAGCCGAACGTAGAACCTCCTCCTTTTTGGAAGTCGGTTAAAAATTAATAATAAACGTGTTGACGATTTAAAATGCACGCATTGTTGTCTGTAAATAAAGAAATTTTAATTTTAATCTTACTTTATTGAAGACTTACGACTTATTTGAGAGTTTTAACTCTCCTACAAACCGACTTCTATCACTAAAACGTTACTTCTTAGTTTGACGAGATAATCTTTATATTTATAAAATGGCACTTAATGTTATATGGTATAACAAAAAAAAAAGTATTTCTTATTAACTTCTATTTCGCCTTAAATATTTTATCAAAGTATCTTTATACGATAATCTAAATTACATCATTAGGTTTTTAATAAAGGTATCATTAAAAAAAACCGTCTTTTAATATCACCTTTTTAAATGAAAAAGTAATCTAAACTATATTACTAAAGATCGTAAAGCTTTGTAAATTAGTTTAGCTATGAAGAAAATGAGTTGATAAAGAATATGATTTAATTTTAATCGTCTGTCATTTATATTAAATATTTATATCAATAATGACCAATATATTTTTTTTCAAATGAAGACAAGTTTTATTTATCATCATTGTAAAGAGGAAAGATTTGTTTTTTTGTATGTAACGATTATATTAAAAAAAACTACTGAATGGAAAACTACCGACATGAAAAATCTATCACCAATAGAAAACTTAAATAACATAGGCTATATTTTATGTACGCGGGTTAAACCGCGAGGTCCTGCTAATTTCTCATAACTAGGCGTACATTAGGCGTATAAAATTAACCTTAATCTTAATTTTAAAAAACAAATATCTGAAACTTACCTGAAGATTTCACGCATATGACGGAGTCTGAAAATTAGTTAACATGACATGAATGTAAATAATGATCTTGAGTCCATATCCTCAAAATAAAGCAACGCTTGGTGGCCCTATCTCGGTCAGAAGCAAACCTGAAATAAAATGGAAAAATGTTAGACACACGAATATTGGTGACGCGACACGTCGCAAAATGTTAGCCGGCGCTGGATGTAGTTTTACGATTTTCGCCGCCAGGGCGGAATGGACGTAAAACTTTTTATGCTATCTATAAGCCAATATCCATCACACACAAAGCGAGTTTTTAAGTAATTACTAAGAATTTAAAAAAAAAAAAATTGACGAACTCTCGTTTCCGAATTTTGGGTTCGATTCAATTTAGAGTTTCTTATGGCTAGAGGTTTTTCATTAGGCGAAAATGTTTTTTTAATGGTTGTTACCCCATAACTTCGTCATTTATTAACTAATTTTGAGATTATTATTATTGTTTTTTAACTAAAGGGGACAAATCTTGTAGTATACCTTATACTTCCAGGTGGGTCCCATTCAATTATTCCAAAAACCGATTAAAATTAATATAACTGAAATTAGTAAACAAATTTGGCTTTATTGTGGCGTTTACGGTCACTATGCTAGGACACGCTAAAACAGATGAATAAAATCTTTTTAACAAAAAAATTCATTACTCTAAAATTCTTCTAAGTCTGCATTACTCTAAAAAGCGAAAAATAACATCGTACCTATGTCCTTTCTATTGATTGATTTGAAGGCGGTGCCAAAAAACTAAGTTAACTTTAGGAGCCTATTTGGCATAGCACATGGACATGTAAAATGTTATTTATCACTTTAGTGATGAGTGATTAAGTAATCTTTGAAGTCGATTAAATTTTCTTATTAATAAGTTTTTAATATAGCTTCGCCAGCAGTGGGTTTTGCGCTTTATATTTTTATGCTTTCTCCTCTAACAAATATAAAGTGAAGGAGAGCAATGGCGTGGAAATCTTGTTACTATTCTTATTTAATTCGATTTTTATATGCCATGGCGCCATATGAGCTTGCGAGCTCTCCAATTCCAATATAATCAAATTCCAGTTCACTAGTTTTAAATGAAATATGTTTGATAAGTGTTATCAGCGTATTATGAACACATAAAACAACGATTTTACTGTCAATTTGTTGCAATTTATGTTCTCACATTATTTAAGTCTTATTATAACTGAATTGGTGATGTAATATTCACTGTAATTTGGTGAAATTTATAGTAATTGAGTATTTACACCTCAATAACACTGTGTTTAAGGGGATGAAACCCAAGGTCTAGGATTCGATGTCAGCCCGGTGGCTTGTTTTGCTAATTCTTAACGCTGACATATCGCTTAAGAATTATTGGTATTGTTTTAAAAAAATCAGTTTTCCTTAAAAAAAAAAACATTTATTTTTAAGTCGATTATTTTACCTGCAAGGTAGTAACAACGACTTCTACTTGGTGGTTAGCAATTATTTTTAGGAGCAAGTAATTATTCAACATTTATATGAACATTGCAGTCCAGTAAAACGGTTTCGTATTCAGAAAACGTAAATTAACCATACCAACTGGCAATTCGAATGTCTCACTCATTTGCCGTGACACGAAGCTTGTCACGTGGAGTGACACTGACGTGACGGAAGCGGTGGCGACGTTGCCGTGACGTGAGACTGCCTCCGGCCGAGTCAACGTGTCCCGTCGCTTTCACGGAGAGTTTCCGACGTCATTTTTTGCTCTTCGACGAATATTTATTATGGCGCATTCTCCGTTTGTGGACACTGTAACAGAAATACTTCACTTTGATTTTGCTTTTATGGTATACATTTTTCATTGAACAAGGGTTTTGTTTTTTTGAAAGTACCTACCTACTGTGCAATATCGATAAACGTGTTTTCAGCACACGTTTTTTTTTTGTAAAAATAATACTCGTCGTCGTCAATCGTGAAGCGTCGCAAGAACCAGCTCACGACTTGGGCCCCGTATGGGTTAGAAACTAGTCGGGCATACTCTACACTTTTTTTTAGTCGTGTTTTGTAATAAATTAATATAGTACAAAAATAATATTGTTTAACCAGAACCGAAAAAAATATTTTTATACATAAAATTAGGAGATGCATTACATGTATAAAATGCCAAGTATTATTTTTCGTCATTATCTGATAAGTTTCATAAAGACTTCCTTATAACTACACGCGTTTTGAGCCGCTAATTTTAAATTAAAGAATTTCAATTTTCACTCTCTCTCCGCGTCGTGTTCATCATTACTGAGGGTCGTTACCCCTATCACACATTTATGACTTTTTCCCGCACGATGTCACGAGTGAAATTTCGAAACCTCAAAAACCACTTGACGTTGAAAGTTGTGATTTGCCAGGGAAGTAGTTTCTAGTCAGTAGATGTCCACTAAGAACGATTTTTCTGACAGGGCCGGTTTAAGGAGGTTTGCGGGCAGACGGATTCGCGGGCGTCTTCTCGTCTCGTCGTAGGAGATTAAATAGGGGTTGAAAGTTTACATCGATCATCTCGCGGACGAAGTCGCGGGCGTCCGCTTATATATGAATATGAGTTTGTTCAAACAAAAGTAAAGTAGCCTCAATATTACAGCTTTAAATATATGACGCGTCTTGCTCATAAAGCCTTAAATCGTCCATCAGTATCACTGACAATAGCTCATACGTTCCGTCGGACACAAAGCGTCGGCAACGGGGACGCGCCGGATGCGGCCCGACATTGCCTGGTGGTGACGTCACATTTCCTAAGCGTCGACATTATATCACCCGACGCGCCTTCTCGTGTGCCGGAGAGTTTCCGACGACATTTTTTCTTGCTACCTTAAAAGTGATATATGAGTAGCTCATTCATTCTATTACAAAGCGTAGTACGAGTATATGTATATGAATTGACAAGAAAGATACCTACGAATTATTTTCTACGCCTTGACATATTTAACAAACAATTACAAAGAAAAGTTTTCGACGTTTTTTTATACGAAATAAAATAATTGTTTATCTGCCAAAAATCACACAAGAGTTTTATTCGTTACGGAGAGTTTTCGACCTAACCTTTTATGCATACACATTGGTTTTTAATCCATTCATTTTATTTTAATCGTAGTGAAAGTATGTTACTATCATGCGATGAATTGATGGCTATGGTTTATTTTCTACGCCTGGAGTCAACGAGCTATTTATCTATAGCAATAACAATAATATACACAATATCCTTACGTTACAGAGAGTTTTCGACGTAATTTTTTACACATAAAAATATTTATTCTTGGTGCCTTTGAAGGGTCTAGTGCCTAATTCAAAGTAGTAAAGGTTTATCAGTATCATGAATTTGTGTGAACTGTGTTTGATGTGATAAACTTGATAGTTTCCGTTTACTTCCTACGCTCAACGAGTTATCAATACAACGGAGAGTTTCCGACCTGTGTTTACATATACATACGCAATAATATAATTGTTTATTTTGTAACAATAATAACATTATACATTTTGAAGGGCTTTCGGCGTATTATATTAACTAGCGGACGCTCGCGACTTCGTCCGCGTGCAATTTAGTTTTTCAAAAATCCCTCGGCAACCATAAATTTTTCCGGGATGAAAAGTAGCCTATGTGTTAATCCAGGCTATAATATATCTCAATACCAAAATCCAGCTAGTTTCGTTTAGTAGTCGATGCGCGAAAGAGTAACAAACATTCATATCATCAAAATCATCAGTTTTTGCAAATCTCGGTAAACCTTGGGTTTTTTCGGGATAAAAAGTAGCCTATGTGTTAATCCAGAGAAAAATCTATTTCCATTCCAAATTTAAACCAAATCTCTTCAGTACTAGCGGCGTTAAAGAGTAACAAACATCCAAACATACATACAAACTTTCGCGTTTATAATATTAGTAGGATTATTTACGCTTATCATGATTTATGTGTACATCCGTTCAAAAATATCAATTAGGCTTAGTTTAAAAGCACTTTTGAAAGGTCAGGTATATGTCAAAATTTAATTTAATCTAATGGTGGTAATAATAGACGAAAACTTAAAATTAATTCCAAACGCGCCTTCGTTAGCGAAAGCTAAAAATGTATATATATTTGGACTTTGCTCACGAGAATATCGTGAATTGTATTGATTTCGAAAAGTTGTCTATAAAATGTCGCTGCTTAGTTATTGTATCTTCTCTGTTAATATTAAAATTGTATATACGCCACCAATACACCGTTGTGTACTCGTATGTACTCATATAGTGTGGCGACAGCACTAATAAACTTCTGGAGATATTTTGCATTCCACGGACGAAATTAACATTTTATGAATTTTAAATACAAATTTCAAATTGCTGACATTGTACATTGAAAGTGAATGCGCGTCAGCAAAAGTTAAATCGTACTTTGAAATGATACCGTACAGCACAATATTAGCCTGTATTGTCGAGCCAATATGCCCTGGGGCTGTTTTACATTCAGTTTATGTAGCGCACTCAATGTTGCTAATGATGTGTGAAATTCATACGTTACGATTGCTTATTTAGCGAGTGATGCAATGAGACTGGAACTCTGTAAAGTCTGCCGTTCTCTTTGGAATGTCTGTCTGGTTATTAGCTTTTGTGGGGATTTTGTACTTATACATTCTACTTGTGATGACATTTAATAATAATAATAATAATAAATGCTTTATTTAGCTGAGTACACAAACAATTTACCTAAATATAAAAAAGGGGGAAAAAAATACAAAAACATAAGACTAGATTAAAATTAAACAAAAATTTTTAGAAAGAGATCACACACCTTGAATAGTGACATTGCAAAGCTTGGTTCCCTGGTGTGCGGTCTCTTCTAATTGTTAATACAATATTACATCAGCTAAAAAGGTTGCTGCCTCAGCATAATGCTACAGTGTTTGCTGCAGCGCTGGTATTCTGGCACAACCTTAGGTGGCGTCACGACGTCTACATTTGAGTAAGTGTCTCTTTGAGATTTGAGATTTGATTAATGTGTCAATCCCTTTCTGAGTTGAGTTGATTCGTGTGCTATGACCCCAAGGTACAATTATTAAGTACCGTGTCATCAGCATTATCAGCCTTATTGCATCATCACTTAGCATCAGGTGAGACTGTAGTCAAGGGCTAACTTGTAAAGATTATAAAAAAGCTCATTTTTACGGCCCACGGAGGGGACATGGAGTTCAGACCCATCACGCTGCTCCGTTATCGGATGCTAATGATTAGTGACCGAGACCTACGGCCTAACGTAACTCGCTAAGGCACGTGTAACAACTTCCCAACCATGGGCTGAGAATTTATTCAGAGTTGAATTTGAGACTGAAATTTTTCTTAAAAATAAGAAAAACTCAGTATATCAATATAGACCGACCAAGTTTGCGAACCCAGGACCGTGTGATCTGAAACCAGATGAGTCCGATACGTACGATGTAGATCAGTGGACGCCTTCCATTAGACGTCGTCTTAGTTGTATTAAGGATATTTTATCTGTCTAGCAATTTCAGCTTTAAAGACTGACAAACAGGCATGTTTATAATATTATTAAGACACTTAAGCTCGCGAGCTAATTAACATTCCACGCGCGTTTCAAATATAATGACGTTGATGAAGTGAATCTAACCTTTGAATTGCTGACACGACAGACTGTTAATGACTTCATTGTCAGCAAAAGCATGACACAATTTGTTTGTGATTAATGAATGAGATCATAGTATTTAAACTTTCACAAACATCATTATGAATATCAGCCTATTTAATTTAAATAACGCTCCACTACAAGGCCAGGCTTCACATTATACCGGAAAGAGGTTTTGCAGCTTCGACCCACCATGCTGTTGCAATGCAGGCTGGCGGGCCTAAGGTGATAATGTTTTACTCGTTAAAGATCATTCTCTGTTAGTTAACGATACTAAGCTGGATCTACGGTTTATCATGCTCTTTGAAGCACGGGGATGTAATACCACAAACTTCTAACTCCGGGCTGAGAATTTTTACTGAAAATTTCTTAAACATAAAATCTCAGTACTTCATAGCCTGACCCAGGAGTCGAACCCTGGACTGAACCAACAAAGCCATACCTACCTATTTATTTTCACCCGCGTAGTTCCCGTTCCCGTAGGAATACGGAGATAATATATATTGCCTTTAACACTCGAGGATATTGTAGCTTCACAACGGTGAAAGAATTTTTCAAATCGGTTCAGTAGTTTCAAAGCCTATTCAATGCAAAGAAACAAACTAGCAATCAAATCTTTTCTCTTTAATATTAATATAGGTAACTAAAAAGACATTTTACTTTTATTAGAGCAGAAATAGTGAGTGATTTTATTTATAGAGGAATGTTTTAATAAAGAGGTCGGGAGATAATTAACATGCCACGAGCGTTCCAGATATAATAACGTTTAATGAAGTGAAATTAATACTGTCCAATGGTTTAATGTATTATCTACATAAATAAAATTAAAGTGCTATCTAGCTGTTATGATAAATAGCATATATTATTACTGCAATCAAGTATTTTTGTACGTCGTCATTTTTTGCACATAACTGGTCCCTGAAAATCTTGAAGAAGCAATAAAACGTCGGCCATTTACGTAATTCCAAGATTTTGCCCTAGCAATGAACGAGTTAATGAAAAATTTAAGACCCTTTTGGATAAAGTATCTACTAGCCTATTTATACGTAAGTACCTATAATAAACCTCATGATTAAACCTTTCTCGTGAATCTGCGCGTCTAAAACTCGAAAATTCGTTCAGTAACGATCCCGACAATGTATGCAATACGGAGCATTCTAATGGAAAAATATATAGTTACGTGTATGTTTCTCTATTAAGTACATCTAGCCCACAATTTACAAGAGCGTGGAAGTCATAAAACTTAATGCAAACGTTGGCATCACGGTGTTTGTCGAAAATATACGTCGAGCCTGTAAGTATCACCAGCGACGTAGGTCTGTGCGTTTCTTCACTATTTCCCCTCTTTTTCCTACGCTCCTTCACAGCGTGCGGGGAACGGAGGTTCATTTCATACTGGTTATAAAACCACTTGATATAATAGGGTAAACACATTAGCGTAGACGTTTAGAGATTCCGTACTGAATCACGACACCTGCACTCGATTTACATGAGATTTATCTTTGACTGCCATTGTCTGGATGTCCCTTTTGGGGAGTGCGAAGTTAAATAGAATGCCTCTTTAGATTTAGGCACAAGATATTCCTTGGTACCACCATCGAGATAGAGGAAGTTATGTAGGCGCATTTATTACGTTGATAAGGGAGAAAATGTTACCGAAAAATGTATTATTTTCATTTTGAAAAAACTGTTGATTCATCTTTTTAACCTACGATGTAAGAGAGGGATTTGTAAGTTGTTAAACTTATGTATCTGTGACATCTTAATATTATAAGCTACTAGCGGACGCCGGTGACTTCGTCCTCGTGAAATTTAGTTTTTGACAAATCCGTCGGGAACCATGGATTATCCCGGGTTGAAAGTAGCCTTTGTGGTAATCCAGAGTAAAATGTTGCGGCGTTAAAGAGTTACAAACACCACAAGTAGGATTGTTCTCAAACACACGGACCGATTAAGATGCGGATTTTAATAATATCTGTGTAATACTCGACGTTAGTAAAACTTACCTTGAAGCAGTTTTGAAATTTTTGGAAAAGGTTCCTAAATACGAGTAGGTTTAAATGACAGGACGCGGACATCCGCTAGTACTTATTGTCGGAATTTACAAAATTTGGCATTTAAAATTTACTAAACAACCTTAAAAAAATTACGTTGTTTGAACTTATGTGGTAAGGTCAACCTTTAGACAAGTAAAAATCTTTAACAATAACATGTCTACATTTTAACATTTATTTTATACTGAAGCAGAAGAAGTCGTTAAACCTTTTAATGTTACAAAACACACCACATATATTTCAACCCTCGTCAACATAACGAAGTAAAGTAATTATTTCCGGGTTTCCGCCTCTTGGGGGTTATTCCGCAGTACAGATTTCGGGCTACGAAGCTCTGTGTAGTTTTCCTTTAGCCAAATCTCTGAAATGAGATTTTCATATTTGGTACTTCATCGTTGTCTTCGTTTTATATAACCTATGTGGTTATTTGGCAATGCCTTGAATTACAAAACCTCCTGAATTCGATCATAATGATTCAATGTTTACGTCGTCTTCAGTCGTGGATATGTAATACGACTAAAGTCTGACATAATATTGTCTTTTTTAGACTGCCACGGCGCAGTGGTATGCGCGGTGGATTTACAAGACGGAAATCCTGGGTTCGATCCCCGGCTGGGCCGATAAAGTTTTTTTTTTAATTGGTCCAGGTCTGGCTGGTTGAATGCCTTCGCCGTGGCTAGTTACCACCCAACCGGCAAAGGCGTACCGCTAAGCTATTTACCGTTCCGCTAAGATGTGGTATAGTTAGCCCGCTTCCATCTTAGATTGAATCATCACTTACCATCAGGTGAGATTGTAGTCAAGGGCTCTTTATAATATTAGTATGATTAAGGGAGTCCTGATTTTGCTCTGGGCACTTAATATAGCGAATAATAATGATATGTGATTACATTAAAACAAGCCAATAAAATGCTGTTAATAAATATAATGGTCGCGCGACCACTGCTCCACGAATCAATGAAACCGTCAGATATTAATGTCGGAAATACGACCGGAGTCGGACCGCGTGGCAAACTGCCCTCGTAAATACCGCCCCGAAATTGAGTTAAATTAAAAATACATGTGCAAACCGTATTTTCATGTGTTTATTTTTGTATTATAGTAGCATGTACAAATTTGAGATCCCAAGAGCCGTGATATGACCGCTGCCTCCGATTCCGGAGGGTGTGGGTTCGAATCCGGTCCGGTGCATGCACCCCCAACTTTTTAGTTGTGTGCATTTTAAGAAATTAAATATCACGCGTCTCAAACGGTGAAGGAAAACATCGTGAGGAAACCTATACCAGACAATTTTCTTAATTCTCGGCGTGTGTGAAGTCTGCCAATCCGCATTGGACCGGCGTGGTGACTATTGGCCTAACCCCTGTAATTCTGAGAGGAGACTCGAGTTTAGTAGTGAGCTGAATATAGGTTGATAACGACGAAAGGTCAAAGGGTCTCCATGGAAAAGGAACAAATGAATAGATAATGCAATAGTAAATGATTTTTGATTTTTATATTTTTTTATCTACTAATTGTACTTCCGCGATCTTACAGAATCTCACTTGGGATTGGTAATATTTTACAGAAACCTTTGTGATATCAGAGCGATGATTCTTTTGGGGGACGAATTGTACCGGAAGTCGGAAGGGACTCATTGCGAGAGCAATTTGGGAGAAGCGAAAGAATTATATCATCTTTCTATCTATATAACGTATATACCTAACTATCCATCTTTCTGTATAGGTTCGGGTAAAATGTAAAATAATGGTAAAAGTTTGATTGTCTGTCTGTCTGCTTTTATCAAATCAACAATTTAGTAGGTATTTGATTGCTATATCTGCTAATATTGAGTGACATTTTTACAAAGAATTTCTTAGATAGCCAAACCTAACCGAACCCAGAACCTCGTGATCCGAAACCACATAGGTTTCCATCCTGCTTCCGTTTTTTCCACCACCTTCTTATACGCCTTCGTTTCACCATAAGCTATATCATTGCTTACCGCCAGGTGTGATTGCAGGTGATGTTTAAAAGTCTTCATCCTCAACACCATTAGCAACCCATGTTAGGCTCTCTGTTGAGAACGAATCTCCTCTCAGATTGAGAGGGGTTAGGCCACGCTGGCCCAATGCGGATTGGCAGACTTAACACACGTAGAGATTTTAGAAAATTCTCAGGAGTGCAGGTTTCCTCACAATGTTTTCCCTTCATCACTTGAGACTCTTGATATTTAATTTCTTAAAATGCACATAACTGAAAAGTTGAAGGTGCATTTCACGGAGCAGGTTCGAACCTACGCCCTACAAATTGAATGCATTTTTTAGGGATCCCTTGTCGTTGTATTATGCTTAACACTTTTATGAGCACTTTATTTAAACAGCCGTTATGTAGCATTAATAGCACTTTAAGTATTTATGCTAGTAGAGTAATTGTATGAAACGCTTAACGCAATAACGCAGTCAACTGAACGGCTACATTCTAATTACTGGTTACGTAATACTGCTATTAATATATTCAATTTAGAGTAATTAACAATGCAGCTTTGCGTTATGATTCATAGCCTTGTATTTATGCAATTTGCGTAAGATGATTATAACGGCTCGTTATATTGTTTTACTGTAGTTATTTTTGGAATATTAACAAGATAAATAAACTGTAAAAATAAAAAATAACTTAATCTTTCATCGATATGTAATAAAACGTTTATGAATGTAAGTAGACTACTGAGAGATTAAGGCCCAAAAAAAGGAAACAGAAATTTGCTATTTTGTTGTAGCTCACCAGTTCTAACCAGACCATAATATCTGAGCAAATTTAAAAACTATAATGGATTTTATTTAATAATAATTAAAAAAAAATATTAATCGGTAACTTAAAACTAAAGCTAAAAAGGTTCCAAACATAGCAAGTCTAAGGAGGAAAACACCATCACCATTTCACAATACCTACTAATACAGAACCATGACGTACCACTACGCACTTAATTCCGTTATCGTCTTCACACTAAGTAATAATATGTAAGTAAATGCCTAATAAATAAATAAATAAAATCGTTTCCAAATCCAATACGTTTATTTCAACAAACAATAAAAATATATCAAGTAGATATAAGTACCTAACTGTTTGAAGTGACTCAACCACCGGGCAGGCAGAGGCAACCCGGTCAGCAAAAAACTCAACACTTGTTCTTTTAACATAATAAGACCTGGGAAGTTTCGCTGAAAATCAAAAGCACCAAAGAGGCCTTTTATATAGGTAAAATTCCAAATTATTGACAGCGTAATACCATCCACGCATTAAAATCCAATGTTATTACATAATATTCAAATAGTCGCGCATTCAAATATTCAATATCGATATCGATATCGGGCACGGATTGTGCACGTCCAATTTAATGTGCAAATTGACAACCGATGAACCTCGTTAAGTAACAAAACTAACTTTGATAACAATATGAAACCGTACAATAACGTTTTTATCGCTGTAAAATGAAGCAAAACCAGTACCACAGATCAGTAGCGCTATTCAATAACAATCTATACTAATACTAGCGGACCCGCTCAAGCTTCGCTTTGACTATATATATCAATTAAAATCACGCGAGTCCCTTCGTCAAAAGTTTAAAGAAATAGGTATACTAATATATATATATATATATATATATATATATATATAACATAGCCTGTCAATATATATATAACAGTATAGTATATGTAAGACAAAATATTAATTTGTACAAACGAAAAGGAGATTTAAACCCACGTCTTACTAGACACGGGCATAAGTTAGTTATTTCTGCATATCGTCTCCAAAGAGTAAAAAAATCTTTTGTAGGTTTGGGTGTACTCTTCTATAATAAGATCCCCAAGACTGTGATGGACCTGCCAATGCAAAGCTTTAAGCAATGTGTTAAAAAACATTTACTTAGTCGAGGGTACTACAACATTGATGAGTTCCTTAATGATAAAGATGCTTGGAGCCCGTTGGATCAGCTTCCACCTTCACACAGGAAGTAAAACTATAAGAAATGTAAACAGTAATTGTTATCAATTGTAAATTATAATACTGTATGACTTTTTCAAAAGAGCAACTGTTGAGTTTCTTGCCGGTATCTTCTCAGCAGAACCTGCCTTCCGAACCGGTGGTAAAATCTTTACAAATAGTCAAAAGTGCTTGTAAACTGAGCCTACTTGAAATAAATGATTTTTGATTTGATTTGATTTGATTTGACTTATGATGCACTTCTACCCTACTCCTACCCTACCCCTATCCTAGTCATACCCTACTTTTACCCTACTTTTACCCTACCCCTAGGATTTAGGGTTTTGAAAAATAGATGTTGGCCTATTCTCATAGATACCGGATAAGCACAAAAAATTTCATCAAAATCGGTCAAGCCGTTTCGGAGGAGTATGGCAACGAAAACTGTGACACGAGAATTTTATATATTAGATTATAAAGCTGAAGAGTTTGTTAGTGAAAGCGCTAATCTCAGGAACTATTGGTTTGAGTGGGAAAATTATTTTACTGTTGGTTAGTCCATTTCTAGAAAGACTATAGCCTATAATATATAACATCACGCTACGACTAATAGAATCGGATTGTCAATCAAATATGTGGCCTCACTCTTACCTTTACCTTATCAGCCGATATACGTCCACAGCTGGACATAGGCCTCCTGCATGGACCTCCAAACAAAACGGTCTCGAGCCGCCAGCATCCAGCGGCTCCCTACAACCCGTTTGATATCCTCGGTCCACCTAGTGGGGGGTCGACCAACACTGCGCTTTTCGATGCGGGGTCGCCATTCCAACACCTTGGGACCCCAAGGTCCATCGGCTCTTCGAACTATGTGGCCTGTCTATTGCCACTTCAGCTTCGCGACTCGCTTAGCTATGTCAGTGACTTTGGTTCGTCTGCGGATCTTCTCATTCCTGATTTGATCACGCAGAGAAACTCCAAGCATAACTCGCTCCATCGCCTGCTGAGTGTATATGTGGCTTATTGGGATAAATAATTTCTTTGGACGCAACCGCTGCATGCGCTAAAATTGTTCCTTTTTAAAAGTTTTGAAGGGATATCCGTGATATTATGACTATATTAAAAATATTTACAAATACACGTCTTGCTATATAGGATAAATTAAAGTAATGAAAACATAACAATGATGTATCAACAGTCGATTTAAAATTGGACTGGCAATTTGACACATACATTACGAAAATAAATCGAAACTATTCACTCGTTATAAACAGAAAAAAATCAGAACACGTGAAACGCGGAAACAGCGAACAGCGCTAACCGCTTTTCAGTTTTCAGATTTTCACCTCACTTCCGACATTTTATTGCATCCACCGACCGAAAATTCTTAAAAGTGTTAACACCTTAAAACCTGAGTGGAAAGCGTTCGTGGTAATTCCCTCGCACAAGTATGGAGAGCAATCAGCTTAGTTATATAATGGTTGAAAGGCGCCCCGTTCTAGTAGGCTAAGAGCCCATGAACGCCAGACATTCGTCATTTTATAAAAGCTGAAGGTTTGTCAGCTCATGCCCCTACAATAAGTACGGTAGCCAATTATGGAGTTTGGATCGTGGTGGCTTTGGGAGCACGTTTTAAGGATCCAGACCCTCAAACGTCTAAGTATAAAGTGTAATTTTTTTTTGTTTTCCTCTTCAGTCACTTAGCTTCGCGGAAACCCTTCGAAAAACACTATTTTTTTCTATTTCTAACGAAGGATTGCCATGAAACTAAGTGTTTGGCGAATGGGGATATCATTTCTCATAATATGCCGATAAAAATATAAAAAAAAACATATTTTAAACTTAGGCGGTTGAAGATCTGGATCCTTGAAACCTGCTATCTCCCAAAGCCACCAATCTAAGTATAAAGTGTATTTTTTTATGTTTTCCTAGGTATGATATGATAACTTATTTTCACAGTCATCAGTCACTTAGCTCCACGGGAACCCTTCGAAAAACACTTTTTAATTTGACAAGGGTCTCTAGCGAAAGGTTGCCAGTGAGGCCAAATGTCTGTCGAATATTATTTCTCATATTATGCCGATAAAAATATAAAAAAATACACTTTACACTTGGGCAGTTGAGTTGATCCTTGAAATCTGCTATCTCCCAAAGCCACCACGATCCAAACTCCTTAGTTGGTTACGGTACTTATCTATAGTAGGAGTATGAGCTGACAAACTTTCAGCTTTTATAAAATGACGAAGGTCTGGCTGTCGCTGACTCTCCGTCTATAGACGCGATGCGCTGTTCGGCTTTTTGAAAATACTACCACTAACGAGGCACTTTATGCTGTTGCTTTCAAACAAAATAGAGGAGCGAGACAAGACACAGTCGGTTTTAGAAACAAGATTACTGGTTTTATGCTGCATTTCAGTGTTTATTCCTTTTGAGGTTACGAGGCCGAGGACTCGTGTTTGTTAATGGGAAATATACTATGGATACTAACGAGACACCCTTGGCTTTAGTGTAATGTTGAGTAGTGTTGAGCTTTACAAATAAAGACGCAATGTAAGATAGTGCGGTTTTGAAACAAGATTATGGGGTTTGAACTGCATTTCTGTGAGTTTATTTTCTTTTACATTCATAGTGAACTAAGAGGATGTCATAGCCTAACTTCATTTTTTGATAGCTTACACTTTGCCAGCGTATGCTCCTACTATAGGTATCTAAGAAGTAACCTATTAAAGAATTTGGACTGTAGTGGTTTTGGAAGGTAAGGTTTTAAGGAGCTAAGTTCTCAATTCTCTCGTTCTTTAAGGCTTTTATTCAGGTAGGTACCTGATATTTTTTTTATGATACCTGATTCTTTATAGGCGATACTTTTATTGATGATTGTTGTTCCTTGACGATATTGGTAGAAATATGTTATATTTACTCATTCCTCCCACATATTTCAGCCTTTTTTCAGCAGCACTAGTTGTTGCTTCGCGATTCCTTTTCCTGTACGAATATCAGGCTAAATGTAGGAGACTTGTAAAATTTATGCAGGTCTATATATCTATGGAAAGTTTCAGCCAACAAACATCGAGGCATTTATTTATTCATCCATCCATTCACGAGTAGATTAATTGCCTTGTTGATCTAGTGGTAACCCATGTGACTTCGGATCACGAGGTGCCTAGATTCGAATTTTGGGTCGAGCTATGAAGTACTGTGGTTTCTTTATTCTAAGAAATTTTCAGGAAAAATTTTGACCTCGGTGTTGTTAATATGGTGGTGTAACACACATTATCGTTAACACCTGATCGTCAAAAATTCAGGCATCACCCTAAGCCCACCAACTCACATTAGAGAAGAGTGGTGGGTCTAAGCTCTACATTCCTTCAGCTTTAAGGAGAGATGTCTGTCCCTGTAGTGGACTGTTTAAAATGGGCTTTCATAATGATAAATTATATGAATGCCTACTCGTTGATGAAAAATACAATGAACCATTGCCGTCTATTTTACTCAATACGTGTATCAATTAATGGGTGTTGAAAAGTAGACTAACAGTAATTCTTTTGTGTTGGATAATACTGTTGAAACCGATATGCTTTCGAATGAAGCTCGCAAAGAGTTGCTTTGTGAGATATTTTATGGCTCACGTTTATATGAATTAATCAGTGTGAAATTTGCAATGGAGCTCTAACATTACTCATAACTTTTTTTTTTAATTTGGAAATCTATACTTACTTTTTTTTTTTATTCTATACAAGTTAGCCCTTGACTACAATGTCATCTGATGGTAAGTGATGATGCAGTCTAAGATGGAAGCGGGCTAACTTGTTAGGAGGAGGATGAAAATCCACACCCCTTTTGGTTTCTACACGGCATCGTACCGGAACGCTAAATCACTTGGCGGCACGTCTTTGCCGGTAGGGTGGTAACTAGCCACGGCCGAAGCCTCCCACCAGCCAGACCTGGACTAATTAAAAAAATCTCAATCTGCCCAGCCGGGGATCGAACCCAGGACCTCCGTTTTGTAAATCCACCGCGCATACCACTGCGCCATGGAGGCCGTCAAATCTATACTTACTAATCACATCACACTAATATTATAAAGGCGAAAGTTTGTGTGTAAGAATGTTTGTTCCTCTTTTACGCTGCAGCTACTGAAGCGATTTGACTGAAATTTGGAATGGTAATAGATTTTACTCTGGATTAACACATAAGCTACTTTTTATCCCGGAAAAATCCATGGTTCCCGCGGGAATCTAGAATAATATTTTTTTTAACTAATCAATGAGGGAAGGAGATTCAATAAATTAAAAATGATGTTGTGTTTTTGTGAATATTTTCTATCCCAAATAAATAACAAATGAGATTATACATATTCCATATGCCTGATCTCGATTATTACCAATGATTTGAATTTATTATTGTCATATATTGAAAATAAATATTATATTAATATTTACTATCAAGTTCAGGAGTATCTAGACCATAGCTAAAGTTAAACTAATTTACCCGATGTGTAGTTTTCGTGTGAATGAAGTGTAATTTAGAAAATGCCGTGGTTTTCTAATACACAATCTTGTTTGAAAGCCACATAAAGCAGTGGCTACATAAAGTGCCTCGTTAGTGGTCGTAAAGCAAAAAAGCCGCTTGAAGTGTGTGCTTAGCTGAAAGCGCGCTATCCACTATTATAATTATCTGTGAGCTGATTGCTTCTCTCTCTCTCTAATTTCGCCCTAAAAATTGTTGCCGCGACGAATTAGAGACTCACGTGTGAGTATCTCTCTGTCTGGCTCAATAATAAAGACAAAGACATATAGAGATGAATTATAAACTCTTACTGTGAATTCTGTCAAAAAAAGCCGCTCGAAGTGTATGCTTAGCTGAAAGCGCGCTATACACTATTATAATTATCTGTGCGTTGATTGCTTCTCTCTCTCTCTCTCTCATTTCATTCTTAAACCTATGTTGCCTATTCGTCTACTAATTCGTCTCGTGCTCTCTCTGTCTGACACAATACTGAAGACAAAGAGACATAGGAGATGAAATTATAAATTCTTACAAAAAAAAGCCGCTCGAAGTGTGTGCTTAGCTGAAAGCGCTCTATTATAATTATCTGTGCTTTGATTGCTTCTCTTTGTTATTTCGCCCTAAAAATTGTCGTCTATGACGTTGTTTAACTCGATAGTGTGAGTCTCTATTTCAGGGTAGGCGAACCTTTATGCATCAACGTGCCATTTTTTCTAAAAAATGTTTAATGGGGTCATTGGCGTGCCATCAAATAATTTTGACTTTCTCATTATTTGGAGAATAACAATAATAAATACTATCAAAACTCTTTATGAAATAAAGTAAACAAAAGAGGTACATTTTGGAATGTTTTTATTACACGCATAAATTAAATTATTGTAAAATTAGTGTGACTTCTGTTGCTGCAGGTTAGATGACAAATAATTTATGTCAAATACCTACTTTACACATGTTTTATGATCGGCGACGTGCCCAAAATATTGTGTCGCGTGCCATCAATGGCACGCGTGCCATTGGTTCGCCAACCCTGCTCTATTTCATCTCGTGCTCTGTCTCACACCATACTAAAGACAAAGAGATATAGAGATGAATTATAAATTCATACTATGACTTTTGACAGAAAAAGCATACAAGACAAATTTCTTGATTTTCTGCATGTGTGATGTCAGCCAAACCAAACTGGGCCAGCTTGGTGAACTATTGGCCTAACCCCTCTCATTTTGAGAGGAGCTCGAGCTCAGCTGTGAGCCGTGTAAGTGTGAACGACTTATTACTAAAGTTTTGAACTGAAAATAGGCAAAGAATATTTATTTACTATGATAACTTTAATCATAACTGGCTAACGCCCCACTGTTTCACCCGTGGCTTTCTACTGGTAACTGAATTTTCAAAATCGGTTCAGTAGTTCCAGAGATTACCCCTACAACCTCACTAGCTTTACCTCTTTATATAATATTAGTATCATAATTGAAAAATATATATATCTTTTCGTTTTCAATATCAATTCTCAGTAATAATGCCAAACGCCTCTTAACCCGGACGCTAAAAGGAAAGTTACAAGATAATCAAAGTTCAATAAACTCCATAACACGAGTGCCATAAATGGCCATATAGTGCGAGAACCCATAGAAGCCAGATGTGGCGACAACGTTATGACGATTACGTCCAGATTTTCCATTGGCATGACTAAAAGGAAAGTTACAGGATAATCAAAATTCAATAGACTCCATTACACGAGTGCCATAAATGGCCATATAGTGCGAGAACCCATAGAAGCCAGATGTGGCGACAACGTTATGACGATTACGTCCAGATTTTCCATTGGCATGACTAAAAGGAAAGTTACAGGATAATCAAAGTTCAATAGACTCCATTACACGAGTGCCATAAATGGCCATATAGTGCGAGAACCCATAGAAGCCAGATGTGGCGACAACGTTATGACGATTACGTCCAGATTTTCCATTGGCATGACTAAAAGGAAAGTTACAGGATAATCAAAATTCAATAGACTCCATTACACGAGTGCCATAAATGGCCATATAGTGCGAGAACCCATAGAAGCCAGATGTGGCGACAACGTTATGACGATTACGTCCAGACTTTCCATTGGCATGACTAAAAGGAAAGTTACAGGATAATCAAAATTCAATAGACTCCATTACACGAGTGCCATAAATGGCCATATAGTGCGAGAACCCATAGAAGCCAGATGTGGCGACAACGTTATGACGATTACGTCCAGATTTTCCATTGGCATGACTAAAAGGAAAGTTACAGGATAATCAAAATTCAATAGACTCCATTACACGAGTGCCATAAATGGCCATATAGTGCGAGAACCCATAGAAGCCAGATGTGGCGACAACGTTATGACGATTACGTCCAGATTTTCCATTGGCATGACTAAAAGGAAAGTTACAGGATAATCAAAGTTCAATAGACTCCATTACACGAGTGCCATAAATGGCCATATAGTGCGAGAACCCATAGAAGCCAGATGTGGCGACAACGTTATGACGATTACGTCCAGATTTTCCATTGGCATGACTAAAAGGAAAGTTACAGGATAATCAAAATTCAATAGACTCCATTACACGAGTGCCATAAATGGCCATATAGTGCGAGAACCCATAGAAGCCAGATGTGGCGACAACGTTATGACGATTACGTCCAGATTTTCCATTGGCATGACTAAAAGGAAAGTTACAGGATAATCAAAATTCAATAGACTCCATTACACGAGTGCCATAAATGGCCATATAGTGCGAGAACCCATAGAAGCCAGATGTGGCGACAGCGTTATGACGATTACGTCCAGATTTTCCATTGGCATGACGCCGAGAAAGGTGCAATAAAAGGGGACGCGAATAGCGCAGAGCTCAATTCAACGCTACGAGTTTTTTTCTTATTAAAACACCTTTATTATAGAAAAAAAAATCTGTTAATCGAAAACGAAGTATAAAAATAACATACTTAAGTAAATATATTAATATTTTCGTAAACATTTAAAACATTCTTATACACTGTTCAAATAAAATTCATTCGGCTTCAAAATTTATGTTATTAAGAGAAAACCTCTACACCTAATTGAATATACAATAGGTAATTTTGAAAATAATTTAATTAGTAATACTACTAATATTATAAGTATAAAAGTATGAAAGAGAAAGAAATGTTTGGATGTTAGTAAATAAACTACAGAGAACAAAAAAGACTGCCATAAATCTGTTTGATTTTACTGTTTTATAAGAAAAAATAAATTGTTTTACGTAGACAAGGACGCTAATATTAAAAATATAATATACCTATAAGTTAAGTCAAGTACCTACCTAAATAATTTGGATTGCTTAACTTCAAATTGATTTTTTTTTTTACTCTAATCTAGTAAATAATTTAGATGCCAACGCACTTAAAGATATTATTATCTTCTATACTTATAATAAATCTGTAGAGAGGTCAATTCTGTACATGAAATATATTTCCAAAATAACTATCAGGGGGTGATTAGTGGTCGATACTGATGCCAGAAATGCAATCAGTAAAATTTTTGTCTGTCTGTCTGTCTGTATGTTCTTTATAGAAACAAAAACTACTCGACGGATTTTAACGAAACTTGGTACAACTATTCTTCATACTCCTGGGTAGGTTATAGTATACTTTTCATCACGCTACAATCAATAGGAGCAGAGCAGTGAAGGGAAATGTTGGGAAAACGGGTGATGTAACTCAATTTTTTAAGCTTTCGCCGCGTGGTATGTTCGTTATTGAAACAAAAACTATTCGACGGATTTTAACGAAACTTGGTACAATTATTCTTCATACTCCTGGGCAGGTTATAGTATACTTTTCATCACGCTACGATTAATAGGAGCAGAGCAGTAAAGGGAAATGCTGGGAAAACGGGAGAAGTTACTCCATTTTTAGGGCAGGGTAGGGGTAGGGTAGGTTAAAATTTTACATCTACTTTCAGGCGGACGAATTCGCGGACGTCTGCTAGTTAATAATAATTATAGAGATAGCTTAAAGCAAAAAGGCCCCATTTGCGAATTCTTAGTTTAAATTACTATTTTTAATTTTTTTTATTAATTTGGATTTTTGAATGCAATAAAGTATGTTTTCTTCTTCACTTGCACGTGTACATTTTTTTCATTTATCTTCATTATATAATAAATGTTTTTACACTGAAATAAATAATAGTTTAATTCCAATAAGGTGGAACACAGCAGCTACTATTAATAACAAAGCAATGTGTTGCGTTGCGAGTACCCACACAATCTTGCAACCGATCCAAGATGCTTCACATACTGCGCTACCTAAAACAACACTGAGTAAATGCAAACTTCAACTGTAATAGGATAAATGTCCACACGCCACGGCTGCTGGGAACAGAAATAGGTCACGCGCTGTCACACTCTCGCCTGTACGCGAGGCAGGAGGCATTCGCTGACCGCTCTTAGCTTAGTTATAAAAACGTATAAGTAGGACCACAGAATACTCGTAATAAGTAGTACAACTGACCTCTTTTCTTCTGGACTGGTGGTAGGCATCGTGCACTGACAAACTGACACACACAACATACCGCCTGCGATTGGAAGGCGTCTAGTATAGGCGCATCGTACGTATATGTAGATAAAATCTGTTCGATGCGATCCGTACGATGCAGATCAGTGGATGCACTTATAGTACGATCCGTTTGATGATACGCATCCGATACTTATGATGCGGATAATGGACGCCTACGTTTAGACGCACCGTTAACTGTAGCAGTTTATTGTTCAGATACGATAACGAAATCGACCGAGGTGTGTGTAGAAATTGTATCTTTTCCAAGTAACCCCTCTTGCATCTTAGACTGCATCATCACTTAGCATCAGCTGAGATTACAGTTAAGGGTTATGTTATCATTGAATTAAAAAAATATAATTAACTACATTTTGTAAGTTCCAAAAATTACACATTTCACAATATTTTTTAGACAAAAAGGACAAAAGCAAAAGTTCTTCAACGTAAAATGCAACAAAATAATAGTTTAAGTGTCCAATACAGGACGGTTCGCCAAAACAGAAATAGGTCGGGCGATGTCACACTCTCGTATGTATGAGGCGAGGCGGAAGGCGTATTTAAAAGCAGACGACTGACCGCTCACGAGTTGAATGCATAAACGTTTGTGAGTTTTGATGGACGTTCCTACTATTGCGGCTGAAAATCCTTCTGAAAAGCCTTCTGAATTATGTTCAAAACGTACACGTTTGAGTTTATTTTTTTTATTGTAGTTCAAGTGTGTTTGAAACTGTTCTATTTTTCGTTTTTTTTTATTTTTTTTTTAGTCACTACAATAGTGGATATACGAGCATGAGCATGCGGGTCACCTGATATCAAGTAGTTACATTTGCTCATTCGACGTTAAAGACTTGTAATAGCAGAGGAGTTCAATCGAATTTGAATACGATTAAGAATAACATGATTATTGTTGACAAAAATATCGTAATCGTAATATCTATATTTTGGCCTAACCCCTCTCCTTCTGAGAGGAGACTTGTGCTCAACAGTGAGCCGAATATGGGTTGATAATGATGATGATGATGAACATACTATCGGTAAATTGTTGATGCGGACAGATCTCGGAGACAGGTATTTTTTTTTTTGGTATAGACTATAGACAGTTAGATAATCGTAGAGCTTTCAACATCTGACCAAAGGTTGACGACACATAAGTATGAACTTAGTCTGGCGAGTTTTTTGATGACACTCCCATGATATGCGGGCGACGAGGGAAAGACTGCGGGTGAAAGAAGTGAGGTGCATCAGTCGTCGATTTTTCATTCATCGCTTCACGGCCCACGCGGCCCATCGGGAGTGTTACAAACGAAGTTGCCAAGCTATAGAATGTTAGGAATCTAACAATTTAGGAATACGAGTAATGAACGTCCAGTGCTGTCCGAGGAAAGGAGCAAAGGTGCAAGCCAATTAGGATATCGGAAGTAGGTTACCGATGCGAATCAAAATCTATTGATTTGCGCTGTTGCCAGTGCATGTTACGCAATTTGAGATATCTTAGAGTAATATTCTAAACATGAAAAGTTTGTGATGTTGTAGGGGGTAATCTCTGGATCTGCAACATCGATTTTGAAAATTCTTTTACTACCACTAAAAAGTCACGTTATTTGTGAGTGTCTATATTAGCTATATTATTTTATCTCCGTATTCTCGCGGGTACAGGAAGTACTCGTGTGAAACCGAGGAGCGTCGGCTAGTTCAATATAAAGTGAAATATCACGTCGATTTTTCCCAGCTTCCAGAGATTCGCCATTCGAATGAAATGAAAAAAAAAACAAAAATTTTGTATTCAAATAAAAGTCATTGTGCGTCCACGTTATTAGGAGCATAAATAAACGCCGCCATTGTAGACCACCGACAAAGAACACGGCAAGACGCAAAGGAATAAATAAAAAGCGGCGCCCCGTTCGCGGTGTCCATATTAATTTTCACCTTGGTCCGACATTTTAATTTTGCAACATTTTTCACCGAGAGATTTCCCAGGAGCAATCTACGAAATTAGCCTTACAAACAGACGAAATTTAATGGCGTCGGTATGACACAAAGGACAGCTTGCTAAATTATTTACGCTACTCGGGAGGGACATTCTTGCCTCACTTTAACCGCTGTTAAGGCTCTTTCCGAATAATATATACGAAAGCCGTAACACTTTCGGGTCGGAGCGATTTCTATTGCGAGACGTCTTAAAGAGATAATAGTAAAAGAGAGTGTGTAACAATACCGTTACGGAAATGTTCGTTTTGTAATTTTATTTCTTTGTTGTTTGGATGTTTAATTTAATCCAGCGGTACAATCTGTTTATAGGATTTACTTACTAGAATGTCTCTGAATAACTATAGGTCACAGATTTACAAATTTACGCGTATTTCGTACTAAAATTCAATGTTATTAATTTTTAGTTAGCTTATGAAATTCAAAGTATAAAACAAAACATTTAACATAAAAAAAAAACATCCCTTCTAATGTTTTTGAGTGCCGACCAGCGGTCAGGGCTTCCGAGTGGGAATCTTCCTCAACATTACTAACATTACCGTCTTTTGTTTCTGACCCTTGATCCAACTGTCACGCGAAGGCTTCCTAAAGTGTTGGTCGAAGACTTTCGCTATGAGACTGCTGACTGAAACGACTATAGGAGGAATAAAATTTCCGTTTGACTCGACACTTCTCATGACAGTAAGGTCCCAAGTATTTGATACTTATTCCTTATCAGTTTTCAACAGATCATCGTCTTATGATATTAGTTATAACAACAATGATTGCACATCACATTGATTACCTCTACCTCTGCGAGTACATCAGGTCTATTGGCATATGCCTCTCAGTGATAATCATTTTAGTCTAGTAGAGCAACGCATTGCTATTTTCAAGAACTGGCGCTGGCGTACCTATAGCAAGGCATTTCAAAATCGATAAGGCCATACTGAAGAACTAACTGTTAGTGGATTATCCTGGCTACTTGATTATATGCAATGTATTCGCATTTAACAAGATGAACATCTGAATGCAATACGCCTGAGTTACTCCCTAAGAATATGGGACATCATTTAAAGTTTTTCTTCTATTACAGCCGTACTTAATACTTTGTTTGTTACACTCTCTCGCCTAAACAACTGAATCGGTCGTAAAATTTCTGTCACCAATTCCTGTCTGGAAAGATACATTATCAGCCAGTAACAGAAAAGAGAGAGAAGAATAAATTAATAAAATAAAAACCTTAGAACTACTGAGCAAAACACCTAATACTTATTTTCACTTAATTATGGCACGTTATTGAGATTTGCTTTCTTGTCCATAGAAGATTTTCACATTTGAATTCTTACCGAAATAAGACCGAAATTGAAGCCTCTTTTATAATATAACAAAGAGAGATAAATGAGGAGACGGCCAAAAGTTCTCGCATTAAAAAAATAAATCTTCATAATTTGTATTTATAGGGGCTGTCGATTTGCGGAACACCTCAAGGAAAATAATGGGATATTTTCTATATTGAAGTGGATGCTTGTGGTTTGTTAGGGAGGATCTTTATTTTCTTGAAATGAATGCAGATTTTTCAAAGACGTCTTGACTTGGTGGTGTTGTGTAGGGTGACAAGGCGATACTGATTTATTTTAAAGTAACTTTAAAGTTTATGTTGCTTATTCTCACTTGTGAAGTGTACACCTTTGCTGTTTATTCACATATCCTATACTTATATAAAATAGTCGTAATTTTTTGATATAAATAAAATCCGTCTTGAAAGACTGACGTTTTCCACGGGTGTGTAAATTAATTTTAGCGACAAAACCGTCTGTACGCAACATGTTGTTTTTTCTGTTTTCATTGTTTATTTACATCGTTTTGTATATAAAAATGTGAATACATAAAATATATATCAAAATTTAGTATTAAATCTGAAGATCACTTCAAAAAGTAGGCGATATTTCGTTTAGTCATTTTGCGATACGTTAAGACTACCAACCCAATGTAAAGTCATGTTCCGTTACGATGTCGCTTAGAAACCAATAAGGGGCTATGTAGAAATTAATATTAAATTCATACTCCATTTCAATTCCCGCCAGGGGAGTAAAATTTACTTATACCGTAATTCAAGACTTATTTCAAATTTCTTCTTTCGTAAAAGTAAAGCTAGGCAGATTTTGCTTGAATAAAGAAACATTTACGATCGTATTTTATTTATCCAAAACGTTTAGTTCGAGTATGGACCCCGGAAAAATTACAATCATCTACATAGGTACAATTAGAAACAAAAGTGACTAGACGCTTCCTGGTAGCCCGGTAATCTATCGGTTAAATGTCAAATAATTGAAATTTTCGTACGCCATTGTAACGGCGTCAGTGTTGCTATGGTTACTCATGGCACCTTACCGTACTTCGGTAACAACCGAATATGTGTTACTTCATATAGTTCAACTTATAGCCGCTTAACATGCTACCTGTGTATATGTATAAAATCGATTTCTTCTAATTCCGTACCGTATAATTTATACTGTCAGGTGCGCTTGGGTTTAATGAATGTTATCTATGGGTGGCAATCAGGGATGATAGTAAAGGTGAAAGAGAAAGATCGTAAAGGAGATTAACGACGGGAATAAATATAAAACGGGCACGTAATGATAAGGAACCGGGAAGGGCGTAGTAGTAAAATTGTAGTCTTTGAGCCATGCGACTCAGCAGACTGGTTGTCTGTGGATCATCCTATAATAATATCAGCTTATTTTCACAGCCCCCTACATAATCAGGCCTCCTCTGGATACACTATTAACCCACTATAATTTTACGAAAGTGAAAGTTCGTATGGATGGATGTTTGGTTATAGATGTTGGATACTCTTTCACGTACAAACTACTGAAAGAATTTGGCTGAAATTTGAAATGAAATTGATGGATGGAGATTACATCTGTAGTACTTGTAAACTAAGCCGTCCGCGTGGGTTCAGTTTTACACAAATCCTTCGGGTACCATGAATCTTTTCGTGACGAAAAGTAAGCCTAAGTAAGCTAAGTAAGTGTTAATCCAGAATAAAATCTATTTCCATTCCAAATTTCAGCTAAATCGCTTCAGTAGCCGCAGCGTAAAGGAGGAACAAACATACACACTTACACACAAACTTTCGCCTTTATAATATTAGTGTGATAAATAATGTGATACAAATACATCATAAAAATCATGAAAAACATCGTCGGTTGCATAACGTGGTCGCGTGTTTCAAAGTCTTCCTTAACTACTGCGGGTACTAAATCCGGACTCATTGCGATTGTAAATATTGAAATTAAGGCGTTGCTTTGTTTTCAGGCGAGTTTTCGAATTTTATAGCAGCAATAATTTCGCCAATTTTTACTGTTCCCATAAAAGGGATTTTTCAATTTAAGTAAGTAGTAACTTTTTGTACTAAAAACGTTCAAAACTTTGTTACAGCTGATACTTGCTCGATAATGGTTTTCAGTAAATTTTTTCAAGGTTTTCAATTGAGCAGTAGGTATACGAAATGGAAACCAATTTGCTGACATCTATTTAATAACATACCTGACATTTAAATTTTTCTCTATCGCAACCATTGTTGTGTGAGAAACAACACACTTTGAAATTTATTTCAGCAATAGAAAGTCACATTATTTGTAAATGTCATACCCTATACTTTATCTCCTTATTGCCACGGGAACGGTAACTACGCAGGTAAAACCGCAAGGCGTCTATTTATATCTATGACTACAATCTCATCTGATGGTAAGTGATGGTGTAATCTCAGAAGGAAACGGGCTAACTTGTTACGGGGAAGATGAAATTCGACACGATGATTTCTACACGACATCGTACCGGAGCGCTTTTAGATGTATAAAAAATCTTTATTTTACGCCACATTGTCTAATCTCGGCATTGTGAGCAGTGTCCCGCACAAGGGTCCCTCTAATCCGGCGTTGCAATATCGCGTGGCCACACCAAGTCTCGGCGGCTAAGGGCGCGGCATTCAGACGAGAGTCCTCGCATCCGAGTCTCCCATTCATTGTGATGATTGCTCGGCTCTCATTATACCCGCACAAACACCACCAGACGTGCGACACAACAGCGGGGGAGGGGGGGACAAACAAAAACGTCACCATGCTACCTACCGTCCCTTTCAAGAGATTACTATGTTGCTTTTGTCTATCTGTTAATCTAAACTGTTTAATGCTGATCTTATTTGAATACTACCGGATGCTCGCGACTTCGTAAGCCTGAAATTCAGTTTTTCACAAATCCTGCAGGAACCATGGATTTTTCCAGGATGAATGTAGCCTATAGTGTTGCTAAGTAACAGCCTCTAATCCTTTAGAGGTAAAAATCCATTATAATCCATCCGAAACCATAGACCGACAAAATTAAAAAATAGTACTTTGTTAACCGACTTCAAAAAGGAGGAGGTTCTCAATTCGGTCGGTATTTTTTTTTTTTTTTTTTTTATGTATGTACACCGATTACTCAAAGACGCCTGGACCGATTTCAAAAATTCTTTTTTTGTTTGAAACAGTATAGTCCCCATTTGGTCCCATTGCCATCATGTCAAGATCTGATGATGGAATCCTGGAGGAATTGAGGGGAACTTTCGAAAATTATATGGATATCTTGTGTCTTCGTAAACTTTTCCATTTAGTACTTTTAAGCACTACAATTTCATGAAGGTTTAAAGTCGATCTGATGATGGAGCCATAAAACAGACGAGGGAACTCCTCGGCGATTTACAGCAGTTACCTTGTGTTTGGGCTTGTTTAATTTGTATTAATGAGAACTTTCCACATAGATAGGTTGTGACTGTCATTTTGGGGTTTGGTGATGAAGACCAAGGACAATTAAGGGAACTCTTTAACAGTTTACAGTAACTACCTTGTGTTTGGCCTTGATTAATTCGTATTGCTAAGAACTTTCTACCTATATGAGTTGTGTCTGTTATTAGGGGTCTGATGATGAAGACCAAGGACAATTAAGGGAACTCCTTAACGGTTTACGGTAGCTACCTTGTGCTTGGGCTTGATTAATTTGTATTGCTGAGAATTTTGTACCAAGATGGGTTGTGACTGTCATTAGGGATCTGATGAATTCGTTTGAGATGAAATTTTACACTAAAAATGGAAAAATAATAAAAATTTTAATAAAAAAAATACAACCGACTTCAAAACCTAAAAACGTACCCACTAAACTAAAAAGCGAAAAATAACATCATAATATGTTCTACCTGCTGATCAGTATGAAGGCGGTGCTTAGCCGGTGTTGTCTTAATTTAAGCCATTTCTGATAGGACCACATGAAACAACACTGTCTGCAAAATCTAAATTTATAAGATATTCTCACATGGCTTGAATTAATACATCACCGGCTTAGCACCGCCTTCATACTGATCAGCAGGTAGAACATATTATGATGTTATTTTTCGCTTTTTAGTTTAGTGGGTACGTTTTTAGGTTTTGAAGTCGGTTGTATTTTTTTTATTAAAATTTTTATTATTTAGTTTGGTGTCGTGTAAATCGGAAATAGTCGGAAATGACTGAGCTAAGAGTGAGTACGATAATAGTCGGGGGAACCGTCGGGAACCGAACCCCGACCTCTCGGTGAGTCCGGCCCATTTACCGTGGTGCCATTGAGACTTCAATGGAATTGTAATACGAGTACATTATACATCCTACATCACTCCTGAGAGCCGTGATAGGCCAGTGGATATGACCTCTGCCTTCGATTCAAAGGGCGTAGGTTAGAATCCGGTCCGGGGCATGCACCTCCAACTATTTAGTTAACCCGGCAGCACTCGCTAGGATTTTACAAACACTAATACTCGCTACTGGGTAAAAAATACCACAGATTTTATTGTCCATTATTCAAGACAAATAGATAGTTTATTGTTTTATGCGCATTGTATAATTTTAATAATATTATTTTAAGTAAATAAAAAGATATATTACAGTCTAATCATTTATTTATTAAAAATATGAGCCTTTTGAATAAAAATCATACAATTCGAACAAAAATCGTTAAACTTTTATACAAACTAACAAAAATGCTTTTTCTTCCGAGGAACCATACAAAATTGAGATATTTATGAAAAGAAGACTTAAAAACTATAAAATCCAAACAAGCATATATTTTTGATACCTCGGGAACTTTTAGATATTTGGCATAGAACTTGTTGTCCCTCGCCTGTTAGTAAAAATGACTTTATTTCACGTTATCGAAGCAGTCCTCACATATTGCGGTTGTATGTTCCCGGCAAATTCTTTTGGAGGATAACTTACAAACTGTCTTAGTCTTTCGAATTATTTTCCAGTCACATACGGCGCAGCGAAAGGCAGAAGTAAGCCCAAAAGAGCCCGAAGGTCAACAATGTCGGTAGACTTCCAGTCGCGTTCCCTCATGAACTTAGATTTCAGATCTTGGATGTAAATATTCGTGTTATCGACAATCTTTGAAGACAACTTTCAGTAAATCTAAGCTTCCAAGCCTCTAGTATAGATGAGCAAGATCTACCTTCAGCGATTGGTCTTACCCCTTGCGGTGACTCACGAATTTTCCAAACAGTTGTTTTGTCCTTTCCAATAAAATTTCCTTTCCTAAGGTAATTTCAATGGCACATCTTCTAACTATTCTTCATTCGAGGGTTGCGGTTCTTCATTTGAGGGTAGATCGCAAGGAACTTCGTCAAGGTCCGAGTCTGCGTCTGATTCATCAACATCTTCCTCTGAGTCACTTTCATGTTCACTATATAGCTCTAAATCTTTCACTTCCGAACATTTTCTTCCACGCTATCTTCTTGCTCAAGTAATTCTGCTATAGTGCTATGTCTCAGCCCGAAATCCATTTTAAATAGGCTTTAAAACAAGATAAACAACCTTAAGCAAACATTAAAAAAAAATAACGAGAACTGTCGCTACTGGGTATTTTTTACCCATATCCACTTTTAACGTCCGTTGTGGCCAAACGCCGCGCACGTTTTGGGCGTGACGCGGTGTGCTTTTGCGTTAGTTAACAACTAGAAGGTACCTAGAAGCGCGGGGCGCCGAAGTGCTTCGAAAAAGAAAGACATCAATTTATAGGTACTCTGTGGTAATATTTACCCAGTAGCGAGTGCTGCCGGGTTAAGTGCGTTTTAAGAAATTAAACATCACGTGTCCCAAATGGCGAAGGAAAACCTCTCATTCTGAGAGGAGACTCGTGTTCAACAGGGATTTAAAAATGGGCTCCTAATGATAAGGATGATGATGAAAGATCCTGATTTTCCCGTCTAGTTTCAAAATCCAAAGTACAAAGTAGTACAAACTCTACTAAGTGTACCGGCATTATTAATATCGACAATTCCGATAAACTAGCAATTTAGTGGAGATAAGACAGTTTAATTTCGGCTGCCGAATGGTGTCTCGGCTATTTTCGTCACATCGACCTTCGAATTGCCACTTCTCACTGGCACCTGAATTAGAACGCATCTACATTTCAGATGCACTGCGAAAATACGTGTATTTAATAATTTCTGTCTATTTTTTTTTATGAAATGGGGGATAGCATTTTTAACATGGCCAATATTCCTTTCTCAAGAGGTTTTAACTAAAGATAGTAAGAGGCGAAAAAGTAATACTGTAAGTAACTTTACTGTAGTGCTATTCTGTACAACGTTGTTAGCAACCGATAGTGTGAGTTTCGAATATGTATGTTGCATGTAAACTTCTATTTAGATTCGTGATAGCCCAGTGCATATGACCTCTGCCTCTGATGCCTCTGATTCCAACTTTTCAGTTATGTGCATTTCAAGAAATTAAATAACACGTGAGACACGTGTTATTTAATTTCTTAAAAACGGTGAACAAAAAACAAAATTCTCTACGTGTGTAAAGTCTGCCAATTCGCATTGGGCCAGCCAGCGTGGTGGACTATTAATTAGCCTAGCCCCTCTCATTCAGAGAAGAGACTCGTGCTCGATATGGGGTTATTAATGAATATGATGCATGTGTAAACCCGAGGCGGTTCACTAGTATCAGATGTATTAAAACGACTGAAATCAAAATAATTTCTCAAAGAGGGCGCGTGTACATTCGTATTTCGTATCAACTATTCTAATTAATGATACTCTCAATCCCAGCGCGATCCAATTAACGTTTGTTCGGATTTGTTTCGAATGTAACCCAGTTTGTGAAAATGTAATTGCTTATGACGTGATACATACGAGTGACTACTGTTTATAGTCTAAGATCCGACATTAAATATATAACCTCGTCTGTTAAATAAACATGTTAGATAATATTGACACATTGACACATACATGTTAGATAATACGCTTTTTGCATAAAAAATCTAGGTAACCAAGAACTTGATCCAAAGCAACTTAATTCAGTTGAATTAGACATAACATAAGTGTTCATTTGACGTGTTAGACGACTAAAATAAATTATGTGGGTTTATAAATAACATTTACTGACCTATTTTTTTATTTATTTATTATTTATTTAAAAACCTGTTGATATCTGGCAATCCCACAGTTGCAGCGGTAAAAGCAGGCAACCTTTACCGTTTTCAATTTTGCTGCATATATTTTTTTAACTAGTGTACAATTTATTCGGCCGCAATTTATCAAGGCCACCTAATTTGCAAAATGTCAATGTGAATATTGATACCTTGCAATTAGCTATAATTTATAAATAACAGATGAGGTTATATATTCCTCATGCCGGATCTTGTACTATTACGTGTGGGTGTTATTGAAGCAATATTTGATATTTCGAAATAACTTATGTTATACAGAAATTAATTGAACTTTGAAATAATTTACGTAGGTTGGTACTCGTATCATCTTGACATAGTAACAGAGTCGCTTGCTGTTGTCTGTATACATTATGTCTTTTTAGTTTTAGTTTTCAACAATAGATAGTAAAACATGAAGAACGTTTATATACGTATAATATACTAAATAATGTCGAGTTTCGTGTCGTGGCATAATATTTACTATACCTATCTTAAGAATAATGTAGCCATTGCAGTACTCACTGTCAATCACAGCAACAGTCTAATGCAATTCGATGTATCGAGAGGAATTCTTCATAAGCAAAGGAATATATAAAAAAAATATATTCTGAATATAAAAAGATAGGTAATAAAAAAAATATTAAAAAAATGTATGTAAAATAGTTTTGTTTAAAATGACATACAGCAGACTATTTAAAGGTAAATGAAAATTTGTTACTATTAGTTTACTTTATTATCCTAAAATTTTCATGACCACCTCAATTGTTAGACTAGTCTACTCCATAGAACCATATTATTGAATAGTAACATTTTGTAACCGAATGTTCGCAAAATGGGACTCCATTGTAAGGCAATGGTAGGTACTAACAGTTAAGTTACACAATTTATATAAAAGCTCATAAAAATACAGTAAAAAAGAACTCATAATATTAAAAGAAATTCTTAAAATTCTCAAGTACTGATATCAAAAGGATTTGAAATCTCCTTTAAAAGCACTAAAAGCAAGATTTTAAACGTCTCTGCCATTTCATAATACACTGCTAGACCCCGCTTTGACATCAAAGGGCGTGAAGGACTTTACTGTGGGAGAGAAAGACGGGGACTGGATTTAAGATCCCCCTAGGTTAGTTTTACTATGAGAACGTGCCATTTTTGGGGGATGAAACAGATCATTTATCAAGTCAAAGTCACAAATATTATATCAATAAAACCGTTTTGAATTATCATCAATTGTGATCATTTAATTTGCAAAATTAACATTAAGCTATGAGGGTTCCAAACGCAAATGCACCAAGTTGAAAAAGAAGCCCACAACAAATTAAGCTGGGTTTTTTTTATATATGACGTTCTGGTTATAAGAATAAGGTTCTTTTACCTAATTGTTTGTCACTGGTCATATTGTTTTCTATGTCGATCCCAAGTATTGTGTGAATAAATATACGAGAATCTCAAAAGTATACGCGCACTCCTTCACGGAGTTTTTGCGCGACGACAAATAGAAAACCGCGTCTTTGTGACGTCAGAGATGTCATTACTGTATAGAGAGTTTACACACCTGACGACCACTGGTAGTATAACTTCGTAGGTATTTTAAAATGTAAGATTTTTAGAGATTGATCTAATATAACAAACAAATTGAAAATCAGTGTACATTTTACACTTAAGAATAGGTAATTTTTATTAACTAGGTCCTAAATTAATGAAAATAGATTAATTAATAAGCTCAAAACGATTAAATTCTTATATTTTTAATATATTTTTTTAAAAGGATACATATCTTTAAATAAATTATTTTAGAAATGAAATACATTTTCTACCTACTGTGAATGTTTATCTTTGTCGATAAACATTCACAACAACAAACTGAGTTCGGCTTTAGGCCTCGGTTTATATTTTTTGTGCTGATAATTATTCAGATTACTATGATCAGCTTTCTAAACAATATTCATCATGTGCAATAAAGAATATATCTATCTATCTATAAATCTATCTATCTATCTAAAAAGCAAGAAAGAATGCTCATGTTCTATTATTAACTCTTGGCGAATATTCGCGCCGGTCGCCGTTTTATTGGTCGCTTGGCGGCAAGGTGTGTAAGCGCTCTAGTCGTTGCCGTGTCGTAGTGAGCCGTGTTTGCGGTCCACGGTCTACGTTTGTTTCGAGTGTCTCGTTTAGAGTACAGAGGTGAAGTGGGTAGGAGTATTTTCGCCGACTTAAACGTGTACTTACGTCTTACATACAACATTAAAGGAGACCACCGCTTTTTTATTCGAGAATTCCTTGCGACCGAGAGAGAAAATATTTTTCAACATGGCCTTCGCTTCGATGGTCTTTGTTTATTATACGCTTGCTCGTTGCCTTTGGACTTAGATTTGAAATGAAATAGTAACAAAATATTACATTTTTAATGCACTAGAAACTCATTAACGAGTATGCAAATATGATAACAAGATGCGCGATTTAAATGTAATGAGAATACGTTACTGTTTGGATAAGATATACTCAGAGGCACTACTATCCGCCCACTTTAATATACTCGCGTCATATTAAAGTGGGCGGATATTTGTGTCTCTGAGTATATTTTAGTGCTTACTAAAGTACTCGTAGTTCTGTAAGAACCGTAAGTGTTATCTTTTATTGACCAAAAATCGCTTACGCATTCGTATTTATTGATTTCAATACCAAAACCTTTTAAGTTTGAGTTTATTAAACTTTAAAAGTCTTTAAAAATAACGCTTTATGATTATAGTATTTTCAGATAAAATCGCAACTAGTTAAAAAAAAACTTCTAAACAAAGGAGGGTGAAATATATGGTTGTAATTTTTCTGCTAAAATAGGCACATTGGCCCATGGGTAGGTACTCGTATAGGTAACTAGGCACTATCAGGCTCATTATCATCATTAATTAATAGCCTATTAATAGTCCTGCTTATAAGCCCTCTCTTAGAGGGAAATGATAGGATATATGTTAGACCCACTACGCTGATCTTCAAGCTTAAGAGGGACAGTGTGTTTTTTATTAGGCACTTACGAATTATTATACAACATAGAAAAAAATATTTCCAATTTAGATTGGTAGAGAGTTTTTCATGGAACGCAGTGCTTTTTGCATTTATGCAATGCATACCTACCTTACATTACCAGCCGATAGACGTCCACTGCTGGACATAGGCCTCTTGCATGGACCTCCAAGCGCAACGATCTCGAGCCGCCAGCATACAACGGCTCCCTGCAATCCGCTTGATATCCTCAGTCCACCTAGTGGGGGGTCGACCAACACTGCGCTTTCCGGTGCGGGGTCGCCATTCCAGCACCTTGGGACTCCAACGTCCATCGGCTCGCAATGTGCAATGCATGCCATTACTTTTTTTAGATGCGTTTAAACACAGTCTCACCTGATACTTGAAAGCTCGATTGGTTTCATCATTGTATAAAAAAGTACAAGGGATCGCTGTTGTTCTATTTCATACTGATGAGAGTATAATACAATGTAGTAGCAAGCGGTTAGATATTGTGTGATAGTGTCGGTTTTGTTACGTAATTAGTGCCAGCGAGTAGTGACCGTACATGAATAATGTTGGCGGCGTGTCGTGCCGGCGATTTAGATCATGTAATTATTTTAACCCCTTTTTCGTGAGCCGACAATTTGATTAAATCATTAAATTATAATTGCGCGCTGCACAATTATTTTGTTAAGGGTGGACCGATACGTAATTAATTAACTGATGTAGTTTAGCGAGTTGCGTAGCCAATGAGTAATTTGAAAAGCTCATGGACGTTAGGACCCCAAATTGCTGGAATAGTTGCTCCATACAGTAAAGCGCAGTGTTGGTCGTGAAGCTGATGTGGCAATGGGTAGGACACATACTTCGAAGAGCTTGTGGACGTTAGGATCTCAAGCTGCTAGTATTTGTGTCCCGCACCAGAAAGCGCAGTGTTTATGGACTGACTACATCAAGCGGGTTGCAAGGAGCCGCTGGATGTCTGCGGCTCGAGATCGTGGTGTTTGAAGTCTATGCAAGAGGCGTATCTCCAGCAGTTGACGTCTGACAGCTGTTAATGATAATAATGATAGGGTGATGCTTTGCCAGTGACGTTCAATATTAAACCACTCCAGACGCGTCAGTAAATGTTTTAATAATATCTAATCTTTGATTGGAGCAGTAAGTTAAAATGGGTTGATGATTCACAATTTTGTTTTATCGCATTTCCTTTTTTATGAAGCACGTATAAAAATTAACATTACATGTAGTTTTAAGTAGATTTTTTTGTGACATAAAATCATCTAAGGGAGTACTACCGCTATGCTCAATAAAATATCTGCAGTTAAGCAGCAATGAGACAAAACTTTGTAGTTTCTAAAGTTGAGTTGTAGGGGTCTGTTTTGTGTTGAAGAGTTGTATCTCTGAATCTACTAAACCAATTTAAAAAATCCTTTTACCAATGAAAAGCCACGTTATTTGTGAGTGTCATCTATACTAACATTATAAAGCTGAAGAGTTTGTTTGTTTGATTGAACGCGCTAATACGATTGGTCCGATCCGATGGTCCGATTTGAAAAATTCTTTCAGCGTTAGATAGCCCATTTATCAAGGAAGGCTATAATTTATCCCTGTATTCCTACGGGAACAGAAACCACGTGGGTGAAACCGCGCGGCGTCTACTAGTAGTCTTAATTTTCATTAATGAATCCCCACGAGAACGCGGGTAAAACCGCGGGCTGAACCAGTAACCAGTACCAGTAACCGATGTATGGACGAGATATGAAATCATTAGTTAATCTAAACAGTGTTGATTATCATTCACGTTCGGTCACTAATCCGTAGCACTAATTACGTAACAAAACCGATATTATCACCGTACCAGACCGCCGCCGTTGGGTACCGTACCAGCACCGCAACGAGTGGGCACGAATTTATTTGCCACCGATTTTGAGCACTGGCCAAAACCGAAACCAAATTTCCATTTGTGCGACATATTATTTCAATATTACATTACAACTACTAGGCCTGTGGTTTTATACGCTTTTACTGTGGATCGCTCGTTGGTTTAGGTTAGGTAGTTAGAGTCTGTGGATTCAGTAGCGCTATTATGTAAGGTTGTTTTTATAACTCGCAAGTGGGAGTTTCAACTCGCTTTTATCTCTTTGTCTAACACGATACTGTAGAAAGAGGAAGATGTGGTGAATTAGTGCAGCCCTGGCATGGTATTCACCCACCATAGCACTAAAGAAAACCTGCGCAGGAGGCAGTTTGTAGCTCTCCACCGACCGACCGGAGCTCCGAGGTACGTCCGAAACGCTATCATCTCTAGAGATCTGAAAATGGAGAGCTTGGACCAATTCATTGGACGCCTCGCTGAGAAGACCTTTATTATGGCCGACTCGGCTAACCACCAAATGCAAAATCCTTCCCACGGGATCTTTTTCCCTCAATTTAGCCTCTTTAGCCCAATGAAATCCAAAAGGAGGAAGAGGCTTCACCTCTCCCCCTCACCCTCCGAACTCTATTGAAGCCATGGCACAAACGCCACTCCCGCCTTTACTGGGCTTCCCACAAGCGGGTCAACCCCAATGAAAGCGCCTAACGAAACTCATCCTTTCCTAACGAAAGTTAAGTAAAGTAACCTTCCTAGGCCTTTCAGCCAACCCAAGGACCCTGTACGTCTTTACGGCAGGCGAAAAAGCAAAATATTAAATTGAATAAATGGTTATTATTTATTTGATGTGGCGAAAATTCTGAAAGTTCCTATAAAAAGTTACTTACAGTACAACCGGTGACATTGAGAGAGCTCTGACGTCCGCCGTATCATTTGTGTCTGTCGTCGCTATCAAGCCATTATGGCGCTTGTCAGTGTTGAAATAGGACAACTTATCGCGCGCACGTTTGTGACAGGCGCCGTGAGGGGTGCACCGCGGCCATTATTTAAACTTAAATTGCTTTCGTATTTTGACGCCGCAGCGTCATGTAGTGGAAAGTGTTTAACCCTTCCAGAGTTCCAGAGTTACGTCGTCATCAACCCATATTCGGCTCACTGCTGAGCTCGAGTCTCCTCTCAGAATGAGAGGGGTTAGGCCAATAGTCCACCAAGCTGGCCCAATGCGGATTGGCAGACTTCACACACGCAGAGAATTAAGATAATTCTCTGGTATGCAGGTTTCCTCACGATGTTTTCCTTCACCGATTGAGACACGTGATATTTAATTTCTTAAAATGCACACAACTGAAAAGTTGGAGGTGCATGCCCCGGACCGGATTCGAACCCACACCCTCCGGAATCGGAGGCAGAGGGGCATATCCACTGGGCTGTCACAGCTCTATATTGGCCATATTAAAAAATAAAGATATGACAAATATTTTTTTTAAATCGAATTGACTCGAGCTGCCTGGTATTGAGGCAGTTTGCCTTGGCTTGAGGCAGATTGCCTAAAGCTGAGGCAGATTGCCTCGGGTAGCACAAGTAGAATGTACGATAGCAGTCCGGCAGAACGATCCATAAATGTCATAACACCGAATATGTCAGTCCGCTCGCTGCGCAGTGTCGTTTATAATGACAAAATAATATTTTAGCGCTAATTAATCTTGCAGGTAAGCTCCCTATAAAGCTTTTATGTCCGCCGCGGCGCTGGTGCCAGTGACAGACTCATTAATATTGTACTTTCGCAGTAATGTTTTTTGTGTGACGCCATCATTTTCAAAGCCGACTTGCGTTCGCTTTGGCTAATTTGTAAACAAGTTACCCAAGTCTGAATTAAAGGTTTTCATTTTTGATCAACATCTAATATATATAGGTTCTGTATTCGACTCTGTTTTAACATGTAGTTAAGAGTCAAATTAAATACAAATAAATTAATACATTCCATGAACAATTTATGAGAAAACGTGTACATTATATTTTTATCCCGCCAACCCACATTTAAGCACACTGGTAGGTCTTAACTCCATATGCCTTATTCTATAAGGAGGGGCCTTACCCTTAAATGGGCCGTTAGAATAGGCTGATTATGACATATTGTGATTCATTGAATCGTCTTCAGTAGCACTAATCTAAAATGTAAAATGTGTTTCTTCGAACAGTGCGTGTTGCCAGTGATAACATACGGATCCGAAACTTGGTCGCTAACTATGGGCCTTATTAGAAGGCTCAAAATCACTCAGCGGGCGATGGAGCGATCTATGCTTGGAATTTCTCTGCGTGATCGAATCAAAAATGAGGAGATCCGCAGACGAACCAAAGTCACCGACATAGCTCAGCGAGTCGCGAAGTTGAAGTGGCAATGGGCAGGCCACATAGTTCGAAGAGCCGATGGACGTTGGGGTCCCAAGGTGTTGGAATGGCGACCCCGCACCGGAAAACGCAGTGTTGGTCGACCCCCCACTAGGTGGACCGAGGACATCAAGCGGATTGCAGGAAACCGCTGGATGCTGGCGGCTCGAGATCGTTATGCTTGGAGGTCCATGCAAGAGGCCTATGTCCAGCAGTGGACGTCCATCGGCTGAAAATGATGATGATGAATCTAAAATGATATTTTTAATGTGGCAGTGTAAGTTCCTAATTTTTCTCTACCTCTTCTATATTATTATGTTAGACTGAGTCAGATAGAGACGAATTCAAGACACACTGTCACCTTTTAAAAATACTAATATAAATTAGGACTACAGGCCTAAACGACAGAAACACATCGCGATAATGTAGGCGATACTCGCAAAGTCAAAACGTTGTTATTTCAGACAAGGTACGGTACCTATTCATTGTTCACATTTTGCTCCCATATAATACCTTGGCAGCACACGTAAATGATCCGAATATACATGTTATCACGATGCGTGCAGCAAGAATACGTCGAAGAAACAGGGGCGTTAGCTATGTGGCATGTCAATTCTCTTTCGACAAACGCTGACGTTTTGAAAACAAATAAAAATTATCTGAAAATGACATTCACTATCGCCAGGTCACGTGACAAAGTTCTCGATCGTATCTGTCATGACCATACATTTTGTTGATTAGTGTATGTAGAAAGAGAATTGACATGCCACATGGCTAACGCTTCTGTTTCTTCGACGTATTCTTGGTGCACGCATCGTGATAACATGTATATTCGGATCATCTACGTGTGCTTCCAATACATTATATGAGAGGAAAATATAAACAATGAATATGTGTCACAATCGCACCTTGTCTGAAATAACATTCAGTGTACCACCGCATAAAATATTTCTCGACACGTCCAAACTTGTAACTGTTCTAAATTATGTGCTCCCACCCTAATGTTTGTCCCTTGCAGTTGTGCTGAAAGTTTTAAATGGCTGCCTTTGTTCCGATGACGAGGTGTCGGCCGGTGTCGACGTGTGTCGGCGAGTGTCGGTGAGTGACGGCCAGTGACGGCTCCATTACCAGCAACAGTTTGATTTAGGCCAGCTTTTGATGCCGTGTGTGCCGTGTGCCGGCCATTGTTTTTCGGTGTTTGCGTCCGACATCAACTTTGTACTTTGTGAAGTGTTTAATGTATTCGCTCCTGATTCCTTTCCTGTGAATATATACTAGCTTGAATAACTGCTTCATTGGTCCTCTTTAGCCTAAGTGGCTTCTGATTTTGAGGTTAGGATTCGAGTGCATTGGGTTATGAGCTACTGAATTTTACATTGTTCTAAGAAATGTTCAGATGAATTCTCAGTCGAAAGTTGGGAAGTTGGTGGTGTTTCCTCTGAGAGCACGTTAAGTCGCTATTCTGTAACGATATTTTTATCACTTTGACAGTGCGCGCTTCGAATTCTTGTATATTACTATCTGTCTATAGTAAGTTGTTAGACAAAAAGAGATAGAGGTGAATTCGAAACTCGCATTAATTGCGAGTTATACTCGTGTATGGCAAGCGTCCACCGATCCGCACCGTACTTATCGGACGCATAGCACCAAACGGATCATAGTATTCTTTGTATAGAAAGTCATACAAGTGCGTCCATTGATCTGGATGGTACGGATTGCATCGAACGGATATTATCTGCCGTAAAATTAAAAATCCATTCCATGAGATGCGTCCGATACGTATGATGCAAATAAGTGGACGCCTACATTAAAGAAACAATAACACCCTAAGCTGGCCAACTCGAATTGGATTAGCGTTGTGGGTCTAAGCTCCATATTGGGCTTTGTTTTTTATTCTTTACAGGTTAGCCGTTCACTACAATCTCACCTGATGGTAAGTGATGATGCAGTCTTAGATGGAAGCTGGCTAACTTGTTAGGAGAAGGATGAAAATCACCCCTTTTCGGTTTCTACACGACATCGTATCGGAACGGTAAATCGTTAGGTGGTACGTCTTTGCCTAACTAGCCACGGCCGTAGCCTCCCACCAGACAAAAGTTTAGAAAAGGGCTGTTAAGATAATGATAAAAAACTTGATCTGAAAGTAAACACTTATATTCTGAATGATGAATTATTACACCAATTATTTACATTACACACAAAAGCAGTGATTCCAGGGAAACAATTATGCACGATAAGCAAAAATGTGAGGTCGTTGATTGGCATCATTTTCAAAGGGCACGAAGACCGCGGGGCTTCTCGACGCCCCAAAACAATTTTATTTCGGCTCTGCAGGACATTGATGTGCTAGCGTATAATTAAATATATTTTTTTTAATTAAGTTTATCTCTTGGACGAAAAATCTAACTTCTATTATAAACAGGATACCTTTTTTTAATCTTTATTAATTTAATGGAGGCTTTTCGGACTCTCGGACTCTCGATGGATTACGGAGATCCTTGGTTCGATCCCCGGCTGGGCCAATTGAGGTTTTCCTAATTGGTTCAAGTCTGGCTGGGAGGCTTCGGCCGTGGCTAGTTACCACCCTACCGACAAAGACGTACCGCCAAGCGGTTTAGCGTTCCGGTACGATGGGCGCACACGTATCATAAAATAATTACTTGAAAACTTCTTCATTCATAAAGATCATTGAAATAAAAACGAAAATTTTTCAACGCGATCAGTCAAAAGAAAGCGCGTGTTTTCTTACAGAAAATAGCACAATTTTAGTATTCATTAATGAAAAAAAACATGCTTTTTCAGGCAAGATTACGCGGGATAAGCAGAAAAAAAAAGTTCGATGATTAGCATGATTTTCAAAGGGCACGAAGCCCGCGGGGCACTGCGCCGCCCCAACACAATTTATTTCGCCTCATCAGGACGTCAACACGTCGTCGCGCGTTTGGTTATTTTAATCGCGTCGCGCCCGAGGCGACGTCGCCCCTCAGCCCTCTATGTAAATCGGGATCCGTTTGTTCGGGTAAAGGTGAACGCGCACTTATACAAGCCGAAAGGGTCGAATGAATCGTTCAAATAATGTATTTTCAGTAACAGCCTGTCGTCATCGTTATAAACCCAGATTCGGCTCACTGCTAAGCTCGAGTCTCCTCTCAGAACAAGAGGGGTTAGGCCAATAGTCCACCACCCAATGCAGATTGGCAGACTTCACACACGCAGAGAATTAAGAAAATTCTCTGGTATGCAGGTTTCCTCACGATGTTTTTACCTTCAACGTTTGAGACACATTATATTTAATTTTTTAAAAGCCTGTACTTTTTTAGAAATGTATTTTTTTATTTTTGTATAAAAGCGCAAGGCCACTCAAGACGAAATATCGAAAACCACTTGGTGTTGAAAAATTTAATTTGGCAGGGAGGTAGTTTATAATGTAAAACTTAATAAGTTGACGTCCGCTAAGAACAGATTTTGCGACAGTTCCAGATTATGCAGGTCTAAGGGCGAACGAAGTCACGGACGTCCGCTAGTTCTGTAAATAAAATCTGATGAATCTTTCGAATCCCCGCGTCGAATCTTTCGAATTTGCGTTCACCTTTCATACACAGATTTCTAAAATTCGTTTCGTTGGACTTGTTCGACACATTCGGCTCGGATATGTGTGCATTTACCTTTAATCGGGATCCGTTGGTTCGGGTAATTGTTTTTGTAGAGAATTGACACGCGCTCGGTTTAGTTTTGACACGCGCTAGAGATGAACTTGTTTATGGTTTTAGCGCAGAAATTGACTTTTCGCGTCGACACCGAAGGCACGGCAAACAGGCTTATGTAAACGTACGCGTCGTTTTTAATTTTAGGTAGGTAATTTTGGTTACAAAAAATGTTTTTTTTTTATTCTAAAAAGACTTGCGCTTGACTACAATCATGCCTGGTGGAAAGTGATGATGAGGTCTAGGTTGAAGCGCGCTTGCCTAGAAATGCCTATGCACTTACTCACTCACTTTATGTTGTGGGATCCAAAGAGATTTTAGATATTCGGGATATTAATTATCGGGGGCTTTCTTCCTTAATATATAATTTTATAAGCAGGAGCCCAGGACCTCCGTCAAGTAAATCCACCGTGCATACCACTGCGCCACGACGGCCGACAAAAAAAACCTTTGAAAAAAGCCTTTGTGTACAAAGTTTCAAATTCTCGAACCACGAACGCAAATCAACACAACCTTTGTGTTAGAAAATATATAATTTAAAGGGAAAGAGAACAAGATTCCAGCGGCATCGTCCCTTTTACATACAAATCTAATATCGAAAATTGGTTCCGCGATTTTGCCCTTCAGCGCGGTCTAATTCGAAGTCCCGGATTCCCCCGGGAGGCCGAGCTCCGCAAGCCATCTATTTGTTGCTCGTTACACCCCCGGCTACTAAGCGATATGAATAATTAATGCCCTGGAACACCAGCTGACATAATTTTATCTTACTGGTCATTATATAGATAGCAGAAACTACGATATTCTGATAAAACGGAATACATTTCGCTAAATGCAGATATAATTGCCTGACCTTGTCATTCTTGTATAATAAAGCGTATTATTTAAGTTGGGAATAGTGAAATCACTTCGGGACTTCCATTAAAACAAACATGGCTAAATACATTTTTATGCAATTTTGTGTTATGAAAAAATAAAAAAAATACAGTTTTGATGTATGACTGATGATGATCATATGAATATTATCGTAATACCAAATCTATGGCAATGATTTATGATGAAGCGCGAATTTATAGTTATTTAATAATACTTGGTCATTATCTGATTATATTAACAACCCGCTACCAAGGCTAGGCTTGAGGCTACAATGGGGGTTGACGGGCTTCTTAAGTACCTACCTGGTAATTTGGTCTGTAAAATACACCTACATAAGGCTTAAACTAATAGTTCAAGAAGTCAAATAAAGTGCATTACACGATGTTTTCATCCCCTGCCTCATCATCATCATCATTAGGTGCCTTCTTCCAGCTGAAGTTTGGCGGTCATGTGTACAAAACTCTTTCGGTCTTTTGCAATATTTTTAAGCTTATATGTTGACTTGGTCCACTCTTTGACATCATCTATTCACTCCACTTTCTTCGCTGTCTTCCTGGAGCACGTTTACCGGGTATCTTACCTTCTAGGATCAACCTAGGAAACTCATAGAGGAATCCCCTTTGCAGATGCCCGAAAATTTTCTCCTCTTAATGATTGTCATGAGGCTTCAGTTACAATTGGCTCTTTTCCCTGCCTGCTGCTAGTCTATTACAAGCGATGGTTTTTTAATTAACATCAGGTGGGCCATCACCTTGTTCCATCAAATACTAGAAGAAGCAGCATAAACAAATACGAGTACGAGTAATAATTATATGTACATGTGCTAATCATTAACTCGCAAACACAAACACTGTTGACCCGATATCACATAGTTTAGTATTCCGGCTCCGTTCATTCGATTAATCAAACATTGAGCTCGAAGCTGGAGCCGCATTGATGTGACATGATTTGACAACGCGCCGCGTTGTATTGTGTGTCTACTGCCTACTGTTGTGTCTTTGGCAAACTGTTATGTAATCACACCATTGATATCAACGATGGTTAGTACATTATATTGTTTTTTTTTTATTTAAAGAATAAGGAGTCGTGATCATCATCATCATTATCAACCCATATTCGGCTCACTGCTGAGCTCGAGTCTCCTCTCAGAATGAGAGGGGTTAGGCCATTAATCCACCACGCTGGCCCAATGCGGATTGGCAGACTTCACACACGCAGAGAATTAAGAAAATTCTACGGAGTGCAGGTTTCCTCACGATGTTTTTCCTTCACCGTTTGAGAAACGTGATATTTAATTTCTTAAAATGCACGCAAATGAAAAGTTGGAGGTGCATACCCTGGACCGGATTCGAACCCACACCCTACAGAATCGGAGGCAGTGGTCATATCCACTGGGCTATCACGATTTTCGTGTTGTGTCGTGATAGTCGTGATAGCCCAGTGGAAGTCTGCCTTGGGTTTAGACGGAGGCAGAAGAACCAATGTCACCGACATAGCTCAACGAGTCGCGAAGCTGAAGTGGGACCTAAGGTGCTGAAATGGCAACCCCGCACTAGAAAGCGCAGTGTTGGTCAACCCTCCATCACGTGGACTAACGAAGAAGAAGAAGAAGAAGAAATACTTTATTGCACACAAAAATACAATTATAAATTGAAACATTAAAAACATAATTTAAACTTAGCATGCAAAGGCGGCCTTATTATAAGTAAGCTCTACCAGGCAACCCCTGACGAGAGAACTTGCGAAAAAAGAGCGGAAGGTGCAATACATTATATGTAATTATATATATAAATAATTAAATAAATATATAAATATAATATTAAAATTTATAATTTAAATAATATATATATAATATATACTACATAAATAATAAATAACAATAAAATAAATACCTCGGAAAATAAAATTTTAATTCAACGACAAATGATGTCGTTTCAAACAAAACTTAAAAATAACGATTTCAAGCGAGTCGCAGAGATTTACTGGATGCAGGACCAGGCGACTCTGGATCGTGATGTTAGGAAGTCCTTACAAAAGGCGTATGTCCTGCAGTGGACGTCCATCGGCTGATATCATTATGACAACAATCTACGTCAAACTATAAATAGATATCGTAAAATAAATAGCCAATTAAGAGTAATTACCATACCCAATACCATAACCAATTAATTTTTCTTCTTGGAAAAAAGAATGTTCATTATTACCATCAATTTTCATTCATTGAATTTCCCATCGATTAGAATCCATTATGAGTGGGAACGATCGGTTTTCTTTAATTGAAAGTTAAATGGAAACTTTGTTGAAACTTCTTGCTTAAGTTATCGTTTCTTCCAATTTCTATTGAGTTATCATCTGATACGAGACTTTTTAAAAGTTTCTTACTGTGGAAATTCTTCATTAACTCGGTCGCTTTAACTTGCAAGTGACATCTTAGCTTTAACTAACCAGCAGCTCTATTAAATAATGATGTTTTCCTTTGAAACTAGCGGACGCCCGCGTCTTCGTCCGCCCTTAGACCTCTTTAATTCAGCCCTTTCAGTAGTATCGCTGTAAAAATGGAGTAACTTGACCCGTTTCCCAACATTTCCCTTCACTGCTCTGCTCCTATTGGTCGTAGCGTGATGAAAAATTTACTTTAACCTGTCCTGTAAAAATCTGTCTAGTAGTTTTTGTTTCTATAACGAACATACAGACAGCCAAAAACTTTACTGAGAAGATGTAAATTTTCTATTCGTCTCTAATTCTCTTTGTCTAGCACAGTACTTTGAATGGAGTAAGAAAGAGATAATTTCGAACTCAAACTTTTAGAACATCGAGTTTCTTTAACTATAACATTACTTCGAAAAATGTTTTTTTTCAATAAATTTGCTATAAGTCAAATTATATTTAAAAGTAATATATTACTTGAACGAAAGTGAACGTGTCTTGTTGATAATATAACGAATGGTTTTTGCGATTGAATTCGATATATGCTTTTAAGATAATAGTTATACAAGTGGAATCAAACATAATAATATTAAATCACGTACAAATCATTCCAATTTGATGCTTCTATCTATCACTGTTTGAATAATAATTCAAACACAGGCACGCAATAGTGAACTGCATTGAATTAGGTCACTTCTATAATTCTGTGGTCTGTGGCGGTTATTTCAATAATTCCTATTGTAATAATGTTAATTTTGCCAGTTTTTGAATTATTATGATGTATGATACTATAATATTACTGCTAAGTTACGGGAACCTTCGACTTCGATCGGGAATCAAATTCAGTTTTTTAAGATTTTGCTTGATCTTTATATTTCAAATTCTTTAAGGACTACTATCACATTTTATTCTCTCTGATGCATGGAGTTGTAATTCCAGGCTGAGTGTTTTCTTGGAAATTTCCTAGAAGAAAGTAAAGCTCAGTATTAAATAACTTTACCCAGGACTCGAACCCATGACCTTGTGGTCGAAGCCACACGAACCAACGAGGCAGTTTAACTATCAATAACAGAACAATAATGACAGAGCCAGACTAGAATATTAGCCCAATCAAATGCAAGTTCGACGAGTAACGGCTCGACATGACCTACTTGTATTTGCAGTCCCTTTCGCTTGTGCACTTCGCAAATATGCGTTTGTGTTATGTAGCGAGATATCGCCCCTCGCGCTCGGTGTTAGTGATAAATCAAATAGTGCTGTAATATGATAGATTTGTCTAATTCTCACACGTATTCTTAACTATAATCTGGCAAGTTCGTTCATAGCGCTCCCGTGATATGCGGGCGACGGGGGGGAAAGACTGGGCGGGTGTGAAATCGTGCGTGTGGGGAAGTGAGCTGCATCAATCGTGGGTTTTTCATTCATCGCTACACGCTCCCCGGCCCGCGCGGATCGTTGGGTGTGAACGAAGTTGCCAAGCTATAGATGACACCCGCGGCTGTGTCTTTGTAAAATTTAGTAAGTATGTCACAATTATACTAATCTATACTAATATTATAAAGAGGTAAAGTTTGTAAGTTTGTAAGTTTGTAAGTTTGTAAGTTTGTAACAATTTTTTGAAATGGGGTAATCTTCGAAACTACTGGACCGATTTTAAAAATTCTTTCACCAGTAGAATGCTACGTTATCGGGGAGTGCTATAGGCTATATTTTATATTTCTATCATATATAACTACTGAGATATCGCGGGTTTTCTCTTACAGGTCAGACCGAAAAACTTACTTATTCGCATGCGCTGCCTCAACCATTGCGTATAACTGAAATAAATGTATGGAGGCTTTTTGAACCTTTAAAAGTTCTACAAAAAAGTCCGCGACACCCTATATCTATCTATACTAATATTATAAAGAGGTAAAGTTTGTAAGTTTGTAAGTTTGTAAGTTTGTAAGTTTGTAACAATTTTTTGAAATGGGGTAATCTTCGAAACTACTGGACCGATTTTAAAAATTCTTTCACCAGTAGAATGCTACGTTATCGGGGAGTGCTATAGGCTATATTTTATATTTCTATCATATATAACTACTGAGATATCGCGGGTTTTCTCTTACAGGTCAGACCGAAAAACTTACTTATTCGCATGCGCTGCCTCAACCATTGCGTATAACTGAAATAAATGTATGGAGGCTTTTTGAACCTTTAAAAGTTCTACAAAAAAGTCCGCGACACCCTATATCTATCTTTTATATTTTAGCAGATATAGTACCTTTAGTACTTTAATAAATTATTTAAATTTTAAACTAAGGTTTACGTCATTATTTACACAACTAAACTTAAATCCTTATTAAAATAAATGATTTAATAATCACAAGGATATTATATAGATAAGATTTGCCCTTTACAGTATGTTAATTAGTTATATAGTTTCGGAGATAAAACAAAATTTCTGAAAGTCGCAAAAATATCGCTATATGACGCCCCGCGGTTTCAATTACGTGGTTCCCGTTCCCGTATGAATATGAGGACCAAACATAGCCTATGACACTCGCAAATAATGTAGCTTTCTATTGATAAAAGAATTTTCCAAATCGGTCCAGTAGATCCAGAGATTACCTCCGACAACCACACAAACTTTACCTCTTTATAGTATTAGCATAGAAGTCGCTTGGGAAATTATAGTCTTTTGGTCATTGCACGACGCACAAAAGGCTGGACCAATTTTGCTGAGGGTAGGGATAGGATAGAGATAGGGAAGGGGTAGGATAGAGGTAGGGTAGGGGTAATTTAAGGAAAGTGTAGGGTAGGGTAGGGTACGGTACGGATAAGGTAGGGGTAGTGTAGGGTAGGGGCAAGGTAGAGGTAGGGGAAGGATATGGAACGTATAGGGTAGGGGAGGAGTAGGATAGGGGTAGGGTAGGGTAGGGGTAGGGTACGGGTAGGGTAGGGTTAGGGTAGGGATAAGGTAGGGGTAGGGAAGGGTTAGGGTTAGCGGTAGGGTAGGATAAGGTAGGGGTAGGGTAGGGGTAGATTAGGGGTAGGGTAGGATAGGGTATGGATAGGTTACGGTTAGGGTAGGGTAAGGTGGGGGGAGGGAAGGGTTAGCGTTAGCGGTAGGGTAGGAGTAAGGTAGGGGTAGGGTTGGGTAGGTTTACGAGCAGGGTAAGGTAGAGGTAGAGAAGTTTACATCAATTTTTACGCGGACGAAGTCGCGGGCGTCCGCTAGTATATTTTAAAGACGAAAGTTTGTGTGTGTTCCTCCTTTACGCTGCGGCTGCTAAAGCGATTTGATTATTCTGGATTAACACATAGACTACTTTTCATCCCGGAAAAATCCATGGTTTCCGAGGGATTTCTAAAAAAACTAATTTTACGCGGACGAAGTCGCGGGCGTCCGCTAGTATCAGTATATACTAATATCAGTAATATACTAATATCAGTATATACTAATATCAGTAATATACTAATATCAGTAATATCACATATAACTATATATCAGTCACAAATTCTGTGAGAACCATGGGATTTACAGGATGAAAAGTAGCTGATATGTTAGCTTAATAGCCGGGTCCACACCGGACGATCCAGGATCGCGGAGCGTGGATCGTGGATCGTGTTAGGCCGATCCACTCTTGGAAACTTGCGATCCCAAATTATGCGCTCCAAGCGATCCTAAGGCGATCCGTGATTCAGCCAGTCTAACTCTTGTACGATATGGAGTCACACGTACAACGGCGGCGTCTTGCCGTTGCAGCAGTAACTTTTATTTTGCTTAAATGCTTGCGCAAAAAATCACAAAAAAGAAAACGACGGTTTTGGGTGAAACAAATTTACAAAAATCGCTTGGAATCTGGGACTCAGCTGTACGCAGAGTTAGTGTCAGATAAAGTTGAACACAATTTTGCAAGAATGAATGCTAATCAATTTGAGATATTGTGTTCATTATTAAATAACAAGCTAAGAAAGAATGATACAAATTATAGAGATGCCATTACTGTGAAGGAAAGATTATTACTAACATTGAGATTTTTAGCAACTGGAGATTCGTACGTCAGTTTGCAGTATCTGTTCCGCATTTCCAAACAGTCTATATCGATAATTATTCCTGAAGTTTGTGAAGCCATCATTGACCTGTTAAATGATTATGTAAAGGTAAGTAAAACCATACTTTATTACTCAATAAAAAAGTAGTGTATTACAATCATAATTTAAAGAAGTAACATGTTTACAATTATTAATTATTTTTTGAAAACATGATATAGTTAGGTACTTATTTAATTCGGTGGTGACTGTGGAAGTGAATAATCCTGAGGTTTCAGAAACTGGGACTGCGATGAATTGGAGGCTAGATGAGCAGACGGTGATGTCTGTGGAATTGGAGCTGGATAATTTTGAGGTTGTAGAGACTGGGACTGTGATGAAGTGGATGCTATTGGTGTGCCAGGATATGAATTAGTGTAATATCCATAATTGCTATCCCCATATCTTCCTGTGTCAGCTTGAAAAATAACTTGGCATATAGCATTTTTGACATTAACTAATGTTACTGCATCATATTTCCGCAATTCAGTAGATATATACTGCCCGAAAGCAATGTAAGAATCAGTTTCCGGTTGTGGTGGCTGAGCACATTGTTGCAGAAGTTGGAAAGCCTCTGAAAGAGTTTCATCTGATATGTCATCTGCATTATTAGAAGTAGTTTTCTTTCTTTTTTTGTTCTTTTGTTTGTTGTTTGGACACTGGATTGTGCATTCTGATCATTCTGCTCTCTACTCTGATCTGTGTGGTGGTTGGCTCTCTCCGGTTGTGTGTCACTAGTAATGTTACTGTTCTCGTTTTCGCTCACTGTAGTATTAACTTCAAGTTCCCTTGAAAAAAAAGAGCTAAATATTCCTCCACCGGAGATATTGCAAGTTCCCTATAAAATTGAGGTACCCTATTATATACTAGGTGATAAAGCTTTTCAGCTTAATGATTATACTATGAAACCATACGATGGTACACGGGAAAGGGGTTCTTGTGAAAGAATTTTCAACTACCGACTGTCAAGAGCACGTAGAGTAGTTGAAAACGCGTTTGGAGTACTTAGTTCTGCCTACAGAGTCCTGCGTAAACCTATGCTTTTGGAACCAGAAACTGCGACTAAAGTCGTGCTGGCAACGGTTCATCTATATAACTACTTACGCAGTAATCCTAACTTTATATCGCCAGGAACGTTTGATACAGTACAGGAGAATGGAGATGTAATACCTGGAAGCTGGCGAAATGAACCGCCATCACAATCGCTACAACCGATGGCCGTCGTACCAAGAAGAGCAACAGAAAATGCCACTACAATACGGTCCCACTTAGCAAGACACTTTGTTACAAACCATACAATAGTTTGGCAAAATGAATATCAGTAAACTAATAGCTCACATGTTCCAATGTATCGCGTGTGGTTCCGGGTTCATTTTTATCCGCCATAAAGTCGAAGTCATCATACGCAAACCACTTTGATTTATATGTATCTTGAGCACCTGAAATAAACAAGTTACTCATTAAAATAACCACGTGTATTTCTAACAGCTTAAATGTAAAAAGCGAAATCACGTGAAATCCACAGTAAATATTATGATGTAATTACTTATAATAAAATATATAATTTTAATACCTACAGATAAAAAGTAGCTTTGTTTTCTTACCGGATCCAGTTATACGGCTTTGCTTCTCTCTGTGTTTCTCCCTTCTGTAGCCTCCCGCCAGAGATCGCATTTTTTTCTTTAGGTTCTCGATCGACTTATTCCCCATTTCACAAGAAATCTGACGCCAAGCATCATCTCTAACACCTCTATTGGTGTAATTAGAATCTTTGGGATCCCATAAACATTTAAATTCTTTATAAAGCGATATCAAACGGCGACTTTCTGAGATGTTCATGGCGAGGTGGATCGCGCGAACCAACACAACCGTCCACACCGCGCGCATCACGCAACTGAGGCACCTTTGAGGCTGGCACAAAAACCGACCGCACACGGATCGCGCGAGGTAGGGAGCGCGCGCTCCAATACGTGCGCATGGATCGCGCGCGGCACGTCCACACCGCCTGCATCTTTGGATCGCGCTGCTGCCGCGCGCGATCGGAGCGCGATGGATCGTCCGGTGTGGACCCGGCTAATAACATCTTCTATATTTCAGTGAAGTTGTGAGTTCCATAAAAATAAAAATCCATAAAAAAGCATTTCACATTTTGTTATTTTTTTGAGCATTTTTGTCCGGGCTTATCGGACAGACAGACTGATTAAAGTTTTAATAAACGTAGTTTATACGTACAATTATCTCATTCTGATTATATTCTACCACCGGGCTATGAGAGTAACGGATTAAGTGTCTTCTCGCGTACCCTTGTGCTCTATCTGAGTTGAAAATATAAAACTTATAGTAAATATAATGCTGCAATGAACAACAAAGTAATATGCAATAAAAAACTCCCTAAATATTTTTTTTTTGTTATAACCAAATTTCATTGATTTTGGTAGAATTTTACGAATTTTAATTAAGATGCCTTATTCTCAAGGATCTTGGCAGAAATTAAGTCATGCTATAAATTATATTTTGAGGTACAGTATGCCCTGCGTTCATCCGAGCTAAGCGATACAAAGCTAGTTTTGACTAATATTATAAACTGAAGGCAAGCGAGCGCACTGGTACATCAAAGACGTCAAAACCACGTCAGAGTAATTGCTCACAGGCGCACAGTGGCATTTGTCACATCAGACGTATGGTCGATGTCAGTCTGACGTGACCTAGTTACGATGTCTCTAGGCTAGATATAACGTAAATTTTGAAATGCGCGTTGGCAACGAGCAACGAGTTACCATCACGTTGACGTAAACAAAAAATTTATATGGAATTGAGACAGTTGTGCAGTAGTGCCACTAGATGGCGCTGTTTCAATTCCTTAGAAATTGGCGTTTACGTTACGTGACAGTAACAGTATTAAACTGCCACTAGGCCCTCTCTTTGCTATGCCTATTAAGTAATTTTTAAAGTTAAATCGTTTTTTGACGTGACAACGTCTTATAATTCGATGGAGCCGGCTGTTACACTTGAAAAAATATGACGTCATGCGGTCCCTCGCTCTAGAGTTGCCAACGTTTTTTTACAAGAACTAAAGAATATTCTGTTCTATGAAGATTATTAAATAGTATTTTAGGAAACGGAACATATACTTTTGAAAAATGCAACCATTCCATCCATTATTTTCTTATGACGTTGTCACGTTCAACTATAGTCAGTAAACCGAATTTACAGACAACCGATTTGTTTTTTAATATTTACTTGAAACCCCATAACCGCATTGGAACAGTGTCGTGGGTTGCTGCATATTTTTTTTTAGTAGTAGTGGTTTTTTTTACTAGGTGGACCGAGTCGACCATCACTGCGCTTTCCGGTGCGGGGTCGTCATTCACCTTGCACCTTAGGACCCCAACGTCCATTGAACTATTTGGACTGCCCATTGCCACTTCAGCTTCGCTTCTCGCTGAGCTATGTCAGTGACTTTGTTTCATCCGCGGATCTCCTCATTCCTGATTCGATCACGAAGAGAAACTCCAAGTATAGCTCGCTCCATCGCCCGCTGAGACTTTGCAACTGGACTATGTGACTTTGTTCAATTAACGCAGTTTAACATGAAGTACTCAAACAAATTTAAAACCAGGCAACGAAACGAATTATTCGGCCCCGTTACGAGAACAAAATTACCAACTGAAACTATTTATTACTCAACCAATTAAATGTCTAATGAAGCAGTCGATCCGTCTTCGGCAACCGTTGCTTTAGCATTACGAGAAGTTAAAGGCGCAATTTGCATAGAAATGATACCGCGTCCGCTCCTTCGTACGGAGATCCGCTAATTAAGCATCCGAGGTAGGTGCCGGGGATTTTGGTTGAATTAAAAGTTTCTTCGCGTTTATGTAAGATAATGGTTTGGAGTATAACGTGGAATTATAACTATTTTGTTTATGTGTATCGGTAAACGGTTGTAAGACCTGTCGTGCTGTATGGATCAGAATGTTGGGCGGTGAAAGGGACGGATAGTAAACAAATGCATGTGAACGAAATGCGTATGTTGAGATGGATGTGTGGTGTGACAAGAATAGATAAAATAAGGAATAAGTAAATAAGAGGAAGTCTGAAGGTGGCGCCAGTGACAGAAAAATTGAGGAGTAGAAGGTTAGCTTGGAATGGACATGTAATGCGTAGGGAAGAAAGTCATATTACTAGAAAGAGGACATGTATGTTAAAAGAGTGGATGTTGAGTTGACGAGTAATAGAGACGAATGGAACAGATTGACATATTTTTCCGACCCCACTTAAATGGGATAAGGGTAAGGAGATGATGATGATGATGTTTATGTATATCAATACATTCCGGATTAAATGCGGTTAGATTTTTTTATTCAGTTAGACAATTACACTATACCAAGACATAAACAAGGTATTTTTTTTTTAATTCTGTGTATGCCTGTCTATTTGTCTGGGCTAATTTTTGGAACGGTTTATCCAATTTGAACGGCACTTTCTCTGGGAGATAGAGGAAGTTATTGAGCGATATACAGGCTCCTTTTCATCGCAAAATAATCAGTGGTTCTCGCGGGATTTGTAAATTACTGAATTTCATGTAGTCAAAGTCGCGGGCATCCGCTAGAACTTGAATGCGATTTAATATTATAATGGTATTTTACATGTTACAAAATATTACATTGTATTTCTGAAGTAGCCTTACTAAGTTTACCTTAAACCTAATATAAATGATGTTAGGGACTTCAACTAAGAAGTTGTGATTTGTAGAGTCTTAGTTTGGAATAATTTATTGTTATACAAGTCCTCCCGTGGGATTATTGTGGATGTAGTACCTGCGGCAATTCGCGCAGTTACCTACTAATAGTTAACTTGCAACATGAGTGGTATATTAGAAGATCCGTACCTACCGTAGAAACGACCTTCACCCATCTTTTTATTGGATGAAAAGTGTTTAATAATTTTGCAACATAAGTGTTATAGTAGATGGATATCCGTATTAGAAACGACCTTCACCCATCTTTTTATTGGATAAAAAGTGTTTTATTATTGGTACAGTAACTAATAGTTACTTTGCAACATGAGTGTTATAGTAGAAGATCCATATTAGAAACGACCATCACCCATCTCTTTGTTGGGTGAAAAGCGTTTTACTATTGTTACAGTAATTAATAGTTAATTTGCAACAAGAGTGTTAAAGTAGAAGATCCGTATGAGAAACGATCTTCACCCATCTTTTTTATTGGGTGAAAAGTGTTTTATTAGTGTTATAGTACAGTACAGTATAATTTTTATTATAAAAAATCAAATGTTGTACATAAAGCATAAACAAGGATTTGGAATAAATAGATCAGAATTTGCCAAAACACCATTTCAATTGTAGGTATGTAGTAATATACATTAATTAATTCTATAAACGAAGTTAATACAATATGACGTTATACGTTGCTTAATTTAAATTCATATTCAAAATTGTAATCATAATTTATTTGTTATAATAACACACACATCGTTGTTTTACAAACACAAAACATAATTATTGATTAATTCACTTACATTCTAAAATTATCTTCAAACTGTCCAAATAATGCATGCATAAATACATTACGTTCATTATTATGTGTGTGTATCCTACTTAATATTATAAACGCGATAGTTTGTATGGATGTTTGGGTGTATGTTTAGATGTTTGTTAGTCTTTATCGCCGGTACTACTGAAGCGATTTGGCAGAAATTTAGAACCTAAATAGATTTTACTCTGGATTAACACAAAGGCTACTTTTTATCCCGAAAAAATCCATGGATTCTCGAGATTTGCGAAAACTATGATTTTGATGATATGAATGTTTGTACCTCTTTGACGCCTCGACTACTGAACCAAATAAGCTGAAATTTGGTATTGAAATATATTATAGCCTAGATTAGCACATAGGCTACTTTTTATCCCGGAATAATCCATGGCTCCTGAGGAATTTGTGAAAAACTAAATTCCACGCGGACGAAGTCGCGGGCGTCCGCTATATGAATGTGTGTTGTGTTTGTGTGTGTGTGTTCGGTTACAGCGTGCTTAGTAGGAAGAGCTTCATATTCATACTTCATCCAGTACATATTCTAGATTGTATACAACATGTATATTAAAGTTTTAGGACCAAATTCCAGCTGCAGTGTTTCCACGCAACCAATATGTGGCTTTAATTGAAGGGATTTTATTTAATTTAAGGGATGGATATACAAAACCCACAGAGGCAACAAACAACAACAAATACCTTCAGTGCTGTTAATGGGCATGTATGGTGGTAATCACTTAACATAAGGTTACCGGCATGCGATAAAAAACTGTGTGTTTTTTTATCACTATCTACGCAATAAAAAAACTTTCCTGCGAATTTTATATGTCATCGGAAAGCCAAATAGCTTTGGCAGTTGAATGTTTACTACACAGTTGTAGTACACCAATCTTATATACTTTCTAAATAAAGCTAAGAAATATTAATTTTATTTGTTAAAATGTAACACAATTACTAAGATCTTCACAATCTTGATGAAAATTTGTAAGTAATGAGGATCGAGAAATTGTGATTTGATTCATTGAAGTATAAATTGTAATTCAATTTATATTGAAAACATTCAAAAGCCAAAATCACTTGAGATTTAATTTCGACAAAACTTTGAACGAAACCTTTGAAGCATTTGTGATTTGATGTTTCGTAAATTGAATATATTTCTGGTCTCGGAAAAGCCGACGGCTTAAAATTTTAATTAGCCTCCGATGAGAGAACATGTTAGCAGACGTACCTAAAGAAAGCTTAATGGTTTTACTAAGGCTTTTGTAATTATTTACATAAATACATAAGAAATATTTAACATTTACACCAAATTCGTACAGTGTTTTTTTGCCCAATATGGTAAAGCAAAAGAGAATTTAAGAAATTAATTTATGATTATTTTTTAGAAAGAACAATAAACATATTAATTTAAAACTGTTTGGTGGGAGGCATCGGCCGTAGCTAGTTATCACCCTACCGGCAAAGACCTAGCGATTTAGCGTTTCAGTACGATGTCATGTAGAAACTGAAAGGGGTGTGGATTTTCATTCTACTTCTAAAAAGTTAGCACTACAGATATACGAAACTCATTAGGGTATGTATGTAGTATTATAATATTATTATATGTTTATTTCCATTGCTTCCAATAATGTCAATATTATTAAACACAAAACTCAAGGAGCTAGTCGAAAGTGTAATAACTTTCTCTCAGTGTAATCAATATCCCTCGCGTGCTGTCCAAACTTGTTTCTTAATTCACGAACTTGTGTAAGATCATAAAGTTTGTGTATCAAACTTTATGATCTTAAACTAAGCACTTACCAAGGATTTATATGTATTTAGATAGATACCACTTGATTATCAACCTCTTGTCATTGAATATATGTCATAACACAACATGCCTATAGTATAAAATGTCGTTGGTGTAACAATCAATACTGACACTGATCTTCTTATACCAACACCTATTCATCATCATAACAACATCATCAAATTAACCGATGGATGTATACATCAGCAGGTACATAGAGCTTTGTAGAGACTTTCTGACACCAATTAATCCTGTGCCAACAATCCAATGATTTCCTGTGATCGCTTAATGGCGTGATTCCATCAAAAGATTGATCAATACATTGCGCTGCGAGGTTGCAGCAATTGCAATTCTTTGGAACCGCAACGACTTTATTCTTTCGTTACACTCATAAGTTCAGTGTTCCCTATGCAACTATGTTCAGTGTTCACTACAACTTTTAAACAATATTAATTAAGGAAGTATTGCACAAAAGCCCTTAGAATTAAGTTGCCCTAAAAATAACTCAAATAATATCCCCTCGAACGATTTATCCACGGATTCAATGGATCGACAAATTAATACCAACAAAATCACATAAAGTATTGAGGAATCATTGTAAAAGAGCCCTTAGAATTAAGTTGCCCTAAGAAATAACTTAAAAAGAAAGTGCCCCTCGAACGATTATCCGCTGATTCAATGGATCGACAAATTAATAACTCAAACTTTTTCACAAAGCTGCTGTATACATATTCATGAGGTATCCCGATACCCACCCACTCGATTCTACGTTTTATTCAATTAATTTCCGATACCGAATCGATTCTATCTTCACAAACCACTCGGCGATCTCTTTAAAAAGGTTTCATTCTATGAATATTCCGTAAAGTATGAACGGTAACAAGTTTGTTGAATGTAAGTTATTATAGGTTAGTAGTATTTTTATAATAATATTTGATTGGAACACTTGCAAGACGTCTGTAGTTATATATTGTAATACTTCTTAAAGCATGCACGACTCCTAGAGTTCACCACATTTCAATTCACTCGGCAAATATTGGTGCCTACCAACTGTCATCTCTAAAAGGCCACCTACAGTATGCCTGTACAAACCTTGGAGTGCAAAATATTGCCGCACTTTTTTTTCACTTTGAATAATTTCTCATTTCATCCTACTAATATTATAAACGCGAAAGTTTGTATGGATATTTGTTACTCTTAAAATTCATATTCAAAATTGTAATTATAATTTATTTGTTATAATAAACACATACATGCATAAATACATTATGTTCATTATATTGTGTGTGTGTCCTACTTAATATTATAAACGCGATAGTTTGTAAGGATGTTTGGATGTATGTTTGGATGTTTGTTACTCTTTATCGCCGCTACTACTGAAGCGATTTGACTGAAATTTGGAATGGAAATAGATTTTACTCTGGATTAACACATAGGCTTTTCATCCCGGAAAAATGCATGGTTCCCGCGGGATTTGTGAAAAACTAAATTCCACGCGGACGAAGTTGCGGGTGTCCGCTAGTGCAATATAAATAAAAATTAATTCTTATAGCCTCAACGGTAAGAACGGTCTCACTCATCACCGAGGAGTGGTGGTCCGATCCCCACCCCGTTGATTTGTTGTCGTACCCACTCCTAATACAGTCTTTCCCGACAAGTTGGAGGGGAATGGGAATATTGGTCATATTTAAAAGATATATGGCAAATATTCCATTTTTTTTGTATTTTTATTGATGTTTATAATATTAGAACATAATACACGTTTATCTGTAGCAGGCATTGCTATCGGTTATACTATTAATAACAAATTTATGTTCTACCAAAGTATTAGCATATTATGTTTGTGTATAATACTTTCGTAAAGCACTAGGCTACTTGCCTTACTTTTAAAAAAAGTTTGCAGCCAGGAAACAAGAAAATCAATATCAGTCTGACTTCAATATCCCGATTGTAAGCTTATAGTTGCTGTCAGTAAGCAACTGCAGTACGGATGAATCAAACACGGCGTCATTAGTCAGACTCGCTTCTGTAGCACAATGGGTATCTCGTAGCAAGACTCGGCTCTCGTAGCGGTGCTACGCGATATCCGTAGACGCGTGTAGCTACACAATATTACCAATTAGATTAATGGGTGTAATATTGAGTTACGTCTGTATTATCGGTTAAATTAATCTATTCAGACCAAGCTATTTGTATTACGATGAACTATAGAACCATACTGACGTATGTTATTTCGGTGTGAGTATCATGTAGCTCAGCGAGTCGCGAAGCTGATGAGCGAGCCGATGGACGTTGGGGTCCCAAGGTGCTGGAACAACACCGCACCGGAACACGCAGTGTTGGTCGACCCCCCACTAGGTGGACCGAGGATATCAAGCGGGTTGCTGGGAGCCGCTGGATACTCGCGGCTCGAGACCGTTTTGTTTGGAAGTCCATGCAGAGGCTTTTGTCCAGCAGTGGACGTCCATTGGATGTTAATGATGATGATGTCGATTATGTTGTAAGTGTGTAAAGTAGCCCAATGCTGGGCATAGAAATCCTTTAACGTATAAATAGGGGAGTTGAAGGACACCTAAACTAAGTTGGTCTGACTAACTTCCCAGCATCCGATGATAAGAATTAGCTGGATAATTTAACATCCATTGCATCATGACACATTGGTATCTTGTAAAGACTTCTAAACACCACGCATCTTCACAGATAACCAATGTTTTGGATTTATCTCAATGAGTCAAGAAAATACTCCCGCCGTGGCGCAGTGGCACGCGCGGTGGATTTACAAGACTGGGGTCCTGGGTTCGACCCCCGGCTGGGCTGATTGAGTTCTCTTAATTGGTCCAGGTCACGTTGGTGCTAGACTTTTAGCCGTAGCTAGTTACCACCCTACCGGCAAAGACGTATCGCCAAGCGATTTAGCGTTCTGGTACGATGTCATGTAGGAACTGAAAGAGGTGTGGATTTTTATCCTCCTCTTAGCATGTTACCCTGCTTTCATCTTAGATAATCATCACTTACCATCAAGTGAGATTGTAGTCATGTACTTGTAAAGAATAAAAATAAATACAGTTGTAGAGAAAGCTTAGTGCTAAAAACTTAAACCCACAAACGAAGTCACGAAGTCAAACTAATTATTAGATTTATCCTCTTAAGATATTTATTAATGTAAAACGAAGCATCCGATCTTGCCGCCGAAGCATCCTTTTGCGTGTTGCTTCTGTATAAAGCGAAGTTAAAGACGCAATTTGCATAGAAATTATACCGCGTCCGCGCCACTTGTTCATAGGAAATTTTCCTAATTAAAACGCCTTCGGTGTGGAGATTCCGTTCCAATTAAAAGTTTAGCAGCGCCTGCATCTCTGGCTATTGTACCGCAATTGATAATTTAGCATGCTTTGCTAAGGATGGAACAGTTGATACAGCGTTAGGCTAACTTTGAGATTGACTCGGTCGGGCAGAAGCGCTGAGCTTCAATATTTATACTCGTACATCTACGAGTATGTATCTAGTCTGGAGGAGATATTAACCCTCAACTATAGAGGTTCCTGCTAAATTGTGATTTACAATCAGAGTTAAGTGAGAAGTTTTAAATGGTTAAAAATATATAAGTGTGATTATAGTTTTAAACCAATTTAAACTTCTATTACACTATCACACTAATATTACAAAGGAGAAAGTTTGTGTGTATAAGTGTGTAAGTGTGTAAGTTTGTTTGTTCCTCCTTTACGCTGCGGCTACTAAAGCGATTTGGCTGAAATTTTGAATGGCAATAAGTTTTTTTTTATTAATACATAGGTTACTTTCATCAAGGAAAAATTCACGGTTCCCGCGGGATTTGTGAAAAGGTGAATTCCACGCGGACGAAGTCGCGGGCGTCCACTAGTATATTATAAAGGCGAAAGTTTGTGAATATGTTTGTTCCTCCTTTACACCGTAGCTACTACAGCGATTTGGCTGAAATTTAAAAAGGAAATAGATTTTACCATGGATTATTACATAGGCTACTTTTTGTCCCGAAAAATTCATTGTTCCCGCGGGATATTTTATAAACTCACGCGGACGAAGTCTCGGGCGTCCTCTTGCACTATGTAATGTAGGAAAAAAGACGTGTTATGGTTCAGGTATTAACCTCAGAACTTCTTTCGTGGCGCAGAGTCTATTCCATATTTAAATCCCCTCGTACTACAGAAAATAGTTCAAAATTTTACCTACACTTGACTAAAGGTAAGTTACATAGACGTACAGTAAATTACACACACGAAAATACGTTATTTTATGTTACCTAACATAAATCCCTTACTAACATACTATAACTTGTGGTAAGTTCCTAAGAACTTTCTATTCGCCATAAGACTTAGTTGAAATTAATTTATTGTACTCCACTCCGTCCCGTAGGATTGTTTTGGACGTCGTGAGGCAGTTCGAGGGGTCATAACGACCTCTTTCGCAGATGAAATATAAGCTCCGCAAAGTGGGTTAGATATTATGGGAACTTATTATAATATACTACTTTCGTTCCATTACACTGATGGTGATAAAGTAGGGGATTTCGTTTTGATAAAAAAGTACTTTGGTTTTAATAGAAATCAGTTTTTTTTTTTGTAATCGTTTGTACCAAATTATGTCTATTAAGGTGGCAAGCCTTCAAAAGTTTTCTCGTCAAAGCAAATCATTATCAGATCAGCGAGTAACATTAGCTGTATTTTATCTTCGTATTAATATACGTCATCGTACATCGTAGGCATGGAAACTGCGGGTCGTCCGCTTGTAGTAGATAAAGAAAGGAGAGTTAACAAATATATACTAATATTTTATAGCAGAAGAGTTTGTTTGTTTGTTTGCTTGAACGCGCTAATCTAAGAACTACTGGTCCGATTTCAAAAATTCTTTGGTGTTAGATAGCTCAATTATCGAGGAAGGCTTGAGGCTATTATTTTATCCCCGTATTCATACGGGAACAAGAACCACGCGAATGAAACCGCGCGCCGTCAGCTAGTTATACATATTATGACACAGTGATGTTTTTTCGCGGAATTAAAAAAAAAGTAGAAATTGCATCAGAACCTCCCGAAAACTCAGTGCCCCACAAAAACATCCCGATCATGTAAATATATTCGCCGTGGGGACCTCCCCCCCCCCCCTCCATCGAACTTGTTAGCGCTGGTACTTTGCGGAATATTCATAGACTGAAACCTTTTAAAGGGAGCGCTGAGTGGTTTGTGAAGATAGAATCGATTCGATATCGGAAATTAATTGAATAAAACGCAGAATCGAGTGCGAAGGTATCGGCCTGCTCATGAATATGAATACTGCGCTTTGTGGAAAAAGTTTGATTTATTACATTGCGATCATTTACATTAGCGGCTGTTGGTAGTGCCACGAAAAATGTACGCCGACTTCCAATTGTTCAAATAGGTTGTTACGGGTTATCATTAAATGAAATTAGGAATTAGAATGTGGTTTGCTGAGGTCTTAATGTGTTACCAAATGATTTTGCGTTCCCATTAGATACTAGTTATGAGATAAACGTACCCATCCTGTAACAATTATAACCTCATCCCATGTTGTTACATAATAATAAATTCAGACGCTAAGTTATCTCATATAGAATTAGTAATAGAGGTCTTTGTTACAAACATCCTCCGGGAAAGTACTACAGCATGATTATTTATACTGTGAAGCAGCATCACTTAGAGTATGAAGGGTATGTTAATCGGTAAAATCAGAGGCTTAACCTTAAGGCTGGGTTTTTACCGAGAGTGGCTGGGATGGCTGGGTTGCTGTGATTTACGAAACACGATGGGGTTTTAGTCGGATGAAGTGCCACTATGACACCAGAAGAAGGAAGGAATGAGGATATTCTACGAAGCGTTGCTTTATTAAAGGCAATGTCTTTCCACTTCACATTAGATGCCACATTGTTTGGCCCGTCAACTCTTAGTGAACTACTTTGTTTTGACGGCCTCCGTGGCGCAGTGGTATGCGCGGTGGATTTACAAAACGTAGGTCCTGGGTTCGATCCCCAGCTGGGCAGTTTGAGATTTTCTTAATTGGTCCAGGTCTGGCTAGTGGGAGGCTTCGGCCGTGGCTAGTTACCACCCTACCGGCAAAGACGTAACGCCAAGCGATTTAGCGTTCCGGTACGATGCCGTGTAGAAACCGAAAGGGGTTTCGATTTTCATCCTTCTCCTACCAAGTTGGCCCGCTTCCATCTAAGACTACATCATCACTTACCATCAGGTGAGATTGTAGTCAAGGACTAACTTGTAAAAGAATAATAAAAAAAAAACAAAAAAAAAATACTTATCAAAGGAAAGAAAAGCATAAAAAGAGTTTTCGTAGTCTCCTTTGCATCTCATGCTCATTTCAACGCGAAACGCCTGCATTGCGAATTCGGTCCCAAGTGCACAACTGTTTTATGCACCTCAACGACCCTATTTCATACCGGCTGATATCGCCTTCGATTCCGTATTCCGTTCGCCGTCCCCCTCATACTTCCTAATGTGATAAGCGACAGAGCTATAATGCAGAAACAAATAGAGCATTGAAAACCTCACATCGGCTCCGATCCGATATTTGGAGTCTCGCCAGCCTTTATCGAATTTATGTAAAACGTAGGAAATTGAGGTGAGAAACGACCACCGTAACTATGTCTGCGTTCACTTTGAAAATAAAATGCAGAGACGCGGGCGGGGCAAAAAGTTTGTTAACTGTCGAAAATATTTTAAATTTTATGATCTCCTTGCTCTAAGTTCATGAATTAGGAAACAAGTTTGGACAGCACGCGAGGGAATATTGATTACGCTCGGGTAAAAGTTATTAGGAGTCTACGGTATTCTTCGTGAACTTTGGCGGTTAAAATAATGTTGCTCGTTATATTTTCGCTGCTTTCTAAGAATTTGTGAGTAAAAGTGAATTGTTACATTTGATAGCGTGTAATAAATTATAGTGAATCAATTTTTTTAAGTAATAAATTACAAAACATCAATTAAGTTAAATACTGTTAGATGTGTTACTAGGTCATGAAAAATAAGGCGCTCAAAAGAGGAAATTTCCACATCCCAAAGTTTTGGTCAACAACGAACGTTATTTAAACAAATATTACCTAAATATCTACAATGTCAAGTAGAGTACTCAGGAAGTGTAAAAACTGTAAAAACATAAATAAATATTGGATTTGAAGACAAAATTGTGCATGTGTCCACTCAGTTTTGTAGCCTGTTATTCCGATAACTTTTTGCGGTGATTTTATAGGGACGTAACCGATCTATAATATAAAATTATCATTGCAAAACACGCGGATCTAGTATTGGAAGTTTGTGAAATTAAAATTAAATTAAATAATTTTGTCACTACTCGGTGGGCAGTGTACGTACTTGTATATTTTGAACAAAGATTAAACGAAAATCCTCGCCGTTTTCCTTGTCTAATGCTCTCTCTTAACGTTGGCCAACTCATTGGCTAGATCGTCGGCCAATACGTTGGACCATACGTTTTACACGTTGACCAACAGTGTGGTTGTTCCAAAACACCTGCACTACATAATAGTTAGTTAGCGTATTGGCCAGCGTGATGGCCGGTGTGCTAAGGTTGGGCTTTATAAAATAAAAAAAAAACATTGACAAACGATATTCACAGTTTCCACCAATTGACACGTGGACATGAGGAGGGTTTAAGCATTTACTCGTATTATGTAATTCGATATTTCTAAAAAAAATGTATTCACTCGAACATTTTACCTATTATTGATTCATATTTATAAATAAACTTTATAATTTTATATTAACTTTATCAGGTCAATTTGCAATTATTTCATAAATAATGTTGAATTCATTGTTTGAATCTGGTAAACAGATGAGAGAAAGATTACCTCCTATCTGTTCTTAGATCAACAGTGAAGGGTGGGCCAAGAAACGCGCGTTGTTCTTACATCTCGAGACAATGTTTTCACATCGGGGTCTTATTAAAATTCTACCCCGTCGGCATTTGCGAATTGAATTAATTTTAATATACAAAACACGGAATACCTCGGAATTTCGCCGTTTGATTTCCGAAATTAAATCTAATTTGCGTTTGTTTTGGAACGATTTATTATTTATCTTGGACATTTGAAATGGATAAGCGATCTTTTGAGTGACTTGAGTCAAATAATTATTTTAGCGTTTAAAGATCCCTGATAATATTATAAATGCGAGAGTAATTTTATTAAATATCAAGATTGTTTACCCGTCTTTTGAGTGTAAGCCTGTCTTTAAGAAGGCATCAATGCTTAATGTAAATTCCACTGCAAATTGTAAGCCCATGTTACGCCATTTACTGCTTTTCAAAGAAAAAAATCTTTACTTTAAAATGTTAATGTTGTATGAGCGATTATTTAACTGCCTTGTTTGACCAATAGTCAGTAGGTATGTCTACAGATCGAATTTCGGTTCAAATCCGAGGGCATTGGGTGGTAAACTACTAAGCTTTTTGTACCATTCACTAAAAGACGTTCAGTTGACTAACGGTGGAATTCATAGTCGTAGTAGGGGGCCCCTAAGGGGATTATTCAGCCGCTATGTGTCGAATTCAACCCCTACGCGTTTCATAGACAAAAGAATCCCCTCATTTGACAGGAGCTGGCGGCTGACTGCTGAATTACCGATATTTGTCAGCCAAACCATCCCCTGGATTTTTTTTTGTTGTTATTTGTGATTTATTTATTAGAAAGTGGACGTTCGAATCGTTATAAGTGAAGTTATAAACAGCGAGTTATATCAGTGCCCAAGATATATATTCGCAAATCGCAATTGCGTAAACCCAGTATAATACTATGGCGATATGGAATGTACGAAAGATTCTCATATTAGGCATAATATGCCTCTGTTTGATGAAGAATGAACACAGAAGACCAAGAGAGGAATACCAATACCGCTAGTATTATACATTCTAGCAGCACTTCGATTCTATGAAACGGGATGTTATCAGGTACGTACCTTTGTTCATTATCAATAATTTTTTGTTCATGAAGACGCCGCGCAGTTTCACCCTGTGTGCTTCCCATTTCCGTAAGAATATGGGGATGAAATATAGCCTATAGAGCTCGGGAATAGTGTAGCTTCCCAACAGTAAAATAATTTTTTAAATTGGTTCAGTAGTTCCAGAGCCTATTCAAAACGTACAAACAAACAAATCTTTCCTGTTTCTATTATTAGTAAAGATAAATTAGGAGTAGATATAAAACAAATTAGCCCAGTGGGTATGACCTCTGCCTTTGATTATGATGGTGTAGGTTCCCATCAGTGATAGAATCTTTCAAATCAGTTCAGTAGTTACAGATCCTATTCAAAACAAACAAACAAATTTTTCCTGTTTATAATATTAGTATAGATAAATTAGGAGTAGGTCAAAATCCATATAGCCCAGTAGATATGACCTCTGCCTTCTATTCGGAGGGTGTAGGTTCAAATGCTGTCTGAAACATGCACCTCCAAATCATTTCAGTTATGTGGATTTTATGAATTTTAATGTATATATGGTGAAGGAAAAACATTGTCTCTACATGTGTGAAGTCTGCCAATTCACATTGGGCCAGCGTGGTGGACCTTATCCCTCTCATTCTGAGAGGAGACTCATGCTTAAAATACTCATGATGAAGAATTTAATTAGTTTGTTTGTTTGTAATCTAACCTATATAAATGTTAGGTATACCTATATAGTTTTGATTTAGGAAATATATAACCTACATAAATGTAACCAACATAATGTTTATTTTCAGACTGTAGGTGCAGTCCATCAAGCATTCTATGAAATAACAGAAATGCCAAAAGTCAAGCTCTATTGATACATATAAACAACCCCGGAGGACCCTATACACAGATTTAAAGAAACCGGCTATCATGGCAGGGAATAGCAGTGATGAGCTCTGAGAATACTGTTTTACCAAGAATACTGAGAATACTTTGGTCCTTGAAAATCTGATTTTTCAGATCACAGTAATTGGAAGACCCTCATACCTTGAAAAGTCAGCAGCATTTAATATCGAAGTAGTAGGAGTGAGTGCAGTGTATTGTAAGGTGGTCACTCACTCTGAAGTCCATAACAATAGAAAATATATACAAATCTTAATTAAATTAAATTTATTGATTCACATCTTTAATAAAAATAATTATTAAATGTTTACTTCTGCATTTTTCATTTAAGTCTGGCCCTATAAAAATATACAATAATAACTATAAGATATATGTAAATTATGTATTTATTGTTGTTATTAATTAAACTTTGTATCAAAAGGATATAGGTTTGATTTTAGAATTGCAATAAGTACTGTGTGGTTCATTATTATCAGCCCATTACCGGGCCAAGCCTACCTCCTAAATATATAATATTATGTGATCTAAAGATTTGTGAAATGCAATTTTACCACTATTCCTATGGATAAGCTATATAACACTTATATTTATTTACTGCACTTACTATAAATTGTAAGAAAATACAGCATAATAGTACCTACTTGTAATTATTTCAGGTAATTATAGGTGGTTTTGAGTAAAATAAACAAATTTCCTCTTACAATATTTTTTTTATTTCAAGTAGGATTCCACATTACAAAATTATGAAATATCAAACTACTTATACAGTAAATAGTATGCTTGGGATTTCTCTGCGTGATCGTATCACAAATGAGGAGATCCGCAGACAAACCAAAGTAACTGACATAGGTAGCACAGCGAGTCGTGAAGCTGAAGTGGCAATGGGCAGGCCACATAGTTCGAAGAGACGATGAAATCGCAGTGTTGGTCGAACCCCCACTAGGTGGACCGAGGGCATCAAGCGGGTTGCAGGGAGCCGCTGGACGCTGGCGCCTCGAGACCGTTGTGTTTGAAAGTCCATGCAAGACGGCTATGCCCAGCAGTGGACGTCCATCGGCTGATAATTTTGATTATGATCATGTTCGTCCACATATCTTCAATATTTTTCTAACAACTCCTTCTTGTGAGAAAGAAACTTTTTGATAAAATTGATTTATTGTACTCTTGAACGAATTAAATTTTACTATGATAATTAAATAAAAACAAAAAGTAAATGAAAATATTAGAAAATAGAAACTCAATTATTTTGTAAAATGTCAAAGAATTAACAAAATACGTCTCTCTGTGGTTCTGTCACAGAATTTTCAAAGATCTAATGTAAAATCATAGACAACATTTGCTTGAAACTCCAGTCACCTAGGGGCTCTCCAGTAGTTTGTTTATGAAATGCAATGAAGGATGATTCAATAGTCAGCCCCTGGGTGAATACTGAATATTGGTTTGTGGGGGATTGTTCACTTCACGACTATGAATTCCAGGGCTGAATTGAGTTTGGTGGTGCTACGAGTACACAGCCGTGCCTCGAATTGCACGCTGTGCTGTCGCTCCCGTCATTATCATTAATATCTGATAGTGATCGTTTAGGGTTAAACATTATCACCCCAAGTTTGTCAACCCTCATCATAGCAGCACGGTGGATCTAAGCTCCATATCTCTTCACCGATAAGAACGGAGACCTACCATGTATGAGTCTTTAAAATAGACTAACATTCATATTAAGGACTAAATTGTTATACTCAACCCATTTGCAATACATTTTTCATCCGATAACCAGCTCGATGAAGGTCACTTTATACTGAAATCTTGGACTTTAGGTAGGTACTGGATCAACATACTCTCATTTGTTTCATTCTTAAGTTAGCCCTAGACTACAATCTCACCTGATGCTAAGTGATGACGCAAATTATCATGGAAGCGGGTGAAATTGTTAGGAGTAGGATGAAAATCCACACCCCTTTCGACACACCCTTTCTACACGACATCGTACTAGAACACTAAATCGCTTGGCGGTACGTCTTTGCCGGTAGGATGGTACTAGCCACGGCCGAAGCCTCCCACCAGCTAGACCTGTACCAATTAATCAAACCTCAATCGACCCAGCCGGGGATCGAAACCAGGACCCTTGTCTGGTAATACCACTGCGCCACGGATTAAACTTTGCCCTCAAAAGAACTCGCGTTAACATAATACTAAAGTTGTGTATCAAAAAAGTTAGTATGGCATTAAACGCAAGCGGCGGCTACAACATTGCTAATACGGAAAGTGTCATACAAATTGGCTATCGCGAAAGTTAGATTAAGTGCTTCGACAAAACTTATTATCGCCGTGTATAGCGAGCCGAGAGCCGCTATCCGGGTATACTTTGGCCATTATACTATTTTACAATCTACAGATTGGGTTAGTCATAAAGTTTGATTATAGAAAAACAAAAAATACATGTGGAATTTGATCACACATTTTGACTGATCTTTGTGAAAGAGCATATTTTTGGAATTTTTAAAGGGGAACAATTCTGTCATACATTATTTTTGCGAAACTTTAACCGTTTACGCAGCGTATGCTTACAGTAGTAAGAAATCCCCCGATTTTGAAATATTCTTCATTGGTGCTCTCTCCTATTGACTTCCTCGATAAATGGGCTATCTAACACTGACAGAATTTTTCAAAGCGGATGAGTAGTTCTTGAGATTAGCGCGTTCAAGCAAGCAAACAAACAAACTCTTCAGCTTTATAATATTAGTATAGATGATAATGACCAGCTGACCAACAATTCTGTCAAATATTGGATAGAAGCAGGCGTTACTTTGCGGAAGTTTATCATGATTATATAATGATTTATTTATTTTGCTATGATCCGCGAAAAGTCGACGGACCCATTCGACAACGTCACCCAGGTCCGACAAAATACTCTCTATTTGTTACTCTCAAAATAATGAGAGTATTTTGTCGGACCTGGGTGACGTTGTCGCATGGGTTCGTCGACTTTTCGCGGATGATAGCAAAATAAATAAATCATTATATAACAATTCCGTCTTTATTTGTATTATGTCTATGTTTTGTATAAAATAAATATTATTATTATTTATTAACTACTATTAAAATAAACATCAAATCAACTGAGAAATATCATCTACTTACTGTACGATCCACGAAGGGTTTTCAGTCCTAGGGACCGGTTGTTGTTTGCATAGTATCTCAATTCCGTACTCGTATATGTCAACTTACATACGTCAATGTTAGTGAATTAACCTCCAGGACCGGCAGCTTAACTGCTTTACGTGACACAGGTGTATAACACCACTAAATCAAAAAAAAAAAAATCTCTCAGATGTTATAAGTATTTAAAATACGGATTATAGAACTTAACATATCTGTTGAATATTACAATGCAATTAAACAAGGGCCAATAATTACGCCATCTGCGCATCAAGTCCGCGCGGCGATATATTTGCTCGCTGCCAACGCACTGGAGTGCCACTCGACGGCAATGTTTGTATTTACTTCCCCCTTTTTTTTTGCATTCTCCACGTTACGTGTGCACGGGGATACGCGATCGATGTGCAAATATACGGGCACTTTTTGTTTCGTGCGATCAATTGATACTCTTACCGCAAATAGTACCGAATGGCAGACGTTCGCAATTCCGTTACTTGATAAACAAAAACGTAAAAAAAAAATTACGTTTTTGTTTTTTTTTATATTAATTGCCGTAATAAAAATGTTACGGATAACTTCGTTTCCTTCATCATCAACCGCATGTTCATCCATTTTAGGGTCAAAGCTTTCCGTGCCGGCCAATGCGAGCTTAGGCTGATGATAATTAAATATTTTTGATGACTTCCGTGGCGCAGTGGTAAGCGCGGTGGATTTACAAGATGGCGGTCCTGGGTTCGATCCCCGGCTGGGCCGATCGAGGTTTCCTTAGTTGGTCCAGGTCTAGCTGGTGGTTTTTACGGTTCGTTTCGTAGCTCACACAGTGAAACCTGTATCATAATTTTTTTATTCTTTACAGAGGCGTGATAGCTCAGTGGATATGACCTTTGCTTCCGATTCCAGAGGGTGTGGGTTCGATTCCGGTCCGGGGCATGCACCTCCAACTTTTTTGTTGTGTGCATTTTAAGTAATTAGATATCACGTCTCTCAAACGGTAAAGGAAAACATCGTGAGAAAACCTGCATACCAGAGAATTTTCTTAATTCTCTACGTGTGTGAAGTCTCATTGGTCCAGCGTGGTGGACTATTAGCCTAACCCCTATCATTCTGACAGGAGACTCGAGCTCAGCAGTGAGCCGAATATGGGTTGACAACGACGATTCTTTACAAGTTATCCCTTGACTACAATCTCACCTGATGGAAAGTGATGATGCAATCTAAGATGGAAGCGGGGTAACTTGTTAGGAGTAGTATGAAAAACCACACCCCTTTCGGTTTCGACACGACATCACAACACAACATACTAAAATGACTCCGTCTTTCTTAAATTTCGGAGCTTACTAGTTGAAATTAATACTAAAACATACTCATGTCTCCAATGCTTTGAAGTTGTGAAAAAAGTAAAGCAAATATCTATGTCGATGCCTTCAAAAGATACAGCTGTTTAAATAGTTGACATATTTTGACATTCGCAAGAGAAAATATGATGCATGTTCTCAATCAATGCTAAAACATACTCATTTCTCCAATGTTTTGAAGTTGTGAAAAAATAAAGCAAATATGTATGTCGATGTTTTCAAAAGATACAGCTGTTTAAATAGTATAGACATATTTTGACACTCGCATGAGGAAATATGTACTTTGGTTTGCGACTTACGTATCACAGAGGACAATAACACAGGCAGCGCTGCATTCGATGCAATTGTTTGTATTTCCATTCCCCTTTTTCTATTCGCCGTATGCATGACGACGAAAAGGTGGAGGTCGATAAACAAATGTAGGTAGGCGCTTTTTCATTTCACAGCCAAAGCACTAGAACCAATAGGACCAGCCAATAAACGACTCAGTTTGTGTTGTGTGTGTGTATTGACTCTGTTGACGAATCGTACAGTTTGGTCAATATAATGACATTAGAGTTCTATGATACTTTATTACATGTAAGGATTACTCTACATATATCTCCGTACCCTATAGAGCCTCCATAAGTATTACCAACTGCAAGTACTCATTGTCACAAATTTGAGGAGACACAAACATCACATTTTATTGCTTACGTTTTGGCTCAACTATAGTAATTACAGGTTGCAATAGATACTCTGTGGTGTATTGTAATAGTCAGCTGTAGATAGTTTACATTAGCGCTCAATCTTAAGAAAACAAATTGTTGTTTTGACATTAAGAAACTAGTTGCGTAACACAGACGACTGAAATCACTTCAAATGTTGATGATCTATGAAATCTTACAGATTTGTGTTTTTGTTATCAGAATATTACTAATAGACCTAAACTTCACGAAAAGAAGGGAGATGAAGGTCTATTTAAGTTTTTAACACTGCATTTGTAATATAAATCGTGATCATAGTTAATTGACTTCTACGAGTACAGCCATTTTGGAATGATTGACTAACAAAAATCCATTCATCCATCTTGATCAATAAAGTTTGTTACACGTCGCAGTACCCAACTGTACGATTCCACGACAGATGCAGGAAAATATCTTTTTTTATTGTTTTGCTGGACGTGGTTAGCTGGAGTCGGGAATTATTTAAACCCAGACAGACATGTACACACGCTCTCCTGCTCGTACAATTTACGTGGATTGCGACAAAACAGTTGCAATTTTTAAATGTTTGTTCGCGCATACAAATAGTGCAGAATGTTTTCTGTGCAAAAATTAGTTGTAGCAATTTTTTTTTAATAGTAGTTTTTGCACCAAACTTATAGTTCAACTGATATGTGTTATATTTCCGCCCATAAATGTCTCGTTGATCTACAAGTTGGTATACGTGGTTTCAGATCACGAGGTACCAGGTTCTAGTCCTGGGCTATGAAATATTGAGTTTTTCTTTCCCACAATAAATAATTATTAACAATTCTATAGAGTAAGGTTCTCTCGAACACTGTATCACGGGTCTTACTCAACAATGGCGGAGCTACAAAAACGATTGTGTCAATGAGATTGCTTTATTCTAAATTCGTTGAGATGTACTTATAGAACGAATGCCTGTGATAGTCATTCCAAACCTTTTTTTTATGAAATTTTGAATGTTTATATTAGTCTATGCTCCTACCATAGATAGGTACGGTAGCTAAATATGGTGTTTGAATTGTGGTACCTTTGGAAGTTCCTCGGTATAATATCATACAGCAAAATTGTAATAAATGTTCAAAAGTGTGTGCTACACCTTATGATTGTAATATTTTATACAAACTCTTATAAAGTAACACAACCAAGTAGAAAATCTACTTGAGTACTTAACTAAGTTAACATGAGCCACCTTAAAGTATGAGGGTAATTAAACAAATCCTCAATCCCAACACGATATAACTCCTCACCTCCCGTAATTAAACCACTGAATTCGCGAGAGAAGCGTCGACGCGCTAATATAATAAAGCCAGCATAAACCAGTCTGAACCGGTTTAATATCGCGCGGCGGCGATGGCTCAACTTTTCGCCGCAGCGGCGCGTTAGTTTACACTCGTCCGGATTAACTGTTGTGTACTCAGCTCAAGATGCTCTGCTTACGCATACTCTTACTACGCTATACATTACTGTCGAAAACTGTCTAACAGAGCTCGGCCGGCTATAATGGCATGGCATGGCAGTACAACATGCTTATTTCTGCCGCAGGGATGATGACAGTTTTTTAAATTGTATATAACTTAAGAGTATACTAATAGTAAAGCAATTTCGTAAAAGTAACAGGGTCATTACTTTCGGAGCTACACGGATTTAAAGAGTCAGATTTGCGGCGCTGCGGCTGCCGCGGATCCCTGAAAAACGCTCCATACACGATTTGGTGACGTCGTTGGCTCGCTGATCGTTAGGTTTGTATGGGCGTTGAAACAAAATTACTAATATGTTTGTTATTTGTGCGTTTATGTTTATAGTTCATTTATTGAAAAATGTCACATTTAATGTAAGGAAGCTAAAACTGTGTGAATTTTCATCTAATTACGATAAAAAAAAAATTAATAGATTTTGAAATTTTATAATCTTATTTATTTTGCAAATATCCAGACATTCTTTGCTTTTTATTATCCTTTTTATTATACCTTATTAACCCGAATGTATCATAAAAATCAATATATTCAAACCTAGTCATCATCCCCATTGCTGTGTTTTAGTTTTCATTCTCTTTGTGGTACCAAGGTGTTGAATGGCGAAAAGCACAGTGTTACACACACAGCTCAGTTTTGACGGCCTCCGTGGCGCAGTGGTATGCGCGGTGGATTTACAAAACGGAGGTCCTGGGTTCGATCCCCGGCTAGGCCAATTTAGATTTTCTTAATTGGTCCAGGTCTGGCTGGTGGGAGGCTTCGACCGTGGCTAGTTACCATCCTACCGACAAAGACGTACCGCCAAGTGATTTAGCTTTCCGGTACGATGTCGTGCTGAAACCGTCCTCCTCCTAACAAGTCATCCCGCTACATCTTAGACATCACTTACCATCAGGTGAGATTTTAGTCAAGTTCAAGTTATCCCAACTTAAAAATAATAATAGAAAAAAAAAGCTCCAGACGGACTGACGACAAGCGAGTCGCAGAGAGTCGCTGGATGCAGACTCAGCAGCGTGGTGTTTGTGTTCCCTACAAAAGACACGTGTCCTTCAGTGGACGTCCATCGGCTAATGTTGTCATCAATACATCAATCTCTAGTTTCTCGTGCTTACTCCAACCAAATTTTGATAACTTCTCTACCTGTTCATGGAAACTTTGTTAACTAAAACAATTACTAAGTGTAATAATTACGTTAATTAACAAAAAAAAAACACCAAAATAAACACAATCCCTTTCTAATAAGGTATTCTCCGTATTTCTAATTAAACCAGTAAATTCGCAAAACGTGGACATGCTAACTTATTAAACCACTCTGAACCGGTTTCATATTGCAAAGGCACATCTTTTTGTCGCGGTAAAGGTTTTACTACCGGGATTATCGGATTTACTCGTTTGCATTTGGTAAAATAAAACTAGTTTATTTTCTTGATAACTGTTGTGTTAAGACCGCAGTTAGATATTTAACATAACGATATGCTATCAGTTTTAATTCCTAATTTGTTACGTCAATAACTTGCCCAAACAAGACTTTGTAGTTACAGATAAATAAAAAAATGCGTAATCATTTAACACTGAATTAGCGAGCAAACGCGAATATCTATACTTCTATACTAATATTAGTATAGAAGTATAGATATTCGCAAATGTTTGTTTGATTGATTGAACGCGATAATCTCAGGAACTACTGGTCCGATTTGAATAATTCTTTCAGTGTTAGATAGCCCATTTATCGAGGAAGGCTATAGGCTATATATTATCCCCGTTTTCGTACTGGAACGGGAACCGCGCGGGTAAAACCGCGCGGCATCAGCTAGTATAAAATAAAGTCACCGTTAACCTCTCTAAACTGATTTAATATCGCGGGTAGCCGATGGCTCTACTCTTCGTGACTTTGCCGCAGTTGCTGAAATACATCCGATCCAATTCAGCGCATGTATGCTCAGCTTAAATAGTTTTATTGTTTTCGCCAATTCAAACATGTTGTAAAGAACTTTCAACGTGTTGTGATTTATTACGGGTTCCTATTTATCTTGTTACCAAAGATGCTTTTGGTGAATTGATACTTGAGATTGGGCCGTACAATGTCTAAGACTGCTAATGCGGTATTGAAGCAGTTTTAATTCCTTATTTTTTGACGGCCGCGTGGCGCAGTGGGTAGTGACCCTGCTTTCTGCATCCACGGCCGTGGGTTCGATTCCCACAACTGGAAAATATTTGTGTGATGAGCATGGGTGTTTTCCAGTGTCTGTGTGTATTTATACATTATATAAGTATTTATATGTAGTATATAAATGTATATGAATATTATAATATCAACTATCTTAGCACCCATAACACAAGCTACTCTGTATGCTTACTTTGGGGCTAAATAGTGATGTGTATTGTTTAAGTATATTTATTTATTTAATTATCATAAAGCTAAAAGCTTCGACCAGCATATTAGGACGCTCTCACTTGGTATTTACATATAGATCATGGGACGGTTACAATGAATTGTAGATGTTCCTAACGAGAAAAATATCGTTATGTTAATAATTCTGTTAATTACCTAGTATATAAATATTAAATTCTAGTTAACCGACTACTAGACGGGATTTTAATATAAACTTTTGTATAAGAGTTTCATTCAATGTTAGGCAAAAAATCGTTTTAGGCGCCGCTCGGTCGAGCGTCAAAAGTGGTGACGGGCGTGCGGTTAAAAATGTATAAATGGACAAAAATAAAATGTGACCCGCTGCCCAATCATGTGTAAACACTCTGTTAGAGGTTTTTCATACAAATGAAACAACATGAAACCAAATTGTGTTAATATAATCGTGCGATACGGTCTAAATTGGTAGTACGTACGTAAGGTTTTTGTTTATTTATGTTATTTATACGAATATTTATCTATTTGTGTTAGTTAACAGCTTTAGTGTCATCTAGTGGACTTTTGCTACTTTGTACGCGTGAAATACAGAACCCACGCGAATTAGGGATTTTCCGGGTTAAAAGCCTATATGTTGCTCAATAACCCCAGTGAAAGTGTCATTTAAAATCAGTTGAGTCGTTCCAAAGATAGACAATCAGAAAGATAGAGAGGTAATAAAAACTTGAGATTTAGTATCTTGAAAATAACTATAAGAACTTAGGAAAACACTGTTGTACTGAAATCACAGACACACAATAATTTATATGACGTATTGATTGATTCAACATATAGTTGACGAAACAAACGAGGGACCAGTGGAACGACCAGGTTAACTGAAGAAACCTACAAAGAAAGAATACGAATATTGCACACTTAGCCACATCAGTCAATTGGCCGAAAAAAGCCAGGTTAATTAAGCCAGGCCAGCCCAATACGCTGGACCGGAGATTTGCCGGACCGGTAAAATTGACGGAAGAGCTAGCGAATGTACAGTTTATATAATGCTGTTCACTTTATCCCGGGTCCGACAAAATTATCGAACCCAAGATCCACTGGATCTTACTCCCTGGAGTAAGATCCAGTGTAATGTGAACCTCTGACCAGGCTGGCATGACTGGTCGTTGCGACAGTGGTCACGAATTTTAAATTTAGAATGTTTCGAATTCCCAAATGCAGAATTCGGTCGTCACTTCGACTTTGAGGGATTTTATTTTATTTCCTCATTTATGTAAAATAAATTCTCGTACTCTCGCATCCTAAGACTAAGCAAGTATTGGAATAAAACCCGAGCGCCGGCCCGGGTGGCGATAAACACATAAATAGCCTTTTTAAGGAGTCGAGAGGTCACATGTCGCAGGTCCCAGATTCAATTTGTTGGGGCCGCTTTATGCCACACATCTCGATCTTAAACTCCTATAAGGTTTTATTGGCCAAATAGATTCTATATTAGATTTCGTTGTTCTTTCTTAGTTTTGTTTAGTATTTTCTTTTTATTAACACGCCTATACTAGCTTCACTTGTAACTAACTATGTATGTAAGAAAATCTTGGAATCTTAATTTGACCCACTTGCCGGTCTTCGATTAGGATGAAATTTTGCACACGCTCTGAGTTGTGATGACAATACATGACTAGCTAAGAAACGTCACTACAAATCCAATATGGCGGCCTCCCAAAGTTAGGGGCTTGGCTGTTTGAAATCCACACCCATAATATGGATATCAAATGAAATGGGTTTGCTGTCAGAAATACGAAAAAGTGTGTTTTTTAGTTTTTTAAACTTTTTCTTTTTATTTTAACTTCGAATGTTAGGTTGGTAATGGAAAAAATATCCATGACATTTAGGAAAATTATTATTAAGGATATTTTATGATAGGCGTCAACATATCCGCATCGTAAGTATTGGGTGCATAGCATCAAACGCATCTTAGTAAGTCATACAAGTGCGTCCGCTCACAAAAAATGGATTTAATCTACAATCCGATACGAGTCCGATGTGGATCTATGGACACCTACCATGAATAGGCTGATACGTGATGCAGCGTGGTCATTTCATCATTATCAACCCATATTAGGCTCACTGCTGAACTCGAGTCTCCACTTAGAATGAGAGGTTTTAGGCCAATAGTCCACCACGCTGGCCCAATGCGGATTGGCAGACTTTACACACGCAGATAATTAAGAAAATTCTCTGGTATGCAGGTTTCCTCACGATGTTTCTCCTTCACCGTTTGAGACATGTGATATTTAATTTCTTAAAATGCACACATCCGAAAAGTTGGAGGTGCGCGCCCCGGACTGGATTAGAACCCACACCCTCCGGAATCGAAGGCAGAGATCAAATCCACTGGGCTATCTCGGCTCATATATCGTGGTCAGTTGCGATGATATTCTTTTTTTAAGAAATTATCTATAGCATTTTCCTAATATTTTTCCAATAATATTGACGCCATTATTAATATGATCGAATACGTGTGGGATAAAAATAAGGCACATTATCGCTAACTTTGTAAATTACGCCAAGTCCCCGGACCCGCGCGCCGGCGTTTGCAGTTTATTAACTTCGTGTTACGTGGTCGAGTCGCCGGACCATGTAACTTAGACATGTGTGATATTAATTACCAATTTGGTAGACATTGTATGATTAAATCAATTCTCCGTTGGTTCAGTGGTTAGCCTATTTGACTGCGGATCACTAAGAGGAGGCTTTGAGACCTGGATCGGGTTTCAAAATAGAAGCTTTACTTTCATCCTAATAAAACATTTTCTAATCGGAATTTGATGGTACACTGCCGTGCCTTGAAAAGCACATTGAACTGTTGGGTCCCAGTTATAATCATTAAAATCAGATAATGATGTTTACAATAATTTGCCACCAGGCAATGTGGTGGGTTTAAGCTCCATATTATCTCTTTTTGGCTTAATTAACACTAAAGTGAAAGATAGACAGATATGGGAGGAAATGGAGGAGGCCTTCACCCGTAGCGGGGTCCAAAATGATTAAGGAAGAAAGAGATAGTAAAAAGAAAAAGAAAATTAAAAAGAAGAAGAAAATTGTACTTTTGTAAATTCACTTATTATTTTATTATGAATGTAACAGATTATGTGCATCATCATCTGTTTCATTCTTTATGGAAATAAACAGGCAATTATTATTGTTATCTCTTTTATGAGGAGAGAAGCCCTGTACTGTGTCATTTAAACATAGGCTTCCACTGATTAACTTCGTACGTATCGGACGCATCGCATCGAATGGATTTTATTTACCGTAAAATTTAAAATCCGTTACGATGCGTCCGATACAAACGATGCGGATCTGTGGACGCCTACCATAAATAGGCTGACAATGATACGTGATGCATCGTGATCATGTGCGTACACTACATCTAGCAAAAGAAAAACAAACTAGTTGACATAATTAAGGTCCAACAGACCTCAGATACGCATGTATGTCAAATAACTTAACCCAACACTCAGCATCCGCACTCGCAAAACTTGCTCCGCCATTTGTTACATTTGTAAATGTATCAGTATAATATCCCTTAGCACGAAATGTGAGCAAACGTCAACTTGTTTACTCGAATACCATTGACGCGCTAACAAATTGTTTTGAAACTAAAATTAAAGAACGACAGCAGTTGAAACTTTACCCAGCAGATATTGTCTTGCCGATATATTTCCTTTAGTTTTAATCATTACAGTCATGTCACATGTTTTTCTATGAAGCTCCAATGTTTTAGTTGTTCTTAAGCGTTTAAAAAGAACGTCAGAAATAAATTTACTATAACTAGTAATCATCGCTTTTCTTTGTATTAGCTCAAATTTATTCATTTTACCACTAATGCCAGCTTTCGAAACTTTTTTTTTTATTCTTTTACAAGATAGCCCTTGACTACACTCTCACCTGATGGTAAGTGATGATGTAGTTTTAGATGGAAGCGGGCTAACTTGTTAGGAGGAGGATGAAAATCCACACCCCTTTCGGTTTCTACACGGCATCGTATTGGAACGCTAAATTGCTTGGCGGTACGTCTTTGCCGGTAGGGTGGTAACTAGCCACGGCCGAAGCCTCCCACCAGCCAAAAAATATGTAGTACATGCAAAATATGACTTTTAAACTGAGAGTATGAAAGCCATTTTACCATGACTACATAGTTTTAGTCGAAAACCATCGACGTCGTGATACGCGTGCAATTTCGTACTAAGCGAACCGTACATTCTCGCTTACTACCGCATATTTACTTCTGCTAGACTTAAGGAAACTTATGTGAACACAGCGGAACAAAACAACTGCCTAACTTTCATACGAGGCAAATGAAGACATCCAGCCTCGACGACGGAAACACCGGCTTAAGATTTTCTTATTCAAAAACTCGGGAAATAACACCAGACTGCGGGTGTGAGGCAGTTTAATAATGGCGTCGTCCTCTTTATTTTGCGTAAGATTAATTATAATACTTATATTTTGGTTCTTAAGTTACATAAGTACTTACCTTCTTGCTTTGAATAGGTACAGTACACAAAAGAGATTGTTAAAAGTGATTTTTAACTGTTACTTTAGGATAAAAAATATTCTAAAATGTAATCGTTAATACTCGTAATTAGTGTCCGCTATTTGTGCATTACTGCAATCACTTCTGATTTTAAGTGACGGTACAGTTCTATGCGTTTTAATTTACTATTTCTATGGCTTTATTTAACCCTAAATACATCGTCACTTAACATAAGCTGAGCTATTCGCTTGGTGTCTTTTGGAGATAGAGTCAATCGAGATTATTTAATGTTACATGTTCAATAAATTCACAAAATATATAAATACCCTATCGTCTAAGGAAAACCATTAAATTTCAAATGATTTTGATTGGTAGGTTTCTTTTTCTGTAAGAAATCAGTGAGCGAATAACTAGCGGATGCCCGCGACTTCGTCCGCGTGGAACTCGGTTTTCACAAATCCCGCGGGAACCATGTTTTTTTTTCTGGGATGAAAAGTAGCCCGTGTGTTAATCCAGTGTATTTTGTATATTCGTTTTAAATGGCACCCAAATCGGCTATGTAGTTGCGGGGTTAAAGAGTAACAAACATCCATACAAACTTTTGCGTTAAAAATATTAGTAGGATTCTCAAACATGAAAATTTATTCAATAATTTTCATCATCATCATCATCATCATCATCATATTAGCTGATGGACGTCCACTGCAGGACATAGGCCTTTTGTAAGGACTTCCAAACATCACGATACTGAGCCGCCTGCATCCAGCGAATCCCTGCGACTCGCTTGATGTCGTCAGTCCACCTGGTGGGGGGTCGGCCAACACTGCGCTTACTAGTGCGGGGTCGCCATTCCAGCACTTTGGGACCCCAACGTCCATCGGCTCTTCGAACTATGTGCCCCGCCCATTGCCACTTCAGCTTCGCAACTCGTTGAGCTATGTCGGTGACTTTGGTTCTTCTGCGGATCTCCTCATCTCTGATTCGATCACGCAGAGATACTCCTAACATAGCTCGTTTCATCGCCCGCTGTGTGACTCCGAGTCCATAATTTTATTTCATGTAAAATGAAGCATAACTTAGAAACTTTGTGTACCAACATTGAATGTTTTCATAAACATATTGTGTTTCCAAACTAACCATAAAGTAGTAGAAGTGTTATCCTTTGTAGTCGAGATAAATATATCTCAGAACGCCCAAGGGGCTCGGGGAATTTAAAACAGAATCCTTTTTGTGCTTTTATGCTATACGCTCATAGAATAACAACATAAAGAAATTATGGAATACTACATTTTTGCTGGCGGCTACATAGTCTGGTACGTTTAGTTCTGTAATAAAGGATGTAAAAGTTACTCATGTTTGTTTTGATTCACTGAATAATTATGTAGTTACACTATGTAGTTAGCCTTTGCAGCTTCAGAAGATCCATGAACAGTCCTGAGCGTGAGTCCTGGTCAGTCTATGAAATAAAGTGGGAAAATCTGAAAAATATTTTTGTGAAAAACAAAGTATTTTTAGATTTTAAAGATCTACCTAGCGTATAGATCTTTGACGCATCTTTGGTAGAAGCATGGTGGGCTGTCACACACTTTCAGCTTTTATTACAATACGACACTCTGGCTCATCATCAACATCATTATCAACCCATATTCGGCTAACTGCTGAGCACGAGTCTCCACTCAAAATGTGAGGTTAGGCCCATAGTCCATCACACTGGCCCAATGCGGATTGGCAAACTTCACACAAGTAAAAAATTAATAAAATTCTCATGTTTGCAGGTTTCCTCTCGATATTTTTCCTTCGCCGTTTAAGACACGTGATATTTAATTTCAAAATTGTATAAATGAAGTTAAATGATGTTTAAATTAAAAATAAAGAACATTCATAATTCTTCATACATCATTATCAACCCATATTCGGCTCACTGCTGAGCTCGAGTCTCCTCTCAGAATGAGAGGGATTGGACCAATAGTGGACTATTGGCGTAATGCAGACACGCGCGTTGGCCCAATGCACATTGGCAGACTTCACACACGAAATTAAGAAAATTCTCATGTTTGCAGGTTTCCTCTCGATATTTTTCCTTCACCGTTTAAGACACGTGATATTTAATTTCATTATTGTATAAATGAAGGTAAAAGATGTTTAAGTTAAAAATAAAGAAGGATCATAATTAGATTGAAATAATAAGTTACTTATATAATTTATTAGAAACTTAAATTCAATAAAAGAGTTGCACATAAAATTGCAAGACTGCAGGTAAGTCGACGATAGGGAGGTAGGCCTGCAACAATGAAGGTAATTGACATGCAATGCCCGTAATGGGGCCGAGGAACTTTTAAAACTCCCGTCTCAAATTGTGCGACGGATTCCAACAATTTGCGGCAGAATGTATTACTTGAAATCTTATTTCAGAGTTTTTTCTTGTAAAATTTAATTAGTTGCAGTGTTATTTAGTTAGTTATTCTTGAGAAGTTCTGAGGTACCTATTGATTCCTGCTTTTATAATTAGGAGAGCTAATTTTTGGCATTCTACCATCGCACAGCGCCGTTTTGCATTAACTTATTATATGGCTAGTATCTGAAAGTCTAAGGCTCGTGTTAATAGACGTTACTTAGCTTAAGAGCACGTACATGAGTGTAGTGTTGCGTTTTTCACCTTAATAGAAATAAACATAAAGCTACTGTTACACATGCTCATTTCAAGCACGAAAGCATGCTACTATTGAGCAGTTGCTACTTATTAGCATGTGTATCGCAACATTGCTAATAATGAGCATGCTTATTTTGAGCTTGCTCAAGAATCAACAGTCGTGCGGTTTATGAGCATGCTAATTGCTGCGCGGGTGTAAAGGGGCGTGCTATTAGCGCGTCTGAAACAGGTTTGCTTATTGAGTATGCTAGTCGATCAGCATTGCTATTCTGTATTCTCTTCATTCTCTCACCTTCGTCTCTCCCTGTCTAAAACGATGCTATAGACAGAGAGGGATAGATACAAATTAGAAAGTGTAATTAGAATGTTTGCTTTGAGCGTGCTTATTCAGGAGCATACATAAAAATAGCATGCTTATTGCTAGCAAATGTAAACTGATGATAAGCATGCTCGTATGGAGCATACTTTATAGCACTTTTTTATCATGCTATTTTAGAGCATGTGTAACAGAACCCTATCAGTTATGATCTTAAGCAACTTCAAATTTGATATTGAGAAACGTCTAAGTCTGTATTTTTAATAATGAGGCAAGCGCGTTTACTCATTGAACAAGGTCAAACGAGAGCCTATTAATATTTAATAAAAATATAAATTAATTAAAATGAAATTATGTTACTAAGGTTAGGGCATGACAGCCTCCTAGAAATCTATTTTATTAATCTTAAGGGATCATAGATTACACGTAAGAGGAAACAAGACCATACAGAGGTGTATTCTACACTATAGCAGCTGCTCGGTTTACAAACGTTGAAACGAAACATTTCATGCGGGTTAACTAGATATCAAGCACATATTAAGATCCGTTTATATCTACACACACAGTGCGTCACAGACAAGTAGCGTGGCAGACACACACAGACGAAGTCTATTTACACTTAAAGTAACTAGCCACGGCCGAAGCCTCCCACCAGCCAGACCTGAACAAATTAAGAAAATCTCAATCTGCCCAGCCGGGGATCGAACCCAGGACCTCCGTCTTGTAAATCCACCGCGCATAACACTGCGCCACGGAGGCCGTCACGTGGTGGGAGGCTTCGGCCGTGGCTAGTTACCACCCTACCGGCAAAAGACGTACCGCCAAGCGATTTAGCGTTCCGGTACGATGCCGTGTAGAAACCAAAAAGGTGTGTGGATTTTCATCCTCCTCCTAACAAGTTAGCCCGCTTCCATTTTAGACTGCATCATCACTTACCATCAGGTGAGATTGTAGTCAAGGGCTAACTTGTAAAGAATAAAAAAAAAAAAAAAAAAAAAAAAAACACTTAAAGTCCTTTTCATGAAAGATGACGAAGCGCTAATGTCTTGATGGCGCTCATTTCATTTGGTGCTGGCGGTCCTATTGTCATTTGTGTAAGGCGCTGTCAATTTTCAGGTTTCATGTAAAGGACTCCACAGACATGAACCGCACAGACAAAATATTCTTTCCGCGAATACTGACCGGCGCGGTCTGTGTCTGACAACGTCTGCGCGGCAGCGTTACGATAGATATGAATACGTTAACAAACAGCGTGTAGAAGTTTATTATTTTGTCTGCCACGGCACGTGTCTGGCACGCTAAATGTTTGTAGATATAAACGGACCTTTATAGAGTAAGATCCCAGAGCGATCTGACACAGCTTAATTTCACAAATATTTTCACTAGCATCTCATGTGATTGGAATACCTGACAAGTGTCTGATATTTTTGGTACTGCTTCAGGACAACATTCTACAAACTATACCTAAATAAAAAACAACTACGTAAATTTAACAATTTCTTTACCTTTCTCAGCTCGTACCTGCCCTGGTGTCACAGAGCAAGTCTCTACAAACACGCAGATATTCTAAGCACATGAGACGTTTCTGTAAACCTAAGGTTTTGTGAAAATAAGCTGTGTGACGCTCTGAGATCTTGGTCTAATGAGTCTGGCAATCAAAACATACCGAAGTAAGTATGAGGACTCTTTGAGAGAGTTATCTGAAAGAGCTTACCAAGCTCTTTCAGATAACAAGGAATCGGTGGAGTGAAAATGTTTGGCTTAAATGATGCCAGAAGGACGGCTTAACGTTCTGTCCAAAGCTCGGAGATTTTTTACTGAGAGAAAGCTCAATATTTCATAGTCTTACTTAGGATTCGAACCCAGGACCTTTTTATTCGAAGCCACATAGGTTAACTACTAGACCAGCAAGGCAAGTGCACTGCAGTAACATGTTCCTACCGCAAATTTTTGCATTGCATGTTTCTTGTGTAACGTCGCATGTTACATTATGCCAGCACACTGCTTTATATTGTCGGAAAGTTTCTTTTTGTAGAAATAGATTGTCCTTGTTATTACTGTTTGAAAAACTTAATAAGTTTATACGTATATATATATTATTTTACAGTATGACGATTCAGAGATATCTCTTTCTGAAGTAACATCATTGTTTTATTGAAACGAAGCCTTGTAACAATGTTTGAAAAGCAAAAACCTTCCGAGGTGTGGGTAAAATTAATCTGTAGTTGTAAAATGTACCTTTTCTAAGTTAGTCTGCTTCCATCTCAGATTAAATTGTGACTTAACATCTGGTGAAATCGCAGTGAAGGGCTAATTTGTCATTGAATAAAAAAAAAATCGAAGTCAGCCGGACTCAACAAGCAGATGTTAAGGATTCAATCTCCACCCTTTAGACTATTTGTTTAATGCGATACGTCCCATACTTACGATGCGGATATGCGGACGCCTATAATATTAAAAGACCTGGCTAAAATCTTTAAAAAAAAAAACAAAATAGAAATCTAAAAAAAAGGAAAGACTTCCTGAAACTATAATCTTATCCGGCGATAACCTTGAGATTTCGCCCATACAACCCCATAAGGAAACCATAAAAGCTGAGCAAACGCTTATCCAACTTAACCCCCAAGCCCGGCTCGGAAGGCGATAAACACATAAAGAGCCTTTTTACGCAGTCACGGGTCACCATGCCGCATGTCCGGGATTCAATTTGTCCGGGCACGGTTTACGTTGACGATACTTCGTGTAGGCGTCCTTAACCCGTCAACGGTGACGACCATTTTACTTAAACTAAGGGCGACGCCGGTCTCTCACGCACCAGGGTTTTCAATGGAATATTTTTCATAATGTTTTTTATATTGACCATATTATTATGATTTTTTAATGTTGTTTAACTATGAAACAAATATTTAATTTATTACAGCTCGTTTCCTGAAATTTTACTTATTATTATTACTAAACGAGTTCACTTAAAACATGAAATTGCTAAGATTTTACACGTAACATTTATATCACAAAATAATCTACATATTTCTGAAATTACTTCAAACTTGTCGTTATAAAAGTAATATGTACTAAAAAACTGTAAAAAGTGGAATCCTACTAACAAAAAAATTATATGTAAATGATCAATACTTCAATTATGACAATTTTACTTACGTAAACGGTGACAGTAGTTTTACAGGCCGTGTTGGCACCTAAACTCCAGAACATGCGCTTACACTCAACCTATAAGGTCAAACCTTGTAGGTTGAGTGAACGATGGGGAGTAATGCGGCAACTACTAAAAATAATAAAGAAAATCGGCAATTATCTTTGAATTTTCAAAATCACCCGGTCTCATAGCGTCACCGTTGGCGGTTTAAAGGTTCTCTGTATCTCCTTTATTTCGACGTGAAATTTTATCAAGCACGGCGGAGATTACTTAGTTAAAAGCAAAAACTGTTTGAGCAGGGAAACTTGGACGACCCGTGAATCACTGCCGGTTTACTTTTGCCAACGTTAACAAATCCAGTTTGCAGCTCTGTTGGCACGCGATATTAAATGCTTGACAACTGATTTTTGTCAGATTTATGTTTAAAATTAATGCTTACAAAATCAAAGTGTTGAGTAACTATTAGGGTTCTGTACCTTAAATACAGGCGTCCACAGATCCGCATCGTACGTATCGGACGCGTCGCATTAAACGGATTTTTAATTTTACGGTAGATCCGTGCGATCCGTACGATCCAGATCAGTGGACGCACATGTATGACTTTCTATACAAAGAATACTACGATCCGTTTGATGCGATGCGTCTGATACGTAAAATGCATTTCTGTGGATGCCTACTATTAAAGGAAAAAACGAAATCCTCATAATTGACTCTCCATCTGACTGTCAAGGTACTTTATCTAGGAAACGCATGCAGGTATCTTTTTTTAAGTTGGAACTAGCGGACGAACGGACTTCATCCGCCCTTAAACCTCCTTAATCCAGCCCTTACAGTAGTATCGCTGTAAAAATGGAGTAACTTCTCCCGTTTTGCCAACATTTCTTTTCACTGCACTGCTCCTATTGATCGTAGCGTGATGAAAAATATACTTTAATCTGCTCAGGAGTATGAAGAATAATTGTAACAAATTTCGTTAAAATCTATCGAGTACTTTTTGTTTCTATAACGAACATACAGACAAACAGAGAAAAATTTTACTGATTGCATTTTTGGCATCAGTATCAATCATTAATCACATTATTTTGGACAGTTTTCCATGTACGGAATTGATCTCTCTATATATTTAGTATAAGTATAGATTAAAACTTTAAACTTCAGTACGGTATAAACCTAAGCTGTGAAAAAATCAAAGCTTTATCACACAGAAATGGTCTCAGCATAGCTCGCTTCATAGCTCACTCGCTGATTGACTCTAAGGAGTAAGTAGAATGAGTGAGAGTAGAATATCTATACTATAAACATGAGTTTCTAAATAACGCAAAAATTTCCAGGTATAAATGACGTCATATATTTTTACGCTGTTTATAAATTTTGGACCACGCGGCCCATCGCCGGCCGTGTTTCACGCTCGCCGGAGCGGACCTAAAAACATTTTTCCACCGGGTTAAATGAAAATATTACCATACAACCTGTATTTTTATTTAAAGCCCCCGGGGATTTTTCGCCAATGAATAAGTAATATTTTGTGAGCGACACCAAAAAGGCAGAATTGTGCCGGACTTGGTCTTTTTTTCTGAGAAATAAACGTAACTTACATTTTGCACTGAGACAGATTTAATTAAATCCCATTGATTAAAATAATATTTCATAAACTTGTAAAAACTACTGTCACGCTTACTATCTTTTCCAGTCATCGACATCGGTACGGTTTGAAGTATTTATGTATTGCATTTTGATCTATCTACACAAATTAGATAAATGTGTCTTTTTTTGTCTTTTTAGGCTAGAAAACGATCTTACCGATTTTCCATACAGAAAGCTACTGTTTTGTTTATCAGAAAAGTAACTCTTGAAGAAGAAAAATCGGTAATGGAAACTCTATCTTTGAAATATATTTTATTTGTAAGTTAGAAATGCAACGAATACTAGCGATTTTGCCCAAATAAAGGAATACACTTGATTTGAGTATTCCCCAAAGTTAAGTTTAGGTAGCCTCTATAGCTCAACGGTAAGAGCGGTCGAACTTATCACCAAGGGGTGGTGGTTCGATCCCCGCCCCGTTGGTCTATTGTCGTATTGTTGTACGTCGTACACTCCTAATACAGTCTATCCCGACTAGAGGGGAATGGGAATATTGGTCATGTTTAAAAGATATGGCAAATATTCTTTAAAAAAAAAAGATTACCTAAATCTTAAGAAATATTTCAATATTACAATTTTGTTGTTTATGAATTAATTTAAAAATAAACTGGTAAACTACAACAACAAATGAAGACACTAATATAAAGCTTAGTGCACACCGGCTAATCCGGGCCGGGTGTAAGATGTACGGCGCCGCCACTCCGTGGAGAAAAGTTGAGTCCCGCGTTATTAAACCACTTTAGACCGGTTTATGCTGGCTTTATTATATTAGCGCGTCGACGCCTCGCGAATTTAGTGGTTTAATTAGAAGAAGTGAGCAGAATTCCCTGTCAGGATTGTGGATTTGTTTGTTTTGGTACTGTTGCAAAAAAATATATTTAATTATTATTATAACATTATTACTAACACTGTAATAACATCACATATTTGTGTTAGTGTAGGCATTACCTTCAAACTATGAAATACTGGGCTTTTGTTTCTTGTAAGTAAATTTCATTAGTAGTGAAATTGGTGGTGTTACACTCTTAAGCCTCGTAAAGCATATTAAGCGGTCGGTACTGGTCATTGTCCTTTAGACCTGACAGTGATCACTTCATATTACCGCCCTTAAGACCACCAATACGCATCGCAGCAACGTAGTGTATCTAAGTTCCAAATACACTCTCCTATATGGAGAAGTAATTCCAATTGCTAGAACATGATTAAGTACGTTTTGTAGGAACTAATTGCTGAAAAAATATTCATTTCTGCACTTTGAAACGATCAGGAATATAGAATTAGCGCGACTTTGTTAGCGTGAAATTCGGTTTTTCACAGATCCCGCAAGAACCATAGATTTTTCGAAAAAAGAAGTTTGTTTAATAACCTGAAACTCCCCTTAAACTCGGTTCAGACGTTCTAGAAACTAGCTTGGATAAACAGACAAAGAAACAAAAATTTCAAAAAAAGTTGGTTAAATTAAAGTTAAATTTTATTAGAATTTGATAAAACATAGTAATTTTGGAATCACAGACAGCCACTTTAATTTATTTACATGTAAATAATAAGGCATTGAGAGTATGCAAAGCAGAGTATCTTAAGCTGAGTACACAACAGTTAATCCGGATGAGTGTAAACTAACGCGCCGCTGCGGCGAAAAGTTGAGCCATCGCCGCCGCGCGATATTAAACCGGTTCAGACTGGTTTATGCTGGCTTTATTATATTAGCATAAAGACGCTTCGTTCGCGATTTTAATGCCTTAATTAGCAAAGGTGAGGGAAGTAGTGTGTTTAAACTGTTGACTAGGTTTCCTTAGGTTGGAAGCACATCTAGCGTTTCGCTTTTCTCTAAAAATCTAACAGATTATGAAAATGCGTACGCATTATGAGTCTGAAAACCAATTAGCACCAACTATAAACCGTATTTATATATTTCTCTCGTTGTAATTTATATTGAAGCAGTTGTTAGCTTGTTGTTAGTAAATCATAAAATCAAGTTTTAGTCCTTTCAGTAAGTTGTTGAGAATTTGAAAAGTTAAATATAATATATGTATCGCTCTGTTTATCATACATTTTTCGTAGAGTTTTGGGCATGGGCTTCTCGTATAGCATGTGAATATTATTGCTATAAAAAACCTACATTGAAAATCTGTTAATAGATAATATAGTTAATTACACACACACACACACGCGCAGAGAATTAAGAAAATTCTCTGGTATGCAGGGTTTCCTCACGATGTTTTGCTTCACCGTTTGAGACACGTGATATCTAATTTCTTAAAATACACACAACTGAAAAGTTGGAGGTGCATGCCCCGGACCGGATTCGAACCCACCACCCTCCGGAATCGGAGGCAGAGGTCATATCCACTGAGCTATCACGTATCTATAAAACGCAGTATGTTTAGAATAAAATGCAAATTTCTAGATGATTAAAATCATAACCTCTCCGTTACTACCGTGTAGTCGGTCAAAAATTTAACAAGCCGGAACGCAAATTGCGTCCCATAAATTCAAACTAAATAGCAACAACACCAAAACTGCTTCAATCTCTCGCCGCAGTTTCATAGCGTGCCGTCCGTTTATTGAGTTACGGAGTCTGAAACTCAATTAGTAGGCGCCCGGTCGAAGAACGCTTGGCTATTAAGTAACTTCTGATACAAAAATAGATTGAATTGTTTTGTGCTTGCTCTACGAATTTATTAGTTTGTTTTAATTTATTATCCAAATCAATCTATGTCATTTTTTATTGCTTCCAAGAAAATTTTAATAGTAGTCCGGAGTTTAAAATTAATAATAGTATTTTCAAATATTACTTTCTTAATTATTTACTCTAATATTGTAAGTTGTTGAGTTTAACTCAACAACTATAAGATTTTAATTTTTGTATGTAACGAATGAACCGATTTAAAAAATTATAGCACTCCCTGAAAAAAAATATTGATATATTTTATCCCCGTTTTCTTACGTAAATGGGAACTACGCAGGTGAAACTGCGAAGAGCTGCTAGGTGAAAATAAATTTACTTTTTCACATTGTATAACATATAATCTAAAGGATTTTTATGTATTGTTTCAGGTACTGGGACCCAAAATCATGCCGTACTTCCACCCAAGATCGATCGTAATATTTTGAAAAACAAAAAGAGTACCTACGTCACAAATAATACAATATTATTTGCTTTATAATATTCATACAGTTTGCTCAACCTTCCTGGTATATCATAATAATCATACGAGTACGTAACCAGTAGGATAACTGCTTCAAACCAATCAAGTGTTACAAAGTGCTGAACAATTTAAAATTACTCGTAAAATGTAATGAATTCCACCCGACCGACTTTTTGGTCACGGCGACTAATCTCATGGCGAGATTAACCATGTACGCAGGAGATATTATAGTGCACAAGTGTGTGCATAAGCACTGGTCCACTCTCTCTTCCCTCACTCTCGAAATCTGATGACAAACCGACACGACCGGTGAGACATCAGGCGCAGAACCGACGGCTTTACGTGCTAGGCACGGGGGTGTACTAACACCGCCAACTTCTAACTCCATGCTCCAAGAAAAAACCCACTAATCTATTTTTTTGTTGGGCTGACCTGGGGATTCGAACCCTGGACTTCATTGTCCGTAGCTGAACCAGCTAACCACGGAACCACTGGGGCAGTTGTAAAATATATAGAATATATCGGTAGGCACCTATTTAGTGTGACCTTATAAAGTCTTCCAAGTACGTACAACTATTCAGTTACCGCGTCGATAAAGTTGAAATATGTTCCAAGTTAACCTTACAAGGGCTCCTTTGAAAATTGTTCAAGAATCAATCTTAGTTTGTTACCCAAGAAAGCGCTCCAACACGGTGGGGGTGTAATTTGACAGGCAAAATGGAAACTTTCTATTGCCTCTCTCATCTTCACTTCACGAGACGTAACTTGGCCGTCATTTTAAGAGCCAAGTTGCGTATAAAAATCTAACTTATCGCTTGTTTTTTTGTTTTCAAACTCGGATAAATGACTGCGTAACATTTTTACCAAGTTTGGACTCTGGGGGCGTAATTTTTATGTTGTTATTTAAATCCCTTTCAACTGACACACACAATTAGTGTTCTCACCAGGGCCGGCCCGTCCATACGGCGAACGGAGCGGTCGCTCCAGGCGCCAAATCCTAGAGGGCGCCAAAATGGTAAAGAAAAATAAAAGAAATTTCTTTCTTTTCGATTGTCTATATTAGGTTAGGCTACGAACTTTTCAAATGTCCCTAGTATTATGTTAGGAGCAAACAGGAGAGGCGCCATAATTGGATCTCGCTTCATTCTAAAATTTACTTCGGGCCGGCGCTGGTTCTCACCACACACATTTTTTACGTCACAAACACAAAGGCGGTCAATTTTTTTTTAGGTATTAATTTTAAATACCTATTACAGGTCTTTTTAAACCGACTTCAAAAAAAGGAGGAGGTTATCAATTCGTCGAAATCTTTTTTTTAATAGGTATTATAGTTACACCCAATGGTTATTAAAATCGGTTTATAAAACAGATGCCCAGTGGCCTAATTCACTATTTTGATCTTAACTTATTGAAGTGGATAACTAAGTGTCATCTACATATAAAATGATATACACCGTGAGTACCGGATGACATTTGTAATTTGTATCATAGTATGTGGATGACATTTTGTCAATAGATTTGTTTTTTTTTTATTTTGATTGGTTGATAATAAATACCAAAATAAGAAATAGGGTAGCTGGCCACTTAATTAACGAGATCGCTTAATTTATTCGCTTAGTTTAAATAAGTTCATTTTCAAAAAATTCAGAATTGATTGTTATGTCAGGCAATGTTAAAAATTAAAATGAATAAATATATGTTGAGTATTATTAATTCATCCATAAATTATAAATCTTAATCATAAAGTTAAAGATAAAGTTAAATGACTAGATGTTTCTGAGCTCATGCTCATATTGTAATGATTGCAGGAAGTTGTGTAGCATAAAAAAAATGCTCTTTGAACCCGAAAGGTGAATGAGAGTGTGTACAAAAGCTTAATTTGTCCAAACAATAACATCAACATACAAAACTAATCGAAATAATGGCCGCGGGGCAATGTAAAAGCCGAGCGGTCCGTGCACAACGAGCGACCACCAGCGCGATAAATGGTGTACAAACACATTTACATTAGTTGCCGTAATGGTCCGCATTAGGAGCCATTCGCTCGAACGAGATAATATACGGGAGAGTGCGAATGTTTTTGTTTGGGATCGAAAGAAACTCGAGTACTCGGCCCAATGGAACTAACTAAGCGAGCGTGTCCAAAATCAAGCTGTTTCTTTTGGAAATTGAAAATGCAAAGGTCCATATTTTACGTTGTTTTTCAATGAGGTTTTTGTACTAATTTATATGGCGCAATTAAACAATATGTCGCAAATGTTTTGTGTAATAAAATTTATAATTACTAGCAATAATTTTAATGATTACCTATAATGAGCAACTGTGAGATATACGACAAAAAATGTTTGTGTGTGTTATATAAAGTAAATAGTAAAAATTAAAATGAAAACAAACCAAATACAATTCGACTCGCACGAGTGTTTAACATATTCAAAATTAGTTTAGTTCAAATATAGCAAGTATGAAGTTAAAAGATCTATTTCCAATACGCAAAATTTAAAAATGCAACACGAAGCTCGAAAAGAACGTCGTGTTTTATAAACGCTATCCTGTTAACATATACTTGGGAATGTATTTGTTGTACTTGAACGCTTTTTTAACGTCCGTTAAAGCTCTCGTGAGGGCTTAAGGTGCTGATAGACTTGAGCATTCACTTGTAACAGAACATCGAGCAGTCGCTGTTTTTATATTTTTTTGAACTGAACAACGAGTCGAGCCAAGCATAGAGCCAAATATTGCTACGAACATCTGGAGAATTCTAGCGAACGCTCTATTCAATGCTCGTCAAAGGAATCTATGAAAAATCGGTAGCTTCAAGACCACTGACTGACACACTGTAGAGCAGCAGGGGGCGGGGAGGGATGAAGCAGAGCTGCGGGGCGCGGAACGATGACATGAGAAGCTTGGTTCGGCAATACGCTGTAAGCAAATCTGCACGCTGCTGTGAATGCTCGCCAGAACGCTCGATAGAATGCTCTTTTTTTATTCTTTGCAAGTTAGCCCTTGACTACAATCTCACCTGATGGTAAGTGATGATGCAATCTAAGATGGAAGCGGGCTAACTTGTTAGGAGGAGGATGAAAATCCACATCCCTTTCGGTTTCTACACGGTACGTCTTTGTCGGTAGGGTGGTAACTAGCCACGGCCGAAGCCTCTCACCAGCCAGACCTGGACCAATTAAGAAAACCTCAATAGGCCCAGCCAGGAATCGAACCCAAGACCTCCGTCCAAATCCACCGCGCTTGCCACTGCGCAACGGAGGCCGTCAAAATTGTAATTTTTTCTTCACGAATGCTTATTTAGTGAATACTCAAGTCCTTTAGTTCGAAAATTTTAATATAAATAAATTGTGTACACATTTCTTGATTTAATTTTTTTTTTAAGTTTCTCGCTTGCAGTATAGAACGAATTTCCTTAGAGCTTTTCTTTTCTTGGGCACAAGTTAGTGGCAAATTTAGGAGACGTTGTTGGAAAGGTTGTTTGACCACGCGCCTACTAACTTGTTTTCCTAGGGCTGTTTGATCGAACCCACTCGAAATATTAATTTATCGAGCAAACACTACAACTTCTATCGACTTTATTTAGGCGTGCACGTGATTGGTGAGTTTTCTTATCGATAACAATGTCTATTTCGAAATTGAAGCAATTTTGCAGGTAAAATTAGTTTCTTTTTGATTCCCTTTTAAAACCGACAATTCGTTTAAACTACAAAAATGGAATATCAATTTTTAATTTGTTTGTTGTCTATATAAGTAGCCTGACGTTTATAATTTTTTTTAAATAAATGAGTATTATGTATACTCATTACTCAGACGAAGGTACTCACTTATCTATTGTTGTTTTATTAAGCACTCCCATTGACCTCTTATAATAAAGGGACGCACAATCATGTAGAAAATTTCACTTAATAACTGGCCAATTTTGCTTTGACAGTTTTAGAATCATTGGTAAAGAAAATTTTACTTAAAAACCCTTAATTGTAGTCCAATCTATGCTAATATTATAAAGAGGTAAAGTTTGTAACTTTGTAACATTCTGTAAATGGGGTAATCTTCGGAACTACTGGTCCGATTTCAAAAAAATCTTTCACCAGTAGAATGCTACATTATCGAGGAGTGCTAAAGGCTATATTTCATATAGGTATCATGTATATATTAGCCGAGTTATCACAGTTTTTGTCATACACGTCGGACCGAAAATCCTCTTAAACAGACTTATTCGCATGCGCTGCCTTAACTATTGTGTAAAATTGAAATTAATGTATAGAGACTTTATGTATCTTTAAAAGTTCTACAAAAAAGTCCGCGACACCATATATCTTCTATATATTAGCAGATATAGTACCTTTTGTGTTTTAAAAATTATTAATTTTATATACTTAGGTTTACGTCATTATTTATACAACTAAACTTTAATTCTTATTAAAATAAATTATTTAATAATCAGAAGAATATTCTGGAGATAACATTTGCCCTTTACAGTATGTTAATTAGTTAGTTAAATAGTTTCGGAGATATTACAAAATTTCTAAAAGACGCAGCAATTCCGCTATATGACGCCCCGCGCTTTCATTTACGTAGTTCCCGTTCCCGTGTGAATATGGGGATCAAACATAGCCTATGATACTCGCAAATAACGTAGCTTTCTATTGGTAAAACAATTTTCCAAATCGGTCCAGTAGATCCAGAGATTACCTCCTACAACCACACAAACTCCTAAGAAATCTTTTGGTATAGAAAACATTATTCTATTTCTAAAAAATCTTATTCCACGTAAACGCGTATCACTTATCCTTCAATAAAATAAAACGCAACACGTTCAAACGTTTCACCTCCAAATCCATTGATCAGGCCAACGAGACATTTCTCATTCCGTACATAAGTATTGGAAATCAAATAATTCCCAACGCAAAGCGAAGATGCGTTACGTTACGCGATCGTATCTCGCCATAAATCGCGCGTCGCGACACCCGTCTTGGCCGTACATAAATCTTGCCACTCACTAATACACCGCATTCAAATGTAGCGAACGGGACGACGAATTATGTATGCCAGTCGGGATTTCAAGAGCGTGATGGAGATGCGATTTTGAAGGTTTACGTTTTTAAAGTTAGTTCAATTCAATTCAAAATTTATTTATTTCAAGTAGGCTCAGTTTACAAACACTTTTGATACGTCAGTTGACTATTTGCAAAGATTCTACCACCGGTTCGGAAGGCAAATTCTGCTGAGAAGAAACCGGCAAGAAAATCAACAGTTACTATTTTTAAAAAAATCATACAATATTATAATTTACAGTTGATGACAACATTACAATTTTTTGTGTGAATGTGGAAGCTGATCCAATGGCCTCCAAGCATCTTTATCGTTGAGGAACTCATCAATGGTGTAATAGGTAACCTCGACTAAGTAAATGGTGAAAGAATCGGTTTGATAAGATCAGTGTTGAAGCATAGTATTAATTTCTGTAGGCTGCTACGGGGAACTATGCTCATCAATTTTTTTTTTCTCTGCAAGTTAGCCCTTGACTGCAATCTCACCTGATGGTAACTGATGATGCAATCTAAGATAGAAGCGGGCTAACTTGTTAGGAGTAGGATGAAATCCACACTCCTTTCGGTTTCTACACGACATTGTACCGGAACGCTAAAATGTTCGACTTATTCTGTACGAACGTTCTCTCGCTGCCGAGACAAATACTCGTCACCAATAAATAAGCCAGCCACGGAACCCGCAACAATAGCAACTGAGCAAGGAAGCGGTCTTTTGTGACTTTTAATCTCCTGATGGAAAAACCGTAAAGTGTAATTTTCCTCCTTTACAAAATATCCGGGCAAGTTTTCTTTTCTTAAAAGGCAACGAGTACCTGGATGTTAGGTACTTTATTTAAGGCTTTTGTCTTTTTATTTAAAGACACTGGATTGCGCTACAGACTTGTTGTTTTAATATAATAAGACCTTATAACAAAGATGCTCTCGAGACACCAAGGTAATTACAGTCCTAAACCCTCATTCGCACGAGAGTTTTTAAAACTGACGCTAAAAAGTGTTTAAATACAAAAAATACATTCCCTAGTATATATGTAGAAGCATAAAAACATTGCGAAGTCATACAACTCCATCGCCAAAACCTTACTATTTTTGCATTTTTAACTGAATTTACCTGTGATCAAAATTAGTAGTATTCAGTAAAATTTATTTGTATTGATTTTTGAATTTTTTTCAATGTAAAGGAAAATTTTTGTTCACTAAATAATAGTCACTAAAAAACATCTGGTTAGTAACAACTATTATAACACGTAAAATAAATATCGCTTATTTCACCAATTTCAATATCGTAATGTATCTCATAACGCACATGTGCCGTAATCTAATATAAAACCTTTGTCATCCGTCTAAAAACGAACGGTACTTTTTTAAATCTTGGCAAAGAGTTTTTATGTGAGAGACACAAATTTTTGATAATATGTTCAATATTTTATGAATAAACGCTTTGAAATCATCATGTCCTGGTTACTCAGTTAGCTACCAGAATCAAGAATTTTCGTAAATAAAAAATGTAGATCTCATTCTCATTGAGATGAAGCTACTCACGAAAAATTTGCTTGCTAGTAATCAGAATTACAAAATGTTCTAGGGATCCCTGACTATAATTACGTATACAAAATACAAAATATCACGAAGGTGTAATTGAAAGAGAGAAAAACATGGCATGTCTATTTCGTGTTCCAAAATCCTGAACTTTTATTATCAAGTTAAGCCGAGGTCGAGGACCTCTAGTTCGTCTGTCGCCAACTAAAAAGAGGCCCATCATACGGCAATGTAGCGAATTTAGCAACGTCACAAGTATAAAGGGAAACGCGACGCGAGTTATGACCCTCAGGGCTTTCTTTTGTTTGGCCAATGTTTCCCTTTTTATTGCTTACTTCTTTTTTTGTTCCTCTAACATTTCGGTACGAAGTTTTTTCCTCCGGAGAGCGGCCAGGTGTCGCGAATTTTCGGCCGAAATTGCTCGATCTTTGTTTTTAGTTGCATGTTTTTTTGTTGTTTGATAATACGTCAATGTTGGTGTCGGTAACTTGGCGTACTGTAGTGTTTTTATTGTAACGGTATTTTAATAAATATGCGAACTTTGAATTCATCTCTCTATCTATGGTACCCTGCTAGATATAGAGACGAAAATTTTAATTCTGGTAGCTAACTGGGTTACCAGGTAATAAAAATTTCAGAGCCACGGAACGAGATAAAATACCACGCAATTTGTAGGACATTGTTACTGTTAAGTTGTATAACTATTAATTAAGCAACAGTAAAAAACATCTACCTGGTAACCCAGTTAGCTACCATAATCAAGAATTTTCTTAAATAATAAAGTTGAGCGTCTCATCAAGATGAAGCTACTCACGGAAAGTTAACTTTATAGTAATGAATTGTAATAATGCTCCACGGATCTTGGGCGAATAGCAAATAAAAAAATGTATGATTGTTATAACTAGCGCATCGCAGTATTGAAACAGAAATCAACAATAATTCCCTAAAACGCCCCAAATATAGGGGGTGAGAGGACTTTAATTATTTCGAACAAGTTGGTGGAGCCATCGAATCGGGCGAAATAATTGCGCGAAGCCCGCCAGCACTAAACACTGTAATTTAGCGTCGCAGGACGACGGACAATGGTTGTACCGACGATTACTACAGATCTCAAATTATATTAAACAGGGTCGCAGGCATGATTGAAAGGTTTCTGTTCGTGTATTATTTGATGGACAATATGCATGTAATCTGGAGTAAGCTGATGCATGTGTTTGGTTTATTGAAGTAATGTTTTTCTTTCTTTTTGTCAATAAATAAGTCTGGACTAAGAGTCGAAGAACCAAAGTCACTGTTATAGCTCAAGGAGTCGCAGAGCTGAAGTGGGCAGGCCATATAGTTCGAAGAGACGATGGACGTCGGGGTCCCAAGCTGCTGGAATCAAGCGGGTTGCAGGGAGCCGCTGGATACTCGCGACTCAAGACCGTTTTGTTAGGAAGTCCATGCAAGAGGCCATGTCCAGCAGTGGACGTCCATCGGCTGTTAATGATGATGATGATGATGATGATGATGATGATGAAGAGCCTGTGCTAGCCAGACATCCCTCATTATATAAAAGGCTGAAAGTTTACCAGTATATGCTCTTTGCTTTAACGTTTTCTGTTTCGTGTTCCTACCATAGGTACTCGTAAGTATGGTAGCCAATTGGAGTTCGGACTGTAATGGTTTTAGACCTGTCTGTCTGTCTGTCAGGTTCTAGATGCTTTGAACGCTAAAGATTTCGAAGGACCCAGACCCTCAACCATCCAAATATAAGGCATATATTTTTAATATTTTAATCGGCATAATATGAGAAATCATATCCCCCAGTCGCCAGTTACATAACTTTGGACCACCCTTCGGAAAACACTGTTAAAACTCCAGCTTTAAAGGTCTCTAGTGAAGGGTTGCCATGAAGTTAGGGGTTGACAACTGAAGATAATTTGATTTATCATAAATCGGCGAAAATATAAAAAAAAATACATTTTTAACAAAGATAATCAAGGATCTAGACCCTTGAACTCTGCTACCTTCCAAAGTTACCATAGTCTTTTTTTTTCGTGTTGAGTAAGTGCCGATGGCTCCATGTGGGATCACTACGGCGACACCGGGGGGCTTTAGGCGAGCGCAGAAGCATCGCCTGATGAGACCCGAAGGCTGAAATAAAGATAGAGGACGGGTCGACTCTCTAAGGGCGTTTCCTATGAGAGTAGGACTCCATAATTGACTACCGTACCAACAAGTGAGTGCCTATGGTGGGTACATGGACTGACAAACTTTTAGTCTTGGATGGATATTGCAGGCCTACTATTTATCGTTTTATTGCACAACTCAGAACCTTTAAGATGAGGTCTGAAGTCACATAACTAATCACTGAATTAGCGAGGAGTTTGTGGTAACTGGTACTAAATATTTCGAGTTTCAAAAGCCTGGGAGGCACTCGACTCAGAGTGAATATTTATTTGTATAGATTATGTATTTACGATACACGTAAGTTACACAAGTGGGTTATACTTTTCCATTATTATTTCTCTTGCAAAACTTCCCCCTTACGCAATTTCCTTACGTATCTGCGAACACAAAAAAAAAGTTCGAACGAAGTTTGATTGTTTTTCCTATTTTGGCAAATCTGTATTTTATTAGGATCGAGACGTCTTTGTGCATTAAACTCTTAGGGGAAGTAGTAAAAAAGTTTTTATACGAGAGTATACCAAGTTGAGACATAATTTAAGGGTGTATACTTGAGTTTCTCGATGAGAGGTACTGGTCGATAGGTCGAGTGCACACTTCCCTTTTTTCTAACATAACATTTTTCCGGTATTTAATAAGGGTCGGCTTGTGATCCTAACCCAGATTTATGTAATGGTAAATACGGAGAGAATTTTCTCTTTAAAAACTCTTATAGGTGTACTGAGTATCTTAGGGGCGAACTTTATTATTACTCGTAACTAAAGAAAGTAGAAGTCATATAAGATTTTTTTCTTTTAGTTGCAGCATTCGTAGAATTATAGCCGTGATAGCCCAGTGGAAATGATCTCTGCCTCCAATTCTGGAGAGTGTGGGTTCGAATCCGGTCCGGGGCATGCACTACCAACTTTTCTGTTGTGTGCATTTTAAGAAATTAAATATCACGTGTTTCAAATGGTGAAGGAAAAACATCGTGAGGAAACCTGCATACCAGAGAATTTTCATTCTGAGAGGAGTCTTCTCTCAGAATGAGCTTAGTAGTTAGCCGAATATGGGTTGCATATGCATTGCATGTGTCGAATATGCTATTTTCTACAAAATTTAACGTTAGAAAGATATATTTGACATTATAATATTCTTAGTTTAAAGATTAATCTATATTTAATGCAATGGATAGGACTTCAACATATTATTCACCGTGCCAATTCTACTAGTCATTACTATTTTTAACAATTTTTTATAAAATTTACATAGCTGGTTGTATAAATACGAAATTATAGAACAAAACGATAGTAAATTTGAACAAAAATTAAAAAAAATATTTCCTTTGTATCGCATAAAATACTTTGATTTTGTTTAAGTTAATACAATTTTCACGGGACCCTTTCCATTCTTAGTCAAATAAGTTAGGAAAACAAATTTCTCTACACCGTGTGTCCTAACCTTAGGAATATTTTATGAAGAGGGCAGAGTTTCAGGGAAATCAATAGATCATCATAAATTCCAAGGAAAAGAGGGCCGCTCTCTACGGCGGTACTTATTTACGTGAAAAAGTAGGTATTATGAGTCTGTTATGGGTCAAGTTTGGCGGAACGACGCTTTAATGAGGCACCTATTGAGGGGTAGCAATTTTTTTTTATACGATTTTATTGACCCGCGGGCGTAAGTTGATATTTATGCTTAAAGAGATGTAAATTTGTACTGTTTTTTTATGGATTTGTATTTACGTTAATGTTTTACGTTATGTGCCATAACTGACCGCAATTAAGTGTATCGTAATTAACAAATAAATATAGGTACTTATGCGTTTGACGAAACGTTATTTTATTTCAATGTCATGATGTAAATGTTAAGTAGCAAGTAAAATGAATTTTAGTTTTTTATTGCTGCATATTTCACTCGTAAGGTGTTGATCCCCATTTATTATTATTATTCAAACTGAAAACATATCAATATGAATACAAAGACTTTTTGGTCCTATTCCAATTTACATAAATATTCTACTTTTATTCTTACTAAAATAAATTTGGTGGTAGGTAGGTACTACTTGAGCGAACTTAATCATAAAGACTCTAGAATTGTTATATAACAGAAACTCAACTTTTACTAAATTACATAAAAAATACGCCAGTGTGTAGCGGCTATTTGACTTGACTCAGTGGCTCAGTGGTTAACCTGTGTTACTTTGAACTACGAGGTGTTCTAGTCCTGGGTAGGTATTATGAAATGTAGAGATTTTCTCTTAATTTTCAGTCCGTTTTTGGAAAATCGATAGTAAAACATCCTCATTGTCTCAGAGGGCAAGTTAAGCCATCAGTCCAGGTTATTGTCTTTTACATGCTGGTAGTGCTCGTTACAAATCTATAATTATTATATTATTATTATATTTTTAATTATTATTTATCGTGTTTTATGTACTCTGACGTAGACTAAATTTCGTTTTGACATGTATAATTTTATGTTTATTTCAAATTTAAATTGTATTTCTTAATTAAAACAAACGTACGATTGTGGGTAAGTAATATATACTCAAACAATTATATATATTGTAAAATTTGCGCACTATTTATATGGCAATACACTGTGGCGTTATATTTGTATGAGCATCTTGTATATTTAAGTGTATTAAGGCAAATAAAGCGTGGTGGGTGCTACATACCCCTTCTCCTTTGAGGTGGTCAGCCTGGCCTTTATCAGGCTATTACACGGTTAAATACGAAGTGAACCGTTAAAATAGCTTAATAATTGACTGATAACGATAAAATAGCGGATATTAAAAGAAAATTTTTAGGACAAAAAATTTCTCACATTAATAATGTGTCGTTTAACCAAAAATTCAGGGCCCAGGTCTCAAAGCGCAAATAAACTAAAGCGTGGCTGTAAAGGGAAGGTACAGAGGTTGTAAAAGTAAATGCGAAGATTTAGGAGGACGTCGCGTCTACGGCGCCGTAACATAAATCTGCCCTATACATTCCGGGCGAGGTTAGGTTACGCACACATTCGCAAAAAACTCATTAAAGCATTAAGAACGCCTTCGGGCTCCTTCTGGAGTCACGTAGCCAGGGCTGGCGCATGACGGCTCACCTTTAGTAGAGAAGTAAAACTATTTTTTTTTTCAATTTGTTGTTATGTATTGTATTATTTCTTGATGTAACTGCCTCTGTGGTCTAGCAGTTGTGTGGTCCTTATGTGACTTTGGATCACGAGCTAATGGTTTTCAGTACAAGATAGTTGATAGTCTTAAATGTCCTGATTCGAAAAACTCGCTAAGCCACCAGTTCCGGTCTCAAGAAAACGGCTCCTTAGTTAGCCATATAGGCTGATATTCGTAATATCAACGTTTGACTGTAAACAACTAACCATAGTTTGTTAGTTGAAGTTTTAATAGTAATAGGTGCCTAGAGGTATTAGTGGCAGATCACGTCTGAAGTTTATAAGACGTTGGCCATCTCTGCTGCCAAGCGTTATTACTTTGTTCTGGTCTGAAAGATTTTAAAGCTGTCAGCGGAATCACAGATATATGAGGTAAAATTCTCCTCAGTTTCAGTCCAGCAGTGCTATTTTTTAACGATATTTTTATTTATCACTTCAACAGTGTTCGCTTCGAACTCGTATCTATCGATCTCTGTCTATATTATTGTGTAAGATAAAGAGAGTTGTAAGTGGATTCGAAACTCGCACTAGCGACATTGTTACTGTGTGCCTAGTGGGAGTTTTCAATGTTTTCATACTGTTACTATCGCGTTAACGTAAACGCGAATTTATATGGAATTGACACAGTTGTACAGTAGTGTCACTAGATGGCGATGTTTCAATTCCTCAGAAATTCACGTTTACTTTAACGCGATAGTAACAGTATCAAACTGCCACTAGGCCCTCTGAATAGCTCTACCTATTCATTGATGAACACGATACTTACGTACAATGTGAAGTATGTTGGTATGGTAGGTGTTTAGATGGACCAACTTGTCTATTGTTTAACTAAAAATTAAAAAATAACACATTTAACTGCTTCATAATGTTGGGTTTGAAGGTAAATAGATCGTGTTTTTTTTTAGTTTTTTTTTTTTTTAACATACGTGTCAATTTGTCACCTCTTCCGTTTTTGGAATTAATAATTTCGCCAGCCCTAGGAACAAAGGCCGCGCGCCGATGTCTGTACAAATAAAGGATTCTATTAATAATGCTCGCTTATTGGCGCGGCCTTCGCACGGCGGCGCGGGGACTTACCGGGGAGCTTACCGAATAATAATTTACGAGGCTATCACAATATTTGTTATTTATTTAACGAGAGCCATGCAAACTGTCCTACGCGAGATCTCGGGCTTTTGTGTTAAGAATAATGGGAAAAGTAAACTGATTTATTTGTTATATTATTATTTATTTATTTATCCATTTCTGACAGGACCACATGAAACAAAACTGTCTGCAAAATCTAAATCTATAAGATATTCTCACATGGCTTGAATTAATACATCACCGGCTTAGCACCGCCTTCATACTGATCAGCAGGTAGAACATATTATGATGTTATTTTTCGCTTTTTAGTTTAGTGGATATGTTTTTAGGTTTTGAAGTCGGTTGTATTTTTTTTATTAAAATTTTTATTATGTCTATTAAAATACTGAAAGTCGTTAGAATGTGTAGCGTTCAACAAGAAAGCTAAATCACGTAGTGGTTCCGGTCCGCTGTGTTACGCGCGCTCTGCATTCAACTGTGCTCGTATTTATTGTTTGAAAATCTCTTAGAATCGCTATTGACGGCGCGCATTGTTCGACGTCCCAATGTCGGTGAATTACAGTGTTTACCGCGCGCCCATTGTGGGGGAATTTATTTTGTTCAATTTCAAAAGTTTCGCCAACTCGCTTGTGTTACCAGTACCTGTGGGATTGTTTTTGAATTAAATATTTTATTTGTTTATATCCTCGTCACTCGATTTACACATTTATGTGTGTCATATACAAATGTGTAAATCGTTGATTGTGAAACGGTTGTTTAGTTTTTTACAACTCAATTAGAATTTATACATACCGGAATCTATTTTGTAACAGAGTAGTCAGTTGCTGTAAAGAAAAACTAACGTCTCATTTAGAAAATTAACCAATAAATATTAAATATTATACTAGACGACGCCACGCGGTTTCACTCGTGTAGTTCCCGTTCCCGTAGGATTAAAGTATAGCCTATGATACTCACAAATGACGTGGTTATCTATTGGTAAAAGATTTTTTTAAATCGGTTTAGTAGATCCAGAGATTACGTCTTACAATGTCACAAACTTTACCTCTTTATAATATAAGTATAGATTTTTTTTTATTCTTTACAAGTTAGCCCTCGACTACAATCTGGCCTGATGGTAAGTAATGTTGCAATCTAAGATGGAAGCGGGCTAACTTGTTAGGAGGAGGATAAAAATCTACACTCCTTTCTACACAGCATCGTACCGGAACGCTTAAGTCTTTGCCGGTAGGGTGGTAACTAGCCACGGCCGAAGTCAATTAAGAAAACCTCAATCTAACCCAGCCGGGGATCGAACCCAGGACCTCCGTCTTGTAAATCCACCACTCATACCACTGCGCCACGGAGGCCGTCAGAGCTTTATAGAAGTATATAAAAGCTTGTATCTAATATATTACATGCCTCCTGTTAAATATATTTAATAGTACGAGTACAAGCAACAAGTAACATACACGTTGGAAGAAGGCACCTAATGATGATGATGAATATTAACATGTTTTTTTTCTATTGTTTCAGGTGGACGATGAATTAATAAACTACATAAATCAGTATGCAAATCTTAAGATCACTACCAATATACTCAATTTAAATAATAATAATTAGTATTAATAACAAAATATCGTATCTTTGTAACTTCGAAGCCCGTATTACGCGTTTATACTCGTATGATAGATAGAATACTAGAAGGTAGTCCGATTAACAAACGTTTACAAGACGTGTTTAAAAATATATCTATGTGCCAAACGTATGCGTTAATGAAAAATAAAATTTAGTAGTTAATAATCATCAAATGTTGTAGTAAAAAAGTTGTGGTTTAAATTTTTAGGACATCAGCTGAGTATTTTCAGTTATTTTCCTTTACTGCTGAAATTACTTGTTGTTATTGGAAATTAATTGTTGGTGAATTTCATTTTACGTCATTAGCATGTATAGAATCTTATCCCTTAGTGGCTAACTTTAATGTAATTTATAAATTTAAAATCATCTTTGACTATGTTGAATAAGTCCTAGATGTTTAATGTTTTTAGAGATTGACTGAGTATTTGGCATTAAGGATATCTTCATTCCTGTATGCCTTACTACAAAAAGAGAGACTGGTAGACAGACATTCCAGTTAAATTTCATAAAATTGTTATTCATAAGGAAGCAAAAATTTACTATTAAATGCGAGGAAAACTGGGGGCAATAATAGAATTTAAGTATTCCATTCTGATGATGTATTTCTGGAACTATCCCTTGCTAAATATTGCTTATTCGATCTGCCGTGCGTTACCATTCCATATGGAAAGACAGCCTCAGGGAGCCACTTGGTTCAAGCAATCACGCACCGTGAGAACATAGCCTTATTCCGTCGGGAATAATTTGTACCCCATGTGAAATATAACACCGATGCTCACCGAGCCGAGGGGTGGGGGCACGTAATCGCCTGCTTGTGGTTACAATATGGCCCCCTTTATTCCAGCACTCTGATTAATAAAAGTTTTTGTTTGGCCCAACCTCGCTGTTGGGTTTGATTAAAATTATTATAGATTTTTTTGATGTACGTAGGTAAATTTGCTGTTTTAAAAATTGAAAATTTGCTTAAATTTTTATGGTTTGATGCTCTTTATATTTATTATCAAACAAGCTTTAATAGTAGTACATCAACGAGCAATTTCGGATGAATAGGTACAAGAATTTTTATAGGTCGTCGTTCTTTATTAGCCCATATTTGGCTCACTGCTGAGCTCGAGTCTCCTCTCAGAATGAGAGAGGTTAGGCCAATAGTCTACCATGCTGGCCCAATGCGGATTGGCAGCCTTCACACACGCAGAAAATTAAGAAAATTCTCTGATAGGCAGGTTTCCTCACGATGTTTTCCTTCACCGTTTGAGACACGTGATATTTAATTTATTAAAATGCACAAAACTGAAAAGCCCCGGACCGGATTCGAACCTACGCCCTCTGGAAACTGAGGCAGAGGTCATATCCACTAGGCTATCACGGAACCCTATATTTTTATGTATACAAGAAATTAATTCATTCGATTTATGTAATGACGAAGAATAACGAACATTTAACTCGTTCCTAAGGATTTTCTTGGAAATTCCAACCACTAGCAAAGTGATAATTATTACTACAGGAAACACACAGAAAGAGAACCACTCTTTTCATTAAACGGCTAACTCAATTACTTTATAACTTCATTAAATTTTGTGAAAACAGATTTTAAAGAAAATCGTTGCTATACCTACTCGTATACTTAAAACCATCCCTGAAAAATTATGCTTTTCAAAAATGAAAATTATATTAATTAGGATTAGGATGAAACTTAGGGAAAATCACGAAGTTAAAACTGAAAGAGGAATCGAACACACAACAATATTTATAAAATTGATTGAAAAATGTGGGTACTTGCGTTTTTCTTCTTTGCGTACTGTTACATCCCTAAATTCTATATTCATAGTGCAGAGCTGTGACACAGATATAAATGTTCTGTCAGCAATATATATGCTTTATAAACCGTAGCTCTGCCTCTAAACATTCAGTCGTTCTGGTGATTAGCCGAATTGCTGTCCAGCTACGGACCTGGTTTATGCCCGCCGGTCTGGACTAAGTAACAAGGCTAAGCCCCTGGTAATACTAGCCGCCTATAGACCCTTTGCAGGTCCTCGCGAGTCGCGAAACATAGTGATCCGAAGTAATAAGAGTTTGTTGTCGAACTATAGTTAAATTATAAATAATAAAGTTCAGTTTTAGTTAATAAAGTGTTTTTTTTTATAAACACCGATAAGCCGAAACTAACAGTACGTACGAGTACCTCTGCAATAAAGCTTAATAGTATCCGACACTTATTACTTGAAGCAAGACCAGTGATAGCCCAGTGGATATGACCTCTGCCTCCGATTCCGGAGGGTGTGGGTTCGAATTCGGTCCGGGGCATGCACCTCCAACTTTTCAGTTGTGTGCATTTTAAGAAATTAAATATCACGTGTCTCATTTGGTGAAGGAAAACATCGTGAGGAAACCTGCATACCAGAGAATTATCTTCATTCTCTGCGTGTGTGAAGTCTACCAATCTGCATTGGGCCAGCGTGGTGGGTGGCCTAACATCTCTCATTCTGAGAGGAGACTCGAGCTCAGCAGTGAGACGAATATGGGTTGATGACTTATTACTTCTGTCTGTTACAAATATGTACTGCTACATGTGCTACTGCAGAAGAATTCGTATTTATGGCTTACTATCGGAAAAGCCATAATGTTTTCTACTGTATAACTGCGACGAAGATTAGCAGAAAGTATACAACACTTAACTACTACTTCTCTCTGTTGCTGCTACATTCGCATTTATGGCTTACTATCGGATAAGCCAGGATGGCTTTTTACGACAAACTGTTGAAATTTGCGTTTGAAATGTATATAATTGCTGTATACAGTCTGTACTCATAGATCTATTAAGCTGTGCAACTTGACGGCCGCGTGGCGCAGTGGGTAGTGACCCTGCTTTCTGCATCCACGGCCGTGGGTTCGATTCCCACAACTGGAAAATATTTGTGTGATGAGCATGGGTGTTTTCCAGTGTCTTTGTGAATTTATACATTATATAAGTATTTATATGTAGTATATAATTGTATATTAATATTATAATATCAACTAACATAGCACTCATAACACAAGCTACTCTGTATGCTTACTTTGGGGCTAGATAGTGATGTGTATTGTCTAAGTATATTTATATTTATTTCACTGATTTAAATGCGGTTTTTATCATTAGACAAGAGTGATTCCAGAAAAAAATATACATTCATAGGTATAGTTTGACATTGTATTCTGCGCCAACGAAGTCACAGTTACTCCGCTAGTTCTGTATAAACAATACAACTCAAATTCCGCCATACCTATTCCATTATGCTAGTGAAGCCACAGAAAAACTGATTAACGTAATGCGACCCCCGGGCGGGAATCACTACGGGCTCTATCGAGACCGCGAAATTTCATCTGCAGCGTTGCTTGTATCATTAGGAGCGAAGCTGGGGTATGGAGCACCAGTTACCGCTAGGGATTCGCCTACGTGGACATATCGATAAAATTTTACTTTCGAATATAATAAAAAAATTAAACATAACTTTATTATTATAAATGTATTTTTATTTTTCGTATTTTACTAATGAATGAGCAAATGAATATTAATTTTATGTATAATAAGCAAATAATATTTTAAATACACATGTGTACAATTGAATTAATTGGCTTTATTTTTTTCGATAGAAGGATTTTTTTTAAGTTATCAACCATAATCTACTAGTAATCATGATATTCAATGCTCGTTTATTTTCAAAATTAGCATTCGTTGCTCGAGTTATTATTTTCATTAGAATATGGTTTTTTTTATTTACAAAGACTTTTCTTTCTTTAGTAATTTTAAGAAATTAAATTATCTTATGAAATTTTATTTAAATTGTTTATTTTAATGTTTAATTCTATGCACGAGTTTTAGAATATACAATTTTAAAGTCTACGCTTACCACAAATAAAAATAATCTTAAGATAAACTAGCGGACGCCCGCGACTTCGTCCGCGTGGAATTCAGTTTTTCACAAATCCTGCAGAAACTATGGATTTTTCCGTATTGTATGAAAAGTAGCCTATGTGTCAATCCAAAGTAAAATTTATTTTTATTCCAAGTTTCAGCCAAATCGCTTCAGTAGCCGCAGCACAAAGGAGAACAAACATACACACTTACACACAAACTGTCGCCTTTATAATATTAGCTCGTATGATATACGAGCTTTTTACAAAACAAAACAGGTAAAATAACAACCACAAGGTCTTGAATTCACCCCTAACAGACAGTACTCCTAAAAGTCAACATTATCAACTCGCATACGTAGTGGAGACAAAAGAAAAACTGATTATCGTAATGTGACCGCAGGGCGGGCGCGCCGTCACTATGGGCTTTATCGACACCGCGAAATTCCATCTACAAACGTTACTTGTGCTCGTAACACTGGAGTCAACGCTGGGCATATGAAGTGCTAGTTAGCTTAGTGTTGTGACACAAAAACATCGACAACATTTTAAACAAATTATATTTATTTTATCATTTATGAAAAGAAATATTTTCATTGCTAAATAGTGGTATAATGAAAATTTTTGATTAACATAGGAAGTTATTTTATTTATACAAATATACGACAATGTATATCTGATAATGATATACATTGTCATTATATAATGTATATCTGATATTTCAAATTCTACACAGCGTACTATTTTATTATAATCTGATAGTTAATTTGTATACAATGTCATCTGGTTTATAACATGAGTTTTTCTATAATTTATTATATTCTCAGTAGTTTTCATTTTGTAATGAAATCACTACTTCAAGCTAAAATAGTACATGTTGCTCCAAACTAAAATCGATCCTCGTGTCAAACCTTTCAAAAATTCACTAAATCCGGAATTATTATTCAGTTATGTTCATAAAACTACTTTATTGAAAAAGATACTCTATTAATTTTTAATTAGAAAAATTTAAATTTTATTGTGAGAGATGAAATCTGATATTTTACTATTTGAACTAAAACTTTACCGTATAACAACAAAGTTTCTTACCTTGAAAGGGGAGACTCGCGCATCCCTAGCGGCGATATTAGAGCGCATTGTCGGGAACTCCGTTCTCATATTTCTTACATCATTAAGCCAACGCACACTCTCAGAAGTCAAAGCATAGGATATCTTATGAAAACTCCGTCTGAATAAATTGTTGTGAGTTCCGTAGCGAGCTATAACACGGTGACGGTAATGAGTGCGGCGCGGTTTATTCAATGAACTTTAATGACGTTTAGTGTAGTGTTTCACGTCATTACTTTTATAAAACGTGTGTTATTCGTGAAATATTAAAAAGAAAAAACGCTTGTTTTACTTTTTTTTTATGATGGAAAGCAGTAATGCGATCAGTGAAGATGCCTATTCATTCTTGTTTTCAAGTTGTAAGGCGTATTGTAAGAGTCAAGAAATAGAAACGCTGGAAGGGTGTTACAAATATGTGATGCAAATCGTTTAGTCTACGAGTTTTCTGGATCATAACGTCAGGATGCCATCGTCTTATTGTGTGTGTGTGTGTGTGGTGTATTTACTAGTAATTTTATTACGCTCTGCCTTTGTGTCCCTTCATATTTTGAAGCATTAGAAGGTAGCAATAGTTCGGAAGTAGGTCTAAAATCTGAAAGTGGTATTATTTGGTAAAAAAAAATATCAACTGACTTTTGTTAATTTAAGTAATATAGATTTTAATTTTTGAAAGCGCAGTGTTGTTCGACCCCCCACTAGGTGGACCGCAGACATCAAGTGAGTTTGAGACCGAGAGAGAGACTCGAGAACGTTTTGTTTGGAAGTCCATGCAAGAGTCCTATGTCCAGCAGTGGACGTCCATCGGCTGTTTATGATGATGATGTTGAGATTTTAATTAATTGACATTTAAAAATTGGTTCTTTGTAGCTTGAAACTTACCCATATTAGAAACTATTAGTCCTTCAAGCATCGTGTAGGTTTTTCGAGTCCGAAGGGTATGATTACCAATTGTATGCCTCAGGTTAGTGGATGCATGAGATTTTTAGGACGTACTGTTATTTCAAGATAACATGTCTTGCAAATGTTTCTATAAAATCTGTTTGTTTCCATTAACCACAGAAATAATAACAATTCAGTCTCTATATACTGACAGGGCAAGATAAATTGTAACATAAGCCCTCATTCGCACGAGAGTTTTTTTTAATAGACGTTAATACGCGTTCAAATATAGTATGAAGTTAAATTAAGGTATATTTCTAACGCTCAAAATTGAAAAAAAGCGTCGTGTTTTAAAAACGCTGTCGTGTGAACATAATCTTGAGAATGCATTTGTTGTATTTTACTTCCGTTAAAAAAACTCTTGTGCGAATTAGGGCTATTAATAAAGTGTAGATTTACTTTTAGACCTTTATCACGTGTAAAACAGTTCATAGCACCTTCGCGTAATGTTAGCGAGGAAATAAGAATTTAAATCACCCTACGCTCTCCCTAACTCTATACCTGCGCTGTCTGCGCCGTGAGTGTCTATTGTAGGCTCAGATGTGTCCCGAAACAATATTTCTAAATAAAATACAACCTCTAGGAACTTTTGTATTTGGCCCAAGTTTCGAACAGAAGGTCGGTTTGTTTACTACACAACAAGATTGACTAGAGGTTCCGTACTGAAAACTGAACTTATTATTTGTACACACGCTGTATATGATCCTATAACGGAAGAAACAAACTCCTAATATAAAAAAATCACTACTTAGATGTAATTGTTGATGTTTTTTTTTTTTGATTTAAATTTTTTTTTAAAATATAATTATTTTTTTCCAAAATTTTGATTATTTTTTCAAATAGTTACCGAACCAATAAAAAAGAAAGTTTTCAAGGAATTTCTTTTATGTTTTTTTTTACCTTACTACCCCGTCATTTACCTATTGACTGTTTATTAATGTTTAACTTTGCATATAAGTCCTATAATTTTTTTAGCTTTGTCGTTTTTGTTTTATTATAGGTAGATTTAGTAATCGAAATAGCTGAAGCAAAATGTCATGAAGCAAAATAAATTGCGTGTTTTTCTTTTTTGTATGATTTTTATCGTTTTCTTTGACTTTTTTATGTTCACTATAATAGTCAACTGCCAGTTTCATGATCAATGATGATCTATTGCCAAAGCTGTAGGAGATGTAGGAAGTTTGTGTTTTGATGTCAACTTAACTCTTAAAAGCAACAACGGTGTTTTTACACCCATGTGACTTACGTTTGTGTCTTTAACTTTTTGTACCACAGCGCCTTGAGATTTTGTATATTCGTAAATTGACAGTGGCTCTAGAAAAACTTAAGAGCACTACCCAATATTTAAGTTTAAATATGTATAATTACATAATTCATTCCAATAATTAAAATTGGGTGTTTTTCCACCCATTGTAATCATCGTTTAAGGGTTAATTGAAACCGCTTTCACCTGTGCCGCAGGACAGAGCCCAATGTGGAAAAAACTCCACCTATCGCCGCGGTGGTATCGCCCGCATTATATTTAAGTGGGTAGTTTGCGCGAAAAACAGCGCATTGTTGTCGGAATTGAAAATACACTCGCCTCCCCACTCGCAGATATATCGCCCGCATTATATACAAAGAAAATAAAATTTCCGCTCCTGAGAGCTTTCGGGCTGTTTCGTTGACCGAGTTCAACAGTTTTTGCCGACTATTAAAACTAGAAGTATTCTGAATTTGAAGTTTAGTAGAATACTTTGTAACTGAGTTCGTCCTAGAAAGACACCAATCAGCATTGAAAGAAAGAAAGAAAGAAAAGATCTTTATTTTTAAGTAATGCCACATATCACATTAAATCTAAATTATAACATATTATGGCTTAACTGTCCACTCAAACAGTGGAGCACTAAAGAATGCCCTGTAATATGTGGCATAACCTAGAAAAAGTCCCCAACTAAGCATTTTGCCGCATACTTTCAATAAAAAAGTATGCAGCACTGATTTTCAGTTAGGACCCAGTTCAGGTGCCGCCACGCACACAGTTCAATACTTTACGTAAACTATTTACATTACATTGCTGTATCTTAATTTCTCAAGTTCAAGTTGATAGGCGATGAGCGGGGTATTGTACGACATTTATCGTTTATATATTGTTATAATTAAGCCTAATTGATATAAATGAATTTTGAATTAGAATTAGAATTTATAGTGGACTAGCTGATGTCCCATGGTTTCCGGGGACTTAAGGTAATAAAATATAGCTTATATCAATCAGTGAAAATGTAGCTTTCTAAAAATGTAAGAAATATTAAAATCAGTTGAGTAGTTTATGAGTTAAATCTTCACAAACAAATAAAAATCAAATACAAAAAGAAAATACAGATTAAATTTTAAAAAGTATATTAGTCACTAAAAACAACTGTTCTTTGATTCAATAATAAAAAACGCTGTAAAAGAACGAAATACGAACCGCAGACTATGTTAATATGTGTTATAAATTCTAAATAGAACTTAGCTGAACATCGAACCCAGGATCTAGTAGTTGTGAAACAATGCTGACTGAAAATAAGCTTATTCGTACAATAGATTCTCTATTATCTTAATTGAATGAAATCGGAAGAAAATCGCCTGCACAGTAGGTATAGGAGTAGTAAGTGGGGTTTCACTCAGTATGCCAATTAGCATCGGAATACGTGATTGCTGCATCGACTTTTATTCCCTCTAGGGAGTTAACCCCGCCACTGTTGCAGAAAATCAACCCCCACGAGTATATTATAGAGGTCGGAAGTACCTAACGGTTTTAACAGACTTCATTTAGTGTTCTGTTACTCTTTCATCGCTTATCTGTAATTGTGACTAGCTGACGCCGCGCGATTTCACCCGCGTGGTTCCTATTTCCGTAGGAATGCGGGGATAATATATAACTTATAGCCTTCCTCGATAAATGGGATATCTAACACTGAAAGAATTTTTCATATCGGACCAGTAGTTCCTGAGATTAGCGCGTTCAATCATTCAAACAAACAAACGAACTCTTCAGCTTTATAATATTAGTATAGATGTTATTATTACTGCATCGGACTAGTGATTACCCCATGTGGTTAAGGTGTGTTATCGATACCTGAGTTGAGCTACTACTGTGTTTTTCTGTCTTCTAAGAAATTGTCAGTAAAAATTCTAAAACCAACATCCGTGATAGCCACATAGCAACTGGAACAATGAGTGTTGATATGCCATGAATTACTTATACTTAACCCTATGAGTAAACACCCGGGTCCCATATATGTATAGAGTTTTTCTTTAGGCATTAACACGGCAATTCCATGGAATATTCGTCTCAAAAGTACATTAATTAACAGCTAAAAGTATACTATAAATATAAATATTCAAATACAATATATAGACGAGTAATATATAAATATAGGTACCTATATACTGAGTAAAATTGTGAAAAGCCTAACTCAATCCGCGTTAGGGAAAAGAGAAAAATTTCCCGATGTCGGCACATTGAGTGGCGTCCCACTCGCTCTGTCAATTAGTTGCCTAACACATGACTGCTGCATCAGCATTTATTACTCGTATCGTATGTTTTGTATTTGGTATACAGGATGCTCGGGAGATTTTCCCATAACTGCAAGGTGTTGACAAGTCCACTTATAGTAGCCGAACTGTATAACTAATTTTTTTAACTAAAAAAAATACTTTCATACGAAGTTATTCAAATAATTCCGACTATGCATGCATTTTAAAATACGTAATCGTAGTGGGAAGACTGTCGATATCGACGAGATATTGCAACTAGCGCTCCACGGTTCACTAGTAAGCTACTTCATAATATTTATCAATGAATATGTTTTGCTAGGTCATAATATTAGGATCACAATTTATGATCTATTGACAAAGAAATATTGTTTACTCCAAACCTACATTTACATTTTAGATCACATGTTCCTTAGACATTTTTTTTTTAATTTTTCTTGAAGAATATAACCCTAGAGTTATGGGAAATATTCCCGAGCATCCTGTATAAATACTAGTAGAAAACTTCGGTTTCGGTTCGTCACTTTGGGACCCCAACGTTCATCGGCTCTTTGAGCTATGTGGCCTGCCCCTTGCCACTTCAGCTTCGCGACTCGCTAAACTATGTCAGTGACTTTGGTTCGTTTGCAGATCTCCTCATTTCTGATTCGATCACGCAGAGAAACTCCAGGCATAGCTCGCTCACGGGAACGAGAACTACGCATGTAAAACCGCGGGGTATCTGTTAGTTTGCATATAAACCTAGACATTACTATGCTAGAGAGTTATTCAAATACTCGTACGCTAGTTAACTTTAGAATTGCCTTCACAACGTAGACATAACTACGAGTACGTATATGTCTGCATTTTCCGTCTGCACTTTTCGTTGTCTGCCAATTAGTGAACTACCCTCAGCCCTCGACGGCGACGCGGCCGACTCTGGAGTACAGTTTTGTAACCATTCTCGGTCTGTTGAAAGTCTTTTTCAAAAGCAAACAACGAGTAACCGCACAAAAATATCTAATTATTTTTTGCCGCGAAAGTTATTCTGTGCGAACTTTTCACACACACATGTAAAGTGTGACGGGTTGTTGTACCATTGCACGCTTGTTTACAAATGTCGGTACGAGTATTGACTTGCTTAAAGGAGACGGTCCAAAATTGTATGGAGCCCAGGATCAGTCATTGTAAGTAAGTAGTCTCTGGCGGAAATAAAAGAATATTTTTTTTAACCATTTTTGATTAAACAAGTCTACAAATTTACTTTAATTTTGAGAGTCCGTGATAGCCCAGTGGATATGACCTCTACCTCCGTTTCCGGAAGACGTGGGTTCGAATCCGGTTCGGGTCATGCAACTCCAACTTTTCAGTTGTGTGCATTTTAAGAAATTAAATATCACGTGTCTCAAACGGTGAAGGAAAACATTGTGAGGAAACCTCGAGACCAGAGAATTGGGCCAGCGTGGTGGACAATTGGCCTAACTCCTCTCATTCTGAGAGAAGACTCGAATATGGGTTTATAACTTTAATTCTTTCGAAATAATATTAATTCTCTCCCAAAAAATGCAACACTAATGGTAATAATGGTGGATTGATGACGTTTTCAATGCAGTTGTTGATTTGACATTTGCTGTCAATTGTCATAGTTGCTTTAAGGGCGCCATCTTGTTATAACTCAAAAACTTGGGTTTTAATTTTTTTTTTTTTTTTTTATTTAGTTAGATTTATTCACTTACTTAGATTTTAATAAAATCCTTGTAATTTAAACGATACGGGATACAAGAATGGACCATCTCCTTTAGCGTATAACTTTAGCTCTATTGTTTATAGTTTTCATCTATTTCTATCCGTGTTTATTGTTTATAATTTAAGCCGTTTCATACTTAGCTTAGCACCGCCTTCATACTAATCAGCAGGTAGACTATACCTTTTTGGCGGTATGGCTTTGTCGGCATGTCTTTGACGGCAGGATGGTAACTTGCCATGGCCAAAGCCTCCCACCAGCCAGACCTGGACCGATTAAGAAAACCTCAATCGGCCCAGCCGGAGATCGAACTCAGGACCTCCGCTTTGTAAAACCGCGCATAACACTGTGCCACGGAGACCATCAAATTATATTACTGAAAATCAAAATGATGAAGAAATTATTATTATAGTGAAAAACTTCATATTACATAAGATGTTCGATAACACAGACCGCCTCTTAAAGAGAAAGAGGTCAGTGAAGGAGTTCTTATGAATAAGTTAAAGGAAGTTTTCTTAGGGATTCTTTCGCTGACTGACTGTTGTATAAGTTTGTTTTATCTTTTTTTTTTCAATTTGGTAGATTGGTTTTCAGTTTGCTCGAACAATTGTGCATGTATTTAGTTATACAATTTCTTTAGTAATCATTGGTGGTACTAGTTGCTGCAGCAGTTGGCCTATAAAATGCCTTGTCCAACGTAGGTTTGTATTGAATCCTTAGGGTACGCAGTGCATTTTTGCATCTATAAAGTGCATGCCACTGCCTGTTATACATTTTCTACTAAAGATCCAGTACTTTATTTGCTAACTACTGACTAAACCTGCATCAAATTGTAAAAAAAAAAATTAATCTATGTGACTTATCCTATTTGTTCTACATTTCACAGATATTCTTTGATTTCGCGTATCAATGGCCCGCCCTCGTACAAATGCTGTATTGTGTAACGTCGGACCTAGCATTCTAAATGTAGCAATTCCATGGAATAAATGGCGGCTATTTTGAATAGAATATAGACGGTTCACGTGTATTTTTTTTTTCAGTCAATGTATGAAATCGCTTTCAATATATTCTGAAGCGGCGATTCCCGAACAATAAAATCTGTACCATGATGGATTTATTGTGCTTCGTTTATAGTATAAAAATACTAAATGGTCTATCTTTTAATGACTGACTCAATGTTATTTGTTTATATATGTACGACTTAACAATTAGGACACTTTGGTGTTTTTTTTAAATTATATTAATAAGAAAAGAATAATAAATAAATTAGAATTATTAATGATAGAAATTATTTCTGCCAACGAGCAGAAAATTTGTTATTTGTTAGACTAGTATTAATACCAGCGGTGTTTTCAGTAAAAAAATTATATTTACGCTCATTTATTCTTTCAATATAAGACTTCTTTTCAATCCTCGCCTTGCTCGATGTGTAACAAATAAATAGAGTTAGCCCTCATTCGCACGAGATATTTTTAACGGACTTTAAAAAACGTTCTATTATAGTATGAAATTAAAAGAAGGTCTATTTTCCACTACTCGCTTGATGTCGTCAGTCCTGGTGGGGGGTCGACAAACACTGCGCTTTCTAGTGCGGGGTCGCCATTCCAACACTTTGGGACACCAACGTCAAAAATCAACGTTCATTTATTTTTAGCTTAGTTGAGAAACACTTATGAAACGTCAAGTTTGTAAAAACCACCGGTTCGGCAGGCAGGAATAAAAACAGGTTATTGTCTTTTGCACACCAAGGTTAAATCAATTTATTACAAAAAGTCCGTAAAGTGCCGAACTGCACGTATTACCGCGTCGAAATACTGCGTACAAAACCCGCCCGTGTCGTACTAACGAGAGTCATTAAAGGCGACTGGTCGCTCGCTTTCGAGTCGATAAGGTGGCTTTTTCGTAAAATACCCTCATATTGGTGATTAATCTACCTACCCAAATAAAGGAACTGTTAAAAAGAAATAATTGAGATATTTACGATTTTACGACGATTTGTTATTTTTTCTCGTTGCTTTTGTATTACCACAGATTAAACGGTTAAGGTAAAACATCGTGAAAAAACCTGCATGCCAAAGAATTTTCTTAATTCTTTGCGTGTGTGAAGTCTGCCAATCCGCATTGGGTCAGCGTGGTGGACAATAGGTCTAACCCTCTCACTCTGAGAGGAGACTCGAGCTCTGCAGTGAGCCGAATATCTATACTAATATTATAAAGCTAAAGAGTTTATTTGTTTGTTTGATTGAACGCGCTAACCTCAGGAAATACAGGTCCGATTTAAAAAATTCTTTCAGTGTTAGGTAGCCCATTTATCGAAGAAAGGCTATAGGCTATATATTATCCCCGTCTTTCTACGGGAACGGGAACCACGCGAGTGAAACCTCGCGGCGTCAGCTAGTAGGTTGATAATGATGATGATGAAACAATGTTAGCAAAGCGTGCGTGGAAGGCATCACATTAATAGGTCAGTAATAAATCACACGGCGAGTTACCGTCGCGTTGAGCGAGTAATTAATTGAGCAAATGGACGCCGCTCATCTCTGCGAGTGGGTCAAGCGATTTGAGCAATAAAAACGGACCGCGGGCCTTGTAAATGATTATTTGATGGTGTGTTCAAAAAAGTTTTCTATTAGCATTTTAAAGGCAAGACAAAATTCTAAATACAAATGTTACTGTATTTGTTTGATGCACTTGTACGGCTAAATTACTAAACCGATCTAATGAATACTTTCACCAATGTAAAGCTACATTATCAGCGAGTAGCATAGGTTATATTTTATTTACTTATTCCCACGGAAATACTTTGTTACGTGGATGAAACCGCGGGGCGTCCACTAGTGGTATATACGCGTACGTACATTTTGTATCCGGAAAAGGTTAATGCTACTTACAATGTATTCAATTTACACTGCCCTGGTAATAAATTAAATAGAGTGAGGATCTGTGACGGCCACACCTTCGTCCATTTATAAATGAACCTGCCTTCCGAACTGGTAGTAGAGTTTTTACAAATAGTAAAACTTGACCTTTGCAAAGTGCTTGTAAACTGAGCCCCATTGAAATTAATTAATTTTGAATGTTTTGAATTTTGAAAGCTATCTAATATATAAAGCATCTGTCAACCCATACTTCTACCAAAGCAGTTAATAAGCAGGTACTGTAATTTGAATCTAGGGAGCTTTTGGGGAGGCCCATTTTTTTTTTTAATTATACTATTCTACTAATATTAAAAAGTATTGATAATACTTTTCATATTAAACCCACAAAAATGTATCCGTATCAAATTTTTAAAATATTACTCCTGTTCAATATTACTTTGTGTATTGTAATCGACGCCAGCTGCCGAGTAAAAATGCATTCATCATATCGAAATACAAAACAAGCGATGAAAATATCCAATATCAGTTATGCCAGGTAGCTTAAACATCTGCCGTGAAATACAGCCGTGTTATTTTACAAAATATTTGTTTTATTATAAAATAGCAATAGCTAGTAGTGGCTTTAACTACGTATAAAGCGTTTTATCTGGCTATACAAAGCGCTTAATACCCTCAGTTTTTTTCTTTGATGAAAATCAGGCACCATGTTCTTTTCTGTATTAGTGAAAAGCGACAACGTAATCAATAAAATTTACAAATATTTGAAGCGTTAAAGTAGAAACAAATAAATTAACTTACTTTCGTATAAAGTTAACATATTATTAGTATGGATAAATAGGAGGTGCCAGCGATATCGTCTTACCCAGTCCTTTGCTATACGACCAATCTTAATGTTAGTCTATTAAATGTGTTGCTCTTTGTTGAAATTTTATCATTCAAAATAGGGGACGCCCGCGACTTCGTCCGCGTGAATCTCACTTTTCATAAATCCCGCGTGAACCATGAATTTTTCCGAGATGAAAAGTAGCCAATGTGCTAATCGATGGTATTTTCTATCTTCGTTTTTAATTTCAGCCAAATCGGTTAAGTAGTGTTGGTATGTAGGTACACTTTGAAACTAAAATATATCAATATTACTTGAAAAAACTTCTTTTTCTTCTTTTAGTGCCTCTTTGACTAGCGAGGGTTAGCGGTAAGTCCACTCTCTAATGTTTTAAAGCCAAGTCTTTTTTGCAGCGACCAGCGCTTCTTTTACTTTATTGCGTATTTAGAAGCGAAATTAGAGTATTTTGTTAACCTTAAATTTATTTAAATTTTATAACTGTTAAAAACAATGTATAGTATATAAAACATCCTCTGTGTTGCACTTACTGCGCCACATTGTGCTACTTAACATAATATTACAGTGTTAAGTAATAGGAATTCTAATACTACCCGCAATAGTGCGATTTGGATAATTCCAGCGCTTATCAAGCGCTGCACAGTTGAACGGGCTCAGCGGAAGTGCGCTCTAAATTAGCGCTTGAAGCCTTCGTTACATAATTGGGTACTCGTGTTAACGTGGTGAAATAATGGCGAGATAATAACTTAAGTTGCACAAACCTGCTTTTCAGGTCAGACGGGTTTCCAGTGAAAACGTTCTGGTGTTTTAAAATAATATAAAATTACCTTTATTTAAATTATTATGATATTTTCTTAGAAAATGTCTTAACACCTAACGATCTTTCGGCTATTCAGCAAGGCGTTACTAAACACTAAATTCCCAAGAAACTCGATCTTTTTACAGTATGGGATTTGAAGCTTAGACTCACTACGTTACTCCAATGCAGTTTTTTTAGGATCTCTAAAAATAGTTACAAGTTTCTCGATTACAGGTGGTATTAACATTCATTATTTAGGTTATTGTAGAGGAGAGGTATAAGTGTTGATATAAATAAAAGGGTATTTGATGACTTGAGCTCAGTTGTTCGTTAGGCAGCGTTGACACCGTCACGCTGCCAGTCGCGTTAGTGATTTTGAGCAATAATGTTTTGTGTTGTTATTATTTTTTATTATAAGAACATGTCGGGCAAGGAAGGTCAGTGTTAATGCATTCTGAAAGGATCATTTTAACCTACTCCCAAGGTCACCAGTCCTAGGACTAGCTCGAGGTGTTTCCTCTGCCACAAAATAATGGAACAATCACTGTCGCTGACGTCACGTCACGTCACAAAATATGAATGATAAATAATGACTAGGACCCACTGCTGAACATGCTTTCCAAGCCACGGAATAACACCATTGACTTCGCTATCTCTCAAAATTTATAACGTTATAACCTTATGATCCGAATCCGCTGGGTTAGTTAAAGTCGGTTTATTAATCGTGCTACCCCATATAATATTATGATGTAGCACTGTGGCTACGGCGTAGCACCACGTCTACGGCGTAACCCAACGGCGCTAGAATGGTAAACGAGCCGTCGTAAATAACTGCCCGCCGTAAATGTATAATTGACGACACTAACCGTTTTACAGCCCCACCAACATGCCCATCGTCACGTTTGTGATTTTACGTAATGGGTTAAACGGGGGCCCGTAGACCGTAGCATATTATTAACATTATGCATACTTTATAGGTACATGTAATTAGAAATAATAAATTCAAAAGCTTTCAAAAGGTTTTGATCGCTGCTCGCTAGACTCTTGGGCTTAGGCTAAGTAATATCTTAGTGACTTTTCGTATTTAGACTATTTTAAAATTCATTGTTTACAATGTAGCCTACAATCTCACGTGATGGTAAATTGGTGATGCAATCTAACATGAAAGCGGGCTAATTTGTAAGGAGTAGGATGAAGTATTTTTTCATTGTACCGGAACGCTAAATCGCTTGGCGGTACGTCATTGCCAATAGGGTGGTACCACCCTGGCCCACCAGCCAAACCTGGACCAATCAAAGAAATCTTAATCGCAGCCGGGAATCAAACCCAGGACTTCCGTCTTGTAAATCCACCGCGCATACCACTGCGGAGGCCCTCAAAGTTTTTTTTTATTTTAGTGTTAATTAAACTACAATTCGAGATTTTTTATTTTTTTATTCTTTACAAGTTAAATAACGCCTGTGTCTATTCAATATGATATGTGTTAATGAGAAAATTACCTGTCTGTCTGTGCAAAAACAATTTTCTCCATTGAAATGAATACTCGTAATTGACTGTGCAAACAGTTTTATGACCCGACCGACAGTCCTATTGTCGTGTTTGTGATTTTATGTAATGGGGCAATTAGCGGCGAGAGGCGTATTTGCTTACATAATACACACATTATTATGATTTCATTAAACACACAGACAAATATTTTAATATATCATTAGCCTTATTTATTTATTACTAGCCACCGCCTGCGACTTTCTTTGCATAATTTAATTATTTTTCACTAGAAAATGTTTGAACGTTTATTGGCCGTTGGCCTATTGTCGTAACCATTCCTAATACAGTCTTTCCCGACTAGTTGGAGGGGAATGGGAATGTTGGTCATATTTATAAAGATACTAGCGGACGCCCGCGACTTCGTCCGCGTGAAACTCGATGTAAATAAATGTTGTCCTATTCTCATAGATAAAAATTTCATCAAAATCTGGCAAGCCGTTTCGGAGGAGTATGGCAACGAAAACTGTGACACGAGAATTTAATATATTAGATGGCAAATATTGTTTTTGAAAAAGAAAAAAAAAATGTTAGTCGTGTTTGGTAAAGTATAAAAGTAAAAATGTGTGAGGTAAAGTTAGGGGTGTTGTAGGGGTAATATCTAAATCTACTAAACCGATTCTTAAAATTATTTTACCAATAGAAAGACACATTATTTGTAAGTTTCATAGGTCATACTTTAACGGGAATGGGAACTACGCAGTTAAACTGCGGGGTGTCAACTAGTCCAATAAATATCATCATCATCATCTCCTTACCCTTATCCCACTTAAGTAGGGTCGGAAAAATATGTCAATCTTTTCCATTGGTCTCTATTACTCGTCAACTAACCATCTCTTCTTTGGCCTTCCTCTCCTCTTGTGTCCTTCCACTTGCACATTCAACATGTTTTTAGTAATATGACTTTTCGCCCTACGCATTACATGTCCATACCAAGCACCTTCTACTCCTCAATGTTTCTGTCACTGGCGCCACCTTCAGACTTCCTCTTATATACTCGTTCCTTATTTTATCTATTCTTATAATGGTGTCCGCTGGATGGTCTTCGTCCAAAGCGCAATTGATTTACCTTTATTCATTAAAATCTGATCGAATCAACATTAAACTGAGAGCCGGGTTCAAAGGCATGTTCAAAAAGCAGCTCTCATTGACGATTATTCCGTTTGAACGCATAAAGTTCATTTGTCCGGCGCGCGGGAGGCCTAATTCCAATCTGCTCACGTTTTCCGTCGACCATTAGCTGCAGCGAGCACTGTTAGTTGCTACTACTGGGACTTAGTATAGTGTACTCGACTCGTTGTTTAATTAAATTTGTGTATATCGCATGAGAGGGATTATCTCCTCTCATTTTGAGAGGAGACTCGTGCTCAACTGTGAGCCGAATATGGTGCACAACAGTGAGCCGAATATATATTGTTAATCATGATGATGATGATGATGATGATGATGATGATGATGATGATGATGATGATGATGATATCGCATGATGAACCATAGCATATCACCATAGCATAGCAATCACATCTGCGTGAAATGAACTTCACATATTATGGGAAAGGTGTTTTTTTTTTAACTTCATCGTGTGATACATCAAATAAGAGATTTTTAAAAATATTTTTGTTGAAATTTTTAATTAAATAGCTTTCAAGTTATTTAAACAAACTGGCGAAAGATTCGCTTTCTAAAAATAAAATCTAAAATTTAAAAAAAAAAAAAGATTAGGTTTTTACTTGAAGATTTCCGAAAAATTTTATACTCTGATTTTTTTTTAAAAAAAAATCGTTTTATATCTTGTTCCCCAAAAATGACCGTCATTCATTTTTGGGGAACAAGATATAAAACGATTTTTTTTTAACTGCATCATGTGACATATCATATAAAAGAGCTTGCTAAGACGAAATATGTATTTTTTGTAATCTTGAAATAGTTAATGAATTACATTTACCCATAACTTTTTTTTATATTTTATTCTTTACAAGTTAGCACTACCACCTTGACTACAATCTCACATGTTAGTAAGTGATGATGCAATCTAAGACGGAAGCGGGCTAACTTGTTAGAAGGAGGATAAAAATCCACACCCATTAGTTTTTCAATTAAAGTTTTAAACTAATGTTACGAGGGTTCCAAACGGTCTTTAGTCCGAGATGAGCCCACAACAAACTAATAGTCTCAATAGCTCAACGGTAAGAGCGGTCGGACTCATCGCCGAGGGGTGATGGTTCGATCCTCGCCCCGTTGGTCTATTATCGTACCCACTCCTTGCACAGTCTTTCCCGACTAGTTGGAGGGCAATGGGAATATTGGTCATATTATAAAAGATATGGCAATAATTAAAAAAAAAAACTCAGCCAGGCTTTCTTTATTTAATTGCCAATCACTATTCAGTATTCACCGAGCGCTGAATCAAATAGCATCTGCAGCTATTATACCGTCTGGACGCGTACAAGCTCATTTTATCCGGAACGTGCGCGACGACTAATTTCAATCTGGTTACGTGCCCATCGCTTGTTAGTGGACTCCATGCACAATGGTGGCTAGAGGTAGGAATACGTAGTGCTCAAACTTATGGATTTTCTAATACCTACTAGACACAAATAACCTCCTTTTATCCCAGAAATTCAAAATTCATTTAATTTACGTAGTGTTATGAATTTCATGAAGAATGTTTACTGACTAAAATGGAGAAAGGTTAAATGGTTTGGATACGTAGAGACGATGAATAGAATTCTCAAGGTCAGTCAAAGAGTACCCTAGACTGATGAACTTGTAAGAAAAATGAAAGAAGCAGCGGAGATTTTGGATGGAAGCAACTTTTGACAGCCTCCGTGGCGCACTGGTATACCCGACATCCCGACTTAGCCGATTGAGGTTTTCTCAATTGGTCCAGGTCTGGCTTTGGCTGTGGCTAGTTACCCTACCGACAAAGATGTACTGCCAAGCGATTTAGCGTTCCGGTACGATGTCATGTAGAAATTGAAAAGGGTAGGGATTATCATCCTCTTCCTAATAAGTTAACCCGTTTCCATCTTTAACTGCGTCATTACTTACCATCAGGTGAGATTGTTGTCAAGTGTTAACTTGTTAAGAATAAAAGACCTACTAGAAACAAATAACCTCATTTTATCTCAGATAATTCAAAATTAATTTAATTCAAGTAATCATGAATTGTATGAAGAATATTTACTGACTAAAATCGAGATAGGTATGCTTGGATAGTTTGGATACTATGAGAGGATGAATTAAATGGAACTTACAAAAGTCATGGCGAACGTTCTTTGACTAAATCCAAAACATTCTCAAGGCCAGTTAAAGAGTACCCTAAACCGACAAACTTGTAACAAGGAATAAAAATGGAAAAATTAAACTAATATTATAAGGGCGACGACCTCCACTAAATCATACTAATATTATAAAAGCGAAAGTTTGTGTGTGCGTAAGTGTGAAAGTGTGTATATATGTTTGTTCCTCTTTTACGCTGCGGCTACTTGGAATGAAAATAGATTTTACTCTGGATTAACACATAGGCTACTTTTCATCCCGGAAAAAATCATGGTTCCCGCGCTATTTGTTAAGAACTGAGTTTTACGCGAACGAAGTCGCGGGCCTCCGCTAGTAATTAAGTAATTTTACGATTTTATACCTGCATCTCGACCTTTGTTACGTACGGATATATTCGTTATACCGTTCACTTTGTGCAGGTCGTGTGCGAGAGGACTAATTTCAATCCGCTTACGTGCCTATCGCATATGTTAGCGAACTCCATGAATAGTAATAGTGATTTATAGGATTACCTACAGTGTTCCCGCACGTGAAACATGTAAGTGCGAGCGTATCTGGTTTGTTGAATATTTCAATATCAGCGCTACAAAAACTCGTTTCGCGCTTTTTTTTGTATGTATTTAAAAAAAAACCAGATTGAAGAGCCGTGATAGCCCAGTGGTTATGACCTCTGCCTCCGATTCGGAGGGCGTAGATTTAAATTCAGTGCGGGGTATTTAAACCTCCAACTTTTCAGTTTTGTGCATTTTAAGAAATTAAATATCACAGTATCTCAAAGTGTGAAAGAAATAAGAAAAAAGAAAGAAAATAAGGTGGTAAAGTCTTATAAATAGTGAAACTTGTCTTTTCAAAAGTATACCTACCTTTAAACTAAGCATACTTTTTGATTTTTAACGTAAAGTTAAGTGTTTTTTTCTTGATAGATGCTCGTTAAATAAATGTAATAATGCATTTTATCAATAGATCTATCATTATCTATATATTATTTGACTTGTTAGTTATTTCTATTTTTCCGATAATAACAGTGCGTCTTTTTACACCTTTTTATTCATGTTACTTACTTACTTATCATCAACCCATATTCGGCTCACTGCTGAGCGAGTCTCTTCTCAGAATAAGAAGGGTTAGGCCAATAGTCCACCACGCTCGCCCAATGCGGATTGGCAGACTTCACACACGTAGATAATTAAAAAAAATCTCTTGTTGGTATGCAGGTTTCCTGGCGATGTTTTTCGTTCACCGATTGAGACACGTGACATTTAATTTCTTAAAATGCACACAACTGAAAATTTGGAGGTGCATGCCCCGGACCGGATTCAAACCCACACCCTCCGGAATCGTAGGCAGAGGTCATATTCACTGGGCTGTCACAGCTTTCTTTAACATGTGTATCTGTATAATAATGAATTATTGATGAATTTAATACCATTTAGCTTAAGAAGCTTTTTAATTATGACAATATAATATAACTTATTTAATAAAGCTTTATTACTATATGTACAGTGGAAAGAGCCAAAGGCAAAACGGACGCTAAATTAGCGCTTGAAGACTTAATGTCAACATGAGAAACTAATGGTTAGATAATAGCCCTAAGTTAACCGACCTACTTTCGTGGACGGGTGATCTCTATAGCTTGCTGACATACATACATACATTTGATATTTCAAGTATGTTTTTCTTGTATGAAATATAGGTAGGTGCTATTAAAACTTGAAATGAGTTGATTTAAATACTTATTTAGTTTTGGAACTCATAAAGAAATTATGGCCAAAAAGTATTTTAATGTCCCTTTATTAACAAATTTATATTTTTGAAGGTTCCGTTATACTCTTCGACGATTCGTAACCTTCACCTTCAGGGAGAGGGCTTGAGTGGTGGGAAGTGAAGGTTCTGTTACTCTCCGACGGTTCGTAACGGAACCTTCACTGCCCACCACACAACCCCTCTCCCAGCGCGCGCCGCCGCTTCACAGTTTGGATCGTGCCGCGTTGCAAGAACCAGCTCATGACTAAGGCCCCCGTGTGAGTTCGAAACCAGTTGAGCGTACTTCGACCTAATATCGCATGAGTTTTAGTCATGTTTCATAATCAGGTTTATATTTAGTTTTATTTTCCATAATGGTACCACATCAACGTCCGCTACGGCGCAGAATCTTTGTCATAGTTAAGTCATTGAGCTAGAAAAAACAGAGCGAAGATACGTGTTGTGTATGACGCGGACATGGACGCTTATAAGGACGTTCGATGTAATGGTTTTTTTTATTGCCCTTGACTATAATCTCACCTGATGGTAAGTGACGATGGAACTAAGATGGAAGCGGGCTAACTTTTTAGGAGGAGGATGAAAATCCACACCCCTTTTCGGCTTCTACACATCGTACCGGAACGCTTAGCGGTACGTCTTTGTCGGTAAGGTGGTAACTAGCCACAGCCGAAGCTTTCCACCAGCCGAAAATGTCTTTATGTCCGTGGCTATGATTCGGAACCACGTCTGGGTGACCCAAGAATCCTAAAATCATATATTCACTGATGATATTATTCTAAGACGTCCCTGTAACTCCAGAAATAATAATAACAGACACTGTTACTTCTAAAACATTGCTCTGCCGTACATACTCTTACCTACAATACAAAAAAAAAATACCTAATTGTTTACCATTTATCTTTAGTGATAATTATGCTCTCTCCAAACTGATTTATATTTTTTGAAAAATTTAATAAAATAAGTTCATAATTTCTCATTTATAGCGTAAAATGTAGCGCTACATCATTCTAGGGGTCAACTGATTTATGGCATTTAAAACGAAGGTTAAACCCTTTGACTTTCAGCCCTTTAATCACTTACACTCACAAAATCATTACGGAAACAGGTTCGAACCGTATAATTATAGACCGAGAGCGTGTGGTGCCCAGACCTTTGTGATTGTGATTTTATAAATAGTGAAAGTTTGTCAGCCCGTGCTCCTATAAATACGGTGGGCAACTATGTACTACAGTGGCTTATAGAATTAGTTGTGAAGCGTAATTTTTGATATATTTGTTGATAATGTGATAAAGAGTATTTACTTAAAAATTTATCTTTAACACGTTCGCTGCGGTACTGATTTTTCTATACTTTACTCTAGTGCGTTACGAGGTTTTTTGACCTCATACTAAAACTTTATGTGGTATGGTATGAGGTCCGTTGACCTCGTAACCATTGAAGAAGCTAGACTTACGAGGTCAATTGACCTCGTACCACAGCGAACGTGTTAACAGTGTTTTTCGAAGGATTAGTACGTGTTTAAGTGTATTCTAAAAATACGCTTTATACCAAAAACCTACTAGCTCCCAAAGCTACAACGGTTTAAACATAATCACCTTTCGTGGGAGCTTTGACGACCTCTCTGGCACAGTTGGTGGTAATATGGTTCTCAACAGTGAGGTCCTGGATTCGATTCCCAGCTCGCGTCAGGGTCTTATAATTTCTTAATTGACTCAGGTCTGGTCTGGTGGTAGTACCGGCGAAGACATACTGCCAAACGATTTAGCGTTCCGGTCTGAAACCGCGTAGAGACTGTCAGAGGTATTGGCTTGTCATTGATAAAAAAATAGTTACTAAAAAAACAGCTTTTACAAAACGACAAAGGTCTGGCTATAACAGGCTCGTTTACCATTATAATATACGCGAAGGGTTCCGGATTAATAAGGCAGCTATAAATTACGTACTATGCTACGGCCAAGCGAATAATTGATTGAGCAAATGGACTTAATGGACGCACAACGTCTCGCCCATCTCGTGGGTCCATGAAATAATGTTACAATATTAAAATGAGACAACTAGACAACAACCGTAAAAAAAATATTACTAACTTATACTTACCGTGCTTTTATCAAGCTAAAATAAGTTTCTAATTAAGTGGATTACAAATTTATTTATTAAGTAACATCGATCTCCTAATCACAATCAGCGACCAAAAAACGTCCCCACGCAATGAGTGCCAAACACAACTTTTTGGCACTCAATTCAAGTAGTCGCATTTGCGAATTCAACCTTAAACTCAATCCTTAAGGTTGAAGTTGCTCTGAATTTGGGTTTTTATTGAATATTGGACTATATTTAAAGGCCTTTAGGTATAATTTTCTTTACCAATAATTCTCTAAAACTTTCAAAGTTTTTAAAACTTTCTACTTGATTGTGCGTCCTTTTATTATAAGAGGTCAATGTTCAGCAAAAAGCAAACAAAATTTCTAATTAAGAAATTAATCAGATATGCTTAATTACAAATTCCGTAGTTATATTTAAACAGTCTCTGTTTCTTCTCTTTTCAGATGTTTTACACATGTATATAAACTTTTACTTGATAAACTTATGAAAAGGAAATCATATGAAATAACGCGAAATTAACTGGACCATCAATTACGTGGCGCGTCGAGTGAATAATTGATTAAGCAAATTGTTACAGAGAAATGCGTCGATTAAAGTAGCAAAGTTTTGTCGAGAAATTACAAACAAGCGAAGTTATTATTAACAATTATTTTGTACGTGAATCATTGAATGTTCAATAATTTTTAAATAAATAATAACTTCGACGTTCATTACTCAATAGATGGCAGATTAATAACTTTATTTACTACTTACAACGTAATCTTCGATTATGTCTGCGTAGAATTTGGGTTTTTATGGTTATTTATGTAAACAGAAAAAATAGACAGACATTCTTTTTGTTATTTGATTTATGTATCAACTAAACTTCACGCGGACAAAGTCGCAGGTGTCTGCTACCTGCGACTTTGTCCGCGTGAAATTTAGTTTTTCACAAATCCCTCGGAAATTCTTTTCGTACCGGAAACCGCATAAGTAATTGCGGCGTTAAAGAGTATCAAACATCCAAACAAACTTTCGCGTTTATAATATTGGTAGAAAGTAGGATTTGTATTGCACATACGAGTATTCAATATTTTACCTCCATATTACATTCAACATTGAGAGTGATTGTAAACAAATGTACGGTCAACGTGTCTTTTATATTGTAATTATTGTTACGAGTTCCTTGAGAGTATATAGTTCTTGCAACAGAGATAGTATAAATAAGAGGGTATTTAATGACTTGAGTTTAGTTCTTTGTTATACAGCGTGAACACCGTCACGCTGCTAGTCGCATTAGTGATTTTGTGTAATAATGATTTACGCTGTAGGTACCTACTCGTAATGAAATTGTGTTGTAGTTATTCATAATGTGTTATGTTATAATTATACATCATAAGTCGTTTAGTGTGCTAGACATAGGGATCCCTTTAAAATCCATTAACACTCACCTGGGGAAGTGAGTGTTTATGCATTCTAAAGAGATCCCTTAAACCTACAACGAAAGTCACAAGTCCTAGATCCTGCTCGAGGTGTTTCCTCTACCACAAAATGATAGTACAATCACTGGCATTGCTACCCTTCACGTCATAATATTAGGTTCTAGCATTTTTTGTATGAGGAAAATAATTGTTTTGTTTCCGTGTTCCGCATTTGCAAACATTGTTTGCAACAAAGTTCTGAGGTCCGAATGCGAGTCGGTTCCAGCTGAACAGGTCACGGGGCCCGCTATAAATTACAGAGCACGTTACCGCTAAACGAATAATTGATTGGGCAAATGGACGCTGCCCATCTCCTCGAGTGGGCCCGCTCGCTCGGAGCAATAAAACAGAGGCGAAAATCAAATAACTTAATGATACGAGTTAGAGTCGATTGATTGTTTCGCTGGCTTTTATGCTCGGTTTCTTTCTTATACATTTTGTGCTGTAGGTATTGTCGACAGGGAAGTCGCGAAGTTGAAGTGACAATGGTCAGGGCACATAGTTCGAAGTGCCGATGGACGTTGGGGTCCCGAGATGCTGGAATGGCGACCCCGCACCAGAAAGCTCAGTATTGGTTGACCCCCCACTAGATAGATGGAGGATATCAAGCGGGTTGCAGGGAGTTGCTGGATGTTGGCGCCTTGAGAGCGTGATGTTTAGAAGTAGAGGTCTATGTCCAGCAGTGGACGTCCATCGGCTGATGATTGAACGCGCTAATCTCAGGAACTACTGGTCTGATATGAAATTTTTTTTTAGTTAGTTAGCCCACTTATCAAGGAAGGCATAGGGCATAGGGCATATAAATAATTCCCGTATTCCTACGGGAACGAGAACCACGCGGGTGAAATCGTGCGGCGTCAGCTAGTTACAGATATAAAAAACTATGAGGATTATAAAATAATAAAAGTAAAATAAATAAAAATAAATTAGTGTCTGTAATTTTAAATGATAAAATTTCATCAATTCATTGACCAGTTAGCTTATATGAAAATTGATAAACTGGTTACGGTATTGAAAAGAAAGGATTATTTATTTACGAAAGCCATCAAAAAGTCGCTTTTCGATAAATATTTTTTCCGGTGCTATTGTTTTATATATTTCGAATGCCGTGGCAGCTGCGATTCAAAAACTCATTCATCACAAACGGCCTGCACTCGTGAAAGCCCATTCGAGAATACTTACGTCAGCTTCGCGTGACAGCTTAAAAACATGTTAATATTATATTATATAAAATGTTTTTTTTTTTCATAAAACTTCAACAAAAACTTTACTGAATTGCCGTATTTCTTTGTTCATACTACATACAAATAAATGGTTAAAAATAAATTTTAATAGAACAAAATAATACTTGTATCATTATCATCATTAGCAACCCATATTCGGCTCACTGTTGAGCACGAGTCTCCTCTCAGAATGAGAGGGGTCAGGCCAATAGATTACCACGCTGGCCCAATGCGGATTGACAGATTTCAAACACCTAGAGAATTAAGAAAATTCGCAGGTATGCAGGTTTCTTCGCGATGTTTTCCTTCACCGATTGAGACACGTGATATTTAATTTCTTAAAATGCACACAATTGAAAAGTTCGAGGTGCATGCCCCGGGCCGGATTCGAATCGACACCCTCCGGAATCGGAGGCAGAGGTTACTGGGCTATCACGACTCGACGACGAATTTATTTTACAGAGCTGAATATTATTCCATTGAAAATGTCCGTCATATAAATCCGCGCAAGTGTAACGTTTAGAGCACTTAAAGCCGGCGTCATACAATACGGCATTTGTACGGTGAGTGAACGAATGAAACGGACAAAGGGAAAACGGTTTTTTACTGCCCCCAAAAGCGAAACACGCGAACTGGTGGATTTGTGCGACACGTGTTGTATTAGTGAGCGCGTCTCGACTGCGATTTGTTGGCTTTCGGAGAAGAGCCGTTGACGAATGAGTGAATGGGTGAATGGGTGATCGGTTTTGTGGATTACCGTCGTTCACACGATATCTCCTAACGACAATGCTTGAGCAATACACTTTATTAACACTGGCTTCTTTGTTTTTACACTTAGATGCTTACTGCTGTATATGATATTCAATTTTGTTTATTAATAGCTTTATTAGCCCGACAACACATTTGTTAACGCGCTTATTATTTACTAATCGACTCTCTGCGATTTTGCCCGCGTAGTTCTGGTTCCCGTACCGTAATCTGTATACCAGAGATTTTTTTATAATTATCTGCGTGTATAAAGTCTGCCAATCCGCATTGGGCCAGCGTGGTGGACTATTGACATTTTGTGTCGGCAGTGAGTCGAATAGGGGTCAATAATGCTGATGATGATGAAGCTAAAAACTCACCGACATAGCTCAACGTGTTGCGAAGCTGAAGTGAAAATGGGCGGGACACATAGTTCCTAGAGCCGATGGACGTTGGGGTCTCAAGGTGCTGGAATGGCGACCTCGTACTAGAAAATGCGGAATTGGACGACTGACGACGTCAAGCGAGTCGCAGGGATTTGCTGAATGCATGCGGCTCAAGATCGTGATATTTGGAAGTCCCTACAAATAGCCTTTGCTCTTCAATGATACACTGTTATGATTATACGAAGACAGCTGTTAAAAACCATAATCCAACCACGAAATCAAAAAATCACACTTCATCGCACCGGATAGATCAAAAGCCACAGGGACATTTACAGCCCCAATTCAAAGTAGGTGTAATTTGGCATCACATTCGGCGCTTTAAAGTGTTCATTTGTAACTGTGTGAACTATGAGTAGATCGGAACGTGAGCGGATCCAAATTTGGCACCCGCCGCGTCGCGTGCATTGAAACTGTAATATTGAAACAGGGTAATCTGCGATATGAGTCTCCCTATGACGTGATATTACGTACTCAACAATGATTGTACTGTTGTAAAGTAACTTCACTTGTTCGGTGTTAAATAGATTTTAGACTGATAACTCGCGTTTAACCATATTAATTAAATAAGGACTATACTAGTATTGCACCCAAATTGACGAATAAAATTGTCTGTTATTTATCCAGGACAACGAGCTTAGATTAGGTATATATCTATACCTATTCTAGTCCTTGTTTAATTAATCTGGTTGAACGTGAGTTAAATACTAAATATACTAAACTAGAAGTTGTAGTTCGTTTTTTACACCACTCAACTGTAGAGACAGTTTTGATAATCGCATTAGATCGTTGATCATATACTTTGACAGAAAAGTAACGTCTAGCGAGGCAGGTCCTTACGTAATTAGTCTGAGTGTTGTACGACCTCTCTGGCCCATTTGGTAGTGATATTATGATTCTTATCTTGATATCTTCAAATATGACGGCCTCCGTGACGCAGGGGTATGCGCGGTAGATATACAGGACGGAGGTCCTGGGTTCGATCCCCGGCTGGTTGAGGTTTTCTTAATTGGTCCAGGTCTGACTCGTGGGAGGCTTCGACCGTGGCCAGTTACAAGGACGTACCGCCAAGCGATTTAGCTTTCCGGTACGATGTCGTGTAGAAACCGAAAGGAGTGTGACTCCTAACAAGTTAGCCCGCTTCCATCTTAGATTGCACCATTACTTACCATCAGGTCAGATTGTAGTCAAGGGCTAACCTATAAAGAATAAAAAAAAACTGTTTTCTTCAATTTTGTATAACAACCTTAGTATCATACAAAAACTTAAAATAAAATATAAATTTACTCAAAACTTCTCCAGAAACAAAAGTACCAACTTTATATACCTACTTCAAACTTTTTTTATTTTGATTTTTTTATTTATTTATCACACTACTAATATTATAAAAGCGAAAGTTTGTGTGTATATTTCTTCCTCCTACGCTGCGGCTACTGAAACGATTTGGCTGAAATTGAGAATGGAAATATATTTTACTCTGGATCAACACATTGGCTACTTTTCACCCTGGAAAAATCCATAGTTCCCGCGAAATTTGTGAAAAACTGAATTCCACGCGGACGATGTCACAGGCGTCCGTTGATATTTAGAACTGTAGCTTAACACTTGTCGCAAATTCCCAAGCGGGGCGATAGTTTCGTGGCCCGAACATAATGCCGTTTGTAGCGAAGGGTGGGGGGAGGGAGGGGGAGGCCTAATTCTAATCTGCTCACGTCCCGATAGCCCATTACAAGAGAACACTGTAAAGTGGACAGTGACACCAATCCCGAATTTTGAGATTGAGTTGACTATACTCGTTTATAGAATACCGATGTGAAAAAATGAACTAGGATCTACGTCAATTGATTGTGAAACGCGGCGCGGGTTGCAAGGACCAGCTCATGACTAATGGCCCCGTATGGTTTCGAAACTAGTCGGGCATACTCCGACCTTATATCGGTTTGAAGGCGGTGGCTATGCCAAATAAGCTCTTAAAGCTTTTCTTTTGTTTTTTTTTTTCAGCGCATTGAAGCCAATCAATAGAAAAGACATAGGTGCGATGTTATTTTTCGCTTTTTAGAGTAATGCATCTTTGGAGACGGTTTAATATTTTTGGAAATATTTTATTTTCTATTTCTGTATACGGCACAGTATGCCCAATTTCGTTTACTCATTTAATTTTTTTTGTAATAATGAAATGTGACCAATCTGGAAATATATTTAATAAAAGATGATTTTTAGGTGAAATAATTTTTTGCGGAAGATTAATTTTTTGTTCCCGGAACTCAGGCATCAGGCGAGGCGATGGAACCTTGCTGGGTTTTAGTGGGTATTCTGGCTGACTCGCAGCCGGTGAGTCCCACATACTCCCTAGGAAATAGTGCCAGCGTATGCCGCTCTATTTACGAGGGAGATGCGTAAAAGCCTCAGACTAAATACATGAGGACTAATATCGCACCCAAATTCACGAACAAAATTTTCTGCCATTTTCTAAGGAAAACTAACTTAGATTTCATACATATTTTATACTAAACTAAGAGTTTTTGTTCGTTTTTTACACCATATCGTCGTCATCAACCCATATTCGGCTCACTGCTGAGCTCGAGTCTCCTCTCAGAATGAGAGGGGTTAGGCCAATAGTCCACCACGCTGGCCCAATGCGGATTGGCAGACTTCACACACGCAGAGAATTAAGATAATTCTCTGGTATGCAGGTTTCCTCACGATGTTTTCCTTCACCGATTAAGACACGTGATATTTAATTTCTTAAAATGCACACAACTGAAAAATTGGAGGTGCATGCCCCGGACCGGATTCGAACCCACACCCTCCGGAATCGGAGGCAGAGGTCATATCCACTGGGCTATCACGGCTTACACCATATAACTACACAAAAAGGTATTTTTACGGAGGTTTTTAACCGACGGACACGATTGTAAACTATGAAACATCGATTCTTTAGAGACAGTGTTTATAATCGCATAAGATCGTTGATTTATTTATTTATTTATTTTAATTCTTTATTGCACACAAATAAGATACAATAAAAATAAGAGAAGAAAAAAAAATAGAAAAGTAAGATGCGCAAAGGCGGTCTTATCGCTAAAAGCGATCTCCTCCAGACAACCTTAAATGAAATATTTAAAGAAAGGAAAGCGGATAGTGCAATATAATAACATACCTATAATATTTAAACTATTAAAAATAATATACTAAATATACGTTGATCATGATCATATACGTTGACAGAAAAATAATATCTTGCGAGTCTTTATCTAATTATTCTGAGGTAAAAGCATTTCCCAGCTTAAAAAAAAAGGTAAAATAAATGTAGCAAAACGATTCAAATCAGTCAAGTTTGTAAGGTTGCTCAAAGGTGGCTTCCAACTTGTACGTGAAAGCTGTTTAAAAAAAGTATTCAGAATCTGTCGAGTCATGTTCCGCAATGTAGCGCGAGGGAACGACGAAGTTGGTGCGAAAGACGTTTCCTAACTTTCCAACTCGGTTTATTATAGTTCATAACTATCTGCACTCAAACTTGGCTGCCTTGCGGCGCAATACATGACTGTGTGATGTGTGGGTGAGTGATGTAATACAGGCGTTCAAGATACTTGATACATTTGAATATCACATTCACGGCTAGTTCCAATACCTTTTGATAAGTGACGGACGGTATCTAATGGCTGGCGTCCACTGATCCGCGTCGTACGTATCGGACGCTTCGCATTAAACGGATTTTAGTATAGAAAGTCATTCAAGTGCGTCCACTGATCCGGATCCGTACGTATCGCATGGAACGGATTTTCAAAAAATCAAAATTCATTTATTTCAAGTAGGCTCACTTTACAAGCACTTTTGAAATGTTACAAGCACTTTTGTAGAATCATTACAAATAGTCAAGTCTAGTCAAAAGTCAAATGACAAATACAAAACTTGTGAATTTGGTTCAGTCGTGGCGTTAAGGATTACGCCAGAACTTGACTAATACTAAACTAATTTCTAAAATTTGAAATAGATATAGGTACATACATAATTATTCCGGAATTACACGGAAAAAAAAAACAGAATTACACGGGAACGAAGTTCCACAGAATTACACGTGAACGAAGTAACAAGCGTCTACTAGTATGCATAAATATAGTTGATTATAATATAATAATAATCAGCTCACATGTGACATTGACGGAAATTTAATACTACAAATAAAAGTATGGCGCAGTAGTATTAATAAAAACACCGTTAAATGCACTAAAATTGGTTTAAAGTCTAGGATAATAATAACACGGTAAATTTAAATATTTTTCTAGCTTTAAACATATTTCGACCCAGTTGTATAGATTGTGGTCACGACAGGACTGGGTCGAAATATCGACATTAAAATCTCGTCGTTTTATCGTGGTATGTACCCGTTTAAATAATATTCAAAATAGGTAACTATTAACTAATTCTTAATATTTGCTAAGTAACTAAACAAAATATAAAAGTACGATAAAAACTGTATTAGGAAATACCAAATAGTTTTCTGTAGTTACACGGCAAATTTCTTTTTTACGTTTTAATATTTCTACGAAAGTAAGGTGAATGGTTTCATTGACTTGCTTTTTAGTTTCATTAGCGAGGTATTAAAGTGAGTAAACGCACGCGATTCGAGCTAAAAATGCTTAGGTCTTTGAAATATTTATTCAAAAAGCATTGGTTTATTTAACCTATTCCACTTAAGGAGAGTAGGGGTCACTTTAATTGGTTGGTGAAATTTTGTACGGGATTATTGAAATAATTATATTTTTCATAAATTTTATTCACGCGTTGGGGTACCAATGTTCTGGAATGGCAACCCAGCACTAGACATTTTGGCTTTTGGGAGGCTTCGGCCATGGCTAGTTATCACACTACCGACAAAGATGTACCGCCGAGCGATTTAGCGTTCGGGGACGATGTCGTGTAGAAACCGAAAGGTTTCATCCTACTCTTAACAAGTTAGCCCGCTTTCATCTTAGATTGCATCATCACTTACCATCAGGTGAGATTGTAGTTAAGGGCTAACGTGATGATAAAAAAAAAACTAGAAATTCGCGTAGTTCTCGTCTCCGAGGGAATATTGGGATAAAATATAGTCGTATGTTATATATATATAGGAAACTGCTAGTGAAAGTTTTGTATATATCAGAGATTACCAGATCAAGGAGAAAGAGAGGCAGAAAATTTCGGAGGCAGAGACACTTCTAATTTATTCATTTACTAGCGGATGCCGGTGACATCGTCCACGTGTGTCTGTTTTTTCCAATTTTCGCGGGAACAATGAATTTTTACGGGATGTAAAGTAAGCTTATGTCTTAATGTTAAATCCATAGTTAAATCTATTTCCATTCCAAATTTCAGCCAAATCCCTTCAGTAGCCGCAGAGCAAAGGAGGAACAAACAATATACGTACACTTTCGCCTTTATAATATTAGTGTGAAGTGTGATAGCATGGGCGGGCCACATACTTCGAAGAGCCGATGGATGTTGGGGTCCCAAAGTACTGAAATGGTTACCCCGCACTACAAAGCGCAGTGTTGGTAGACCCCCCACCAGGTGGACTGACGACATCAAGCGAGTCGCAGGGATTCGCTGGATGCAGGCGGCTCAGTATCGTGATGTTTGGAAGTCCCTACAAAAGGCCTATGTCCTGCAGTGGACGTCCATCGGCTGACATGATGATGATGATGATAATGATCTGATAGTAAGTAAAGATAAATTTCACAAACTACTACAATTATCTAAACTGTAGCTTGAATTTCGTCACAATAGCCATACAAAATTCCTATGCATCCTCGCTTCTCTAATAGCTGCGTAACAAATGGCCGGCAGTTAGTTCGGCTGTAGTATTAATCGCTGTTTTGTCTGCTCGGCCGCAAGCGATTGCGATTTATAGTTTTCGACTCGGGATCGATAACGAGCTTACTATTACAGCTTACGCTGACCGCAGAGTATTTCTAGATGGACTCCGTAAAGTCCAGTGTTTGATTTCCAGATAGGTTTCATCATCATCATCATTATCAACCCATATTCGGCTCACGGCTGAGTTCGAGTCTCCTCTGAGAATGAGAGGGGTTAGTCCAATAGTGCACCACGCTGACCCAATGCGGATTGGCAGACTTCACACACGCAGAGAATTAAGAAAATTCTCTGGCATACAGGTTGCCTCCCAATGTTTTTCCTTCACAGTTTGAGACACGTGATATGTTTTTTTAAATGCACACAACTGACCCGGACCGGATTCGAACCCACACCCTCAGGAATCGGAGGTAGGAGGTCATATCCACTGGGCTATCACGGCACCCGATAGGTCTAGTAGGGTTATTTATATATTTTTTAATTGGGCCAAGCCTTATCTAACCTAGAGTAGGTTCCAAAAGATCACACCGTTTTAGTATAGTGCGTAGAAAACAGTCATTCGGATAGGATCCATTTATGTATTTGCAATTGTTTCATGATCGTTAACGTTATAGTTTTTTTTATGATCGTTAACGACCCATATACGGCCCTCTGTTGAGCACGAGTCTCATCTCAAAATGGCAGGGGTTAGGATAAAAGTCCACCACAAAATTTAACATAATTAATTATAGATCGACGATATTACTTCCACTTCAATAGCTTAATAAAATATAACATTAAAACACTAAAGGCGGAACTTAGCAAATCATCTTGGCAAACTTTTGTTATTTGACAAATGAAAGTATGAAATTAATTATTAATTCAATTTAACTTGTACCAGTAGCAGTGATTTATTATGAAATTTTACTCGCGATTATAATTTTCACCGTTCGTGGAAGAATACGAAGAAATCAAATAATGTCGGTGAGGAGAAATAAATTTGTATTTTTCTTTAATTCATGATAATTGCTTGTGATAATCATCTTGGCTTTTAAACGTTTATATTAAAATAATTTAATGTATTTTGAAGAAAAGTAAGTCAAGATATTTTAATTAATCTATACTAATGTTTATAAAACTGAAGAGTTTGTTTGTTTGTTTGATTGATTGAACGCGCTAATCTCAGGAACTACCAGTTCGATTTGAAAAATACTTTCAGTGTTAGATAGCTCATTTATCGAGGAAGGCTATAGGCTAAATATTATCCCCATATAACTACGGGAACGGGAACCACGCGGGTGAAACCGCGCGTCGTCATTTAGTTTAATAAATAAAATAAACCTTTAGTACTGCTGTTAAGTTACATTTACATTTACATAATTTCCAATTAATAGGGCAAAATTGAGAACTGTATACTTACAGTACAGTCTTGATTGCACAGCTGTTTTTAATGATTTTGATTGAAATTTCAATTAGATAAGACTTTACAGTTGAAACTGAAGGTCTGTATCCCGCATAATAAATCTTTGTCTTGACAGAAATTTCTCTAAACACTTGTACATTCACAATAAGGTGGACAACATCACGGCTACCTTCAATCAATAGTAAAAAACAAACAATAACATTTGTATCCAATATTAATAATTTGACGTATATTGGATACTTACATCGAACCTCGTGGGGTTCGCGTGAAGAATGATACGCCGTAATAAAATATTAGACCCAAACCATCACGCCAATGTCGCCCTAGGGAGTAAAGCAGGGAACGCCACTTATTAGGTAATCGAAATGTTTTTCTCATATTTCCTATCCCCCATGTGTACCTACGTGGAAACAATAATGATATAAAGAAAATTTCATCAGCCAAAAGGTGATTGTTTCAATGTTAAAATAATTGCAATTTTTTTTCTTAATAATATCACAACGACCATAATATAAGTGTTATCACAAATCACACAAATTAAAAAGACTCTTAGCCCCCATTCGCACGAGTGCGTGCAATTTTGAGCGTTGGAAATGGACTTTAATTTAACTTCATACTGTATTTGAACGCTTTTTTAACGTCCGTTAAAAAACTCTCGTGCGAATGAGGACTTAAAGTTGTCAAAAATCACCTAAATTAAAAAGACTCTTACAAAATGTTGAGAGTTAATCAAACTTGTATTAAAAAAACATTAGCGAACCGTGAAACCTGTGAAGGGGGAGAATTGAGAGAAAATGTGAAGTTCGCAAACAATGTAGACGGAGAACCGGATCGTTGAGGGCCTCGGCTTCAAGTTGCTGTCTTATTTGACTGCTCTGTCTATTTTGTTATCCGAGAGTTTGTTGCTTATTGAGTGGTATGCCTTTGTGCGAGTATAATACAGAGTAGCCAATCAGTGTGTTTACAATACAATGCTGTCAGATTTTTTCTTAAGTTGGTGCAATATTTCTTTTTTCATCAGTGCATGAAGATACTAATACTTTTAAGAGTTATGAACTACTACAAGGAGTTCACAACTCTTAAAAGAAGACTCTAGCCTTTTATTATTTGTTACTGATTAATGTTACTGAAATAAACTATTTTTTTTTATTGTTTACTGTCTGGGAATGCATATGCAAGATGCATGTAAATTCTCAGCTCACTTTAAAATATATCATATTGTAAAATATGGCCGAAAGCAACATGGCAGGTGTATTTACCGGAGGGCTAGTAGTAGGCAGGTTATCTTCGACAAGGTAAAGTTAGAGATAGAAGGAGTTAAGGACTTTTTTTTATCGTACTATCATTTATTATAAAATCTCGTTAATCATATTTGTTTATTTTTATTGGTAAGCATAAAAACAATATTATAATACCAACAATTAAGACTTTCTGTCAACTTAAGGATTAGGTACGTTAAAACTTGTACATTAACTTTGCTTTTGAAAATGTAACAATGCTGCTATACAATAGGTATAATTGTTTATTTCTTGAGTAAAATAATATCAATATTTTTTTAGCCGCGTTGGGTACGCTTTGGCTAGGGAAAGTTTTATGATAATGAATTTTTCAAATCGGACCAGTAGTTCATGAGATTAGCGCTATCAATCAAACAAACAAACTCTTCAGCTTTATAATATTAGTATAAATTCATCCAATATAACGAAAGAAATACCATAAAACTGCTTTTTTTCATTGCGATAGGTACTGATAATTAACAGGCATACCTTATACAATATATTATTAATAAATATCAAATTCCCTAAATAATAAATTGAGGTCGGTCCGTTCATGCATAAACAACACCACAATAATAATATTTCATCTTGAAAAACATTCCAAGTCCCCGAGATAAAACAGGCTCATTCCATAAAGCAATCATTTATTGTAAACAAAACAGCCAGTGGCCCGTTCAAGAGATACGACTCTAGGAGGCGGTCGCGCCGTACTGCGTAAATCACGGACACAATACCACAATGTGGGTATTTTCTATTTATCTCTTTCTCTCTCTCGAACAGTACAAGTACTTGTATAGGTGTACTACACTGGCATTGTTTGTCCGCGATCTGTAAACAGTTACTGTTGCATGCCACTCATTGTAACTATTATCGACTTGCTTTATTTCTTTTTTTATATGGTACTAAGTATGACCTGACAAACTTTCAGCTTGAATTAATTTATTTATTTCGATTTATCCGCGAAAAGCCGACGAACCCATGCGACAACGTCACCCAGGTCCAACAAAATACTCTCTACGTACGTTTCACCCCGAAACCGGAGCATTCTCAGGAGATGTTGACTCTACAACGTGTAATTGCAAATAAATAAATTATTATATATTCATGATGAACTTCCGCAAAGTAACGCCTACTTCTATTCAATATCCAAAACTTTTAGCCTTCATAAATGAGGCTGTATGTGTTTATTTTTTTTTTATTTATTTATTTTTTTTACATGACATAAGCAAAGTTTTACTTCTTCCAATTTAGCTTCCTCAACTCATTATAAACACCTCACTTAAAATGAAGCTAGATCGCAATTAAACCAACTATCTCATCATTCATCATTATCAACCCATATTCGACTCACTGCTGAGCTCGAGTCTCCTCTCAGAATGAGAAGGGCTAGGCCAATAATCCACCACGCTGGCCCAATGCGGATTGGCAGACTTCACACACGCAGAGAATTAAAAAAAATCTCTGGTATGCAGGTATCCTCATGATGTTTTTCCTCACCGTTTGAGACACGTGATATTTCATTGCTTAAAATGCACACAACTGAGAAATTGGAGGTGCATACCCCGGATCGGATTCGAACCCACACCCTCCGGAATTGTAGGCAGAGGCCATATCCACTGGGCTATCACTGCTCTTAAAACCAACCAACTATCTATAGGATAAAAATGTTTAAAATATTTTAATTATACCAGTTGTATGAACTACAATCCAATAACACATCGCATTGGCGATGTATAGCAAGTAAAGGCGTTTGAACAGTGTAAATTATATATCGCACCACTCGAGAGTTAGGTACATAGTTATTTACAGCGAACAAAACATCTAGCGGTCCACGCGAGAGATACTGCCGTTTTCGTTAGTAAATTACGATTTTAGAGGATCCACCAAGTTTACTGTTTATGTTTCTCACTCCCAACGTCCAGTCTATAATTTATCAGATATATATGTTTGTGTTGTATACTCGAAGTTCTAGTATATCTAATTAACTGTTTAGGTCAACAATTTTAGTGGGTGTTGGAATCCAGTCCGGGGCAATGCAACTCCAACTTTACAGTTGTGTGCATTTTAAGAAATTAAATATCACGTGTCTCAAACGGTGAAGGAAAACGTCGTGGGGAAACCTGCAATAGAATGTTCTTAATTATCTGCGTGTGTGAAGACTGCCAATCCGCATTGAGCCAGCGTGGTGGACTAACCCCTCTCATTCTGGGAGAAAACTCGAGCTCAGCAGTGAGCTGAATATGAGTTTATAACGATGTAACTGAAATTATTTATAACTAATTAATTAAATAAAATTCTTTAAATGCACATAATGCAGGGGCAGATGCGACACATCAGAATATGATATGACACAACACATAAGTGTTAACGTTGCCATACAAAATGTATGATACCCGCACGGTGTCAGCTAGTAACATAATAACAAGCAAAGTCTTAACTAACGTATGCGGTTCAAACTGTCCCTGATAGTAAATCTTGTTCTCCCAGTACTTAGTAAAACAGAAAAAGCTACTAAATATTAGCATATTGTTACAGGGAACTTCTAAGAGCGGTGCCACGGACGACCGCAGCGCATAAATCAGCATTACTGTGATTTACTTTACTTTTATATATTAAGAGCACTCTAAAATAGAGTAGGAATAAAGTATTAGATGATACTTAGGAATAGCCAATCATTTATAGATATAATCAAACCAAATCTTCAAAGTTATTCGTATGAATCAATGAATATTTACTTAAATAGATGTAAACAGAAATCGAGTAAGCAAACGCACACAAAAATTGGGGAGATATAAAAAAAAGCAACAGAACAAAAAAAACGAATCTTCGTATAATTTTCTGTTTGTTCGCGCTAATCTCCGTAACTACTCAAAGGATTATCATACAACACAAGAAGATTTAACGAGATATTTAGCATTATATAAGGCTTTGTTTCGTTGATGTAAGAAAAAAATACCAAAAAAGAATTGGCGCAGATAAAGTCTCAGACGTTAAATAGAATCGCTAATGTTAGTTTTTTTTACCAATGCCCTTGAGTGTGATCTGACTTGACGTTAAATGACTCCAATGGTCGGATTATATGTTATTTATTTACCCTGAATAATTTCTACCCATCATCGAATCGTAACACTAAACCCCGAGGCAGTATCTACATATTTGCTGGTAACTAGCCATAGCCGAAGCCGACCAGACCAGCAGAGCCATGTTTCTAAAAAGGGAGGGAGGGTTCCTTCTATTCGGAGGGTGTAGATTCGAATCCGGTCCGGGATATGCACTTCCGATTTTTCAGTTATGTGCATTTTAAGAAATTAAATATCACATGTCTCAAATAGTGAAGGAAATACATTGTAAGAAAACCATGAACCTGAAATTTTTTCAATTCTCTGCGTGTGTGAAATCTGCCAATCCGCATTTAGCCAGCGTGGTAAACTAAGGCCTACCCCTCTGATTCTGCCTCATCGCTTAACAGTGAACCGATTATGGGTTCTTGAATAAAAAAAATGTTAACAAAAATTTAAAAGGAAAAGTTTAGGGGGGGTTAACAGTAACAACTTATTTAAAACCCCGCTTAGCCAATACCTATAGCAAACAAGTTCTGCAAAACTTACAACATTAGACCCCTAAAATGACGTCGTTTCCGGCAATTAGGCAAAAACAAAACAAAACATCGAATACCTACCCGCTACCGCCTCCGAAAACTTGGAGCCCCGCAATCTTAGAGCGACACGAACGTGTCCAAAAAGTTTCCCCAAGAAGTGAAAATTCGTAATAGACGTTGGCAATAACACCCAATCTCGCGAAAATTCTTCGTAACAGTCGTTCGAAACAAATTGTCACCGTCACCATGATTGCTGGCTGCGTAACAAATTTTAGCCCTTATTACCATTGTCGTAAAGACCAATTTTGTTAGCAATAAGGCACTCGTTCGTTAGTCTGCGTACGGGGAAGGGCAGTTAGGAGTGAACTTAGACCATAACCATTTTCGCTGTCCCGCCCTTAGTACGTTGTTTGGTACAAATGTAGAACTGAGAGCGATAAAATAAAATCTTTGTTGAAAAATAGGTTCATCAGAAACGTCAATAATGTTTGATATTGTTTTTTTTATTATTTTATGAAGTCGTAAGTTGTCGTAAGAAGCCTTCCATAGATTTGGTTGTAAGTGCGGACTATAAATTAAGGCACTGAGTGTTCCAAAGCATTGCTGAGAATTTGTACCAATTTTAGGAAATTGTGTTAGGTTTTTTAAAGAAGGAAAAAACTTTATTCCATAGTTTGTGCCACATTTCACACCTTAACACTAGCATCACTAGGTTGTAAGCACTCTATAAATATAGCTGCTATCTTTGACGTATTCAAACATACAATACCTTGAATTAAAACTTAAGAAATGGCCTTTAATTATTTCTTAAATACATTTGAAATGCGGGTGAAGGTTTACAATGACTTTTCATATCTTCTGAGACACTATAAACTTTTCCGTTAAGCTTGGAGCGAGTTGCCAAGTATTTATGACTCATTTCCGCTATTTAACAATCGTTACCAATGGTTATTAACAGTTAAAGTTTTCGTCGTTGGAGACGAAAGTTTTTATTAATTACCGCTTCCCGTTTTGAATAATAAATTGTTTTCTAAAGAACGGGGAAACAATTAAGCATTTATTTCTTTTCATGCAAAGGTTTTGATTAGCTTCACAATACTTGATAATTTTATTTCAATTATTTTAACTAATATTTAATTAAAGCGAAAAGAAGTTTGTTTGTAATGTATCTTTACCGCTGAACAGGTCTAATGCTTTCACTTAAGAAAACAAAAAAAATATATATTATATTTTTGGAAATTAATTTCACGCGCCTTCTAGTTTATCACAATAAATAGTTCAAAAGTACCTTTCTGTTGTGCTGACGTTCCATTAGTTTACACCATTGGTCTGAGGTTTACACTTTGCTTGTCACTTTACAACTACAACCAAAGCTTAGCTGTTATAATGCATTATAACATTTATATTCTCTTTGGATATAGATATGCATATTTATTCATGATCCAGTAAAACGATATTGCGTGCATAGTGGGCTATATCTGCATGGTATAGAAACAAAAAGGGATGTGGATTATCATCCTACTCCTAACAAGTTAGCACGCTTTCATCTAAGATTGCATCATCACTTATCATCAGGTGAGATTGAAGAGCTAACTTGTAAAGAATATATAAAAAAGTATAAGAATTTAAATGATTTTATTATATTAAGTATTACATTTAAAAGGGATGAAAATAAATAAATTAAATCAATATAAATAAAATATGAATGTCCGGAAAAATGTCCGAGTTAAGCTGTGGCACATAAGAACCGATGTAAATAGGGCCGTTCACTGGAAAATAAAGGAGGTTATGGATCAACAGTTAATATCATCATCATTATCAACCCATATTCTGCTCACTACTAAGCTCGACTTTCGTCTCAGAATGAGAGAGTAAGGCCAATAGTCCACCACGCTAGCCCAATGCGGATTGGCAGACTTCATACATGCAAAGAATTGAGAAAATTCTGTAGCATGCAGGTTCCCTCACGATGTTTTTCCTTCACCGTTTGAGACACGTGATATTTAATTTCATAGAATGCACACAACTGAAAAGTTGAAGGTATTGCCCCGGACCGAATTCTATACTAATAATACCCTAACCCTCCGGAATTGGATGCAGAGGCTTTATCCACTGGGTCATCACGGATCTAGGGTTAAAGGCTACATTCTCGGAAAAATCTATACCTACTTCCCCCACAAAACTTCACGCGGACTAAGTCGCCAGCGTGTTCTAGTTTACACTAATATTATAAAGCTGAAGAGTTTGTTTGTTTGTTTGTTTGATTGATTGAACGCGCTAATCTCAGGATCTACTGGTCCGATTTGAAAATTTCTTTCAGTGTTAGATAGCCCATTTATCGAGGAAGGCTATAGGCTATATATTATCCCCGTATTCCTACGGGAACGTGAACCACGCGGGTGAAACCGCGCGGCGTCAGCTAGTCGGTAATAAAGTGTAACTCCTATAACTCGCGCCGACCCTTTACACTACTCTATTTCCTGGAGCGACGATTTTTTATTTCAAGTCCCGGTCCATCCATTTATTGCTTAAAAAAAAGTTACTCCACGCGACGGTATCTACATAATGTGAGACGTAGGGGTAGCAAGTTGTTTTCATTGTGTCCCGTCGCGGGTACTGGGGGGGTAGGTTTATAGAGAGGGGGGTAGGTTTATAATATAAACAGTGCGACACGGAAAACGCGCGAACGCCAGCTTTTCATACACTTGTAAGTGCTTCGAAATAAATTTCATTATGCGGGAAAATTTTTAGTACACTACGCGCTGCTTTTTTTAATATGCAAATAGTTGTTGCGTTTAGTTTGACATTTATTTTTCGTTTTAATGAGATTTAAAATTTTACCAGGGTTTGTTTTTTTTTTTTTTGTTTTGTCACTCGTACTTTTTGTTCGTAACACGAGTGTTGTAATGTTAAACTTATGACGAGCGTTGGATGCAACATATTTTATTGACTGTGTTTTTATTGTCTTGCAGAATTGAGATGTACCGCCTTATTTATATTTATTTATTCACTAGCTGACGCCTCGTGGTTTCACCCACGTGGTTCCCGTTTCTGTAGGAATACCGGCATATTAAATAGACTGTATATTAAGATATAATTATATAGCCTTTCTCAATAAATGGGCTATCTAACCCTGATAGAATTTTCAAATCCGACCAGTAGTTCCAGAGATTAGCGCGTTCAAGCAAACAAACACTTCAGCTTTATAATGTTAGTATAGATTAAAAAGATTTTATACCAAATTTCTTATATTATCAGTATCATAAACTAATGTTAAAAAAACATGTGAATATGAATTTGTTTAATTGAACATGCGTTCAGTGGTTTGGGCAGAGCGAATAGCACATACAAAACTTCAATATCTATATATGAGAGCCACAATAGCTCAGTGGTAAAGTGGCCGGATTCATCACCGAGGGGTGGTGGTTCGATCCCCGCCCGCTTGACTATTGTCGAACCCACTCCTAACTCAATATTTCTGGACCAAACTGGAGGTTAACGGGAATATTGGTCATATTAGAAGAAAAAAGTATAGGGATATAAAATCCGTGATAGGCCAGTGGATATGACCTCTGCCTCCGATTTCGGAGGGCGTAGGTTCGAATCCAGCCCAGGGCATGCGCTTCCAACTTTTCAGATATGTACATTTAAAGAAATTACGTATCACGTGTCTCAAACGGTGAAGGAAAAACATCGTAAGGAAACCTGCATACCAGAGAATTTTCTTAATTCTCTGCGTGTGTGGTGTGGCCAGCGTGGTGGACTATTGGCCTAACCCCTCTCATTATGAGAGGAGACTTGAGCTCAGCGGTGAGCCGAATATGGGTTGACAATGATGACGATAATGATAGGTATATAATCTTACAAACAAACATACACATAAACAGATAAAGCGATTAAACAATTTTACAGCACTCTAGACCATAGAGCTAGGTATCTCTTACAGCCGTCTTCTCGACAGTGCACTCCATCAGTATAATGGTGGTATTAATTGGCGTCCGTTGTTTGCCGGCGGGTCGGATTAATGATCTTAGTTTGCACGGAACAGGTAAAGCTCGGCTCAGACTGGAGGGGATTGGGGGGGGGGATTAAACCGGCGCCCGAGAACGTGAGCGAAAGTCAATTTGATGGAAAAGTATTTATTACGACAATGAACGAAGTTACACTTTTATACGCTATTAAGTCGGCTATTCAGTACGCTTACGTTCAATTGTTTTTTTTTAAGTGAAACTTTTTTAGGCGCATGAGAGTAAAATTTTTACAGATGTAACGTCATGCCGGTATGCAACGGAAGTGTCGAAAATGAGAGAGAGAGAGAGCGAGACCGATTGAGAGAGAGTAAGACAGGGCGAACGCAGCATGAAGCAACTAGCCGTGGAGTGAGAGTAGGGAGCAAGCAAGTGAGAAAGATTGGGAGAAAAAGTGAGACAGAGCGAACGTCGTATCACGCACCGTGCTATGGAGTGAGAGGTGGGAAAGAGCCATAGTGAGATAGATTGAACGAGAGAGAGAAATCGCGCAATGTAAATATTAAAGAAGTAAATTGAAAAAAATAAATTTATACATTAATTTTCAACACTTTTTATATTTTAATGACAATTAAATTTTTAACCTATCTTCCTTTTTCCCTTCCTCTTAGTCTCGGAAATCTAAAGTTTTAGATTTGTATAAATATAAACAAAATTTATAAATTAGTTCGCCAAAGAAGTTTCACTTCTGACATGTGTACCTACTTTGTACGCACGCATTTTTTTTTTCATTATTTTAGTAGATTTAGTAGAGTATCTCTTAAGAGTGTATGGAGCTTAGATCCTCCACGCTCCTACAAAGCGAGTAAAATAATAAACACATTAACGACCCCTACCTTACCTTAACTTATCGGCCGATAGACGTCCACTGCTGGACATAGGCCTCTTGTATGGACCTGGGGGGTAGACCATCACTGCGCTTACCAGTGCGGGGTTATCATTTCAGCACCTTGGGACCCCAACGTCCATCGGCTCTTCGAATTATGTGGCCTGTCCATTGCCGCGAGTTACTGAGCCAAGTCAGTGACTTTGGTTCGTCTGCGGATCTGCACATTTCTGATTCGATCACGCAGAGGATCTCCAAACATAGCTCGGAGTGACTTTGAGCCTTCTAATAAGGCCCATAGTTAGCGACCAAGGTCTATAATGTGACTAGCACTAATGCAAATAATATTTAATAAGCACATCAAGCAATATTCGATAGTAAAGACCAAAATAAGGAAAAGCAGCCTTTGCACTATTTATTATGTATGATATCATAATGTTGTCTATGATATCCGCCAGCAGGCACCGGATAATAATGAAAATAAAGGAAAATGATGAAAAGGAGCTCGAAAAGCGAGAAAAGTCTGCGACGTTGGTGGTAGGCCGAACGGCAGGTACACCAGCGTTCTGAAGGCACTACCCAAACGGGTGTCCATGAGACTCCCCCCTACAGAAAAAAAAGCAATCACCGGATGTCATTTTTTGCATAAAATCTCAATTTTGTCAACTAGCTTAGACAAAGACAGACAAATTAGACTGCAGTTATTTCGTCATCAAATTCATAAAAAATATCGTACCGGACCTAACATGATATTAAGAAATTGACCGAAAAAATCTCTGTAAATTCTCTAATTAGTGATATACAAAGATTCCTTTATATCACAATTTTAATTCCAAATCACCTGTCGCTATTCCTCGTATTCGAAAAATTAAATGAGCTAAGAGAAGTTTGCTAGCGGAAAAGCTTTAAATGGTACATCTTAAAGGCACCTTAATTAACGTCTCTATAATTAAAATTCCATTCATTTGGCCGGAAAAAACCCCGCAGTGACTTATAGTCAAGGAGCTTGTGGTAATTTCGGAGTGTATTTCGCGATTTATATCATCGCCGGGACTACATATAAATGCGAAAGGTCACTCATCACGAAATCTCGTAAACCGTTTGATGTACAAAGATAAAATTTGGTAGAGAGGTAGTGTATGTATGTTTTTGACGGCCTCCGTGGCGCAGTGGTATGCGCGGTGGATTTACAAGACGACGGTCCTGGGTTCGATCTCCGGCTGGGCCGATTGAGGTTTTCTTAATTGGTCCAGGTCTGGCTGGTAGGAAGCTTCGGCCGTGGCTAGTTACCACCCTGCCGACAAAAACGTACCGCCAACCGATTTAGCGTTCCGGTATGATGTCGTGTAGAAACCGAAAGGAGTGTGGATTTTCATCCTCCTCCTAACAAGTTAGCCCACTTCCATCTTAGAGTGCATCATCACTTACCATCAGGTGAGATTGTAATCAGGTGAGATTGTAGTCAAGGGCTAACTAGTAAAAAATAAAAAATAAAAAAAACTATAACTGCGTTTTACTCTCTTGTATTTTTAAGTGAACGGAAACCACGCGGGTGAAACCGCGGGGCGTTAACTAGTAATAAAATAAAGACGTAGAGTCTGTTATCTCTGGATCTACTGTACCGGATTTGAAAATTCATTAACCACTGTAAAGCCACGTTAAGTATTTGTGAGTTTCATAGTCCAGTATTCTCAAGGTAACGAGAACTACGCGATTGAAACCCCGGGGCGTCGGATAGTACTAATTAAAGATTTTGTTGTGATATTTAAAATGAAAAGAAATCTCAAGATAAAACGTCTATTTTCCGCAGAATAACAAAATAAAAATAACAAAAGAAACTTGTTTTCAAAACCTAAAGATTTTAAATTTTTAATCAGACTTGTATATCAAGAGATCTCTTTGTAATAGACCATTAGGGTAGGTGCTACATCTAAAGGGCTTTTCTTATTAGCAGAGAAGATAAAAGCATTTCATTTACTTGCGCAATCTAAGGACAGACTGTGCCTTAATTAGTTGTAAATATTTTACTCCTTAGTCACAATCTGATGTAATTTAAACTCTTTTAAGTTTTTTTTTTTTATAAAAAGTGCTCCCAACGTTTTAGTCCAATCCTATGAGAATATCGGGATAAAAAGATACCTACATGCTATTACAGAATATAATCAGCTTAGTCCTAGTTACAACCAGATGCTTTCAGCTTTTGTGGTGTGATTGAATATAATAAACATACACCCATCCAAACTTTCGCATTTTATTATCAGAGACATAGGCCTCTTGCATAGACTGCGCTTTCCGGTGCGGGGTCGCCATTCCAGCACCTAGCGACCCCAACGTCCATCGGCTCTTTGAACTATGTAACTTGCCCATTGCCACTTCAGCATCGCGACTCACTGAGGAATGTCAGTGACTTTGGTTCGTCTGCGGATTCATTCGTCTCCAAGCATAGCTCGCTCCATCGGTTGCTCAGTGACTTTGAGCATTTTAATAAGGCCCATAGTAAGCGACCAAGTCTCGGATCCGTAGGTCTGAGAGGTGTATCAGCGATTCACCTCTTTCTCGAAATTGGACCTACCTAACTGGACTGTGTGTCCTAGGTATATACATATTCGTCTAAAATTTCGACCGCAAAGTCCTCAACAATAACTGGGTGGACTTTGCATACATGCTGCTGCATGCTACAGCTACATGTGCATTAGTAATGATGAATTCGCATTTATAATATTTAATTTATAATATTAGTTGCATACTTGACGGACACTAAACTTAATGGCAAGCGTCTAGAAATGAATTTTAGTATTATATGTATAGAAAATCATACAAGTGCGTCTACTGATCCAAGGGGTCGACTAACACCGCCCTTTTCGTCGTGCGGGGACGTCATTCCAGCGCCTTGGGACCCCAACGTCTCTTCGGCTCTTGTGAACGATGTGTGTTAAAGGATCTTTCGACTATATACAAACACTCCCCTTTTCCAATCAAGTCACTCTCCCTGCCTATCCCAGTAACACATAAAGAATTACACAACAAGAGATGTGGACGGCTCGAACGCACTGAAGCCAACACGAGATCTAGCGACGTCATATCCGTCACAGACTACTATTTCCTACACTATTTATTAAAAACATGTAAATTTTAAACCGGCGAACAGCTGTAAAGACATCAGAAAATCATGTGGCTATAATATGTGGCTATAATATATTCTATGACCCTCCCCTTCAAATGCTCCTTGGCGGAAAAGCATGACCCTCCTATACCGAAACAGCAATAGTGCGGAAAAACTTAGCATGTCGGTGGTATTTTCTTAGCACACAAGGATCTCCTACTGCTGTTAAAGTCATGTTTTAAAATATAATTTCATACACCTCTGTATTATTAAAGTCTCTCAAGCCTTAATTCAAAGAAATAATATAATTTACTAGAGAAATATTTGTTCAAGCACTAAATTACCTTTATTAAGGTAATATTTGCTCAATTTCTGAGTAACCTTAATTAATCCGTTATAAGCGATTATTCTCGGAATCTTTTATTACAATATTTATATAAAACTTTAATTATTATAGGACTTACGGATTTATTACTTACATACCCTCAAAGTTAATGTTGAATATTCAATAATGTACGAGAACCTTCATTTTTATTTTCAAGTTTGTACTTTTCCACGAATTTGAAGTAATTTCGTGTATCAAACCAATATTTCGTGTTTCCTTTGACAAAAATCCAGTGTACTGAAAACTTAAAAAAATATTATGTGTAACGGGACTTAGTATATTAGATAAATAATTAATCAATAACGTTATAAAATTTCATTCTAATTTTTAAAGATCGTCGATTCGGACGAATTCTACGACGCCTGAGCCTTTTGATATAATTTAAATTTAGTATATTTCCTTTTTAATTTTTATAATATGTAGTTATAGATATGTAGGTACGTAGTTTTAATATAATTGTAAAACTTATTAAATTGTATAAAGTTCAAATAATAAGTTTAAAATTAAAAAAGTTCCCATTTTTAAATTATATTCTATAGTGTTATTAATAATAGCAATCATGCTATAATATGCATCATATATTCAATATAGTTATTAATAATAGCATAGTAGAATATCCTATCGATCATGTTACTTTGGTTAATTGTAGGTATTACAATTAGAAAACGACTAAATATTACTTCGTTATCAACCCATATTCGGCTCACTGCTAAGCTCGAGTCTCCTCTCAGAATGAGAAGGGTTAGGCCAATAGTCATCCTGTCCCAATGCGGATTACCAGACTTTACACACGCGGATAATTAACAAAATTCTCTGGTATGCAGGTTTCCTCACGAGTTTTCCACGTGATATTTAATTTCTTAAAATGCACAAAACTGAAAAGTTGGAGGTGCATGCCCGGACCGTAATCGAACCCACACCCTCCGGAATCGGAGTCAGAGGTCTGGGCTATCACATCTCAAATATTAATATTGTTAGTCATTTATTACGATTAAAACACAACAAACATTTTCATAGTGTATGAACTAGAACTAAAATAAAAACTGAAAATATGTAATAAAAGGTAGCTAATATAAAATACGACAAAACAATCAGCTCTAAAAATCGTTTCAATTTATAGATTACTGGTAGACGTCGTTGAGATAGATATAATTTTTACCAGAAGAGCGGCTAATAGATAATTTATGTTGTAATAAATTTTCGAACGACAGCGCAAACTTCTACGTAATTACCTCGGCTAGGTGGTAGGTACCTACTCATTAGGTCGGTCAGGCCACGCTGGGTACATTAAAACCGATCTCACAGTTTCGGGTGCCGGCAACTTGGCGAATAGTGAATTTTCGTGGAAACTTTATCAATTTTCATCGCACGGCCCGCAGGCGGCGGGCCCATTCAATTACAATATCATCTAGTCGCTGCCAACCTCATCTGTGGAACGGATCGGGTTACCGGCCATATTAAATGGAGCTGTTATTTTTGGCTACGTTTTTCTGACGGCCTTAACGTTAAATCGCCAGGAGTGATATTTATCTTCGTCCTTGCTAATCTATTTTCGACACTTAAATTCAAAAACCTAATTAAAATATACTTAATATTATGTATGTTTATACTAATGTTACTGTTTAAGATTCTTCCAGTACGTGGGTAGCATAACATCAAAATCCCATTTATTTTATAAACACGAAAATATGCATGTTTGTTACTGTTTACCGTGTCTCAAACGGTGAAGGAAAACATTGTGAGGAAACCTGCACACCAGAGAGTTTTCTTAATTCTCTTCGTGTGTGGAGTCTGCTAATCCGCATTGGGCCAGCGTGGTGGACTATTGGCCTAACCCCTCTCATTCTGAGAGGAGCATCGAGATCAGCAGTGAGCCGAATATATGGGTTGATAATGATGATTATAGGATTGACTTGGCTGAACATTATTGCCGACTCAACTCATTTTGTTTTAAATATTTAGGTATAATTTCTTTAGTTGACTCAAGACAACCCACAGTTAGACATCGACACACAATTGTAACGAGAAAGTTAACAAAATACACAATTTACCATACAACTAACAATGGGAAAATAAAGAAAATTTTCTCTTGTAACCGTATTCCACTTTCAAGTTTCATTCACTCGGGGATTGCGGACTTGCGCGGACAATTTCTGTTTCCCGGAAAACTCGAATAAAGTCAGACAAACTGTGAACACGCGACAAGTTTTAATAAGATTTTGTTGCCAATGCGCAGTATTGTCGGCCAATTGCTCGCTACTTTATTGGCCAAGTTAGTAAGACTAATCCCGCTTAGTGGCTAATTTTATTGTGGTCGAAGTAATAAGTTATTTATAAACTAATAACTTATAGATATTCTATTTTGTGATCCACTAGCAGACGCCCGTGACATCGTTCGCTTGAAATTATGTTTTATATTCCGCGGGAACTATGAATTTTCCGGGACAAAAAGTAATATAAAAATCCTGGGAAATTTTGCTTCAAGGGAAAATTTATCTCTATATCAAATTTCAACCAAACTAGTTTAGTGGTATAACCATGAAAAGGTAACTTATAGACAGAATTACTTACCCATTTCAATATTCACATTTGTATGAATGTTTGGTAATGCAGCATAACATATACGCCTCAAATTGATAGACATAAGACAGCACTTTATAGAACGACTTATGTGTAAAGTGTTTTCTTTAAAAGCGATATAGTTTTCTACTTATCATTAGCGGGCTAATTCACTAACTTTGATGTATGTTAGTTGACATATACGAAATTGAGATACTATGTAAATAATGTCTTCCGGTGACTGAGAATTTGTGAATATCATACAGTAGGTAGATGACATTTCTCTGTTAGATTGATGTATATGTTAATGGGTCGCTTGAGACCAAATTAGTGAATAGGTGGAATATCTGTTTGTATAAAAATCTGTTATTGTGAAAATAGGTATCGCGTAAAAAAGTTAAATAAATTACCTTGTTTCTATTTAAACGGAGTTACGTTTTTCTTTTTTTCTTTTTAGATTTGTTACAGTTTTTATAATTGTGTAGATGTAGTTATTTCAACTGTATATTATACCTAGTAGCTTTATAAAATAAGTTTAGTTTGGCACGCACTTTTTACATAACTTAGCATAGTCGAACACGCGATTTTCATATAACAAGTAAGGACAGTTTATCACGCATCCATACTAATAATTAAAATGCGAAAGTAAGTATGTCTGTTTGTCTGTCTGTTACCTTTTCACAGCTAAACCGATGAACTAATTTGTATGTAATCTGGACCTACATTAGACCTAAAGGCTACTTTTTATACCGGAAAAAGTCATGATTACCGGATTAGTAAAAAAGTAAAAAATGTTAAAAGATAGAACATCCATCGGAAGCAACTTCATGTTATACTATAAAATGAAAATGATAATAATACCTAAACCTCTCCTTTAATGAAAGAAAAAAATCAAACGCAACTACGCAACTATGCAAAAAATCTATCCAGGCTCTACATAGCGGGCAACAATGTTCTATTCAAATTTTATCTTCCTTGAAAGTTACGTAGTCAGCAAGAAAATAATTTTCAGATATCGATACTCGATAGACGATGATAGCCGTCCTTGTGACAGTTTTTGACCAATTTATATAGAGCTGCAACTGCAGGCAACGCGATATAGCAGTTTTTCTCTAATTTTAATTGCACTATGATTAAAAAAAGAAACACTGAAAATGAATTTACTTGCTGTTCGGACGACAGCAAGGGGACACATGTTAAAGGAGATTGGCGAAAATGGGAGTCACGCTCTGAAGTATCGTACACTCATATATTTATATTATTTAAAACTATTATTTTATAATATGTTTGTAAAAAAAATATTGAGATTTTACAGAACGGGAAAAAAGTGCATTTTCGTAACAAAAAAAGGCGTCCCCAAAAGCGCCTTGTCGTATTTATGAAGCAATCACGGTGGTGTTTTTTACATTTATATATAGATAAGGTACCTACTAATTTAAGGTATATCTTTTTTCTCCCTGCTTTTCAAGACTGCTTACCATTTACTTTTTTCTTAATTTAATCACGATAAACAACTATTAATAGGTTTCCATTATGCACGCTACTTTTATCAGCTAGTCCCAAAATACATTCAATCTCGCCATTCTCCTTTATATAATGTTACACATTATATAAATTTATATAATGTTACACATTATATAAATTTAACATTACATCTTAACCTTTTTTTACTCGACTACAAGTTTTTTTTGCGCGTATCTTGTATGTATTTTTTTACGTTAAGCGTTAGGAATGTCATTCCTATACATTTTTCTAGTTTTCGAAGCGTTTGCGATCGTAGAAAGAGAGTCGACGTGCCACTTGGCTACAGAGGCAGGACTCGAACCTGGGACCTTGTGATTCTAAAACCACGTTAGCTAACCACTGGACCAACGAGGCAATTAGTTGCAACTATTAGGTACTCATAAATACATTTCATTCTCCAAGCACCAATTACGTAGATTCTAATTAAAAAGCGGCAGTGCTGTGTAAAGTTTTCAAAATCAACTAAGCCGGGTGCTAAGGGGAGATTGGGGGTGAAATGTTGCCGGTGCTTTTTAAACTCGATCTCAACTCAAACATCCCGGTCGGGCTAACTGCTTCTCCCGGTTTACACTTAATTTACTAATATTTACATTGGGAGACTGTAGCAGTTTGGGACGCACCTGCTTCTATTTTGCGGCCTGGAAGGTTGCCTAAACATTGAGCGCGATCTTAAGGCAGTGCCCGTTAAGTTAAGTGTTTACGTTATGTCGGAGTTATTGTAACCTTTGACGTGTTATCGTTAGTAGTTGAGGCGGTAATTGCTTTGTTGTCTACAGACTTACTCATATAGCTGTGCGTTCGCGAATTTACTCGCGTGTTTTCCTTTTTTTGGATTTTTTTTTCTCTGTTTTAAATTAATAATTTTGCGGCCTGGAAGGTTGCCTAAACATTGAGCGCGATCTTAAGGCAGTGCCCGTTAAGTGTTTACGTTATGTCGGAGTTATTGTAACCTTTGACGTGTTATCGTAAGTAGTTGAGGCGGTAATTGCTTTGTTGGTCTACCGACTTACTCATATAGCTGTGCGTTCGCGAATTTACTCGCGTGTTTTCCTTTTTTTGGATTTTTTTTTCTCTGTTTTAAATTAATAATTTTGCGGCCTGGAAGGTTGCCTAAACATTGAGCGCGATCTTAAGGCAGTGCCCGTTAAGTTAAGTGTTTACGTTATGTCGGAGTTATTGTAACCTTTGACGTGTTATCGTAAGTAGTTGAGGCGGTAATTGCTTTGTTGGTCTACAGACTTACTCATATAGCTGTGCGTTCGCGAATTTACTCGCGTGTTTTCCTTTTTTTGGATTTTTTTTTCTCTGTTTTAAATTAATAATTTTGCGGCCTGGAAGGTTGCCTAAACATTGAGCGCGATCTTAAGGCAGTGCCCGTTAAGTGTTTACGTTATGTCGGAGTTATTGTAACCTTTGACGTGTTATCGTAAGTAGTTGAGGCGGTAATTGCTTTGTTGGTCTACCGACTTACTCATATAGCTGTGCGTTCGCGAATTTACTCGCGTGTTTTCCTTTTTTTGGATTTTTTTTTCTCTGTTTTAAATTAATAATTTTGCGGCCTGGAAGGTTGCCTAAACATTGAGCGCGATCTTAAGGCAGTGCCCGTTAAGTTAAGTGTTTACGTTATGTCGGAGTTATTGTAACCTTTGACGTGTTATCGTAAGTAGTTGAGGCGGTAATTGCTTTGTTGGTCTACAGACTTACTCATATAGCTGTGCGTTCGCGAATTTACTCGCGTGTTTTTTGGGATTTTTTTTCTCTGTTGTGAAGTACCAATTTGGTACTTCATAAAATTACGATCGTGCCTACTTATGTGACTTATTACTAATTGAACTTTAACCTAAACTTATAATACTTACTAAGATAATGTCCAATAACTTAATCTTGGTCTTTAGATCACTTTGTTCACGTGATATTCCATTTATATTTTTTGAGAATACAGCGATTTAATTTCTCTTTTTAATCGCTGAAAACGTAGTTCTCCATTGGTGAAAGAATTTTTAAAATCGATTTAAATGGTTTAGTCGTGAAAGCATAACAAACAAAAACAATGTGAAAATTGACTTAGAGAAACAAGTATGTCTACTTCTACTTATGGTATCGAAACTCTCTAAAAATTTATCTATTTAGAACGATGATCAAGATCAGATGTGTCAATCTATAAATATGACCCTCTTTTCATCACGATAAAAAGGAATTTGAGACACTATTATACTGTATATTCTAACTGACATACTTTCAGGTATGTCTTGTCTAAATTTTCAATTACTTGTTGAACTTTTATATTGTGAAGTTTATTTTCGCGCTATATTAAGCCAGGTGGTAGATTTAGCGGTGGTATTTTGCGTTTGCCTCCCGTTTCTTAAATCGTCCTTTAAACTCGGGACTTGGACGCCTTGTTGGTTTCAAATTCATTTACCCGAGAGAGCACTGCTGTTTTGTAATTTAAATTTGGAACTACTTTACATTTCGCCCCCGTTTCCTCTTTGGGTATATAAATGCGATTTATTCGCGGGATATTTATTATTATTATTTTTGTTTTTAAACGAATCAAGAATTAATTATGAATGAATTAGGTTTGTGATGCTTTTGTTTTTGATTTCGTCCGCGTCATACCGTAGCTTATATTTCGTTGAGGGGAAGATAGATTTTGGTGTGTTTGTTGTTTGTGCTTAGAATGATAATGTTTAACCCGTTTTAACCCGTGTTTAACCCGCAGTTTTAATGTTAAAAAACTTAACATTATCTCGGTTATACACACCACCAAATTCCTGACTCCAGGATGTTTTGTTTAGCAAACAATCCTCAGCCCGGAGTTGATAATTTGACACTATGACACCCCCCATTTTCCTGTGTGTGTGAAGTCTGCCAATCCGCATTGGGCCAGCGTGGTGGACTATTGGCTAACCCCAGTCATACTGATAGGTGACGCGAGCTCAACAGTGAGCCGAATATGGGTTGATAATGATACAATATCCTACTATCCTACTGCCTACTAATAATAATAAAAAGAAATCGATTTTACTCTGGATTGACACATAGGCTACTTTTTATCCCGAAAAAATCCATGGTTTGCCGAGATTTGCGAAAACTGATGATTTTGATGATAATAAATGTTTGTTACTCTTTCAGGCATCGACTACTAAACTGAATTAGCTGAAATTTGGTATTAAGATATATTAACACATAGGCTACATTTTATCCCGGAAAAATCCATGGTTCCCGAGGGATTTGTGAAAAACTAAATTCCACGCGGACGAAGTTGATACAATATGCATACATAAGAAGTTAATATTATAGTATAATTAGATCGCGTCATGTGGGGCGTTATTTCACGCATTGACAAACAGACAGGCAATTACGGGCCAATTTGTGCGTTTGCTTGGAACTTCAAACGACTTCGCGGGGGACGCTAATTGGTTGCCGCTGTTTCATATCGCCGCTGATTTTCGATATTTCGCCCCGCTACGTACCCGACGGGGAATCCATTGCGAAATGTTACCAATCATTTTCAACTGCTCTGTTTTTGACTTTTCTGCTGTGGTTCTCAACAGAGGACCTGGGTTCGATTCGAGCATGTGTAGGTTTATGATTTAATATATACTCAGAGGCACAATTTTCCACCCACTTTAATATGACGCAAGTATATTAAAGTGGGAGGATAATTGTGCCTCTGAGTATAAGTATATACGCTCAGTTTTGAACGTAGGCAATTATATCTGCCAATAAAATAAAATAATTATAATTTTAATTTCAATTATTAAAGAGCTTGCATTTACTCTATAAACTAGTATACAGATACTCTGACTATTCAGGTATCAAATAAATCTAGTTTTTAATAAAAATAACCATTAGATTTTTAACAATTAAGTGATTAATTTTCGAGGTTTAATTATTTTTTTTTGAAGTACCTATTAATCTTATTAATAAAATATTTAGTGCCCCACATAGTGCATATCTCACCTAATCTGAAAAAAATACTTGAACATTATACCTAATATGTTTATTGGTACCGATTTCAAAGATGCCACGAAGTTTTTGGTGCCGGAAAATTCACCCATAAGAGATAAAATAAACTTAGTTTACTTATAACTTTATTACACTCAATTAAAACATTTGTTATTTTATAATTTGTTAAGAAAGAAAATGCTATAGTTAATTCACTACATACCTAATTATTATTAAACTTAACATAAAACATTTCGTTGATAGCCGAGACATCATCATCATCATAGTTCATCAAGAGCCGTGATAGCCCAGTGGATATGACCTCCGCCTCCGATTCCGGAGGGTGTGGGTTCGAATCCGGTCCGGGGCATGCACCTCCAACTTTTCAGTTGTGTGCATTTTAAGAAATTAAATATCACGTGTCTCAAACGGTGAAGGAAAACATTGTGAGGAAACCTGAATACCAGAGAATGTTCTTAATTATATCTGCGTGTGTGAAGTCTGCCAATCTGCATTAGGCCAGCGTGGTGGACTATGGCCTAACCCCTCTCCTTCGGAGAGGAGACTCGAGCTCAGCAGTGAGCCGAATATGGGTTGATAACAAAAACATTTCGTTCATAATCCCCCAGTTATATTAAGAGATGAAATAAACTTAGTTTACTCTTAACTATAATGGACTCTATTAAAACAATCACTCAATCTGTTCGAAGTACTCTGAGCACAGAGCAGAGCGTCGGGGTTTATCTCTCTCTCCTCACAAATTATTCAGCAAATTAGGAGCTCGCTGTTTGCGCGTTCGTTCGCTGCGGAAACATAATTTCCTCGCTGCGGTGCCTTCCTGCCTTTGCCAACCCACGGGCTACGGCGTTGCTGCCGATGTAATTTTAATGCAGTAAAAATCTATTTTTTTATATGACAGGCATCTCAAAACAAATTAATTTAAACTATGGATAATTATTTGCTTTTGACTTCGCCCGCGTGAAACCATTGTATAAAAAAATTAATAAAAAAAAACAACTGACTTCAAAATCACATAAATGCTTCCACTAAACTAAAACGCAAAAAATAACATTGTATGTGCTACCTTCTGATAAATTGAAAGGCGGTGCCAAGCCAGTGACGTTTTAATTAATGCCGTTTCTAAAAGAACCACGGGAAAGTACTGTCTGAAATACTAAATCTAAATGACTAAAACGGCTTTAGTTAATGCATGCACTGTCTTGACACCACCTTCAAGCGCGCGAACACACATAAAAAGAAATATATACGGTCGAATTGAGAAACCTCCCCCTTTTTTTGAAGTCGGTTAAAAAGCGGAATATACCATTCATTTTTCTGTTATATTGGATTAAGCAAATACTTCGTTGAAACTTCCAGGCGGCTAAACTTTCTGACAATTTCAAGTATTTATCGTCACATTCCAACTAATTTACCCAAAACCTTGACAAATTGTTTACCTTAACCCTTTTTCGTGCATCATAGTATGTATTGGTGGAAACAGCATGAAAATTTCTTCAATAGTTTTCAAGTTTATTGTAATCAAATAAACACGGATGGAGAAATACTGACGCGGCGCAGGACTTTTATAATATGTATAGATTATCGGTGAATTAAATTATTATGAATAAAAACAACTGACATTAATGAATTAACCGAAATCAGGTTAACTTGGCGGCATAAATAAGCATACGTAAGTACGTATTCTATCCTGGGTAAATAATATACTTACTTACTCGAGGTAAGGTTATAGTATAATATTGTAACAGTTGCTTATAAGGAGTTTTACTCAAGTCTAATTTATGTAACGAAAAATATGATACTTACCAAAATTTTAAATGGCAGTCAGAATAGCTTGGACATAAGTAACATAATAATATGAAGTTAAATAATGATAATTCCCTATGTGGATGTTAATTACTGAGAAAATTTGATCATATTTAATCACGGGGCTTATATTCTATTTTTTTTATTTTATTTAGACACCAACAGATTACAATTAAATACAAATACCTATATTAACAAGAACTAAAATAATAGAGGTATATTTGTAAATCTACTAAAAATAATAGAAAAGGATAAGAAACTAAGAATAAAAAATATTATAACACACAGAAATAAAAATAATTTTTCAAAAACTAAAAATGGAGAACTAACATTAACGTGATGTTATTAAACCAAGTAAAGTTAAAAAATGTAGTTTATAATTTTCTTTTTAAATTTCGTATTACTGTCACTTGAGACATCTATATCAATTACTTTAAATATATTATTGTACGTGTTGATAATTCTTTTAATTAAGAAAAAAAAAAAACAAAAATCATAACCATCATGACTTTCACAAAACTTCCAATTGCCCATGAAATTAGGAGCGCTTTTCCAACGAACACACACGTAGGGCGGAAACGTAATTTCCTCCGCGCACTGTTTTCCCGCCGCCGGCTTCCTGCTGCCGCGGATGTAATTATACTGTGTACACACACTATTTGTATTTATTTATTTATTTATTTATTTATATGGGTGTGCAAGTGATCGCACCGTTTGCCCGGTAAATCGGAACAAAATAATGTCACCGATCCAAGTGTAACGCGCCTTGGAAAACAGCCTCCATAGCGCAGTGGTATGTGCGGTGGATTTACAAGACGGAGGTCCTTAATAAGCCCAGGTCTAGCTGGTGGGAGACTTCGGCCGTAGCTAGTTACAACCTTACCGGCAAAGAAGTACCGCCAAGCGATTTAGTGTTCCGGTACGCTGTCGTGTAGAAACCGAAAGGGGTGTGGATTTTCATCCTACTCCTAACAAGTTATCCCGCTGCATCATCATTTACCATCAGGTGTGATTGTAGTCAAGGTTTGACTTGTAAATAATTAAAAAAAACCGTTAAAAATCTCTTAATCCATTTAGAATGTATAATGCCTCAAACGTGCTTTTATTCAATGACAGGTTAACTGCTATCTCACTTGATGGTAGCAGTTAACGAGGCTTTATTGGAAGAAATACAGATTTATTTCATACCAGACCGAAATAGGGATATTCACAAGCGATGCCTAGCACTAAGCCTGACCTGAACCAATTTGCAAGTTATAAAATTCTAAACTAACCCGAGCAGCTGGGATTGGAACTTGGGACTTCTCTGCCGACAGGTTGTCAAAGGTCTGAATGCTAATAATAAACCAGTAACAGAATAAATTCTGTACATCGAAGATATTTTGAAAATTTTAGCTGGAGGGCATTATTTCATCAATACTGAAGCCACAAATATTGATACTTTATTTTTTGTCTATCTGTCCGTATTTTTGATGACCGAGCATCATGTCAACAACAACAAAAAAACACACGCGTCGAATTAAGAACATCCTCTTTTTTTAGAAGTCGGTTAAGAAAAAGGATCTTTCAACACTCCTTTTTGCTTCATTAAAAAATTGCGCGTTAGTCTACGTTTAACTATTGTACAGTAAGTATTATAACAATCCTATAACAATCGCTCAGCAAATTAGGAACTGTTCGTACGCTCGCGCTCGCCGCGGAGACGTAATTTCCTACCCGCAATGTTTTCCTGCCACCGCCAGCCCTGGCACACTGGCTCGAATGTAATCATATTATGAGTACAACTCAAATGAATTTAGTAATGAAACTACTGTAACTAACTGAAACCTATTAAAAAAAATTTTATAATAACCGGGTGGCCTCTGTTCAACTTGTAATTTTTCTACAAATTGATTTGTTATAACCACCAGTGACAAATAAATAAAAATATATAGATTGATCAAAGAGAATTTTCTGGAAAAAACAAACAATTTTGAAAAAAATCAACTTGGACAAAACTGCCACAACTTCTGACTCCATCATATGACTAGCTTGGGAGCATCCATAGGAGTATTCACATGGGACACTTGGGGCTTAAGCACCATGTTCCTTTTCCTTTGATGAGAGAAGCCTTAATAATAATATTCTTTGAATAGGCTGATAATGATGAAGTATGCCAAATTTACATCCAAATAAAGGAAGGGGAACTTAAGTCGCCAGGAGTTCACCCACACATCTACTAACAAAGCAAGTTAAATAAAAGCTTGTAAAAGAATTAATCAAATTGGTCTAGGCGCCTGCGAGTAATCAGGTAACATACGAACAAAAAAAACATAGCCTCGAATTAAGAACCTTCTCTTTTTTTGAATTCGGTTAAAAATAGTAATTACATCGTTATCAGCAGCTGCAAATTCCCAATCGGTCAGAATCCAATACATATTGAAATAGTTTCGTGTGCCAACGTTTAACATAAAGGCATTCATCCGTCTCAACAATACGATTTTGAAGCTACGGAGTTAGCGGTTTTATATGCTGTCAGTTCCAAGTGCAAGCGGTTTAATTTTTAGTTGGCTCGTATATAATAATTATTTGGTATTTTAGATAAAGAATTAAGTCACAGCTACGGCTTGATTCTACATCTATAGAAAAACAATTAAATGAAATCCAAAAAGCGACGTATTAAGACGAAAAAATTCAACTATGTTGCATATAACCACTATTGGACCAGGCTTTATTTAGGTTTAAAATTTTTAAGGGTTTTTGGCGAAAGGTTGTCACAGGGTACTAAGAAAATAAAAAAAAATACTCTCTATGCTGTAGTGATCTAAGATACATGTATTTTTTCCGCTTTTTGTTATCCAAATGATTCAAACTCAATATTTACCCACCGTAAGTTCCTACTTACATAGGCTAACAAACTTCTTGCTCTTTGATCATATTATTCTATATTATTTTAAAATATCAGATTACAATTTCTATGTTCAGTTAGGGAATAAATTGATTCAAGTCAAATTCAAATTTCAGCAAGAAATTTCATATTTTACGTCAATAATGTTTATTGTTTTTTTTTTGCATTACTATAAAAAAAAATGGTGACTAAAACCGTCGCAAAATTATTAAAGCTATGAGGGTTTTCTACAAACCTCGGTTTGAGAAAACTAGCAAACGAGCAAGGGTTTTTTCCAGACTTCAGCCATATTGATTGTTTTGTAGTACGTACCAAGAACCAGTAGCGTAACTGTAAGGTGCAACTGACAAAAGGCCGCGGCTCGAAGTCCCAGTCAGCGAGGCCATGAACTCAGAAGTAATCTAAGATTTAAAATAAAATTACAATGTGCCAAGTTTTTGGTGATCCGTCCAATTTGTATGCTACATGCCTTCACTGCCCGCTAATATGCGTGTACTCTTGTCGCTTGTTTCGTAGCCTACAGTCAAACACTGAAATTCAAAACGGAATAACTCGTCAGGTTGGGGAAAGTTGAACGAATCAAAATTAATGAAATTCTCCACCAGGCGAACGAACTGGTTTAACCTAAAAAGTTTTGTTACGTTATATTGCAATTAATTAGTTAAATAAGTGCTTTTACAATTTTTATTCAATTTTATTTTGACGATGGTTTTGTCATACCGCATACTTTTAGGGATCCTTAACAATGGGGCTATTGAAATAATAAATAATTAATTATAATTAACCAACGGAAGTCCGCAACAACGGCCGCTTTTAGATCTTCCTAATCCGGCCTCGTCAAAAAAATTGTTTTTAGCGAACGTCCACTAACCAATGATGTTAAATACTGTTAGATGTGTTACTAAGTCATGAAAAATGAGGCGCTCAAAAGAGGAAATTTCCACGTCTCAATGTTAGTTGTAGTGATCAAAGAACATTACTTATACAAATAATAGTGTAATTAAATAATAAAAATAATTGTGAGTTGTGTGTTCAGGAAGTCTAAAAACAATATTTACATAAATAAATATTGGAATTAAAGGTAAAATTGAGCATGTGTGTGCTCAGCATCGTAGCGTATTGTTCAGATTACTTTGCGGTGATTTTGTAGGGACGTAACCGATCTATAGTATAAAATTATCATTGCTACTAACTATATACTTCCTCCCTGCCAAATAGTATCTTTGTACGTAAAGCAATTTTAGATATATCGTGACCTTTCGTTTTTATATAAAATTTCAAATTAGATAAATAGATTCGTCATTAAATAACTGAAAATAATAAACCGGCTATATAATTAAAACTTAATTTAACACAGCCAACAACTGGGCGTATACAAAGTTGATAATACTTGACCGGTCCACTTCAGTGCGAACTTTGCCTCTCAACAGTTCGCGTCAAACTGGTTCAACGCCTTGGCACACTTTAATGACCAAGTTCCATTAAAGGTATATTCCACATCTAACTTAACACGTTCGCTGCGGTACGAGGTCAATTGACCTCGTAAGTCTAGCGTCCTCAGGAGTTACGAGGTCAATGGACCTCGTATCACACATAACGTTTAAGTATGAGGTCAAAAAACTTCGTAACGCACCAGAAAAAAGTACAGAAAAATCGTGCCGCACAGATACGTGTTAATGTCGGCTGTTGACTGTAAGCAAGCTAACTTTTTAACCCCCGATGCAAAAAGACGTGTGTTATAATAATTAAGATTGACGTGTCTATCCATCTGTCTGTTTGTCAGTCTATCTGTGGCACCATAACTCCCGAAGGATGCAGCGATTTCAATTTAGTTTTTTTTTTTTGTTGTGCGCGAATGTTCTTAGACATGTTTGATGAAAATCGGTTGAGCCGTTTAAAAGTCGTGGGGAGAGAAAGTGCGAAGAGTAATCGAATGTCTGCAAATATAATCGAATGAAAGCGCACTGAAAGAGACTTGGTCGAGAGTGTTATTAATAACTTCATGACATTCAGGGGTTTCTTGAAATTTTCAATTTTATTTTATAAACC